>NC_054060.1:34075764-34682014 GCF_017639655.2 Falco naumanni
AACACAGCCACTCCCCATACATACACTTGACTAGTTTCAGTTTACCTTCTTCCGCTTTCTCGTATTAATCCACGTGTCTCCTATAACTCACTCAACACTTCCTTCTACAAAGCTGACTGCCATCCCTCCTATAACCTCAGACGCACCCACAATTTCTTAACAGTGCCATTAACAAGCTGCCGACACAACAATGAACACTTCTTGTTCTCTACATGGATGCACCCCTCACCCTCTCCTAACCCCTCCACCCAGGTCCCTGGCTATAATTACCCCATGTGTCGTTATCTAATACTGAACACAAGCCCCAGGGCTGGGAACCATTGTTTCTTTGTCTCTGCAATGCCACACACCCCAACAGTGGTGTACACATAAATTCCACAACCTGTTTCAGCCTGAGATTGATTCAGGCCCGAATTATACCAGTTTCTAGATGACTGGTGCAAATACATTCACTTGCTCCCTGCTCGCTTTAGCAATACCAGTTTACACAATCAGCTACCATAGGCAGCTCCAGTGCACACCCTCACAATGGCTAATTGCTCCTATGGACCACAACTGCAGAGGAAACAAAAGTTAAATCCCTCTACTTTTAAATACAAATGGTAAATTATAGAGGGATGAAGAGACAGGCAAGAAGCACACTGGTCTTGGCAGAACAGCTGAATGACAAGCTCCATGTGCCAATATCACCTCTCAGCCACCAAAGCATCCAGGCTTTGCCCCAAGCTCAGCCCTTAAACACCCAGCAGGTTACCCAGTTGCGAGTACCGCGCAGGCTGAGATTCTGAAGGCAACTTTAAGCCAAATGGTTTTCAGAGCAAAATAAAGCCAGCAGGCTTCATCTCCATGGAGCTCCTGCAACATAACAGAGGCTGAACATGTTACTTAGTGCAGAGATCTTTCTTATTAACTACCTAGTAAATTCAGATTAAAGTCGGACAGCTTTTTCCCCTCCCTCACATAAAAGATCAGATGCTACCCAGCCCTGAGGAATCAATCCAGCTTCTGCAATAAAGAAATCTCACTCACAGCTACATGACACCACACACAATCTACAGGATTGTGGCCCTTCAGGTACTCATT
This sequence comes from Falco naumanni, assembly GCF_017639655.2. Lineage (NCBI taxonomy): Eukaryota > Metazoa > Chordata > Aves > Falconiformes > Falconidae > Falco > Falco naumanni. Next base: position 34,076,848 of record NC_054060.1, read on the forward strand.
AAACCTTTTCCCCAGAAAAGTCTCCTGTACTGGATCATTTGCCTCCAATTCATTTTCTACAGTCAAGACTGATCATAACCAAGTACTCGATATCCACCGCAGCTCACGAACACACCAATGTAAAAACCTGTGGACACTCATCCACGCTCCCAGTCATGAGCGTTGATTCAAGTGGCTACGTTGCTTCAGAGGGCGATGAAATCCCCAAGCCGAACACAGGGAAGCGAGGAAGGAAGTACCGAGGCACACTTCAACCATTAAGAGGCAAACAAAGGCCAGAGGAGAGCCAAGGCTGGGTGGCTGCTGTGGAAGCTTGGCTAACAAACTTCAAGAGGAGAAGCAGAGCATGGGGAAGGCCACTCACCATCCCAAACGGTCACAAGAGCCTTGTCAACTTGCACAGACCCAAGGGCAATTCCAGAAATACTAAGCACAGTGCTGGGAAGGCAGACGGACCATTTTGAGATGTAGGATTAACTTTTTTACTGGAGGAAGGGAACACAGCCACACATAACCGTTTAACAATTAACAAAGCAGAACCCAGCACTGTGGGTTTGAGAGACCATTTAGCAACCAGCAGTCCATCTCAGTGCAAAAGATGCCAAGCTCTTACTCTATGCAATGTATTTGCCCTCATCATAAGCATATAGGTGGAGGAGCTTCACCCACTCATAGGAAGAAGCTGTGCTTTGCAGACCCCTCCTGACTACCCAGCCGAACCTCCTGTCCACTGGCAACTCCCTTTCCACTTACATTACCCTCTGAGCACGTTGGCCAGCACAAAAAAGTTATCACAGCCCATCTTTTAGCTTCTTCTCCCCACAAAGCCAAGGCCCCGACTTCTTTTAAACAGGCAGCACAGCACCCACGCTCCCACACGAGTCTCGTGTCCTGTGACCTTCTCCCAAGGAAACTGGCAAGAGCACACTGGGTTGACCTCCCCAGCGAGCTGGCTGGGGGGCAGGCAGCCCTGCTGCCACGTAACACCCCAAGTCTGAATCTAGTTTTTATTTAGGCAATACCCAATCCAGCCTGCCAACCTCCTGTCCCTGTGATATCAGCAGCTAAAAATGCATGCAGGAGTCTGATCAGCTTCATATTTTCATGGGGGGGGGCAAGATTTTCCCCCTATACAAATAAATACCTCCTTAAAAAAAGGTAATGCAGTTTGTCTCATTAAAAGAACCCATACTGTTCTTATCAAAGCATGGATCCACTCCAGTGCAAAACACAGGCCAGTTCACAAAGCATGTTTGGGTCCCCCTCTGAAAGCCACCCTATAAAAGCAGGGCCTGCCTAAGGAAACTTCATACTCATCAATTCTTTGAAATTCACTATCACTTCACCTTAAGTTATTCCAAGAGCTTAACACTGCAGTTGGATCCATACCGAGTTGCTCTACATGATCAACCCCATCTGCCAACCCAAAGTTACAACCAAGACAACCAAGCCTAAATGTACAGAAACTATCAACATTAAAAAAGCATATTACGTTTTCTTCCCCAAGACATTTTACCTGCCAACAATTATCTGTCTCAGTGTATTACCATCCTCCCATCGTCCTGATTTGAGTTACCAGGCTTACGGCAAAAAGCAGCAAGAGCCAAGAGCACTCCGCCTAGAGTCCAAGCAGAGCCTGCAAGAACAGACCCCCTTTGGGGCAGTGACAGTTGAGTTTGATTTAATGCGAAAACAAACTGCTTTTCCATTCAAGTCAAAAGCAGAGACAAAGAATTGTATGTGGCTCAGATTGCACTGTCAGCTGGCTTTTTAGGAATAGATCAGATTTAACAGTTCTATGACAGTCCAGAAAAGTTAGCCTGACAAAAGTTTAAGCTTTGCCCAGTACTACACTATGCAAAATCCAGGCACTTGTCTGCAGTGCTCTCACCGCCTTAAGACTGCAACTCAGAATCATCATCATGATCACCACCAGTTCCAAGAAGGTGTTTTATCAGGATTCAGCCTGACGCACAAATGCATTTTTATCCCATTTCAAAGACAGACAAAAACCCTATCTGAAGCTCTGCCCAGAAATTCTCTTTTGCATCATATGGCTTGCCTACAATGCCATTTCTACACTGGGGAACCAAAACTATGCAGTTCTGCTACGGCCTCATCAACATGACAACCCTCACTGCAGGGACTCGTATTCTGAAGCAGCAGACAAGCACTCAGGCTGTTTTACTTCACTATTCAGGGCCTAATGCAGACAGAGAAACTAATTAACACATATCACTATGGAAAGGAAATATAATCTAAACGTTCATTGGTTTATATCTAAACCCTTTGAGACATCCAACGTCAAAGCTAAACAGATCTTCACCTGACAAACTACTTGGAGAGCCTTCAACCAAAGCTGCCAGGTAAGTATTTCACTTTCAGTATTTTTACTTTTGTAGTTTTATGCAGTATTTTAGGATATTTTTGCTACACACACTGGGGACACACCTCTAACATGCACAAAGCCCAGAGAAGCATCGTGACAGCTGCAAAAACAACTTTGTCCTGGCTAACATTCACATAACAAAATTGCAGTTTCACTCCAGGGAAAAAAGGAAAAAGCACTTAAACTTTGTTTAGATTTAAGTGCTGCAAGCCACACCACTTATCTGCTGTCAGAGGAGATCGCAGGGCTGCTCCAGTGATTATTCAGTAATGAAGTAACTGGAATTGGAAGGTATGCAATTAGTCCCATCTCCTCCTCCTCTCGCCTCCCCCCCCCCCCCCCCCCAAAATAAAAGAAAAAAACAGCACAGACGTTATCACCTCTCCTTCTAGTTCTGCTACCCTCATCACTTAAAATACCAACAGAGCAAAGTAGGGCTGTCACTTACAAGCTGCTAACAAGCCTGGCTTGGCCCTGACTGGCAGCAAAGGTGATATTCTCGGCATCTCCTCAGAAGGAAGTTACTGGCTTACTTAATGGGATGTTTTCTCAGGTACCCACACACGCATATATTAAGCTTAACATGCCTGCATTCAGCTATTCCACTAAAAGCACACCACTTGTCAAAGAAAAGCATTGCTGTTCCTGCTAGCTTTAAGCATCTTTCACTAATCCTCCTTGGTACAGCCACTGTGAATATATTAAACTCGGGACACAGGTATCCTTTGCTGGCACTGTCTAGCTTTACTGATTCCAGCCTGAAAACATTGGTTCATTTTACCTGAGCCATTTGCACCTACCTTCCCTTAAAGAGTGTCATGTTTGTAAAGCCCTGTACACAGCTTCTTCCATAACAGCAGCTAATAGGGAATACGTAGAAAGGCCTCAGAAACCCCAAAGCCAAATGGCAACTCACAGTAAATCCATGCTTCCAAACTGCAATTCTGATAAAATAAGCTGACATTTATTCATGCCCAAAAGTTCACTCATCCTCCCCTCCACCCCAGCAATACCAGCTGGTCTCATTAAAGACACATCTTCTCCATCAGCCTCTGCCTCATGTACACCCCAGTAAAGTTTCTCTGTCTGTGACCACAAGCTTCTACATTTACTTATTTAAAAAAAAATATTGCTAGTTTTTTTTCAAATGGAAAGCAGCCTGACAGACTCTTGTTCTGTCTGGACAGCCACCTGATAAGCAACTCCTTGCTGGTGTGCTGTGACCCAGGTAACATAAGGAAGAGCTAGGGGCTGGGGGGATTCCCCCAGCCCTAAAAAAAAAAAATTTTTGAAAAATCCACCTTACAACCAGTATTAATGCAACTAGCAACATCAACAAACTTGCTCTGTATGGCTCCACTATGGATGCAACAGTTTTACACTTAAAAGTCCCTGGATTTCTTTCCAAGTCAAGTTCTTCCCAATCTCTTAGAAAGATGTTTTCCCAAAGACGCATGCACCATCCCTGCAGGATGCTCTGGTGCCTTCCCTTCTTTGGATCCAGTCAGGCCAGGGATGAAGCTGTGTTAACGTCCCAAAATCCATACAGAACCGTTTCCTCACTGGCTATATTTACCGATCCAAAAGAGGGAAAACAGGAAGAAAGAAGACTTTTAGGAAGAGTATACAGTACACTGCAGAGACATTTGCTACAAACATACACGAACTACTACTATTTGTCCTACAACTTACACTGAAGCCTAGAGCTGACACATCAGCAGGCACCATTTTAACAATCCCACAAGCTGCTAAAGCCTAACAAAGCAATCATTAGGAAAACTGGTTGAGTCCACTGTTGGTGGCATCCCATGCACTATCTGCAGAGGGGGTGCGACTCAAACTGCTCGGAGCTCCCATCCACAGTGTGGGCTGTAAAGCTGCACTGAAAGAGAATTCCCAGTAACTTGTAGCAAAGCCGCATCTCCAACTGCTTGTGCTGCAAGACCAATTCAAATCAAGTTATTTTGATGTGACTACATCTGCAGTCCTACTGCAGCAAAAAAAAAAATAATCCATATGCATTCTAAGAGAAACACAGGGATTTTTTTCTTAACACCATGGAAGATGGATTCATTGCTACCAGCAATCCTCCCACAGCCCAAATTTCAGAAGTGGTAGCAGATTTACTTAGATTTCAGATGCATAAACAAGTGCTCTTTGCATGACTTCATTCATGTGTTTATTAAGATAAAAGTTAACTCATTAAAAAAAACACAAGAGTAGAGTGCCATCCTTCTTTAGAAAGGAAATTAAATAAAAAAATAGGCAAGAAACCAAGTCTGGCCCACACTCAATGGCAAGCTGTGGTGCCTTGATGGTTAAATGCGAGGTCTAGAAAACCAGTTCCAGAGGACAGGCTTTCCTTAAGGCTATTTTTTGGAGTTCACTTCCCAAGTCCCTGACCTTTGTCTCAAGCTACCATGCCTTGCATGCCCCAACTGTGCAGCAGTGGATGGCCTGGGGTGCAAACGTCCTACGCAGGGACAAAAAAAAAATCTCACCAGAACAAGGACGAATGCAGGTGGTCAGGAAGGCAAATGAACGAGAAAAGTCTCAGTCAGTGTGACAGGCAGTACGATACCAAAGCAAGAGCCGTCTAACAGCAGGAGAATAAGGGGTAGCTTTGCATGTATGTTTACAGGGAGCTTCTCTCAACCTCGGGAGTCAGGACGGGTGAAGCACAATTTATTTATGCCTTCAAAGCTTTTAAGACTACAGTCTCAATGCCAAAGCAGAGGCTTCATGATGGGAAGGGTTTTTACGCTTTGCAATGATGACTTAGGTAAGGCAAAGTTCAGAACAAAGACCTTAGTGAAGACCTTCATAAATCAAAAGGGAACTGGTTTGCCTCTGGAAGCATGTGAGCTGGTAAACACAAACCCCACTTCAACACCAGCTACTACCAGTCGACACACACCAAGTCCTGTTTGAACCCAGTGTCCAAAGTCTTTTTAAAAAATACAGCCTCCAGTATGACACATTACAGAAAACCAAACCACAGGCACAAGCTGCGAGTTACTCTTTGAAGTTTAGATACAACTGAACATTATTTCACCTACCCAGATGCAGAGGGATAGCTGCTGCCTTTGATGCTACAAGAAATTTTGGTCTTAAACAGCCCAAGGACTTCAAATTGCTTGCTGGGCTGCATAGTGGCAACACCCAAGCCTACACATACACACGAACATAATTATGCCTGGTCTAGACTGGGGGGGAGGAAGAAAAAAAGTCTTTTCGGAGATTTTAGCATGCAAAGAAAATAATAGCATGTACAAAGAAATCTCTAGAGTGACTTATTAAAAAGATTTTATGCTTGGCTTTCTTCCAATTAGAGAGGAATTAAAGAGCCTAGCAATATAACCCTGTTCATCCCAAGGAAGAAACTGCATTCTTAAGAGGGAGGGACAAAGACACAGGACTGCAATTGCACATATCAAAATAGGAAGTTTCTAATGGGACAGAAAGTGAGCTAAGACTGTAATACAGAAAAAATAGTTCAGATTTTAAAATTAATCCAGTCTACTGCATCCAAAAGGGAATTAGCCAGTAAATAACAACATTCCAATAAAGCAGACTATTTTTTACTATAAAATTCCAACCATTTTAATATTTTACAGATTATATGCCTCTCATCACTGCCAACCAGCAAAATCAGTGAAAGTAGGAGGTTACAAAAAGAAAAGCAAACCAAGTGGAAAAGGCATTGCTAGACACCTTGAGAATCTGAAAATGTGTCAAAACTCAGCCTTTAATAAGAAAGAACATTTAGTAGCTGCTATCTGCAATGATTATTTTATATCCAAACTCTTTGGAGCTTAAGAATTCACATCATGAAACCAGCTTTTAGCAGAATTAGGACCAGACTTAACATGCCCCAGTTTCCCCAAGGTTACTTTTTTAAAACCATCTACGCTTACATCTGCTCAAGCGCTCTTCTCACACTACAGAAGAGCAACCAAAACTTAACTTCTAATTTTACTGGTTTAGCATTCATTTGAAGAGAATTTGGTTTCAACACTTTTTTATTTGAATGAGAGAAATAATTTTGCATTGGATTGCAGGCTGAAAAGTTACTGGAAACAGCAGCTTGCTGCTGCTGTAACATATAAAGTCATTGCAAGGATGAAAAAAGTTACTGAAGCTTACTAAATCAAAGCTTGTAAAAACACCAAAACCAGAAAATGAACCAGAAGTAGCTTAGGAGTTGCTAGCTATGTTTAAAGTTAATAAAATTCCCGAGTAAATGGCTGCCGCTTAGGTTTGCCAAAAAAGTATGCTAATTTCCAAAGTTCATGCATAGTAATTAGAACCGCAAAAATCAGGTCCCAAATAAGTGATGAAGTTAGCCTCGGTCTTATTTTTCCAGCAGATGGAATTAGCTGCGTGTGAAGTTATTTTTTGCAATTTGAGAATAAACATATTATCCCAAATATCAATTCTGCAATTATAGCATATCAGAAACATGCATACATGGTATCAGGAATATGCAAAAACCAAACTGAATCCCTGTTTTCCATCCTTCTAAACAGGACATTAAAGAGGTTGGGGGAGGGTTTACATATTTAAGACTTCATTTTTCAAACCAATTGCCTAACTGCTGACAATTTAGCTGAAACAAGTTCTCTCAAAGTACCTTGGCTTTAATAGTCCAAACAGGTTTTTCCAAAGAAAAATGTCTGCCTTAACTAAAAATACATCCTCTTGATGTGCAAATTGACAGATCACAAAAAGCCATCCAATTTGCAAGTTCAATCAACACGCATAAACTGGAAGTCTCCAGTTTTCACCCAGCACTTCTCCAAAACCTGATTTACAGGCATATTCATCATATACTACACAACACAAAAAGCCACCTTCTCCATTCCTATTTAAGTATGAAGTGACAAATCAGTAAAAGATACAGCCTCCTCCTAAGCACTGCAACTCAAAGCTACCTGCAGCAACGCACTGAGTGATGGCTGAACCTCGTGTGTGCCCTTGACCAAAATACTCCACCTGCGTTCCACATTCTGAATTTAGTTTCTCTTCAGCACTCAAGCCAAGAGCTGCCCCAGTATAGCGAGTTACTCTCAAAGACACTGACAAACCCAGCAATTTTTCTCTGTTGTTAGCCTGCCTTTATTGTGCTTGTAACAGCACAATCCATAAAGATGTACATGCATCTAGTTTAGGGGGCACTTAGGTGCATTCTATCTACTGCGAGCATCAGTAGATGAGTCTCGAGAACGTGTAGGGAGGTCAAACAAAACCAGAGTTACTGCACTGATTCTCGTGCAGTACAGGCACCAGCTTCCAAACAGAAAACTGGTGAAAGCAGTGAAAACAAGCTGCAAGTCTTGTTACATGAACACTACTTTGTAGCTCCAGGTAACCCAGAAAAGGTTTCCAGAACCCCTACATGCTCCAAAACTAACCCCAAGCTTACATAACTGAAAGAACATAGGGAGGGGAAAGTAAAATTTAACTCTATGTCAAGCGACGCACTGGATTGAATACGATTAACCAAAATTGTGTGAATTAAAAGTAGATGTACTTAAAGCAGTAGAAACCCTGCCCAAAACAAAATGATATTTCTCATACAAAAATATTTCTGTGGCCAAATGGAATACTGAGTCCAAGTAAGAAAGCAAGCAGTTACACCTATCATGCTCTTTTTTCCTCCCCCCTCTAAACTAGGGAGTCTCATTTATCTCAAAGCAATCAAAAGAAAACACTTTGATTTTTAAAGTGAGAAAAGCCGCAGAAATAAAAGCCCTGTCTAGCACAAACAAGTAATATTTGAGAAATCAAAAAGAGATTCTCCAAGTTAGAAGAAGGATGAAAACAGTTCTGAATAATGTACTTTGCATAGCCCAGTTCCTGCCAAAACAGTTCCGTAAATCCCATGGTAGTTCAGATAATTTCCACTCTTAGAACAAAAAAAGCTAGATTGAACATTAGCAACATTGTGTGATATGACCTGAATGATGCAAGAACAAGTAGTTAAGTGAACCACAATATCTGCTGAATTTTTAATCACTAGTTGTTTTGCTGCAGGGCAGAAGAACACTGTATATTAGCTTCCAAGCTCTGTACAGACTGGCACATTAGGACAGCAACATTTTAACTGGCAGAAATTCAGCCTCTGTGCTACCTAAATGCCATTACTTTGTTAAGAACTGCAGGCATAACAGCTTCCAAAGCAGGATTTTTTTTTTTAAACCACACAGAAAAGAGCACTATGTTCTGTACCCCAAAAATACCAGTCAGCCATTTCTGAACAATATTTAAAAAAAAAAACCTGACATTTTCTTAACAGTCATTTATGTGTCCCTCTGTAGTGTATTTTTACTCTCAAAACAGCATTAAGTAGTCATGTGGCTGCCCAGCAGCAACTGACTACAAAAGAGGTAGTTGAACCTCTGATGTGTAGGAAGGTGATCTATGTAAACATTCATATTACCTCTGTACTGCAACAGGAGGTGCAGCTGCAGCATGTTTAGGCATACCTGAGCTATATTTAACCCATCTGCCTCTGATAGCCGTTGCAACAACACTGCAGACACCTCCCTTTCACCATGAACTAGCTGTCCAAGCAAGTATCATCGATGCAAGTTGCACAAGCCCACTCTACACCTATACCTGCTAGCCCTGCTGTGATTTCTCTGCGTTTGATACCCAAAATAACTAGATTTAAAACAACCAGCATGCCTAAAGCTGTGAATACATCTCCAGTTATGCTCTAGACAGAAGACTACAACAGCAGGATTAACAAGAGATCCAGCAGATATTCCCCTTCAACAACAAGGCAATAAAGAAAAGATATTTGGGAATAAACACAAATTCCACAACTACAAACGCAAATTCCAAATACAAATCCCACAGCTACAGCCAAAATCCACGCTATGGGCAATTATCCCAATTCACATTTTAGGGGTAGAAATAAAAAGGATATTAAAAAAGGACAACATTCATACATTAAAAAACATCTGTCACACTGACTTGAACAGATTTTAAGTTTAATAAGTTAATGGAATCAAAATAGCTTAGAGAACAAAACCAGTGAAATATGGTACAAATAAAAACCAAACAGCCACACATACCAAAGCAGCATTCCTGTGCCCTCCTTACTGCAGAGCTTACAAAGCTTGGAAGCCGATCTCTAACCAGCAACTTTCACTGAAGTTAAGATCTCCTTCAAAAGCTTAAATGTACAGACAGGAAAACCTAGTAATGCATCTTATGACCAAGTAATCCAGAAAAGCCAAAAAAAGCAGCAGACAAGGACAAGAGAGATGCATACTTCCAAAGCTACATTATCTTTAATCACAGGCTTAGGACTAGTCCTATGTTTTCCTTAGACTCAACTACCACATAGAAGAAAAGCTGCTATCTTCTCTGAAACCAGGTATCAAAACTACAACGGGAATACTGAAACGTGCCATATCGGCTGGTAATAAAGCAACCAGTGTTTGAGTATTATACAGAATTGCTTGTTTTGTTATGCTACAGGGCAGCAAAAGTAAAAATAACACCTTAAGACGAATGTGTTGACACCTGGAACCTCAAGGACAGTTAGCACCTGGATAGTATTGTGCATCTACTACACAGCAGTCAACTTACCACCAGAAATCAAACTTAGTACCTCTGTACCCCAAAACCATAGGCCTTCCTGGCACAGGAACCAGAAGACAGTCTCTATGAACACACACTCTCACTGCTATTCAAGCTGGCCAAGAGCTCACCAACACCATGGTATACACCCACAGCACAAGATGAGTTTCCGATTTTCATGGATATAGAAACTTATTTTATATGCCTATAAGAAAAAGGAGTTGCAGCTTAGCACCTGACAAGTCACTCACACTTTTTCACCATCTTTATCTAAGCTTAAAGAGTGTCTAGTGCAAGTGAAACACACTTCCTCCTCAGCCTTTGCTCGTTCTCCAATTAAATAAGAGACAACTTAGTCATACAGACTGTGCATGATGATTTCAAGACACCAGTATTAAATCAAATCCCACAACTTTTCACACCTATTAAAATGGAACTTTGTCATTAGAAGGGGAGATTTTGATAAGCACAATGCAATTACCAAGACACTGCCATTGTTACCAGGCTGCTCATGATGAAGCCCAGGCTCCCTGACATTCCATTTCTTTCCCTCAAAGGCTCTGTGCTACAGCAAATTTATGGGTTTTTAGCATGTAAGAGGAGAATTGGGTATGTTACCTTCAAAACCAGTCAATAAGGCTCTTTCACTCAGGCCCGGGGAAGGCGGGTGGCTGCTGGAAAGCAAGACAAGGCACTCCCTTCCCCCTCCCCTCAGGACCCAAAAACACTGTATTCAGAACACTCCCATCCCCTGCAGCAAGGGATTAGCCATTTATTAAAAAGGAATCAAAACACTGTAAAAGGCTTCCAGTTAAGATTTCAAGGGGGGGGGGGGGGGGGGGGGGGGGGAATAAATGCAATGCTGGTGCAACTGGAGTTGCATTAGGAATTCCTCTGGGCACCGAAGAACAAGTAGCTCAAATGTAAGCAGGATGTCATTTGTCCAGACAATGCTGATCGGATGGCTCAAAAGGAGAGCAGATCTAAATTATTATTTTTTTATTCTGTCATTTTGCTGCCTCCACACTAAGCAGTAACAACATTAACAGTTTACATGCATTTACAGGTTTAGACTTTTGGACTTCCAAAACAACTGCCTACCTTCATTGCCTTTTTTTTTCCCTCCTCTTCTCTAGGGGTGACAGACAATTATAATGGCCAATTATGTAAAACCTTTCATCCGAGAAAACACGAAGCACTACGCAAACACTCATTAAGACTCGGAACTCGAGCCTGCGCGGCACGTTAGCCAGTTTCAAAGCTAGCCTGGATATCTCTAGCTACCAAAACTGGATACCGAGAGCTATGGCATAGCCAAGATAGCATGCAGTGCAGCAGGGTTAACCACTTGAGTATTTACACAGCTTCACAGGCGGGTTTTACAGCCCACAACGAACCCAGAGCTGCTGTGGCAGTGCTTTACAGACCTATCCAACCCAGTTATTTAAAAGCAGAGCAGAGAGAGATACGCTGCCCGTTGGGCACTGTACAAAGCACCTTGCAGGACAAGCATTAGACCCACCTGTCCAGCTGATACAAGGTATTCTGTCCCACCTGAAAGCCACAAGATGCAAGTCAATGACCTTTGTTTACTGGATAAATCAAAAGCTATGCTTACTGTTTCGAGTCAGGCCTCAGAGGAAATAATTTTGAGAAGCAATCACTTCCACCGTAATGGTACTTTTAACCTTTCCTTAGGTCCTTACACCATCCCCACGCAAACACGTTATGAGAAGTATTCTCTGCAATAATTAACAGCGATTAAAGCCGCCTTTTTGCACCATTCCTTATGTCCACCGGGCTTCACAATCCTCCCCCCTGAAAGGCTGACAGGCGCCCGGAGCACAGCGTGAGCCGTGCAGAAAAACGCCATCAGGAAGTGACAATATTCAGAAGACCAAAATTTGGGGAGAAATCCATGCGGCTATTGCTTTGCTGGTGCATTTTTTTAAAACACAGGTACACCCCCCGCCCCGTGCTTGCCGGCGGGCCCCGCGGCGAGGCCGTGACCTTCCCGATGCCGGGGTAACACGCCCCTTGCGCCCCCAGGATCCCGCCCAGTGCGCTGCCCGCAGCCACGCGTGGGCCAGCCGCCCCGTGCCACCGGACTTCGGCTGCGGGCAGGGGACGGGACCCGGCACCCACGGAGCGGTCCGCGGCTGCGGGCTGCCGCTGTCACCGCCGCCGGGCCGGGAGACGAGAAGGCCACGGGAGCGCTGCCAGCGGAGACGGGGAGGGGGCACGACGGGGGAAAGGAACAGCGGCCCCGGGCAAGCGGCCGCCCCCGACACGGCGGCGCCCAGGAAGGGGAGAGGGGTGCCGGTGCGGAGGGGGAGCGCCGGGAAGGAGATAAAAATAAAATAAACCAGAGAGGGGGAGGCGCCGCGTCGAGGGAGCGGGGAGGCCCGGTGCCCTCCGCGGGGCCCGGCGCCGCGCAGCCCCGTCCGGCGGGCGGCCAGCAGCCCCTCGGCGGCCCCCGCAGCCGCCATGGCCGGCCGGAGAGCGGGCGGTGCGTGCGGGGCCTGCTCACCGCCCACCTGCCCGCCCCGGCCCGCGGCCCCGCGCCCAGCCGAGCACGAACCGAGCGGCCGCCCCGCCCCAGCCCACGCCGCCAGAAGCCTACCCGAAGGGGGGCCGGCCGCGCTCCCGCGGGGAGGAGGGGGCGTCCCGGCGGCGGCAGCGCCGAGCTGCGCGGAGCTGCCAGCCCGGGCTCGGCGCGGCGCGGCCGTTTCCCCTCTGCGGCCAACGGCGGCGGGCGGGGCCGCACCGGCCGGGCCAATCCGTGCCCGGGGCGGGGCGGGGCGGGGCGGGCCCGGGCTCACCGGGGAGGGCCGCGGTGCCGCCGGCCGCCCCCGCGCGGTGCCAGGCACCGGCCGCCCCGCCGCGCCAGGCACCGACGGGCGGGCACCGCCGAGCGCTGGGCCCGGGGGCCGGCTGGGGGCCTCTGGCGTCCCCTCAGGGCCCGCAGCTCCCCTCACGGCCCCGAGGCCGCCCTCGCGGCCCTCGCCGGGCCCGCAGCTTTCCGCAGGGCCTCAGCGCGCTCCCCGGAGCGGCGCCGGGCCCGTGGGGTCCCAGCCCGCAGGTTCGAGGCCGGGGACGTTTTGAGGCAGACCCCGGGGCTGGGGACCGGCAGCGTCGAGGCCTCGCCGCGGTCCCAGCGCTGGCAGGCACGGGGGCCCCGCAGCCTTGCTCGGCCCGGTTCCCCGGGCACGGAGCTTCCCGCCGGTGTGCCGGCAGCTGTGGGAGGCTGAGCCACTGGGGTGCCAGCTCCCGGCCTGCGGCATGGCACTGGCAGCTTATGTGTGGGTTTAATGTGGTGATAACAGGCTAAAAATCTATATGGTCCTCTGCAGCAGGCCAGAGGTACTCAATTTGATAGACCTTCTGGCTTTAAAAGCTACTTAATTCCTGACTGCAGGGCCAGGAGCTGCTGGAAGGTTACCAGGAGAGCACAGCGGTCCTCCAGGGCACTGGAACCCCACCAGCACGGTGCCAGCCCTGCCAGCTAGCTTGCTTTGCCAGCGTTGCCTCCCCAACCACCAAACACCCTGTGCTGTCACCTGTGCAGATGCCACCCTCGACAGAGGAAAACATGAGCTGCTGTTCCTGGTGTAGATGTATGCCAGGAGGCACTGCTGCACATACCCTGGGCAGTGGTTTGTCACACTAGTATCACCCCAGCCATCTTCTCTGTGCTGTCCTCACGAAGCCCTTAGCTGGCAGGTAGAAAGAGATGGGCACCAGAGAAGTCCTCTGAAACCAAAGGTATTGAGAACAAAAGTGAAATGCAAAGGGAAGGCGTTGGGAAAAGGCAAGTTAAGTGGTGGCACCAGACGGTAGCTTGAGCCTGAAGGGCTTCCTGCAAGGAGCTTCCCCCCTCCTCATAAGATGTCAGCAGTTTGTTTCTGCTCAAAGGGAAGTGGGGAGGGACTCACGTCCCAGTGGAGATGACCCAGGATGAAGGCAGGGCTAGCAAACCAAAACCGCCTGGTTTCTCTGACCTGCAGGAGGGCAGCAGTGGAGGTACTGCTTACTCTGTGTAATGCAATACTGTGAGAAGATCCTTGAGACCATTCTCAAGCTAAAAAGCAGTATAAGTGTGTCAGCACAGCTCTGTGCTGCAGCAGTCCTGATGAGGGGCAGAGCTAATTAGCCAAGACACAGGATCACATTAACATGGCGTCTCAGATGGCTGGGACGAATCTGCTAAAGTCTCTGGAGTCCCTGTTGACTACAGCTGCAATATACAAAGACAAAGCAAGGATGGGAGGGAAGACAGAGGTAAAATGAATTGCTGAAGGTCAAACATTAGATCAGTGACAGGACGGAAAACAGAACCTACAGTTCCTCATGCCTCCAGTACTTTCTCCTCTGGATTGTGACAAAACCCCAGAACAACAATGGGATTTAGCTGCTGCTGACGGTAACTTCATGTGTTCCAGAGGAGAATTTTGTGTTTTCATATAGGACCATGGCGATTTGTTTGTGCATGTGAAAAAAAAAATTACTAGCAAGGTACCACAGTTCAGTAATATACACTCACACACGAGGTACCACCAGAGGACTTAAAGGGGAATTAAATATATGCCCTGTCATAATGGAAAAAGGTTCCACAACAGCACAGACCCAGTCTTTTTTCTGTAAGTTGATAAAGATGGCTAAATGCCATTTGCTGTTAAGTGACTTCTAATGATTAAATAACCTTTCTCCCCCTACCCCCCCAGGGCATTTAGTGATAATATAAGAAAGATTTTGCACATTGTTGAGCTTACATGGCCATCTGGCATTTTTGCATTTCAGTAGCCTTGAACATTAAAAAAACAATAGATAAAGAAAACCAGTCCTATCTTATCGGAGGCCTGGAGAAGTTTAACTCTGTCAGAGTACACAGGATTAACCAAGTCATTGCAGCTTTTGTATTGTTTCCATCTTGTGTGATGGTCATATTCCTCAAAACTTTAGGTTTGTACTCTCTAAACCAAACTATTTCTTACTGCCTTTGTATTTGTTTTAACCATGAAACACAACTCCAGCAGTTGCATCCATCTTCCATATGATCTGCTTCTGGGCAATGGAGACACAAAGGAGGTGCATGCTGAGAAAAAATACATACATGCTTTATGCTAAAATAATAATAATTAAAAAAATACTGGAAGTCTTGTCTAAGTAAAGGAACAGGACATTCTTTTCAAATCAAAACACAATGGTCTTTGCCTAACTCAATTAAAGAGACCTACTTCATACTGCTGAAACATTCATCTAATGCCACCACACAAAGCGGTTTCTTCACCTGCTTTTCTAAAGGGGGTAAAAGTACAATTAATCCAAAGACCCTGGAAACAACAAGAAGTTTGGTCTTAACTCAGCAGTGGCTTATAGTTGAATCCTGCATTTGTTCTGGGGTTAATTCCCGCAACTCTCTTCCCCATGGAAGAAAAGGTTTGAGTCTGTTCAGAAAGAAATGTGATTTGTGCCTTGAAGGATGATACCAGCTGCAGGATGCTTTCACCTGTAGAGCTACAGCAGGTTTTTGACTAAAATGTCTAACAGTAAGGAACATTCAGTGTAAATGCACTGTATATAGCAGAGGATGTAAAGATATGCAGAGATAAAAACTTCTCAGGCTTTGTTTCCAACTGTACTTTGCATTATAAGATTGCTAGTTTGCATTTTAGGCTAGCTCCAGGGAAACCTTATAAATGTGCTACAACATCTAGCTATTAGGTATCAGGCTGCCAGAGTGCAATGTAATACCCAGAGTCGGGTACCTCGTCTTTCTATTTATAGCTGGAAGAGTGCTAAGACACCTCCTGAGGGCCGGTGGCAACTCACACCTACCAAGCAGAGACCTGGTTGCAGGAAAAATCAAACAGAGGATGTATTAGACTTGCTTTGCATAGCCAGCGTGTGGGTGTTTCCATCAGCTCGGGATCCTGGGCCCACACATCTTGGGTTTAGCTCTTTGACAGAACAGAGCAAGGTTACCAATTTCTTTTGAAGACTGTGGGCTGCAGGGGTTGCATTTGATGTCATTCATTGTATATGCTCATCTAGGTGGCAGAGCAAATACTCAGGAAAGGGAAGATGCTCTCCAAGCCCATCCTGGTGAGAGTACATATGTCTCTTGTCTCCTAGCTGCTTGGACCACAACCTGTCAGGCTACAGGCTGAGGCGTTAGGGGTTTGGTGGGTGGCTATCTCACACTTTTGTTAAAAGCATGCTACAGTGCAAAATGAAGCTCAAAGAACAGAGCAAGAAAACGCAGTAGAACACTTAATTGTGTTTTCTAGTTGTAAGACAGGAATTTACCTTCTATTTTCTGCTCCTAGAATTTGTTCTGGTTTTTAAACTAGCGACCACCTCAGATGAAAAGCATAAGCAGAAGTGGGAACAACAGCCAGTGCACCATAATGGTTTTGCTGCACAACACTTAAGAGGTTATCAACCAAATTTGGCAGGACTACTCTGCGCCTTCTGCAGCATTGTACTGTGCTCCACATACAGTAGTTTGCCTACAGAGGCGTCTCTTTGACTCCATGCAAGTAGCAAGTATGCCTCGCTGTGGTCTACACCTTTGCAACAACATTTGCCTGAAATTTCACCAAATATATATTCAGAAATAGAAATTATCTCAGGGCTAAATTTGGGGATAGGTCTCCCTACACGCTCCATATTGCTCTTCAGTAAGGTGCGTTTATGGAAGGGTTGGAAGAATTACCCTCACAAAGAACAATATTCTATGTGAACAAATGAAGAGTAGAAAGAGCAAGGTAGCAGATTTTTGCATAATGATCTCCTTGGTACAAAATGTATCTGATAATGACAGTTAGATTGTCAAGAAATAGATAGATTCAAATTGGTTCTCAAAGCTTCAATGGCTAAAATGTAGGCATATTACCATAAAATCGTCAGGACTTATGACGATGACAGGTTTAACCTTTCAGGCATGTGTAATATCTGTACAGGATAATGGGTTTTTATATTCTTATTGCTTGTTTATCTCCATGAAATGGTAATGTGTTTATTCCTCCTAACACATTAAAATCAGTAGCAATCAGGAATTTGGTTGAAAAACACCCCACTACCCACGGGGTAATCTTAAAGCAACATTGCAATACTTTAAAATCATGGCATTATTCAAATACATCAAGACCCCTGTGGTGACCTAGATATTGTTAGTAGAAGGTGTCACTGTGGTACATTAAGGAAACCCATTCTGGCTTTAACGTAGCTAGCTCAGGTAACAACCAGCAAAGGTGCATGGCAGAGCCTGAGCCTGCCAAGGATCCAGGTTAGGTACTCAGATTACCAGTCTGCCTTGAAGGGCATACCACATCTTTATCACTGATGTTATTTGAACAAGTGAGATTAAAGCCCTGGCTGTAGTGCAGCCATGTTTCCGTATTCAGTATCAACAGCCACATGAGGGGAAATTAGCAAATGCATCAGTCCAAATGCTCCAAGGAGCAAACAAATCTTGTTTCAGTATGAAGGAATCCTTCAGATGCAGATATGCAGTAAGAAAAAATGATTTTTGGTTAGAAGGAAGACACATGTAAACTCATTTTTTCCCTAAAACTTGTGCTTTGGCATGGCCCTTGTCATTGGGCTATCTCCTCATATCGTAAGGTAGAACTGCTGAATACCCTCAAATTCCACTAATTTAGGGAAAAAAAGGGACTAACGAAAATCAGTGAACACCAAGGACTGTGTTGGATTGGACTCTGTGGGCAGAGCCTACAAGTATGAGCTCTGTTGTTTACTGGATCTTTTTCATACCATTGGGGAACCTGGCACCAGCCAATAACCTCCATACTAATCTTTTATTATTCTGTATCAATGATTGTAGGATTAGTCCAGATGGTCAGCGTTTGTGAATCTTTGCTGTAACCCCTGGCAACATATGCAGGAAACTAGGGGGTGACATTTCTTCAAGTACTACCATCAGTGATGCACAGAGCCGCTCTCCAACGATGCAGAACTGATCACTATAGTGGGGAACAGCTCTGTGCTCTGACCAAATGGTCTTTAATCCACTTACTGCTGTCTTCATCCACTGTAATCGCGTTTATATAAAAATCTACTGACATTTTACTGTAATGCCATATGGAGGTCCTGCATTTTTAGGCTGTTGGTATGGATGTCCTCTGCCGTTTACCATCACCCTTGCTGCTTAGCAATTTCCTGTTTGGTAATATTTATTTATTTATTTTTAAATCTTCCAAATGCCATTTTTGCAGTGCCACCAAGTGGCTGGTTTCTTCATTAACATTTTTGCATTTTAATTTTGCAGATTATAAATAATCACAGAACAAACTGTCTTGTAGGTAAGAATCGCGATTAAAAACAACCCACGGCAGCAAACCGCTGGGTCGGTCCGATGGCAGTACAGGAAGAAATAAGAAGGGCTACAGCAGCAAAGGCCGCGCACAACCCCAGGCTCCTGAAGGCCTGCATAAACCCGGCTTCGTTCCCTCAGGAGACGGCACAGCGCGGCCACTGAAGTACAGTCACAGGCCTGCCTGGCTGCCGGGAGGGCGGTGAGAGGCCCGCGGGCCCCTCACCCTGCCCCCGAGTCCCGGTGGGGCGTGAGGGCACAGCACAACACCGCGAGCCGCGGCCTGGACTACTCCCACAGCTCCCAGATAACGCCGCCGCCATCTTACAGCGGCGGGCCGCTAGCGGCAAGCCTCGCCCCCGCGCAGCCCGCCGCGCCCAGCGGGCCTCGCTCCCTCACCCCACCGGCCAATGAGTGGCAAGTGCGAGGAGGAAATGTTCAGCGCAGCCAATGAGAATCAAGCGTGGCGGTGACGGACGACCTATAAACAACCTGCTCGGGGATTTCGGCTCCGCCTATCAACTGTCAGCCGTGAACTGGCCAATGAGAGCCTGCGGGCGGGCCGGGGCTGGCCAATGAGCGTTGTCAGGTGAGATTTGAAAGTGAGCCGAGGCGGGCTGGGCGAAGGGAGTGCGGTGTTGGTACAGGTATGGCGGCGCTCGGGCGGTTTTGGGGGCCGGTGGGCGAGCGAGCAGGCCCTAGGGTGGAGGTTTAGACCAGGAGGCCTGGCAGCGGTGCTTCCCCTCTGAGCTGGCCGAAAAGCGCGGCGGGAGAAGGGGTCGAGGGGAACAAACTGTGGCGACCCTTCGGAGCCGCGGCGGGAAGCAGGGGACCGGAACGTGGTGGTCCGTATGTCGTGACCCCCGGGGCCCCGTCTCGAAACCCTTGAGTCTAGACCTTATGCAGCCCTTAAACTTGCCGCTAAAAATAATGATGCTTTTGTTTTGTCTGCTCTACTTTGTCACTGTTCAGGCTAAAAATGCTAACTGTGCATCTAAATGTTATTCGTATCTGTATTTCTCATTTGAGTTTTGTGGTGTTGCTGTTCAAAAGTCGTTCTTTTCCCTCACTATTTGAATAAAAATCAGTCCTATAAATTTTCCACTTTATTTTGGTAGTCTACACTAGCCAGTCACAAAGCTTGTCTTTTATATAAGCCCTTTTTCCTTTCCCTGCTACTAATCTTTAATTTATGCTAATTTAGATTCCAACTAGTCATCTAGATTGCTGTTTGAGCAAGGTGCCACTCAGAAGCCATAACCTGGAAAGAAAAGGAGGTAGATATTTTTGTCCTAAAGAGGTGTTTAGGACAGTGAACGTGCCATACCTTTTTAATGAGCCCAAAGAGATCACAGGTCATCTCTTATACTGCTTTTGCAGACCTGGGATGCTAGGAGATAATACCTCTCTGTATCTCTGCTCATATCTGCGGCCTTCAAGTTTCAGATTAATTCTTCTGCAGGACTAATTACTGAAATGCAGGCCACTTGCTCTTGAAGCTTATTTGTGGGTGAAGGCCTTAAGTGGACTTATACTACAAAACGTAGGAAAAAATATTATTGAAATAAGGTAGACCATAAAAATCCTTTAAAAGTGTTAAATATTTATCAGTTGGAATGTCAGATGCAGGATGAAATGTAAGATATTCACAAATCAGGTGGCACTGGTGTGCACCAGCTCTTCTAGGATTGTGTAGAAGAGATCTAGTCTCTGATTTGAGTGCTTTAAGCAGAGTTAATTTGTATTCCTGTTTGCTCATTTAACTTCCATTGACCATTTTGCTTTCCAGTAGCACTGAACATATTGGAAAAAAAACCCAAAATGTTTTAGATTTGACTTGTACATTATCTCTAGTATGTATTCTAAGCACTTGCAGATGGTTGTGCAGGTACTGTTGGTGCTGTGCAAGTTACTCGCTATATGAATGCTGCCATGAACAAGGAGCTGCCACTGCCAGCAGTGATGGCAACTGAATAGGCTTTGGCTGTATTTCTTCTTACAATAGCTCAGGTTCTCCCCTTGCTTGCTTTTCCTCTAAGTATGTACATTTTATTTCTGTATTCTTTCTGTTTATTTTGGTACTCTCTTCTGACATTTGGGTTTTTCAGGCAGGCTGCTGATGGTGTTTTTGGCTTTTGGTAGCAAGTGGAGGGGAAGGGGTTTGGCTTGAAGAAATCCTGTGCACGTATAGTCAAGGCTGATCTTTTCAGTCCCGTTCACTGATGATTCCTTTAGTTTGATCAAAGCTTGCTGTCTTGAAGTTAAGAACCTTAGTAAGTGACCAGTTTACTGATAAATGAGTAACTGGTGGCTGTTCAGTTTAGCTCTTCACCCTCCTTACTGTAAAGCTGTTTTCTGTAAGTAACAGAAGATGAGATTTCTAAAAGACCCTGTTTGAGGTGACAGACAAAGACCAACTGCAAGAAATGGTCCTGACCTCTCCAGGAAGAGAGCATGAAACCCCTTGACAAGACAGGCTTCAGTGGGATGCAGGGGATGGAGTTTTTTACATTGCTGTTAGCGTAGCACAGCGTGTGCAGACCAGCTGATGTCTGCATTAAGTCTCCCTCGGGTTAAAAAAGTAAGGAGAAATCCTGCTTGAAATAAACACTATTGTATTGCAGTTGCATCCTGGAAACTCAGTTGAGAAATGGTGCCAAGTACTCTGATGCATGACAAAAATGCCTTGCCATCAGATAGGGTATAATCTAAATGCTCAGTGGCAGTGTTGCTTCCAAGTATTGTCCTACAACCTTGTCATTTACTATTTGTCTCCTTAACACGAAAAACATGTGTTGAAAACAGATTGGCAGGCCAATCCCTGGCAGCGACAGTGTCCCCTACTAATTCTGTGTCAGACTTGTTGACCGTTAACAAAACAAACTAGCCCCTTGAATGTGTAAAATAAAGAGAAATAATGAAGAGTCATTACTGAAATTGTCATTTGCATTTTCTCTGGTACATACACAGAAACGAAGAACCTAGGGCTTTGTAACATGCAAACTGTTAATGAAAAGGGCAAAACACAACATGATAGCGTTCTGCCTAATCATTATAATTTTTGTCTAGGGTTACCAAGATGGCTGCTACCTCCCAGTTTGCCAGCCGATACAAAAAGGATTTGAGCACAGAAACGCTCAGAACTAAAGTTGCACGCAGAAGATCACTGCTTCAAAAAGAGAACAGACACAAGTTGTTTGAGAAGGGCAGACAGCTTGAATTGGCAGATAGCAATGTTCAGCTTTCAAAAAAGGGGATTTCTATACTAAAGGAGACCAATGAAACGGGCTCTCAGGAGAACAGCAGTGTAAAACAGAGTAAGTAAAGACTTGTTATAAAGCTTTTTAAAAATTGTTTAAAATGTCTTTAAGTAGATAGAGTAACATTATCACAGAACCTAATTATGGTCAACGCTTTAATTTGAAGAAAAAGTTTAAAAGATTTAAAACCCCATGACTACCAGTTCTTCTAACTGTTAAGAAAATCAAGAAAATAGTCTTAATACAGCTTTATCCTCATCACTGCTCCAGTGGTATGTATAAGACTTCGCTCTGATTTGTCTGCAGCAGCTAAGGAAGAAGGCGTTTTGCTATTAATACTCAATGGGAAGTCTCTTAATGATTGCTTTGTTTGAGAAGTGAAGAAGCCTGATCTAAAGTCTCATCTAACATATAATGGGTGTCTGTCATGTGCTTAAAATATGCTTAGAAATGGGTAATTTTATGTTAAAACTGGGTATATATCATTATAAAGAGGTAAATGCATAGTATAATTTTTTTAAAAAAAATTGTTAGGTTTTGATGACTTACCTTTCCTCCCAGAAAATAGGATCTGCATATATACTGAAATGTGCTTCCCTGGCTCTCCTGGATGCTTATGGTCTAAGAAATTAGTTAATATTTTAACATGTTAATGGATTTCTTTAGAAATACTTCCACCTTAGTATTTTGATAGTAGAAGATTATTGGAGGGAGGAGTGCAATCCCTATGTAATCATGGCAAGTAAGAAACGTAGGAAGCTTGTATCTTAATAAATTTTAACTTTATGTATAAATTTTTCAGATAGACATGTAATTCAAGTATAGCATCATCTTATGGTTTTATTCTCTCACATAACTTCTGCCTCATTTATTCTCAGCCTGCGGCAGACTTCAATATCTACAGCTGACCTAAACTTCAGCTTTCAATGACATTACAAGAGCTTGAATAGAGAAACTGGTACAAATAAGCTAAATAAGTAGTTTAAGTATTAAATTCAATACTTTAACCTTGCAGGAACAGCCAGTACACTGTAAAATGGGTATGAATTTACAGTATTCCTTGGGTGCAGATTTGGGGAGATATATTGTAAGCTGAAACTTACCATTGAATACTTTTCTGAGTGGGAAGGGTTAAAGCAATTAAGAGAATTTAAACTTTTATTAATCTAATATGTATTAGCAATCACATGTATTTGCATTGTAAGACTTACTGAAACTTGCAGGCACAGATTCCAGTCTTCTGCTTTTTGACTTAGTATGTTTGTTTCTCTTCTAGCTTGGAAAAGTTTTTTGAAATTTTCTGTCTTGCATATTGTTGGCTCAATATCTTCAAGATTTTCTTAACAAGTCGGTCTTCCATCTTTACTTCAGACCAATCTACAAATGCAGCCACCAGGAGGATTAATGAACGCAAGGAAATGCTCCAGCGCTATAAAGAAGAAAAGGAACTTCGAAAACTGAGAGAGCAGAGAGAGAAAGCAAAAAAGGGAGTGTTTAAAGTTGGGTTATACAGACCAACTGCGCCTGGATTTCTTTCATTTGTACCTGAAGATCCAGTGATAGTGAAGCCAAGAGAGAAGGTAATCAGAGTAATATTAAATATCTAAATGAGGTATAAGTGTTGGAAGAAGGGTTCACCGCAGTCAAGACGACGCTCAATATGAGTTATGCATCTTGTTCAACTTTATTAGTTTCTAACACTACTTATATAGAACCGATAACATGCATATTCGTAAAGCAGAAATATAATTGGTTAGTAGTCTCTAAACATGCACGGTTCTCACACCCCTAATTATCATGACTAAAATAAGCATTCTATCCATGTAGCTAATTGTGTTGCTGTGCTTCAGCCTTGTAGTTTGTTACTCCCTATTTTCCCATACCGCTCCCTATCTTTCTTGGCCCTGCACCTGCTTTCCCAGCAGCTGTATCTTGTTACAGCCACGGCCGGTTGGCACAACATAATTACTTGGTCTCAGGATTCAAGAATAGCTCAAGGCTACCTTTCTTGTTAACTTCAGCACAGCAACTTCAGTACAATTCTGATTACAGGCCTATTCTAATACCAGGCCTGGATTGTGCAGATCTTCAGAGATTCTAAGGCCATGCTTCTGCAGCCATTCTTCTACATATAGGTAGTGTAGTACATTAAAATTTCTATTTGCATACAAAATTATGTGTATGTTATACCAAATAAACAGTTGATTTTGTAAATACTTTATAAATATTTATTTTATAAGATTGAACAATAAAGGGAGTAATTTGGCTCACTTTATTAAAAACAAAGATGGAAATAGTACTAGTGATATGTTGCTTTTTATATTTATGACTGTGTTCTCAGCTTAAAACCTGGGATGATTCATGCACAAATGCAATGGTGAACTTATTTTAGAACTGGTAATTTGTTCCTGCTTATTTCACTGGACTTTGGACAGTTTTCCAAATTACACCCTTGACCCATTTTGCATGAGCACGTTGCTTTTCACACTTAGGCTTTTTGCCTACTCGAACAGTGACAGCAGGGGAAAGACTATGTTGATTCTTGTTTCCTTGTGGACATTTCCAGGCAGCTCCTGCTTTCTCTGGGAGGATTACTCGATCAAAGGCCAAGAACCAGGAAGAAAAAACTGTGATACCAACTGCATCGAAGCACTCTACGGTTTGTTTTTTATATAAACTTCAGTGAATAAGTTTAAAGGATCCAATTATCCTTCAGACCATAACTCAGGGTTGTGTGCTTAGAAGTTAAGTGCTGTCTCTAACAGAGTTTTCCTTGGTAAGAAAGACAAACCAGGTCAGAAAAGGTTTCAGCAAGCTGATAGACTGTATTGTGCTGAAGTGAACTACAGAGTTTGATTAGGTCAGTACAGAGAGGCATGCACAGATCTTCCAGACGAGTTTTTCAATACGAAATACTGTAGTCAGCAAGGACTGCAAATATTTCTAGAGGTAGTAGTGAGACTGAAGTTACATACTTCAGTATCCCTTAAATGCAGAAGGGCTGTCATGAATGCAGGTTTTAAAGAGGCAGTTCATTCTTCACTCAAAAATCACTTCAGTGTTGGCATATTTTTACTGTGAATCTTGGCAGCTTACTCTGCTGCTATTTGTATAGAAAAGTAGATTTTGTTGAGAAATTTCACCAGCAGTAATCTACAAAAGAAGCTGTATTTTGAATCTAGCACTCTTGCCTTACAAAACCTGATGCATTTGAAGGATTTCCAGTCATAACTTCACAAAGGGACAGCTGAGTTAAAACTGTTTTTTGGGTGGGTTTTTTTCTGAAAACTGATTTTTTTTAAAATGCCTAATATGTACCAAGATGTGGCAGTAATTGGCACCTGGTTTCATAGTAAACTGAAACTTCCTTAAATATTTTTCTTCATTCTTTTTACTGATAAATTCTTAACTAACTGGATAATGCATGTTAACATGTGTCTGAAACAAGCTATTTTAGTTATCCTTAATTTCTCTGTACTTTTTAAAGCCCTTTGTGCCAAATTATTTGACCATTTGTTTTACTGGAGCCTAGGAGAAAAAGATGAAGAAAGAAATTAAGGTGTTTATTTTCTGGAAATCTTATGCTTCACAAACATTTTCTTCTCTGGTAGGTCAGTGCCAGTGGGCGTAGTGTGCACCCTACACAAGCAGGATGTAAACAGCTGAGTACAGACAAAGCAGCTGAAAAAGATAAAGGTATGAAAGTAGTATGATCCCTGCATCTGAATCTGAAAGGACGCTGCTGGGTTTGTTTTCTGAGTCAGTAGTTGTGATGTTATGGGAGGGAGATCTCTGGGAGAGATCTGCGGTATGTTTTTGGGTGTAGGAAATGAATTTTTAGGACAGCCGTTCCTACTAACTATGACAAGGACAGCAGCTGGCAGGTTATTAAGCGTGTGGTTCCAGGCATCGCATGTACTTGCTGCCTCTCTGTGCTTGGGGAAATGGAATGCAGAATACTAGCTGTCCTGGTTACTGATTATTCACCCTAGAGAGGGACAAGAAAAAGGTCAGTACGCAGAATTGCATGACTGCTAGCTGCCTTAGCATCTGGAGCTGTGCAGAGCTTTCTGTTGGTCTCCAAGAAGAATACCATGTCTAGTAGCTGCTGCTATTACAAAAGAACAAGTGACTTCACCTGGAAAGATGAAGAACAGCTGACATAAGTAAAACAAGAATTTTCCTTGGTGGTGTTGGTAGCCTGAAAAACAGCTGATTATATGAGCTGCAAATATTTTCAGTGAAGTCTGTCTTCTGTCTATGCAGCAGATATGCTGGTGTCTGTGGTCTCTAAATGAAACTGTTTGTGTAGCTCAGCATTGAAAAAGGTTTGGAAAAGGTATGGCCTACTGGTAAAGCATATTTGCATATAATGTCAGAGACAGGAGCCCAAACTTCTGATGCACACTAGTGCAACTGAGTAAATGTATGATTGTCATCTTCGATAAATGACAAGTACTATCTTAAGTTTTCATATTTTACAACAGCCCCTTCTGTATCTGTCACTTTCTATGTGATAATTGTATACATTTCTAAGAAAACAATAAAAAAATCCAACCCATGCCACCTTTAAGGGAGTGAAATACTTTTGATTAGAAATTCTTCCTGATAGCACAGTGATGGCCATGGCTTAAGTAGACAAGGCTAAGTCATGTGGAATATTGTTGTTAATGCAAGATACTCAGTATTTCAGTGTGAAATGACTTTCACATCCCTAATGTAATTAAATCAGCAAGCAGCAAACCTTTATTTAAATAAATTTCAGTAGTGCCTTTGGTGAATACTGAAAAGATCTATTATCAGTGTTTGATAAAACAATTAAGGCATTTAATTTTTGAAAAATTGTCATCCACTAGACTCAATTGTTCCTTTTGTGCTGAATCAAGAATATGCATTGTATGTATTTAAACACTAGTGTAAAAATGTTAGGGAATTGAATGTCTGGATAAATTAAACATTATAGTTATTTATCCAGTAATTTCTTCCCCAGGTTGTCATTCTAGCTTCCACAGAATTGCAGCTTGACATTAAAAACGCAAATAGCATGAAGAGTCACCAAGTGGGGCTACTGGATTTCAGGCAGATGTAAAAAGGGAGGGTACGAAATAGAGAGCTGCTGTTAAATGTCTCTGTGCGGGAGAATGCTATCATTCTTGAAGGGTATTACAAACAGTACTAAAATACAAAGATGAAAATTATTAAGATGGGTAATACAGTACATGAACTTGTCATATTTTATAAAATATTTCAGGGCTAATTTGTCTTAAGAATACTTCGTTAGATTACATTAAATTGAGACCTTAGAATACTTCTGTGTAATGACCAGGGCATCACTTCATTACTCTGATGGTTTGCTTAAGCTTTCAGCTGTGCAAATAACCATGGCAAGTTATTACTCTGGAAAACTTAATCTATAAAATGGGGATGGTGCTGACACTGATTGCAGGGAACAACATTGAGAAGGGTGCCTTAAGCTTTGTATGTGTCATCTAGCACACTGGTACCTTGATGGTCCTGGAGGTACTATGGTACAGCTAAAATATTTTTCAATCAAGATCCTTCAGAGCATGGCCTTGATGCCAAAGCTGAGCTGTGCTGTCCATATTTAGCACTGCTTGCACTGAACTGACAAAAAAACCCCAAACCCTGTTGATTCTGGCAAAATAATGCAATTTATAATTGCTGGTGCATATTTCTGATTTCAACAAAATGAAACTTTCAGTTATGTTACTTGAGTGCATTTCCTTATTAAGCTTGAAAACTCTGGAATTAATGTTTCTTACAGTGTTGCAGACTGCAGTCCAGACAGCCTCAAATGTAAGAATCACCAGAGCAGCTGCCTCTGCAGCTAGGCAGACGCTGAAAACAACAAAAATAACAGCTACTGCTGCTACTTCTGGTAAGTGAGGCAGTGAGTATGGTCCTGCTTGTGTAGCTCAAGCCTGAGATTTGTTTGGAATAGTGTGCTATAGATAACAGTCTAGTACTGGATAAGTGAGCACTGGAAACAACGTGTGTATGTTTATATGCTGCTGTTAGGCTCATTGTCAAATGATACACTAAGACAGCGCTGTTGTCTTTAGGGTCTTGTTCATATCTCAGGCCCTCAGTTGTGCTGCAGAGTTACTGTTGGCTTGTTCTGAACTGTCTTAGCATGCTACGTTCTGCTGTGTAGCTGACTGCTTTGAATACAGACTATGTAAATCATGCTAATTTGTCATGTAAGAAAAGGACTAGATACTGTCACTTAAGCTCTATTGCAATATTTAAATCAAGACATTTCCCATGAAGTCCATCAGTGTTGGAGCATCAATGCCTGTATGGTAATTATAAACTGAAAGAACAAAACCAGAACTGGTAAAGATTTGCCAGTTTGGTGTATTGCTGTCCAAGGGCATATGATTAATAAGTCTATGATCAGGAACAGATATCTTTGGAAGAGATGAGAGCCTCTGTTCTTCAGATCAGGGATTTCTCTTCATCCATGTTTGCCTGTTTACTAGATTAGGGGAACATGATGGTTACTGAAGGGGAAAATTTTAGTACGTATTCTTGTTCTCAAGATATTCTCCAGAATATTTTGCAGTGTCCCTTGTGCTATGTATGACAGAAGCATAACCCCTAGGCTGAAAGCACAGCTTTAATAGTATCGGTTTCAGTTCACCAACAGAAATCTTATGCCATATAGAAATAAAAAATCTGAGCTCAAATTAGCTTGATAGTCCCTCTTCAGCCTTTAAGGAAGTAAGGTGACTTTTATTTTTAGTATATGACAACATCTAAAAGCTAGTGACTTAATCAGTTTTCCTTTCTAGGTAACATGCATCTCTTGATAGGCAGTGAAATCCTAGGCTAGGTTTTCTTTTGAATGAACTTCTGCAATTAGGTGTCTGCCCTCTAGCCACCTCCCACTCAAACAAAACAGTCCCTCCCTGTCTTAAGCGCTGGACTTTTATGGGAGTCTTTTGGTGAAAGATTATTCTTAATTAGATGCCTTTTTGACCTTCTGGAGTTTCTCTCATTTTAGGTAACCAGTCACAGAGAAAGACAGCAAATGCAGGGAAGCAGAGGAAAGCAGTCAAACCTGACATCACAGAGGTAGGCTATTTAATATTTGAAATGGAAAAGCAGTAAAACTGACTTAAGAGCTAATAACAGTGCAATTGTAGCTCAAATATACTTGTGTTCAAGCACAGTAGTAATAAGAAGTTCACTCAGAGCCTAGATTTTGGAAAGAAGCTGTATGTATTTATATTGCTATATTTTAAAAATTAAGATCGGAGTTGGTGCTTCTATGGATGACTTGATTACAAATCAAGATCTGGACAATGGTTTACATTAGATAAGAAGTTCTTACGTGACATATCTCACGTCTGATGTCTTAACTAATAAAAAAAAATAAGCTTGCTTTGCTAGTTTTAGCTGGCATTTGTAAATTTTGTGTGGTTCATTCCT
Source organism: Falco naumanni (assembly GCF_017639655.2). Classification (NCBI taxonomy): domain Eukaryota; kingdom Metazoa; phylum Chordata; class Aves; order Falconiformes; family Falconidae; genus Falco; species Falco naumanni. The sequence continues at coordinate 34,105,883 of NC_054060.1, forward strand.
TTTCGAAACATATTCTGAATGTATCCTTTTCCTGCTCAGGTAATGATATGTGACTCTAGAAGTGAAGAAATAAATGCATTTTTAGGTTTTGAACCACTGAAAAACGAAGCTGGAAATGTTACCCTCTGCATGGTAGACATGATTTAGCATAATTAAAGGCAGTTGTTGTGGTTCTTAATGTCACTGCTATAAAAAGACTTTTCTGCCTCTACCTAGACGTGGCAGTATGTGGGTTCATTGTAGCCCTCCAACACAGGTTCCCAAACAATATGTGTACGTATTCATGCGCTGACAGTCCTGTGCAAAAACTATCAATGATTTTTCTCCTGTGCACTCTGCTATTCCCTCTCATCTCGTGTCTCCTTTGTGCCTTCCATCTCCACTCCCGTTTCCATAACTGCAGCTGTGCTCTAGTATTGAAAGTGGTACAGTCACACACAAACACTGACAGGAGGTAAGAGGCACTTATATCTTTGCTTAGATAAGAACCTCTTCACAGGCAGGAGTTGCTTTTGTGCTGCCAGTTGTTAAACTCTTACTGTAACCTCAATCATCTAGTTAGAAGTGAGTGGAAGGCTGAATTCAAGGCTTACATTCCAAGCAGGGGTATCTGAAGTATAACAAGACTTTCAGTGGATTGAAGATGCATGTTTCTTGAAAAACAATCTAAGCTCTTTTGGCTGGCTTGAGCTAACAATATCTCAATCTAGATATCTCAGAAATGTGTTCTGTATGACTATCTGGTTGCTCATCTCATAGGAATGTGGATTCAACTTACTGATTAACTTTCCCTCTTCTTTTAATGACATTGTGGTCCTAACTACACTTGTCTTGGGCTGCATTCCTCTGCTATCAGCTTATTTTAGCTTGTTCTTTGGATTAGAGTGGGTATAAACTGTGATTATTCAACAGACCTAGGTGGATTTGGAGCCAGTAATTCTGCTCTTGAGGAGCTTATCACCTTAAAGCATTTATTTTCTAGTAGTGGGAGCAAGCATTTACTAATTTTAATTATTGTTTTGGTAGGTGAGGTGTTCTGCTCCTTTAGCCCCTTCAGTGGACTGTTGCATTCCTTGTAGTGAAGTGCTACCCCAGTTGCTAGAATGATTTGTAGGTGTCAAAACCAGTTGGGCTTATTGGTAAATAATGACTTCTGTACACGTACGCTATTTAGAAAGTGACTTACCTGAAACTATTCCCTTCCTGAGGGGTTTCAGACAGCCATGTTATAATTCAGCCCATGCCTATAGTAAGCACTTTGTTGATTTGATAATGTAGTGTTTGCTTTGTCTATTTGTGCTGTTACAGATAATTCCTTCTAAACAAGAAGTGGATAAAAATGCTCAACTGGATCCAGCGTTGAAAGGTTCAGTGTCAGTAGAACCTCAACAGGAGCAAACCGCAGCAGAAAACAAACCAAATTTTTCTCCAGGGAGACCCAGAACACGCTCTTTTGCACCTCAAAACTTTGTGTTTCAGCCTTTAAGTGGATTAGCAACCTACAAAGTTACACCCATGACTCCTTCTAGGGCAAATGCATTTTTGACACCTGATGCCTCCTGGGATTTTTCAAATTCTCCAGTGTAAGATTCTTTCTTCTAATGGCCTGAAATGCAAGTGAATCTCTCTATGATGATACAGAAGACAATCTTTCTATAGATGCCCTGTGTAACAACCTGTGATGTTGAAACACCTGATCATCATGGTTGCTATCATTGCTTAAATGTGGACTTAATACAACAGCAAAGAAAGCAATATAATCCGTAATTCTGTCTATGCTTTAGAAGTAGAGCAGCTCCATATATTGGGGACTGCACCATGTGTATGTCTGCAGGGATCTACTCGTTTTAATAGGATTTGCTTATAGTTCTCTAGTGTTGTGTGTAGGATTGCCTTCTAAATTGTGCTTTTTGTGTATTCGTATTCTGCTGTATTTAATGTCGGTTTCTCAATGTGTCTTAACTCTAAAGGTACTTTTTGATTGTTTCTAGTAATAAAATTGAAAAATCCAGTGACACTAAGGCACAAGAGCCTAATTTAAAAAGTCAAGTTTCACCTGCTGATAAAGATGTTGAAGAACAGCAAACCACTACAAGTTTGAGAGGAGAAAAAGGTAGGAGCTTTACATTTAGTTTATTGTTCTAATGTTTTTAGTTTTCACCAGATTCTGAACAGATGCCTTTCATATTTTTCAGCAAGTGAATCAGATGAGAAAACTTCTGTTCAGAGAGCAAATGAAACAATTCCTGTCTCTACAGATATAACAGCACTTGAAACAGAGTCAGATGATGTAAGAGAGCAAGAGCACGACGTGCCCTATTTCAGGTTTGTGTTTGTGTGTTTCACTTCCCTGTTGTCTGTTTGGAGGTCCTTAACATGACTAATGAGATATCTTGTAAAGATCAGCTTGTGGTATTTGGTGATTGTGGGAAGTGACCTGAGTAGGCCCATTTTTGTCCCTTCTGTATGGTTAGTGCAAGTAGAGAATATAAAATTCTGGAGACTAACACCCTGTCTTAAGGAACACAAGCTTGAAGGGAGTAGGAAAGAAAAATAGCATCTCAGCGAGTCAGCAGACTGAAACAATCCAATGGCTTCTGCTCAAAGACAGTGTAAAGCAAAAAGGATAGTAACCATTAATGGTCACAAGTAGTGATGGAAGTTTAAAAATTCTCCAAAACCTTTTTTTTTTTTTTTTTTTGCTGTCTCTCTATTTTTAGAACCATTCTTCGGTCTGAGACAGAGAAGCTGATGTCTCAGTGCCTCCAGTGGGATGGAAAACTTGAGCTGGATGTTCCAGAGGATGGTAAGACTCAGCTATAATAGGGCACTAGAAGGTGTGTTATGACTGACAGGGACAGAGGGAAGCACCTATATCTGAATATATTTGTAAAATAGCAAATAGTTTACAGCACTTAGTACAAGTCATATTAGATAAAGTTTAGAGTTCTATCTACTTCAAGGCAAAAAGGCATGCTTTATCTCCTAATACTAAAGCTTGTGCAGTTCTTGATATGATAGTCGTTGACACTAAAGTGAACAAAGTACATGTCAAAATAGTTTTTTTGTTGTCAATTTCAAGTGTATTTAAATGTATGAACTTGAACCCAGCTGACTTTTTAAAATAAAATTAGGTTTTAATGTAGAGTAAGTGTCCTTATCTGGGAAAGTGAAGATGACTTATCAATGCTTATCTTGGAGCATTGATAAAACTTGGACATAGTAGGTTTTGTGGTTTTTTTTGGAAAGTAAGTTTTGAGCAGTTCAATGAATAGGACTGCTGCAACTCTACAATAGATGAGCATAGTTCAATTAATAAACAAATTCCAGACTCTTCAGATACTTATTTAAATCAATTGTGAAATGATGGATTATTCAAAGATGTACTTTATTATTTTCTTGTTGCTATCAGCTAAAGACCTTATTCGCACCACAGTTGGTCAGACAAGACTGCTCATAGCAGAGAGGTTTAAACAGTTTGAAGGACTGGTGGATAACTGTGAATTTAAACGAGGTGAAAAAGAAACATCGTGTACAGACTTAGATGGATTTTGGGATATGGTTGATTTTCAGGTATGTCCTTGCATGCTAACCCACTAGAATGAAGTTGATGGGGTTAATTGTAAACCATGGATTGAAGCTATTTTGGGTGAGGGTTTTTGATTATTCAGGCTCTGATTTTTCTTTTGCAAAAAATGCAGGTCCATGTTTAACACGTTCTGATAGTGAATAGTACCTGTTGGTATACTATGTTCTATAATTCATGGAGCAATTAATCTGTCCTGTCTTTTTGTGCCTGTGTATGTTGTTTTGCTCTGGAATGAAGGCATGTAGTCGAGTCTTATTCTGGTTTGGGTTGAGGATACAGTCACAATGTCTATCTGGACCAAAAGCTGGGAACATTTGGAAAATTCCTGGAGCTAACCTGAAAAGTGGGAGTTCCGTGCTTCAATAGGAGAATAATGCAGAAACTACAATAACCTTCTTTAGGGCTGAACTTAAGTGGTAGAAACCAGTCATCTCTCTCTGTTGATGCTTCCATTGGTTTCAGAACAATATAGAATATTCTAAATTATCAAAAGGGCTCCTGACAGTATTTGTAAATCAGCATTCAACAAAGGAACTTGTAACTAGTTAAATTAAATGCGAAGATGGGTTTATTCTTAAGGTCGTAGTCATAGGTCTTGAATTTTCCCCAGAAAGTGTGAGGGTTCGATCTTCTTCAGAGATACTTGAGGGGAGCTTTGTTAGAACCAGTAACTTGGCAGTCAGAGTTTTGCTATGCTTACTGTGTGTCTAGGAACAGCTCAAGCTTCTCCTGAGCCTCCCTTACCTTTTCTCTCAGATAAACTTGGAGTAACAGAATTGCAGACTCTGTTCCTTTTTTGCATCCGTTTTCTGTTTGTGTCTTCTGAGTTACAGTAAGGATGTAAAGGACTTGTCACTTCAGTGACTGCTCTGCTGTACGTAAATAAGCCTTGTATGGCCTTACTAGCAAATGAGGCAAGTGTCTCCATTACGAAGTCGGAGAACAGGGCTGTTGCATTGAGTATCAGGGAGGAGGTAATGCTGCAGAGCTAGCTTGTCCCGAACAAGCACAGATTACATCAGGAAGCTGTTCAGACCAGCAGTTCGAGAGAGCAAACAAGCTTGCATGGCTGTTTCCTGCATAATGGAAGACTCTGTACTTGTTTGGATAAAGACTATTACACAATGTCTTCTTTTGCATTCCTTAAGTGCGACCATTGTCAAGGTGCTTAAGTTCAGTACCAGAACAGGTTTTAAACCAGCTCCTTCATTTTACTTCTCAGATCTTACTGAACCATTCTATACTGCCCCTCCTAACCTCAAAACTACATACATGAGACCTGTCTTGTCATTTAATCTGAAGCTTGTGTGTGTTTTTGTAACCTTTATGTCACTGTCACCTGTATAAGAACATAAAATACTAATAGTGTTCTATTGTGAATCTGAAAATGTGTGTCTTGAAAATTAAACCTGGATTTTCCAATAGATCAAAGATGTGAATAAAAAGTTTGATAATCTGAAGAAGCTTCAAGACAATGGGTGGCAACCACTTGAAGTCCCAATCAAAGCAATTGTCAAGGTATGAATAGCCCCTAAAGTGTGCCTCCTAAGGCATCAAGATGCAACAGTCTGAGTTATCTAAAGTAACTAATAAGCTGCTATTGCTGTAATGAATAGTAGTCTTAAATGGAAATTCTTCTAAAGCCCTACTCATCTGTTGTCTTTAGATGTTTAAAAATTCATAGAATCATAGAATGGGTTGGGCTGGAATTAGTGAAATTACTCTCAAGATGCACCCTTCTCCCGTCCATCTCCCAAGTGCACTTGTATTAGCTGGTGTTTGTAATGCTAGTTGCCTCTTCTGGCTGGGAAGATTATAACTAAGAATTAATGATGACTCTTTTGGAGTCATTGGGCTCTCTGCTAGTAAGACACATCTGCTACATTTAGAATAGAGATTTACCCTTCAGATGTAGAACACTGTATCTGGGCCCCTGGCATGGCCACTGACTTAACTGAAAAGGAAACCGCACAGGAATTTGGCAATGATGGCCAGTTCTGAGCAGGGAGTGCTAAATTATAATGGTGTCCCACTACGACAGCACCACGGGTAGTGTTAAACTACTAGTTCCGTAAGCACAGATGGGTCTGACACTATCCAAAATAGGTTATTGCATACTGCAAAATAAGCTTTAGTGTAAGCTATTTTATCTACTTTTTTGTTTAGAATACGTAATTGCTTCTGATGACTAAATATCAAGTCATATTCACGTTGCCAAAACTCTATCCAGTTCCTTGAGACTGCTTAACTAATCATTAACATGATATGAAGGTTGATAAGAAACTCCAGGCACAGGAAACTGGGAGGACTGTAGTGTGCATGAGCTGCCTGTAAATGTCAGAACCCTAAAGATGGTACAAGACACAACTTCCTTTGAAAAATGGAATGCCAGGAGAGTCTTCACTGGCTGACTGGTATCTGTCCTGCAGTTACTTTGTCTCCCTGCCACTAGGAGTCCCTGTATCCCACTGTTTTCAGAAACATTAATTGGATTTGTTAGGAAAAAGTTGTACGGAGTATTTCTGCACTGCCGTGTCAACATGAAAAATCCTTAATATTGACATCATAAACTAATCTAAAAAGCTGAATGGCAGATCAAGAGATTCTGGAGATGAACAGGGACCTTGTTTCCAGCATGTTTGTTGCCTGTTGCTGTCTTTATGCATGGCCAGCAGCTGTGTGGTTGAGTAACTGCTTCTATCTGAAGCTTCCAGATGTAACCTAGACTTTCTTACAATTTCAGAAAAAAACTATTCCAAATGGAGTGTCTAAACCAAAGCTGGGAGCAGCTGGAAGAACGGCTGCCCAAAACCGGCTTGCTGCTATAAAAGCAGCTATGAGGAATAAAATGAAACTTGATGGAACTGCTGATTGTATGCATCCCGAGAAGCTACCAGAAGCAGAAAAAGTGGTTTTTGACGCGGGATTTTTCAGAATTGAAAGCCCTGTAAAAACCTTACCAGGTGAGTGAAGCTTAATCATGATTTTCATGGCCTGAAAGTACTGAAGAGAGTTTAACCAGTCTCCCTGGGGAGAAGGATTATGCTGTTCATGCTGGATTCTGCTCCAGTACTGGACACAGTATTTCAACTAGTGGTTAATTACATCAAGGATCCAAAGCGTGCTGTTCTACACGAATATACTGACTGGAATGATTATGGCAACTTTAAATCTCTGCTTAGAGAGGTAAAAGTGGCTGGCTCATGTTTTTTCAGCATATGTTAAATAATGAAGTTTTAATCTGAAGTGTTCTCAGGCTTTGGACAGGTTTGTCAGCTAGGTCAGTGCAGGCTAATATTTGTAAGACAAGAACTGGGACTTTTTTTGAGCTAAATCTCTTGCAGTACTGTCTTCAAAGCTGCAATTAAAGTACACCCGTAACCTGTATTTATGGTTAACAAGATTATAACGTAATTCCAGTCCGCTATAAAAGCTGCTTAATACTTTGTGGGTGTTTTAGCAGGTGCTCAAAACAACTTCATTTTCAGTATCTTGTCTTACTGCAGTCTGTGAAGCCAGTACTTCCAGCGATCCTTGACTCTCTGGGAGCTGTTCTGCTTTTCTCCCATTTCTAATTCATAAGCTGACTTTGAATTTCCCCTTTTTTTGTGTGTGTGGATCTTTTCTTATCACAAGATTAGCAGTTCTTTTATATGCCTCCTGTTTAGTAGAGGAGACCTTCTGAAAAGCTTTGAGCAACACTCAGTTTAAGCAAGCTCTAGCAGAGAATCAGTTAAAAGAATCAATTCTGAATCACTGTCTTTAATTCCATTAACATTATCTGATGTGAAAGATGGAAATTAATGATAGCTTTCACTAGGTGGACTTCAGAACAGCAAATCTTATTTCAGATTCTTTCTGAAGGGAGAGTCATTACTGATTTGCTTGGCTGGAGTTAGGTAGTTTTGTAACTTAATGACCTACTCTTGTCACCTTTTTTTTCAATTTTTCCTTGCAGTGTATATAAGAGTCCAATATAATATTTGTATAAGACAATTCAGCAAGCAGAACAGTATAGTGTTCCTAGCTAGAATCACAACAAACATTTAATCCTCTGGAAACTGCTGTAGTAATGAAACATTCAATGTTTTTTTTCAGGCTTGCTTTCAAAGACACCTCGCAGATCTTCCCAGTGGACTTCTGAAAAACTAGCAACTCCACGATCATCCAGTAGAGCTTTGCTTCAGAGCATTCCTTCTATTCTTCATAACCCTGAGGATACAACTGCAAAACAAACACCACTAGTGCTCAAAGGCTTCCATCCAGCACAAAATTCGATAATGCACCAGTTTCCCAGTGGAAAAACTCCCACACTGGAAAAGCTCCCTGGTGTTCTTGAACAAAGGTAGACGTGTTAAGGCAGCTTTTAATTAACTTTGTACAAATAATTTTACAGTTTTAACTGAAAGAATTATTAATACCCATTAAATGTTATCTTCCAATGTGGCAGTGATAAAGATTGCAACGTCCTTGTGTCTTTTCCTTCCCTCAAGCAAATACTAAGACCTTTGCCCAAATGTAATTTTGCTGCTGGGGTAAAAGTTTATTTTTTGGCCAGAAAGTTTTATATAGCTGACCAGTGCCAAACAAGCAAGCATAATTGCAGAACAAATGGGAAGATTAGTTGGGTAAATCAGAAGATGATTGAAGGTAATTGATGAAGATTATTGAGAAGAATGAAAACCTTTTGCATTCTCTTTCAGCATTCCCATAGTTGCAGAACAACACTGTCTTGTTGCTGGCACGGCAGAGGGGACTAAGGTGAGTCATGCATAGTTCATGTATGTGCCTTAAATGTTTTACTACTCGCAAAATAAAATGTTCTTTTTATTGGACCAGACATTTCTGATCCAATCCTCATTTAGAGATCTTCTGTATTCCTGAGGCTGGTGCTTTTTCCTTCTCGTTATGGACATAGATATGAACTGCTGCAGTTTGGGGACCTTGTCTAGCTCATTGGGAGCTGTCTTTTGGAGGTCCTGGGGCTGTTCCATGAGGACACTTGTTGCTTGGGCAAGTCATGTTCCTTGAAGTCCACTACCTGCTTTCTGGTGTGATTTTCTTTTTTTTTTTAAGATGCTTTTGCATTTGGGGACCGTGACTAAAGGCAACAGTAGTACTTGGCTCTCTCAGTCCTCGTGTTGCCAGAGCAGAGCACTGGGTTGTTACACTCTTTAAAGGTATAGCAGAGCAGTGTTACTAAGACAAGTATCAGCGTTCAGAAATCCGTGCCCTGAAATGTCTGAGGACTTGGTGTCATGCCTATGTTTGAGCAGCCTTAAAAAACAGGAATACAGCCTCCATAGTTTACATATACTGTGCTACTCTGTGAAAGGCAGTACTTTAGCTGCAATCATCCTTTATTAGCTTTCATTGGAATGGAGTACCTTAATTTTATTTGTAACTGCTTGGATCTGTGTTCATGCTTTCCCTGTCAAATGAGAAATCATTTGTTGGGGATGTCACTGGGGAAAACTGGTAATCTTTAACTTTCAGTATTGCTGACAGGTTTTTCTTGAGGTAGTCTTATCAGAGAACATCCTCAGAATGTTTTTGGCACTTGGAAGTTCAAAATCTTCTTTCATGTGGAAGAGCTCCCTTTATACTCTCGAAGCGATTATCAAGCTTGAAAGGGTGTTTGGGAAATAGTTCACGTGCAATGGATCACAGCCTTAAGCTGCGAGTTTTATCCTGCCTGTGCTTTGTACAGTGTCTGGAGTCAAAACCCTCTCTCTCCTGAATTGTTCATAAAACCTGTGGATTAGATGTATGGACTTGGTTTGACATAAGAGACATGCTGGTTTCTGTAAACTGGCATCCATTGAATATCCTGGCTACCTTTTAATCTTTGTGCTTTCTACATCAAAAGCTGTCAAACTTCCTTTTATTGCACACAAAAGGAAAATAAGAAAGCTTCCTAGTGTCATGGGCACTGCTTCATGTCTGCCTGGTTTCACTGATGCTTTCCTTTTGGCTCTCTGAGAAGCAAATACAGCTATTTCAGTCAACTTAGCCTCTCAGAGGGCTAGAAACATTGCAAATTCCTGTTTTTCAGGTGGTGGAAAGTTCTAGCAATGAATTAGAAGCAATGGATAGCATGGAAGAGATGGAGGTATCTGCTGCAGAACAGCAAGGGCAAGATACTGTCATGTGCAGTCCGGAGAAGGGTATTGTCACAGAGACTAACTTTGCTCAGTCTGGAGAACAAAAAATACATCAAACAGGTGAGCATCTTAAGCTGCTTAGTATTGTTTGTGTGGTATTGCCTGGGACCTTAAGTTTATTCCACAGTTTTGTGGTAGTCTAAATACTACTCTGAAATCACTGTCACCATAGCTTGGTTCATTTATGTATGCTGTTGGCAAAACCTCCTTTATCCCATGTGACTTACACATTGTTTGTGAGCAAACAGTGCCCCTCAGATCTTTCTGTATAGTTTCCTTGTGATACGTGAAGGAGAAAGCTAATATAAAAGGCTTGAAGTAGAAGTAAATACAGACAGTTTAGTAGTTGGGTTTGGGGTTGGTGTTGGGGTTTTTTTTTCAGTAAATGCAGAAAGCAATACTGTTTTTTCAACTTCGGCAGCATCAGACTAACTTAAAAAAATAATCAAATATTCTTATTTTTCAGACATTTCATGTAGTGATTTGACATCTGTTGGCAGAAATCCTTTTGATATGGTAAGTTGACCTTCAGGTTTATTTGACAATCTACACATTACAGTACTGTTAACCTTTCCTACAGAATCAGTTACTGCATAAACTAAATTAAACTTTTAAGATGTTATCAAGCCAATTCATGTAACTTACTCTAAATACAAGCCACAATACAGCCTCTCTCCCTGCTTGGGATCACACTATTGTTCCTTAATGCACATGATGAAAGTAGGATGAATGAAGATATTTTTAGCAGAAGTCTAAATCTTATCAGATTGAACCTTTAAATTATATTTCTTGTGAATGACCTTTAAAATGTACTAACATAATGAATGACCTGGCCTTTTTCTTCCACTTCCTCCTTGAAATTTTTCAGGTCTGTGCCATCTTTTTGGTGTTTTTTTTTTTTTTTTAATGCCTTTAACTTTTAGACCTGGAAGTAAGATTCAACAGAGAAAAGCAAAGTGTGCATAAACTTTTAAATTGTTAAAAGAATTTGGGTGTAGTGTTTCTTGGGTGTAATGAAAAACCCTCTTTAAAACATGGATTACTCATTTAAGTAATGAGTGTCTTCAAAATGGACCACGTTCACTTCGTATTTTATGTATGGAAATAAGCTTGCAAATTTTCTGTTAGAGAAGTTAAGGTACTTACAGTGGCACATGATTTTGACCTGTGGCTCTTGCTTTGGGACAGTATCGTATATAAGCAAGCACTTTTTAGTCTACTTATATCTACTGAATTGCTGCAAGTTTCAGCTCTGCCTGACAGATCCGTGCTTTGCTTATTCTAAAGCTGCAACGTGTCCACAGCACTGAGTGAGGGGCGAGAGAATTGCATGCTTCTGTTCCTTTGTCAAAAGCAATTTCTGCTAGCTTTTGTCCTGCAATGTTTAAGTGGCTTCTCAAGCAGGCAGGCACCTAACATACATAAGTGTTTGCCTGACAGTAATTACCGTTGGTCTGGTGTTTATACAGATGTCCTGGAGAAAGGGGAATTTGCTATAGCTTATTTCATGTCGTTGCAGTGCTGTTTTGCAGAGCAGATAACTGTTCCTCAAACACTTACTTCACACTGATTTCTCCCACAGCCAATGCTGGATGCTGAGCTTCTCTCCACTCCAGTCAGGAGCAAAGCCCAGCAGTTTGCAGCAGCTGAAGTATTCAGCGACCTTATTGTATTTTCTCCCTTTTCTCCCTCTGGGGGAAAATGAAAGGTGACTAGAAATTCAAAATGTATAAATTATATTCACAAAAAATTATATTAACAAGAAAACCCACAGAGGATATCTGGAAATACAGTCTTCTACCCTTGAACTGTGTCCTGAGTGAATTAATACCTGTAGTATTTTGTAGTGGAACTTACTAAAATATTTTGTAATGTCTTAAGTATGGCTGTATGTTAGTAGTGGGGTGTTTGGTGGTTATACCTGCTGTATCCAATGTTTGCATATTCTGACTACAACCTGAAATATTTTTATTTTTGTATAATTTCATGTATTTCCTGTCTACTTCAAGCTGTAAAATGATTAATTTTTAGGCTTTTCTATCCTGACCTTACTTACCTCATATTATTGCTGGTAAGATGCATACCAGACTCGCTGTAGCTGTGCCCTGTTTCTGATGCAAGGGCACCTTCGGGGTAAGGCTCAGCCTGTTACCTCCCCAAAACACGGCTTCCTGCTCGGTCACTGCTGTGAGCTCCCACGGTTGCACCCTTAGGCTCCAATATTCTGTGCATTGACAACTGCCTCAGCAGCAGCTGCAGCAGGGTTTCATGCATGTGATTCTTTCCTGTGGGAGTCTTCCTGATGTTTAACAACCACTTGCTCTGTAATAAATAGAAACTATCTCTGAACAAGGATTTTTAAGTTGGATAATATCTTTTCCTGGCAATGTATTAAAATAGGCATCAATTATTATTATTTCCTTTAAGGACACCGTTATCTGTTGAGTATTTTAAGGACCTTAAAGTGAAACCCTATTCTCTTTGCTTTTTCATGTGAAAATCTCTCACCTTCTTTCTCTGAACACTTGACATTTTAACCTCAGCCTGTTCTTGTATGTTATTCCTTTTACAGTCCAGACAAAAGAATGTATTAAGCTTATACATAAGGAGCATTCCAGTTACATATACTATGTATTTGAGTAGTAAGATTAGAGTACCTCCCATTGCTCTATTTTTAACAAATACCTGACTGCGCTTCCTCTTACAGTGGTGACTTTAGTGTGATACACGCATTCTTCCGCTAGTTAAGTCTTTACTTTAAAGCAAGCAAAGGTAATTCAAGCCCCTCAGCAGAAAGCATTGCCACTGCAGCTGGGAGAGCTCATCTGCCTTAAGCTTTAACCTGAAGGCTGCGTACTGATTACACTGAAATAGAGGAAGCTATTGTGACTTGGTGTTACTGTGCTGGAATCAACTGTCTTCATTACTAAACTCCAGTTATACAGGTAGTTTCATGTAGGTAGCTCTGAACAACTTGTTTGCTCTGTTCGGGGATCAACACTGTAATTAATAGCAGTGATGTGGGATTTCTGGTATCTAATGTGTACGCTTAAGCTGATGTTAGCAGTGCTGCTCTGGGCCACTGCATCTACTTGAAATTTCAACACTGTGCTTGTTGTATCTTGGCGTTTCCCAGTATAAATGAAGTGACTGTTACAAAAGAGTGTGAGACATGTCAAAGACATCCTTGAAAACTTCAATAGTGGCTATTGCGCTGTTCTTGTTTTGCAAACCAAGACCAGGAGAATGACTCACAGCAAAGGGAACGTACTTTTTTTCACTAGCCTGACTCACGAGGTGAACTTGCCAAGTAACCTCCCCACCCTGCAAACTGTTCTTCTCATGCAAGTTATGAGGGGAGAGAAACAAGGCTTGTGACCTGTTCCGTGGAGGCCGTAACGCTTGTACAAGCGGGCCCTCCCTGGGGAGGGAGGTGTCTCAGGACATGCTGGTTTGGGCACCGCAGGGGCAGAATGGGCCTTTTGAAGTGAAGGAGAGGGGCGGCTCTTCTAGCCATGGTCTTAGGGAGAAGTTTTGCTTTCACCAGCTCTGAACTCCCTCCCAAAGTACCTCTTTCAGGTCAGGCACAGAGGCTCTTGATATTTCCATGTTCTCCAATGTTTCCTCGAGGACAACTGCAGTGAGGTGACACTTCTGTGAATTCTGCATAATGTGTTCACAGCCTGATCAGGCACCTCCTCCTCCCCCGGGGGGTGCAACTTCCATCCTTCATTGCACTATTTTGATTCCTTTAGTGAAGAAGTAACCGTTCTACCTAGCAGAGCAACTGAAGCTAAAAATACCAAGTTACTGACTGCTGCCTGGTATTTGGAGAAGATGGGGTTAAAGATTGATGCCCTAGCTCACAGGACCAGTGGCAGTACACCACAGTACTCCTCTCTGTACAAACTGAACAGCTCCTGGTTGTCATCCTTTGTCAGAGATTTTCTGCCTCTACAGCAAGAATCCAGATACTTCCACATTTGAACTCAGCCTGCTGGAGGATGTTGTGTCTTTTTGAGATCTAATTGAAAACAAGTTCTGCTTGTGAAAGTATGTTTTATTACCTAGAAGTATTCGTGTAAGAAGGCACTTCTGTTACAGCCATATTAAGACCACTAAGTTTGCATTAAAATTCCACCACCCTAATTATATCATGGTTGGCATGACACTGGTGAGGGTGATGTCCCCGTTGATGCAGAGTTTGTTGATCGCATTCAGCTGCTTCTCACGGAAGTTGTACTGCAGCAAGTGGGCACCGTCAACCGCTACCTTGAAGTGATCCACCTCGCAGAGGATCTGGAGCTGAAATAAAAACCTTAGCTCAGCCAAAAAATAACCATTGTGTTTGCTCTTGAAGAAATTTTAAGCCACAGACTGGTGCTGGCTGAAGGTTGTTGCCAGCGGAGTGCAGCTGAGGGGCATGTGGACGAGCTGGTGCAGCAGCTCTCAGCTGCAAAACCACCAATGACCGTTGCCTTCCCCAGAGCCCTGCCGCACTCTTCCTTCCCCCGTGTTTTAGCCCATGGTTTGTCTTGTGACTACATGGGTTCAAGAACTGGTACTCCATGGCTCGCACAGTGAGAGCTGTGTTCCCATCACCTACGAACCCATTATGCAGGAGAAAAAGTTTGTGGAGAGCGCTTGGCTGTTAACGAGGGAAACACCTTCTAGAAACCTGCCCAACAACTGCTGAGAATGACAGCATAAATTGGAAGGATTTAATAATAAATGGGAATAACCGAAGGGGGGAGAAGTTCTACCCTGGGCACCTGGGCCTGCTGGAGCAGGTAGGTGCAAGGAATGTGCTGTAGGACCAGCTGCGTGGGGCAGCCAGGGAAGCACACCAGCCCTAGGGGCACCTCTAGGAGCAGATTCCTGTGCAAAGAGCATCGAGGTCCTTGCAGTGAGTCTTGTTACACAGCCCTGACCGAGCCCACCCACTGCATGATGCAGGTGCACTTGAGACTGAGCTGGGGTTTTTTTTGTTACCTGGAAGGGTTTTCCAGCTTCAAATGGAAACCTGGGAGCTGTCCTCTCCTCCTTTCCCCAGTTATTCTGGAACATCGAATTGCAGACGATGACTTTTTTGTTGTCTTCATTGAAGCGCGGATTGAAGTGGAAAGCAATGTCATTCCCCTTCTTGAAATCCAGTGAAAACCTGCAAAGACAGTAACAGGTGCGCTGCTTTTTCTACAAAAGCCCTGGGCTCTGTTACAGGGCTTGCCAAAAGTGGCAGCAAGTGGGCAGAACCCCAGGCCCCGTTGGGCACTGACAGGGCATTTACACATTGTATAATATTTGATTTTACACCAGGCACGTGTTATTCAGGAATGGAAAGCAAATTCCAGCACCCCTGCTCCATCCAGTGGCACCCCAAGACACCCCTGGCCCTCGGTGCTGGATGCCCTGGTACCTGTTTGGGTTGGGGTTGACGGTTCCCATGATGGTTATGAGCATCCGAGGCATGAGTCCTGCCTGCAGGGGCAGGTCGAAGGGGACTTTCTGGGAGACAACAGGAATTCAGTGTTAGCTAAAAAGCACATCGAAAGCCAAAATGTTCAGGCACAGGCTGGTGCTTGGTGTGACAGCACACCGGGGCAGCCCTGTGACACAGTGACCACCCATGCCACCCCCCCAGGGGACAGTCAGCCCCAGATCCCTCCCATGGCCAAGCGTAATCGGGCAGTGAAGACACAGAAACCCTTAGAATATGACAGAGCTGTTACCATTGGAGGAGCTGGTCCCCCCTGCGGAGGAGGGGGCCCAAATCCAGGGCCACTGGATGGTTGTCCTGGGGCAGGATACGACCCTGGTCCTGCTGGTGCTCCAGGGAATGCTCCAGGTGCTCCGGGATATGGTCCCTGTCCTGGTGCTCCAGGATACGGTCCTGGTGCTCCGGGATATGCCCCTGGTGCTCCGGGATATGCTGCTGGTGCACCAGGATAGGACCCTGGAGGGCCGGGGTATGCCGGGAATGTCCCAGGAGCTGGTGGCTGGTTCCCCCAGGAGGGCCATCCCTGGGGTGGGGGTGCAGAGGGGGTCGGGTTGTTGTTGGTGGCCAAGGCGTCGTTTAACTGGGGACAGAGGGGAGAGGAGGAGGGTTAGGTGGGTGACAGCAATGCTGGAGTCAGGCTGAGTCCTCCAACATGCATCTTTTGTAGCCTACAGCGTGCGCCGAGGGCAAGAGCTCAGTTACTCCCCAGCAGCAGGGGTGGCTGAGCGCCTGGGCTGAGGCTTCCAGAAAACCAGTAAACACCGATGTTACTGGGGCGGATTTGAGGAGTTACGCAGGTTTGCAAACACATGTTCCCAGCCCTGCCAAAGGTCCCCGCTTCAAGGCAAGGCACCAGTCGCAGCCCCCGTGGTGGTTTGTTTTTTAAAGAAATTCATACTTACAGAGAAACCGTCTGACATTTTTCCTAAAACAAAAAGACAAAGCGCACTTAAGTAATTTTTAACATACACCACCTGAAAAATAGAGGTTTTTGAGACCAGTTAGAGTTTACAGTGGCAACAGGCTGGAAAGGGGTGAGTCCCTGAATCACGTACCCGGCAGGCAGGGAGGACGGCTCCGGCAGCGCAGAACAAACCCTGGTCTGATACCTGCGGGAGGAATGGAGGGTCAGGCCACGGGCAGCCTGGATGGCCCCGGGGGGAACCCAGCCCCGGACCCTGCCAGCAAGGCCCTTTGGGGGGGGTGATGGCAGCATGGGGGGGAGGCACAGCCACCTCCCTGCCCTGGCTGGGGGGTGCTGGCTGCCTGTGCGAGACCCTGGGTGACCCCCACACCCATGCAGGAGCAGAGCTACTTGGTGGGATGAGTAATGTGGTATTGGCACCCAGCCGTGTCACAGGTTCGGTTTCGTCCTGCGTGCCAGCCGCAGTCAGCATGATTCACTTCCCCATCCCCAAAGCATCATCCCAGAAAATGTTTCAATAAAAAAAAAAACAACAACAACAAAAAATCCCTGGAGGGGCTGCAGCTGCAAACATGTGCTGCGGGGGGGGGGGGGGGGGGGGGGCTACAAACCCAGCACCGCACATCGGGGGACATGTAGCCACCCCATGACACATGGGACAGACACCTGCAGCAGACCTGGCAGGGCGAGAGGCGGGTGGCACCCCTGGGTGGAGGTCCCCTTACCCAATTGCCCCACACCAGCTGGAGGGCACCGTGGGGGGGACACACGTGCCACCAACCGCTCCGGGCCAGTGGATAGAAGCTGCTTTTCAAGTTTTATGAGTCCATGCCGAGCTGCTCCGCCAAATGCATACCTGCCTGTGTGCAGGAATAGCTGCTGCCTGAGCTGGATTCCTCCCATCAAAGACAGCATTCATAAAAGAAGAGGGGAAAAAAAAAAAGAAAAAGAGGAGAGGCAGAAACAGAGAAAGAAAAGGAAAATTCCCAACTGAAAGCGGAGAAGAAAACTTCTCTTTGAAAGGAAAGTCCAGACGCACAAGGGTCACAGCAGATCTGCGGACAGTGGGAACACCGCAGGTTTCACAACCGACAGGTAACCCCATCCCTGCAAAACACCCACACTCCTGCGCCCGCACCGTTTCTCAGTCAGCCTTTCAACCGGCACCCAGGAGCCCGGACTGTTTGAACAGCCCGTATCTCAAAAAGCTTTTATTTGCCTTCTGGGGTGTTTTGGGCTTTTTTTAAGCCCTTGGGTTTGCCATGTGTTTGCAGCGCTGAGCCGAGGGTGCACAGCTCCTGCGGGCTCCCCGGGGCTGCATCCAGCCAGGCTGAGCTGTGGGTGCCGATGGCTTGTGCTGCTCGGGCAGGGGGTCCCCCTGCTCCCCCTGCCCACCCTGCAACACCTCAGGGAGAAGCATTTTTGCTCCCCTGCCTGGATTTCTTACTGCTTCGGCCTGGTGGGGCCAGCGCGGCAGGAGTCTTGTGTCTCCCCACCAGTCCAGGGATGGTCGATTTGATAAATAAACGAAATAAAATTTGTTATCAAGAAAGGAAAGTCTTGAAACACCACTGTTCTTCTGCCACCAAACGGTGCCACCCGGCTTGGAGCCCAGCAGCCAGCTTCTCTCCCAGTCACGGCAGCGCGCAGCCCTGGGACATCTCCCCGGGAACGCTCCGGGGCTGGGTGCCCGCTGCCCGGCCGCTGGCGCCACGGGAAGGGTGTTTTTTCCCACCCACGGCACCGGGCAGCTCTGCCCTTCGGCAGCACCTCCGGGGTGCTGAGCTTGAGCCGGATGCGGCCGCCCCAGCGGCTCCGGGGCTCCCGCCGCCCCGAGGGACAGAGGGACAGCGGGACAGCAGCGGGGGCACCCCCGGGTGCGTCCCCAGTGTTTCCTACAGGCACCCAACACGGGAAAACTTGGGAAGGAAAGAGGTTCCTTCCCTCTCCCCTTCGGCTCTGTTTCTGCGGTGACTTTCCTGGGTGTCTCTCGCGGGCCCCCCAGCCCCTCCCTCCCCCCCGCGTGCCTTTTGGGGCTCGGGCAGGGCCCCCCGACACCCGGCAGGTGCAAACCGCCTTACAGCTCCATCCTATCTGCCATCCCACCGGGACCCCAAGCATTCCCAAAAGCCAGCGAGGGCTTTCTCTGCGCCCCGTGGCGCGTCCCCCACCGCCCCGCACAAGGGGACAGCGCAGCCCTGCACCCCCGCTCCCTCCCGGCATCCCTACGGGGGATGCACCGACACCCCCCCCCCCGCGAGGACGAGCAACACCCTTAACCCTTTCTTTGCCAGGCAATAGGTGCCCAAACCCCACCGCTGCTCCCCCCGCCCCGGGACCCCGCGCGTGGGCGCAGCCACTCACCCGGGTGCAGCGGCGGCGACTGGCTCCTGTCCCGCGGCGCCCGTGGGCGCGGACACGGCGGCAGCGGCGGGGACCCGCCTGCCCGGGGCGGGGACGGGGCGGGCACGGGGCAGATGCCGCCCCCCGCGCTGGGAAGGGCCCTGGCAGCAGGAGGCCTTCGTCATATTTCCCTTTATGAAACGGTGACCCCCGCTAAGGGGGGAGCATTTGGCCGTCCCGTGTCTCATGTCTCGAGTGGGTCCATCTCCAGGCATCGGGGTCCGCAGTGTCTGACCCTGGCGCAGCCGGACCCCCGCAAGCACAGCCGCGGCAGCAGCCCTTGCAAGAGCCCCGTCTGCATAGCCCACGGCTCCAGCTTTACTAAAGTTCAATAAACCACAAATTTACTTTTAAATTTCCGACGTTTTCTGCTTCACTGCGGAGACTGCCGAGAAAAAAAATGACAAAAAAGCTTTGGGTTTCACCTGCCACAGCAAGGCTGGCAGGAGACCAAGGCTGGGGAAGCCCTTAACGGCAGCTGGAATTTCAACAAGCACGATTGTAGTTGGAGCTGAGGGTGAATCATCTCCTGCTTCCTCAGTGGGCTTCACAGCTTAAAGTGATAGAAAAGGAAAAGGTGCGTTTGCGTGCTGAAATCCTGATCTGCTGCCCAGTGCTGCTGGTACAATAGAAGAGAATGGGATGGGATGGGATGGGATGGGATGGAATAAAATAAAATAAAATAAAATAAAATAGAATAAATAGAATAATTTCACTTGGAAGGGACCTACAGTGATCATCTAGTCCAACTGCCTGACCACTTCAGGGCTGACCAAAGGTTATTAAGGGATGCACACGTTAATTGGTGTCATTAACAACGTAGAAACTACTGCTTGAAGGCAGCGGCTGAACTAAATGGCTTAGCTGGTCCTGCAGCTGGTACGGAGGGAAAAAAAAGGCAAAAATCTGTTGAGTTTGGTTGTAATGATTTGTAGTAGAACTTCCTGCAGTTCATCTCTGCTTAGATAAAAGATTGGGCTTCAGAGGAAGGCGCCCTCCTCTCTACTGGAGCACCTGCCTGGATTTTAGCATCCTTCAGCTTGAATTCAGTATTCAGCTGAATACTTGTCACCAGGATTTGGACCAAACTTAAGCATGAAAAAATGCCATTGGCTGATGAGAGATGCCAGGGATACCCAAGGGAATGGGATGCCCCACTCCGGGAAACACTTTAACAGGGAGCACTGCTTCACTTGCCTTTCACAGCACCCAAACCTCACCACGATAAATAAACACTGTGATATCTTGGGGGATGTTTTAGGGCAAAGGGAGCTGGAGAGGATTTAAGCCAGTAACGCTGAAGGATCCCTGATACATTGCATGAGTATCTGGAGCTTCCTGAGCCTGTAACGCGAGCAGGAGGAGATCACTGCTCTTCAGAACAACCGTGCAAGTCCTGGCTCCAGCATCTGCCTAAAGCACAGCCCTTCCGAGAGCAGACTCATCAAGAGGTGTGCATGTCCAGAGCACACGTTCGTGAAATTATTCGAGGGACGTGCACTAAGTGTTTTTAAACAGGCACTGGCGATTTCTGCCTTCCTGGATAAGGCTGTATTAACTCGTTAGTCCTCACCGCTTTTTCCCTTCCTCCCTAGGACTCCTCCAGATGTCTTTGGCAAGAGGTGTTTTCATGAAAAACCTCTGTAGTTATTTTCAGGATTTTGCTCAAAAGCTCCACACATTTACCAGAGTGGTCTGCCTGTTTTTTTCCACTTCCAGTGCCATAAGCTTTGTGCTTCCAGTTACGCAACAGATGCACAGTGTTAAAAAAATGTTTGACCAAAAGTGGAAAAGTGAACCAAAATCTGAGCTAATTTCTTTACTTCAATAAACCAAGCAGCAGTGAAGGCAATGACTGAGCATCCTTTCGGTATTCATGGGGTGGGTGCCGAGAGCTCTTTGCACGCAGAGCTGTGAAACGTCCACATTTGGCTTTGCTCCACACCACCGGAGTCATCCTGCCGTGACTCAGAGTCGGACACAGAGGTGTGGCAACTGTGGTTTTCAAGCTTTGCCTCTCCAGATCAAGCACGGAGAGCAGCTGGGTTTATTGCCAGAGCCCCAAGCAAGGCAGAGCACGAGCACACGGGTGCTGTAGGAGATTAAGTCACGGCGATCACATCTTGCTTGCAATGGTGCAAGGCCTGGTGATGCACAGCTTTGCAATGTGGGGCTGGCTGCTTTTCAAAAGCGGATAAAAAAATAGTCATTTCTCAAAAATAGGCATA
This sequence comes from Falco naumanni, assembly GCF_017639655.2. Lineage (NCBI taxonomy): Eukaryota > Metazoa > Chordata > Aves > Falconiformes > Falconidae > Falco > Falco naumanni. The sequence goes on from NC_054060.1 coordinate 34,126,689, forward strand.
TACTTGGGGTCTGGATTTTTTTAAGCATTCATAAGCAACCTGTTTGCTTTAGAGACTCTTCATGTAAAATGCAACTCTGCATGGTACCATGTACAATTTAAAGTCCCAAACTGCAAACCCAAGGGGTGGGAAGAGACAGAGGACCCTGGCAGGTGGCTCGGCCATCAGATCATGCTGTTTCTTAGGGATGTACTCTCTGATGTGCTACTCACTGTGGCCAAACACATTCATAGAATCACAGAATGGTTTGGGTTGGAAGGGACCTTAAAGACCATCTAGTTGCAACCCTCCTGCCATGGTCTTGCATTAAAGGATTAAAGGTGATGGAGTAATTTAGCAGGAAATACACACACACACACACGCACACATGCACGCAAGCACACACGCACACTCTCTCACACACATACACAAACACCCATCCCCCCCACCTTCCAACTTTCCTCACCGAGGTGGGAGGTTAGGTCCGGCGAGGTTTTTCTAGGTGATGTTCAATTTACCACTATCAGTCCAGTTGTGTTTATTACGTATATTAAACTACCACGGGTCTGGATGCACTGATAGCAGTCTGCACCGCCAGTCCAGCCATGCTCATGAACTAGCATGGCCACACTCTCTCTATATAAATATATATATATATATTTATATACACAAAGAGCCTATCACCATATCGATAAACATTCTTTGGAACCACTCTAGGGTTTGGTCACGTTCAATGAGAAACTGCAACGACCAGCTACTTAACAGTGCAGTTTTATTAGCAACAGATGGACAGGTTCTTTTGACTGCCGATGATAGCGACTGTCTGCAAAAAGGCACATGCAAATAAAATGTTATAAAGTATAAAATGTGCAGAAAAGTTACAACAATACAGCCTGGCTACAAATATTTAAAAGTAACTCTCTAGAGATATTTCCAAGTCTCCCAAAGAAGCTTTTAATTTAAGTTCCACCCAAGGGGGGAGAAGCAAGGCTCAGCCCATCAGCTGGTCCCAGGAGTCCGTCTTGGTGGCATCTTCCCCTAACTTGTTCTCGGTGGCGTCTTACCCACTTGTCCCCTCATTCATTCACTTTTTATACTTCTCTTTACTCTCAGGCGGAGCTTGGGTGACCCCAGTCATACATTCCTTCATTATTATTGGTGTAAAGTTCTTTTCATTTAATGATATGGTTCATTTTAAATTTACTGCGCACGCTCCCCGCACGGGGAATCCACTCTCTTCGGGGGGCACCATTTGAGTAGGAGTTATTTTACCCTAGCATCCTTGAGTCTTATCACTTCAGCAGTTTGTTTGCTTTTAGCAGTTAGCTCGTCCTCGTTAGAAGGCTCTGAGGTGCTGAGCAGGCCTGGTTCCTGACCTTCTCTCGCAGATAACGAGGCTCTTGCTTGGTCTTCGTCACAGTTGTTGGTCCAGCAACTGACATCTTCTCATATATTTTCCAGCTGCTACGCATCACTGCTGGTCCCATCACCTTCCCAGTCCTGCAGGGAGCACAGCAGAGCCTCGCCATGGTGACTCCACTCCGCTCCACCCTGCACTGCTCCTCTAGGATAGCAGGTTGTGTGGCTTAGGGAACTGTGGTGCTGTACATTTCATGCATGCCAACCATCCTGAAAGTGATAGCTGTATTTTACCCTAAAAAGCTTTCTGTAACACTACACTTCTATGAGGACCCAATTTTTTTCTATTCCCCCCCCACGCCCCCCCCCAAGGTGATTTTCCCACACATGAGCAGGGACACCTCCCACCAGCCCAGGCTGCTCCCAGCCCCATCCAGCCTGGCCCTGAGCACTCCCAGGGATGGGGCACCCACAGCTGCTCTGGGCAGCCTGTGCCAGCGCCTCGCCACCCTCACAGTAAAGAATTTCTTCCTCATATCTCATCTATAGCTGTCCCCTTTTCATTTGAAGCTGTCCCCCCTTGTCCTATCACTCCATGCCTTCGCAAAAAGTCCCTCTCTTGTTGGCCCCTTTAGGTACTAGAAGTCCCCAGAGCGTGTCCCTGGAGCCTTCTCTTCTCCAGGCTGAACCACCCCATTCTCTAAGCGCAATTTACTTTCCTCATCTTAAAACGCCCGGCATTTACCTGATAGCACGCGAGAGCCAAGCGATACTGAACGGCATGCCGGTTTTGGCTGGGGTAGAGTTAATTTTCCCTCTTAGTAGGTAATTCGGGGTTATGTTTTGGGTTTGTGCTGCAAACAGGGTTGATAAGGCAGAGATGTTTTTGTTACTGCTGAGCAGGGGTACACAGTTTCTGCCCCTCACCCCACCCCACCACCAAGCAGGCCTGGGGGGGGGGGGCGGGGGGAAGAAATTGAGAGGGGACACAGCCAGGGCAGCTGACCCCAGTGCCCAAAGGGCTGTCCCACACCACGTGGCATCATGCCCAGTGCATAGAGCTGGGGGAAGGAGGAGGAAGGGGGGACACATCTGGAGTGATGGTGTTCGTCTTCTTGAGTCACCGTCACGCGTGCTGGAGCCCTGCGCTCCTGCAGATGGCTGAGCACCTGCCTGCTGCTGGGAAGTGGTGAAGGGATTCCGTGGCTTGCTTTGCTTGCAATCACAGCTTTTCCTTTACCTGTTAAACTGCCTTTATCTCAACCCATCAGTTTTCTCACTTTCACTCTTCCGATTCTCTCCCCCCTTGCACCGGGGCTGAGCTGCCACCTGGGGTTAAACCCGACAAACGGCCACCCAGCAATAAGGCTGGAGAGGAGCCAACTCCTGCAGTTCCACGGTGGGCTCAGGGTCAGTCCAGGCCGGGGAGTAACTCACCCACCAACGCTGGGTTCCCCAGACACTCAGGCATCATTACACTGGACAGCAACATACATTATTAAGCATTTTCCTCTAGCAATAACCTTTGACAGGCTGCTCTGCAACAGCTTTGATGTGCCACCATCTCTTGAAGGGTCGCCTGCCATTGCGTCACGGTGATGTTCACCGCTGGGTTAATTAACTACATGCTGGAGTAGCTTAAAGAAGCCATTCAAGCTGAAGAACTGCACAAGACGGAGCAAATAGAAAATTAATTGATGGAGACTGAACGCTAGAAGCCAGGAGTGGAGGTGACAGGAGAGCAGGGGGCTGCAGCAGCAGCCACCTCGTGCCACCGCACAGGCAGGGACCAGTGGAGGCAGCCAGCCATGCCACACCAGTGGTGCAGGCAGCCCCGTCCTCTGCAGGAACCAGGCTGCAGGATGCTGAGCTCTGTCGCTTAAGGCTTGAGGGTTGGCTTGTTTTGAAGAACAGTTAAAAAAAAAATATATATATACACACACATTGTTACAGATAAAATATATATATACATATTAAAAATATACATATTAAAAAATGACAGTTTGCCATTACAATTCAGAATTATCAATGCTTTACTTGGCCCCAGTACCCTTTATGCTGAGCTCTGTCAGGAGTTAATGCCTTCTCCGCCTCTTATTCTTGTGGCTACCGAGCCTCCCAGAGGCAAAAGACCCCACCCCAATGAGCAGCCTGTCTCTACAAAGTTAAATAACTTTAAAGCAGCCATTTCAAACTTCTTATTAGAAATTCATCAACAGAAAGCTGCTTCTCTCTCGTCCTCTTGGCAGTAGATTAATGGGAAAGGTACCAATCCGGAGGGCAAGGTCAATGGCACAGGAGATGCGCTCACCTTCGCAGAGCGGAACGACGTGCATCCGCGGGATTTTATCGTTCGCGTGATTTCTGTGGCCTGGCTGGTGCCATCCCATGCCGTGCTTGGGCTGCAGATCTGCCACCAAGGCCACGCTTGGCACAATCCCAAGGTGCTAAACTCGACCGTCGTCTCTCCTTCTTCCATCTGCAAACCTCCCAGGCTGGGGAACTGCGATGACATTCACCTCCTTGCTCAGCCACAGGTGAGGTTCCGTGGGCCGGCGCAGAGCCCCACGCTGCACCCCCCCCAAGGGGGCAGCTCGGTTCCAGCCCTCCATGCCACCCCCTGAGGCACCCCCTGCTCTCTGTGGCAATAAAAAAGGGGCATCACAGCAAAAACAGGCAACGGGATGCTCCTCCGTGGCCTGCAGGCTCACGTGATGCCCTCCCAGGACTTCTGAGAAGAGGGTCTTGCAGAGAATCCAGCAGCCCCCCTCCCCCACATACGGCCCTTTCTGGGGAGATAGCTCACTTGAGAGCCTCCTGGGGTATTACTCACCCCCCAACACCCAAACATCGCCTTGATCTACTGCTAGTGAAAAATGCAACGCAGAGGAAGGTTGAGCACTTCCATAACTCAAGTCTGACGGCAAAAAAAGCAAAAGCAGCAGATAAGGAGCATCGATGTCCGCAGCACTGTCCCTGCTGCTCACAGGCACTGGCAAGCCTGGATTCACTCTTTTTCCTGTGGCAGCTCCCTTTTATTCTCTCTTTATGAAGCACAACGCAAAACTCCCACTTTTGCAGTTTTCTTCTCCTACAAAACAGAGCACTAAGGCAAGACTGCAGCTCATCTAGCTCCCTCTCGCCCTGAAGGTGCCAGGGGAACAGCAAGCCCCCCCTGCCCCCGAAAGCTTCGTGCTGCTTCCAGCGCTGACACCGCAGCCGAGCAGAACCATGCTACAGTTTGAATCTTTTCCATTATTAAAGATGAATAAATGAGAAGCACTTTGCGCCTGACGTGCCCAGCTGAGCGCTACCTTTGTTTCCAAGCGCTAAATGAGTCTCGTAGCAATTTGCGGCACTAGAGATTTACCAAAGTCATTAAACACCTCCTCCGGCTGGGAGCTTAATAGCAACTAACTCCCCCACTGCACCAAGCTCCGTGCCGCACGCTGCCCCACGGCCCTTAAGGAAGGTCCTTCATCCTAACGTTATTAAATAACTGGATGAGAAATCCCTACAGCGATCCCAAACGCCCATGCAAGACGAAGAGGAAGACTCCCCTGGCTTGCTGCCATCAGAATGACAAGGTCCTGGTGCTTTTCCTGGCTGTGCTGCCTGCTTGCCCAAACTCGCAGCCCTCATTCAACCTTACAAGAAAAGAATCCAGCCCCCAAAGCCGAAAGGACTAGCGTGGCATTGCAGGAGGGGCTTGAACCGGTCCGAGCCCAGCCCCACCAAAGCTGGGGTGAGCCCCTGCTGTCGCTCTGAGTGCAGCACCCGTGGAGGGGCTCCCCTGGCCAAGCCTTGCTCCCCACTGGCCCTGAGCCGGCTGTGCCCCAGGAAAGATGCTCGACAAGGAGAGCGAAAGCCCCACGCGATGCTGCGCTGAACGTATGGGGCTGGCAAGGAAACACAAAGGCCACAGACGAGACTGTTCAGGCTGCAGCTGCAAAAAGGCAGCTGCAATCCTGACCTCTCGGAAAGGTTTACTTTAAAATAGCTTCATTACAACAGCAAGCATGGAATCATAATTCAGGCTGGAAAAGACCTTGAAGATCATCGAGTCTAACTGCAATGGGTGGCTTTTACCATAGCTCAGCAAACCAGGGATGGGGAAGAGTAAAGGAAGCATTGTGAGGGTCCCTGGCCGGCTGGCCAAATTTCATTCTTTGCTGCTTTCGAGACTAGATTTTTGCAAAGCACAGAAATTCATTCTCCTATGAAAACTTCCACTAAACAGGGCTCAGATTTAACTCTGGTGTACCATGTGTCTGTGTTCCTCTAATACGAGTCAGTGCGAAGACACAACTTACAACACCATCTCCTGAACTGCGCTGTAAGTCACTAAAACCTTGCTGAGCGTTTTATTTTATCAACTTCAGTGTTAAAAATAATCAACTCCAACCGCAGCCGCCTCTGCCAGGGAGCCCAGAGCAGCAGCAGTGCCCTCTCCTGACGGCACCAGGACGTGGATGGGCAGCTCCCAGCTGGGAGAGCAAAAAAAACCCCTGAGGGATCACACCAGGCTTTGCTTTCAAACAGCCACGAGCTCATTTTTCCAGCATCTGATTTATTTGAGCCACTCAGAGCGGTTTTTGCTTGGTGTCGCTCCACAGACACTCTCTTTTTAACAATTACTTACTCTGACAGCCAGTACAGACCAACAGGTGAGCACCAAGGCCAGGAGGATGGCAGCGGCAGCTCGGACCTACTGATGCGATCGTCCCTACCTTCCAGGTCACACTGTGTTACTCACGCTCAGCGTTCGGAGCAGGAAAATGGGGACAGCATCCAGATTGAAATGCGAACATGAAAGTGTGACGTGGAAGCTGCTAAGACTTTGAAGTGCCTGTATTAAAATCTTTCAAGATCATCAACTCTGTCTCCTTGAGGAGCAGCAACGAACTCCAGCGCTGCGCAGCAAGAACAAGCACCAGGATATCAAAGCATTAATTCTTCCCCCTTCTAAGCAAACTTAAAATAGGATATTGTGCTGCCTTCTCTGTGCGCAACTAAAGGGAACGCAGGCAAATTAGAAAGCACCAGATTCAAAACCCTTTTGAATGTTTTCTGTCATACAAAGCACTATATGAAGCTTTTCACATCGTGCAAATCAAGCCCCTTCTTGTGAAAAGGCACCCTAATACAGTTTTACTTTTCATTATCCTTTAACAGCTTAGTGAATGGAATATCCCGAGAGATCACCCCTCGTTAGCACATGCTGGGCTCCCATCAGAAGCCACAGAGCTACCCTGGAACACCACCACATTAATTAGACCAACAAGTCACCAATGACATCTGCAGTCGTTTGTCACCTTCTGCATCTGTTTGAAGAACAAATTCCATGTTTGCTTTTAATCAGACACGGAACAGCGTGAATATCTGATGAGTCGTGGCATGATTCTGGTGGGAAGGGACATCGGGCAGCTCCCAGCCTGCACTCTGAGCAGGGCCAGCTCCAAGGTCAGCTCAGGCTGCTCAGGGCTTTATCCAGCCAGCCTTCAAAACCTCCAAGGACGGAGACTGCACCACTCTTTGGGCAACCCACCCCAGCACTTGACTGTCCTCATGGTGAAAAATGTTTCTTTGTTGCTGGTCTGAACCTCTCACTTAAACTCCTGCCACCACCCAGTTTGCAGCAATAGGAGCTGGTGTTTGTGTTAGGACACAGTCTCCACCACCAGCAGGAAGCTTTCCTCTTTAAACCCAAGCTGTAATTTCCCCCTGCTTCACACAGAGGATGCCAGCTCCAGCCTAAATACCACTGGGAGACAGTGAGTAACAGAGTAAGGCACAGCAGGTACCCGCCACCTACCCAGCCTCCCCCCAGCAGCCAACCCTGAACCACTGAAATAGCTCATCCTCCCTAGGACACCTCTTCTAGCTCAGAGAAACGAGTCATTCCGCAGAGCACGACATTAAACGCTTACAGCAGACACATGCTCCAGCTCCTCCCACAACTAAAGCCTAACGTGAGTGTCTCCTCGCCAGGGCCACTGTCCTGTTCACGCTGCTCCCCGCAGCAGCAGCAGCTTTTTCCTCTGCCCCATCCAGCAGAACTCTGGGGGATGCACACGGGGCTGCAGCAGAGAAGTTATCTGGTTTAAAGATAGGGAAGCGATAGGGAGATGTGTATTATGCCACCATTAATGCCAAGCACAACAATTCCAGTGATTGATGGCAGAGCTTGATGCAGGAGTTCTTAGGGTTAAGTGCTACAAGAACTCCCCCCCTAATCACCACAAGAACATGAATCTGCGAGAGCAGGTAAGATCTTGCACAGACAACAGAAGTAGGACCTGAAATGAAACCCAAAGGCGTGCCGGCTGACTTCTGAGCACGGCCCTTCCCTGCTGAGTGTCATGAGAAAGTTGGAAAGAGGACAGAAACACAGGCATTGCTATTTTATCTCCCAATCTCTCATTCAGCAGGGAGGGTACCCTTTGGAAAGTGATATTACAGAGCTGAAGCGTACATATATATATACACTGACTATCCCTTTTTACTTATCTAGGTGTAACTTAACTTTACCCTAAGTTACGATCAGCCGCACAGGGAATACAAAGTCGCCATTCTTCTGCCTTCACCGTCGTTAAATGGGTCAACTCGGCCGGGAGATCACGGAGTACTTGCTCCCAACAGCGTGCTGCCTCGGTGCACACAGCTTCCAGCGCTGCATCTCCCACACACCTGATTCTGCAGGCGATATGATCAAAAAAACTTCACCCTGCCATTAGCAGCTTAACAAGCGTGTGTATGCACGTGCATTTCTAGATCAGTTAACTCAAATCCCCCCGAATTGTGAGAGCAGAGGGAAAAGTTATGGGTGATCCTCCCACTGCAACTACCTTGGAAATGGATTTGGGAAATCCGGGCTGATATAAAGCAAAGCGCAAGCGTCGTGTCTATATAGCCATCGGCCCTCTTCCCAGCGGCACCTTTAGAACCACAACCTCTGCCTGTGCACGAGCGTGCACGGACCCAGGGGTGGGTGACGCCTGGGGAGCAGCCGGCCAGCGAGCGCGGAGTTCCCCGCTCTCAGCCTCACAGATACCTGCCCCCGCCCACAGAGCGTGTCCCGACACAAGGCCGCTCCAGATCTTTCTCCAGATGTCCTGGGGTAAGCACCCCACCTCGTGTCATGCAGTGACAGTTAACCTGGCACCATGCCCTAGCTGATTAGAAGCTTCTGTTAAAGTTGCAACTTGCATTTCTTGATTTGCCAGATGACATTTAACACACCAATCCATTACGTGCCCAGTAAGTAACGGCTGTTTGAAGTATATGGAACTGCATTCTGGGAATTGCAATTTGTGCTTAACTCCATAAACAGGAAAGACACCATTAAGGAAAAATATTTATGGTAAGTTTTGTCCTTACTTAGATACCTAAGGGCTCTTACTACACACAGGCTCAGGACTATCAACATCTCACCCTCTGGACAGCGCAGAGAGGCTGGAAACAGGCTGGCCAGTGAATCCATGCCTCCACACACAAGGGGGCCTGAACTTGCTTGGAGAGAATTGAGCCGTCTGCCTTCACAACAGCAGTCCAGAACTAACATACCCTACATCATGGATCTACCTCTGCACATCCTCCCCGCTCTGCAAGACCCCTGGAACAGTTTTTCAAAACTACTCCCATAAGAATTATGTTGGTAAGTATCACTAAGTATCACTTGTTGGATTCCGCTCCCCCCCCCCCCTCCCCCCCCCCCAAAAAAAAAAAAAAATAAAATTCAAATACATTTTTTGGGTCTGCAGGGCAGTCCACAGCTAACATAATAGGACCAGCACACCCATGTCTTCATCTCTACCAATGCAAAACAGTTGCAAGAGACAATTCATTTGAGAAATCCAGAGGAGAAGACAACCCCCCAGCCAAACAGGTAAGATAAAGCACTGGCCAGACATTGTATCGTTTCTTCTATTAACAGATGTAAGGATTCCATTTGGTGTGCAGTCTAAGAGGAGCTTGCTTTCTAAGCCTTGAAGTGGATAAATATTTTTGTTTCCACTTGTTACTGCTCACTGCTGCCATTTTTACCTTCCTGGAAGGCTGAAGGTGTGAGCAAAGGCAGCAGCACTGGCCAGCTCAGTGTGAACCATACTGCAGGCCACTATATACAAAGAATGTAAACATCGTGATGAGCGATGCCCAAACTTTGTAGTTCACGCAACTGCCAAGCCCTGGAGTTTCTCAGTTATCCACCCTGCCCCATCAAACTCCTGACAAGCGTATGAAAACATTGGTTTGTGGGTCACTTACCACATCCACGAGTCAACCTAGCACAGGAATTGTCCAGAGCCAGGAAAAACGCACACCACACTCTTCACAGGTAAAAAAAATTAAGCCCCATTCCTCCTCTAGAACAAGCAAGATCACATTACTTTTTTTCCTCTTAACAGGGCATTTATGTGAACAGGCAATACCCGAGGCTGATATGCTACAATATCGCAATGGTCGCATCCACATTTAATATGCCTTATGCACAAGCTGCAAAAATTCACAAAAGGAAGAGGAAAAACACAGAAGTCAAGTAATTCTGATTTTATATTCAGTCTTTGCAAATCAAGGATGTCCTATTTTTACTATTCATTCAAGGCAAAAGTCTACACAAGCATGCCAAAAGCAGTAATTGAAAAACAGTGAACACCACAGTCTTGAAAATACGTTTAATGTCTAATCTTATACAAAAGTGACAGCATTTTCAAAAAAATATCAAATCCTGTATTTATAGCTTCTCACTATCATACAGCAATATTTGTTTCATCTAAAGAAAATACAGCAGCAGGTGATAATCTATACTTTAAAGATGTGATTGCTTATATTTCATATTGTAAACAAATGCAGTATGTCAATCTCAAAGCACAAGTCAAAACGAACTTCTCAGCAATTTAACTCAAACGATGCATAGAAATGTACAAATTCCATTGCAAAAGCTTCAGGCCAGAAGTTGCTCACACTTGACATAACATGTGATAAAGTTACTACACGGTATATAGTGACAACTTGAGTTTTTACACGATAGATTAACAGGTATACCCTTTTCACTGCTATGCAAAGAACTTTGCTCACAAAAACAAAGGGGTTATGAAACAGGTTTTATGATCTCAAGAAATACGAATATACATTGAAAAACATCCCATATATACTGAATTTTAGCCTAAATGTTCCAGTAATAAATCCTGCCTATTTCAGGAAGAACCTAGAAGTCTAGTTACTTTTACAAATCCCCTTGCCAAAAATCATTACTTGCTACACTTGCTTTATCCTTTCCTACCTCTTCCCATTCCCTGCAAAGACATACGGCCAGTGCAATTTCAAACTGGAGTGCTGCTACTGCACGATCCGTTCATTTGGAATAAATGTTTTTTCATTACATTGATTTATCATCTAAGGCTGCAGGTATCAAAAAAAGCACTTGAGCAAATGTAGTCAATGTTCTCTTATGTTAATTTTTAATTAGTCTTGCCAAGATCTAAGCCAAGTCTGTTTGGGGGGCAGCTGGGGCTTATTTAAGGTTAGTAAAGACTCACTTTTTGTTCCTATTTCTAGGGTTACAGATGCCAGGTTTTAAGCTGAAACGTTAAGTATTTTTCTTCAGCTTCAGTACTGTCTCCCTAAAACAAAAAAATACACATACTTCTGCTATTAGCTTTTGTGACGTTAGAGTAAAACAGGCACAGCTAAGATGACTGCCGCCTTCTGCAAAAATATTGCAGGACTTTGCCATAAAGGCTAGGACTACTAACACGCATCACCACCAGGTCACCCCATTTGTTTTTAAGATAGTCCATTACATGCATGCAGGAAGCCACGATAAGGTACTGGAAGAGAATTAACTCGCTTTCACAGTTCCATGATACAAAGACTCCCTAACAAACTACCATGTTAAGCAAAATTTGTTCTTAATTCTACTTACAGCGGCTAAGTTAGGATATCCCCAGCTGGGGATGAAACAAACTGTCCATGGTCAAAGCCTAGGCTATGAAGTACCACAAAGAGTGCCAGAACTTCTCACAGACACATGGCTGTGTGTCTCAATAACACTAAACTAGCATTGCAGCAAATCCCTTGCATGCTCTTTGCACAGATATGGCAAGAATATGAAAACTTACTGTAGTGTCCCTTCAGAGGGGGGAGGAGGGGGGACAGCTACACAGCAGTGCACAGGCTTTTAAACATTCAATTACTCCCAAATTACACTTACTCAGTGAGGTATGCAGACACACAGCTGAGAGCAGAGGACTCTTCCCCATTATGATACTCAGCAGAGCCCCAATGAGACCTCCTCGTTCTCAACTGTGGCAATAAGGATCTTTGTAGCCGATGGAACTAAACACCATGCCAGAAACTGCCGGGAAGGGAATTATGAGGTTGGGTTTTTTGATCTTTTAAGCTCAAGTTCAGTTTCCAGGGACTCTGAAAAAGTCTGCCGAGTTCACGCAACCCGGCAGCAAAGTCAAATATTAAATGACTAGAACCCAGGTTAGAAATAGGGAAGTACCTTACCTAAGTGGGAATCAGTTTCTCTTTACATAGACCAAGCCAAACTTCCAACCACCACAGAATGAGAACTGGCAAAATGATGTCCTCATTTGCATGCATAAAACTCACATTTGTCGATTCAAAGTTAACTGCACATTCAGGTTATTAAATTTGCACATAAATGCCTGTTTGTGAACACGAACAGTGTGCTGACAAGTCAGACCAAGTATTTCAAATGCGCATCTTCTCTTCCGTAGTCCCAGACTGAGCAATTGTTTTAAATATATACAAAATGCTGAGAAAACCTTCAAGTTCTCATGCTCTGTCTCTTTAGTTTGAATTACTGTAGCATGTTCAAAAATTACATTTCTTGAATAAAACCTTGAAACACTTTTTATTGACATTTTAGAATAACCTGAAAACAGACAAAATATGACTATCCATCCATTCAGTGACCAGTACAAGTCTGGCAACAAGACTTAAAGCATCCATGGAAACTTAAGAATTAACTTTTTTTTTTTTTAAGTCCTTGGGCCAGATTCTTTATAATCCTTACTTGGCAACTCCCGTCTTTTCAAGGAATACTTGCCAACATAAGAACTACAGATGTTAGTTTTATATATGTTCTTCGTAATTCACTTTGAAACCAAATGATTATGCCAGCATATGAGCAAGGTAAATTTACGCAAACTGCTCCTTCATACCTCAAATGCACATACAGAAGGCAAGTATTCTTCATAGCCCCAAACATTACTGAAACAAAAACTGTAAAAATCTCTGTAAGTAGTGGATGAAGGTGGAAAACTACAGTATTTTGTTGCCCAGAATGTATTCAACGGTAAGGCTGCAAGAGACAATAATTCATGGTCAATACAGGCTTTTCACAAAGCAGTTAATTCACAATTACAGAAGTTCTTAATTAAAACCAAATTAATCTTTATAATTTATTATTCCCTCCCTATGTGCCTTAGAAGCAATCTCGCTAGATTACAGAGAACAGAGTATTTTCTCTTTCAGAAATTACTACAAGGCTTCCCCTCCTGCCCCGCCCCCCCCTTTCTTTTTGGCCTTTTAGAAAAGGCTTTCTACAGAGTGGAAGACCACTGTAATGTGATGCTTAGACACACTCCAACTTGATATAATTTAACATTCTAGTATGTTTAGTTAAGCATTTAAGAAGTTGGCTATCATTCCACCCACTACAGGAATAAACCAGATGTGCTGAAATCCCTTACCTGCACTAATAGGTCTTATGCTACTCAATTTCCACACTTAAAAGTATTACATTTTAGAGTAATTTGAGACCAAAATTAATACTCACATGGGGACCACCAGGCATTGATGGAGCACCAGCAGGACCAGATGGCACTTGAAAAGGATTAGGGGGCGTAGGATAGAGTCCTGGAGCTGGATATGATCCTGTGGGTGGAGGGAATGGACCCGGCGGTGAAGGTCCCCATGTTCCAGGTGGGACCGTACCCCATGGTACTGTCGGTGCAGCCCCTGGAGTCTGGGTAGGAGCGGAATATGGCCCTGGGGGTGGATATGGCATGCTAGGTGCAGGATACTGCCCTCCCATTGTTGGTCCCCATGCTCCAGAGGGCATGGATCCCCATGGCCCAACCGGAGCAGGAGGTGCAGCTGGCTCTGTTGGACCACCATAAGGTCTTGGAAGCTCTGGAAAGGGCATATTTGGTGGAGGATACTGCCCTGGTGGGACAGGACCTGGCACAGTTGGGGGTGGATATGGACCACCAGGAGGAGGGCAAGAGGGTCCAGTAGGAGGAGGAGGAAATGGAGCAGGCGGTCCAGGGGGCATTGAAGGATACATTCCTGTTGGTGGAGGTCCAAATGGCACACTGGAAGCAGACGTATTTGGTGGCAGTCCGGTTGGCGCCATAGGGGGAGCGCTTGGGTTGTTCCAAGGATTCGAAGCTGGCCAGCCCTGCGGTGGCTGACCAGGCTGTTGACCAGGTTTTGTACTGCTCACTTTGGAGGTTTTAGCAGGTGACTGATCTGGTAAAGCATCTGCCAACTAAAAGATAAAGCATCAGTGAGAATGTAAAATGTTTACTGGACTTACTAGTTGCAGACATCCACCCACTACGAGTATATGTTTCAGTTGCCAAAATGGGAGGAGAAGAGCTCTTTGTCGCTGCACAGACACGATTACATTAATTTTTGTGCAGCTTCTATCATTAAGGTAGAAGAGGCATTCTGACATGCTGCAGTTAGAAAACCAAAGATAAAAGGCAAGCGACCACACAAAGCAATAAGCAAGTTCAGTGCAAATCTGAAAAGATTTTCATAGATTTCCATTACAGCTATTCTGACCCTATTAAAGCACAACTCCTTTGCTAATAGCACAGCAGGAGAGACCACAAGGCACCTAGCAGCTTTGTATGTTTAACCAAGACTGCTATATCTGCCCAAAAGGAAAACACCACAACTGCAGTAGTGGAGAATTAGCCTCTCACACTGTAAGCTCCCCTTCATCTTGAAAAAGGTTGTCAACTTTTAGAATGAAGTACCAGAACTGGCTGACCTTCAGGAAAGAAAAACTGTGACTTACCGAAAATTCATCAGTTCCAGACATTTTGCTGAAAAGTAAGGCAAAATAAAGTGAAAATTGTTGAAAATAATAAAAGTATTTCAAGCAAGAGTTCATGAGACACTCTACATTTGTCTCATTTAAACCACAGTAAGTACTGAACTGGCAGTGCCTCTTCACAGTGGCTTGTTTTAATGACTCTGGCCCACACAGGTACGTGCCACCCATATACTTTCCTCTTGATAAAATTCTCATGAAAATGAAAGTCTTCAGCCTCTACCCATCTCAGACAGGACCAACACATAACATAAATGGGTCACATTACACTAAAAAAGTATTTCAAGTTTTCATACTGAGTAGGCAGCCTACCCAGACAGTGACGCCTGTAAAGCAGTCACACTTTTCTAAACTGGGACTCAGAAAAGGTACAGCAGGCTGCTTGCAGGTGAAGTTAATGCATCAAAAGCAAAACATGATTAAATCCCCATGCAGACCTTATTGTCAGAAATAAAAGAACTATACTTGGCTGATGCTTTAGCCTCCAATTACTTCCGAACATACTAACGGTAGCGGATGCTCTTACTTACGTTCACTGACTCCAGCTAGCTAGCCTTAACTGAACGTAGACATTGCAAAGGTGTCATTAACGTGTACCTAACTTCTAACCTTTCAACCCTTACAAGAAACATCAACTATAGGGACCAGTGAGTCACGCTATCTTTTTATGAAGGCAACTACAGCACTTAGAGCTTTCCAGAGCTTCACCACAATGAATGTTGACTGGCTTTGTCAGCCATACAAAAGGGCAGCTGAAGTTATAGTCAGTTTGATTAACTGACAACAAATACTGACTAGAGGCGAAGAACTGTTAACAGACAACCACAAGCAGGTGAAATAGGTGCACATGTCCCAGTGCAGCCAGAAGGTTTTAAGGAAGAGTGTGGGAGAAGGAGAAGAACATAAGAGGAGGAAAAATACTAAATATAAGTCAAGAGTACAAATACTACTGTCAAGCTGACCCCTATGAAAAACAATCCTTGTTTTTTCTTGTTGAAGGTGAAGACCTCACTTTTAACACAGAGATCGGTCTCAAGGACAGAGGTTTGTATAGATAGCCTATGACAAACAAGTGTATAAGCTTCATTAGGTTATAAATTACATAATGCAAATAATGCACATGTAAACTAGAGTAATAAACTTGTACAGTTTCAGGGAAGACTACCTACACCGTTTCCTAATCTTAGGACAGTACTGATTCAGAACAAGGGGCCATTTAGCTCAGCATCCCATCTTATCTTCAACAATGACCAGTAGGGAATAACAAGAACTGATACTTCAACAGTTCCAAGCTCAGAGTCTTCCAAAATTGTAGGCAATTTCTATGGAATAATAAACCTCAAATAATTTCTTTTCCACAAACACATCCAGTTGTACCACTCATACCTACAACATCCATTAGCAAGGAACTCCGCAGGGCTGCTATCTGTTATATAAAAAAGCACCTTCTTTCTGTTCTAACCTGAGATCTTACTAGTTTCAGTTGTTGCCCCTTCATTCTTGCAGCTGAGGAAATCAGTAAGTCTATTCTTATCCACACTGTCCATGATGATTATTATTCTACAGATTTTTACCATTTTCTTTCAGCTGTTCCTTCTCCAAGCTGAGCTCTATCTTATTTCATTGACCTTTGTGCAGCAGCTATTCCATACCTTTGATTACTCTCACTGCCTCTCTGAGGCTTTTCCAATTCTTTTATACCTTTTGAGATGAACGACAAGAAGAACCACGCAGAATTCAAGGTGCGGGATAATCACTGATTTATACAGTTCCATAATTATGTTCTGGTTCGTCTTCTATTTCCTTCCTAATACTTCTTTATGTTTCATCTGCTTTTTGATTACTATCGAACTGACACTTTTGTAGCAATATCTCACTCCTCAGTGTTAAGGGTCAGCCCATCATTTTATATATGAAATTATATGCACCACCACTATACATTTATCTACTCTGAATTACATCAGATTTATCAACATTGAATTGTACCTGTCATTTATTACCTAATCCTTACTTTCCTGAATGGCTTCATATCAACAAGACACCACTCATCTCATTTCCCAAGTTATGTATGACCACACTGAGCAGCCTAGACCCCTGTGGAAACACAGTGAACTTCCACGTGACACTTCATAATTTAAGTAAACCTTTTAAGAAATACGTATCTACAAAGGTAGCATCCTGGTGGAAATCACTGCCTAACTGTATGAATCTGAAGGTTAGTTAAAGCTTCAACATTAGCTTACAACAGCAGTAGTTCCTTCAAGTAAGTACAAATACCTAAGTCAGATGGGGTACACTGATCAAATTGGAATCATAGATTGGTTTGGTTTGGGGGGGGACCTTGAAGACCATCTAGTTCCAACCCCCTGCCACGGGCAGGGACACCTCCCACCAGCCCGGGTTGCTCCCAGCCCCATCCAGCCTGGCCCTGAGCACTCCCAGGGATGGGGCATCCACAGCTGCTCTGGGCAGCCTGTGCCAGCGCCTCGCCGCCCTCACAGTAAAGAACTGCTTCCTACTGTCTAACCTAAATCTGCCTTCTTTTAGTTTAAAAATATTTCCCCTTGTCCTGCACTCCAGGCCCCTGTAAAAAGCCCCTCCCCAGCTTCCCTGTCGGCCCCTTTGGGTACTGGCAGGTGCTGTCAGGTCTCCCCGCAGCCTTCTCTTCTCCAGGCTGAACAGCCCCAACTCCCTCAGCCTGTCTCCACAGCAGAGGGGCTCCAGCCCTCTGAGCATCTCCGTGGCCTCCTCTGGACTCGCTCCAGCAGGGCCATGTCCCCCTGATGCTGGGGGCCCCAGACTGGACACAGAGCTGCAGGAGGGGTCTCACCAGAGCAGAGCAGAGGGGCAGAATCCCCTCCCTCGACCCGCTGGCCACGCCGCTGGTGATGCAGCGCAGGGTACGGTTGGCTTTCCGGGCTGGGCCATGCTGAGCTCCTCGTCCACCAACACCCCCGATCCTCCTCAGGGCTGCTCTCGATCCGTTCTCTGCCCAGCCCATTATTTGTGCTCAATGATCAATGACTACTTGTTTAAAGTTGAGAAACCAACTGATCTACTTCTGGAAGGTAGTTTTTGCTCCCATTATTAACAGCTCAGCTGTTCAAGAGACATCTACCAAAAAAAGTTCAATTTCTCATCAATAGATACCTCTTACATTAAAATTCATTATTTTTTGCAATGAACCATACTCAATAATAATCACAAGTTGGTATGTGCTTTTTAGTGGCATTGTACTTCAATTTACCTATACAGACACAGAAACTAATATAATCCACAAAATATAGGTAATCAATCATTAATATAGAGACAAGAACAAAAATAACTTTTTACAGAGGTATGCATGTAAATGTATTCATAAGAAAAAAGAAGAAAAAAAAAAAAACACAAACCCAGGTTAACAAAAAGTAACACCAGAACAGGCCACAAGAATCATCCTTTTTTTGGGCAGATGGAGAGATGGGATAAGACCAACTGAAAAACAGATCTACAAGAGATTGAAAAAAGCCCACAGAAGAAGTTAGAACATATGCTGCAAGGGACAGAAGGAAGAAAAGAACAGACCTACAGGCGAATGCAGAAGAAAATCCCATGATCTGTCAGAAAAGTGACAGGGAGTAGTAAATTCAAGTCAAAGCTGTGAATGAATACAGTTGAAACAGGCCTGCTTACAAAATATCAACAAATAACCCCAATATTTGTCAGCAGATTTCTGTGTCATGAAAATTAAGGAGACAATTCTGCTGCGCGACTTATTAAAAAAAAAAGTGTAGTTAAGCATAGCTTATAGTGAGATTTAGTGGCTTTTTTGCTTTGGCAAGCAGACAAGAGCAACATTTGTTGGCAACATTTGGCATTACTGAGCCAATGCCAAGCATGTCAAGGATCCTCTCGCAGACAGGATGGCCTACTTCAGGGACGTTTTTTAAGCACACATTTCATCTGGGTACTGCCACCTTCAATTAGTAAATAGGAAACTGAAAATTACCATTAGACATATTCAGAAAATATATGAACTAATTTGTACTTAAATCCAAAATCTACAACACTAGTATAAAGAATTTCAATCAAAACCTTACAGAAATATCAATTATATTTGTAAGAATATTGCCGAAGGCATTCAGATGCTTGCAAACTGGACTTGAGAGACACTGTCAGACAGAAGACCTCCAAGTAACTCCATTTTCACGTACCTACTCATCATGCATGGGCTCAAGATTTTAGAAAAATGTACTGAATGGCTCTTGACTAGAGTTTTAGTGTCAGTACAGTTAACAAATCGACTCCCATCTTCTCTTCAAGCTTTCCTAGAAGCATCGATACAAGCAGAGAAAAGCTGATTCATGTCACAGACGTCTGTTTTGCCACATCTAAACTTTACTTCAAATTATTCTTTCCTGGAGCTGAGGGAAGTAAGAGTGAGTGGAAGGAGAAGGCTTCAGGAATTTAAGTAATCTGGCAGGGAGTAGAAAGACTACAGAACTGGCAGCACTCAAACCGAAGTCCTGCTCACATCCACTGTGCCCTAAGATAAGATTTCCTTTGTTTTCTGAAGGCCACCGCCCCTGGTAACATCCCCTGCTTTCCAGAAGTGCAGAGCCTGCCAGCTCCCAACCACTGGTCAGAGCACCATTTCCCAGCCACCTCTGAGAACGCATATGGCCAGAAGTGTCAAACTGAAGCCAGGGATAGACAGAGATCACCGATGTCTGCAAAAAAGGCATCCAGGAGCAGAAACTCTCTAATCCTTTATCCTGAAGAGTGATGAAAGGGCATGAAGGACTTCCATTGCACCTACCCAGAAAGCACACACAGCAAAATCTTCAAACCACAGTCCAGGCTCTCCTGGACACATGAGCTGCTCCCAAAAATTAACAGCAGGTAGGTGAGACAAGCAAGCATGCCAAGCTCCACGCCACAGGCTGGAGAAAGGTTGGGAAGCACCCCTCCAACACAGCACCGGCTGGCTAGTTCTACCAACAGGGTTCAAGACCAACTGGTGATTTTCAGAGAGGTCTGTGAAAGCCCTGGAAAGTTTCTGGAAGTGTGGTGTTACGTGTGGCATACTAAAGCTGTCCTACTAAACAGCTTCCACAGTAAGACAGCTCCACAGTGTTTAAGCTCTAAACTCTCCCTGATCACATCCAGCCCAACTGAAAGGGATGGATGTAGTAGTACTTTTTCTCATACTCTTGCCTTTCCTGACTTTTATCCATCATCAGTCCTTAGGGACCCTCATTAGAAAGAGCTGTCCAAATCACTTTCTTTTAATAAAGCTCTCCAAAACTAAGCATCAACTGCTTTCATTTTTTTTAGTTGTATGACATTTTCCAAACACTTGATGTGCCAGATTTAGTTCCCGTCTCCAAGATCATTTTTCAAACACAGAAAAAATGCTTTTTAGATGCAACAGGCTCTGCTGCATTTCCACTGGGTGGCATGGCTCTATCAGCAAAGAGGTTCTTTTGTCACTGTAACATGACTAATACCTACCAGCATAACCTCATCTACAAGATTTCTGCCCACATAAGTATAACTACCCAACATAGCTATACAGATAAAATGGAAGAGAGACCAAATCTTAGACAGCTTCTAAATGTTTCCTAAAATATGCAAATTCCTGCAGCTTCTACCTTCAGGCATTAAACATCAACATTTTATAGCTGGCCTTTCCCTATCTTTAATGCCTTCTCAGCAGCCACACTGATGCGCCTGCGTACCACACAATCATTTAATTTGACCTGTATGTTTATTCACTGGGAGAATAAAGACAATTGGTAAACAGACAGAAGGAGGGGAAAAAATAAAAAAATAAACGGTTATATCATTAGTAGCTAGATGAGATTTGGTGATCTTTTTGCCCCTTCCCATGTCTGTTTTGACTAACAAAAAGGACAGTAGTCAGCTTTTTAGTTTTCACCTTTTCAGGACAGATTTAATTATGACCAGACAACTAAAATGTTGCATTTGCTATAACTTATCAACTACCAGAAAAAAAAATAAATCTTCAAAATAGAAGTCTTATCAGTTTCCAAGACCTGTAAAATACAAAGCCATAAAAGACTGTAATCTGTTCCAGTTTTCCACCCGTGACAGGCCGTTCAGTTTCACAGCTGCCTCCCTACCAAGACCAGACCTAATCACTTCAGATGGTCACCACATCACAAGCAGATGGTTCTAAACCCAGCAGACATATATCACTTCTGAGGTGGATTGTTCATGTGCCAGCTGTGATACAGAATCAGCGGAGAACAGTGAGTCTCCACTACGCAAGATTATTCCTGTCCGCACCATCCTACCCCATGAATCTTGCAAAAGATTATTAGTCCAGCAGCTCAGAACAATTAAAACATAACTTCCATAGTTGCCTCTAAACTTTGTTTAGCACTACAGACCCCATGCTCATCACGTTATCCAGCTTCCAATTATCAATTCTTACGAAGTCTTCCTGAACTAGCTATAAAAACTATTTAAAGAATACCTGTGTTCTCCTCCTATCAAAGCTATATACTCAGGAATTATCAGCTTAATTACTTTTGTTTTGGATGAAATAAACATACTGACCCCAAGAGTAAGTGACTATCTCCTATCTTCACTGGAGGGTTTTTGGTGCATGTGTGCCCCCCACCAATAAAACCACCAAAACTGCATGTCATATTCCAGTTCTAGCATCAATGTGACAACGTCACAAAGCTTTTTGCTTCTGAACAGAGGCTCTTTTCCAGGATACAGTAATAACTGCTTTTCAGGCTCCAAACCCACTGCATGGATATGGCTGGCATCTTTCACATGCTGATCTGGCACTGTTAAAACATACTTGAATGAACTCAAGTTTCAAGAATATCAAAAGAGGTTTCTAGGCCTGGCTTGATATTTACCTCAAATTTTTGCATCAGCCACTGGTCTCCATAGGTCTAGGAGAGGGTAGTTTCAAGGTGTATCAGTGTTTTTTTTTAAAAAAAAGCCTTTGGTTTTACATCCACTGACAATAAGGTTGAACAGCATCAGAGCAACACTGTCTTGTATGGAATCTACCTAGAAACAAGTTCCCTCTCAGAGATAAAAACCTGTCAGATATCTCTCCAAGCAATGCGCCCTTTAATACCACACAGTGCTAGCTTTCCCTGTAAGTAGCTACCTTAAGTATATTAACATTTGATAAAATGAATCAACTTCTCATAAACTATGAAAAATCGACTTGCCTGAGACCTTCTTTAACGAAGAACCTTTGAGTTAAACAGTCATTTATGTGCGATCCGCGTTCATTTTTAGTCATTTACGGATGACGACCATCTAGCATCAATAAAGCCAACATAACATTTTGCCCAGTCAAGACACAGTAGCTACCACTGTTACAGCGTAAACCAGATCTTCTACAAAGGAACCTCCTTTGCTCTGCAGCATCAGCGAAGCCAGCCCCACGGCACGGAGAGCGGCGGTAACCACTAGGCCGCCACCGGCCCCGCGAAGCGATTGGCCCTCCCCAGGCGGCGGGTCTCCGGGCGGGGAAGGCTACCTGCTGGGAGGCCTGCCACCCCCCGGTACCACCCCTCCGCAGCTCGCCGGGGCCGGGAGAAGAGGCGGCACCTCCCCACCCGCTTCTCCCGAGGCTCTGAAGGGGGAAGAGCCAGCTGAGGCCCGGCAGTCCCCGGGGGACGGCCCCGCCGCCGAGGTGGGGGATGGAACCCCCTCCCCTTCCTCCCCACACAGCGGCCCGGCCCTCCCTCCCGCTGGCTAAGGGGCCGGGCGGGCAGCAGCCCGCCGTTGCGCGGCGGCGGGTACCTGGGCGGGAGGAGCGCGGCGCGGCGCAGGCCAGGAGCGAGGCAGCAGGCGGCGGCCCGCAGCACCACCGCCACCCCGACGCCCAGGCGGAAGCGGAACTACGTCACAGGCTCCACCTCCCCGCCGTCCGGAAGCTCCCGGGCTTGGCCCCACCCCCGAGGAGCGCCCGCGCCCTCCCCGCCCGACCCGCTGCGGGCCACGTGACACACACCCCCTACCCCCCCCAGCCGCCGCCGCGCGGCCTCGCGGTCACGTGGAGCTTTCCCGCCCCCGCGCGCCGGGGGTTGGCAGCGGCGCTGACAGGATCCGCCCGGCGCCGGCCACAGCCCGGGCCCCCGCAGGGACAGGCGGCCCCTCCCCGGCCCGGCACCGGCCTCGGGGCACCGGGCGGCGGGGCCACTTGGCAACAGGCATCCCGCCGCCCACCGAAAGGTGTCTGCAGCGGCGGGAGGGTGACCTCGAGCCCTTTGCTGGCTTGGCTGGCCGCTTTCCCCTCAGCTAGCACAAAATCCCACCAAGGTTTATGTAAAGTTACCCAAAACGTACAGTTTTAGCATTTTAGACCTAAGGGATGGGCAGCACACCAGATAACTTGGCGGGTTTTCGCAGATAATGACATCTCCCTGCTTACCTTCATGTCCTCAGACCCTTGTAGTAAGGAGAACTAAATATACAGCATCGTTTTCCTGCCCTGCCCCTCCAAGCTATGACACTAATCCTGCAAGCGTTTGCATACACAGATTATTCCGTTAAACTCAGCAGAAACGCGGGCATGGGCGATGCCGAGCAGATGCCAAGCACATGCCAATGGTTATGCTCCATGTGCTGGCGCCCTTCCCCTTGTGACTGCACATCTATTTGTACTTCTCAAGGTCGTTGTTCTGCCATTTCTGAAGCAACTGGGAAAAAGCAGCAGCAGGGGCAGGCCCCAGGCAGCTATGGTAGCTGCAACAGGCCTGAAACTGTAACGTTTTTACTTATTTCTTTGCATAAATCATCACTACTAAAACTAAATGGGCGTTCACTACAGACCCAGTCCCATGACGGCATGGTAACTTGGTTAATCAGCTCCCTCCAAATTTAATTAAACACCATGGAAAATTTAGGCTGATGTCACAACCGCCTTCCTGAGCACAGCGATCGCTGGGAGTTTGTGTAGAAACAGCATATCTTGTATGGCCCTGTTGGAAGAAACAAGCAAGTAAGAATGAAATCAATCTTTCTCACACAGCAGTTCAGCTCACCTTCACTTTTCCATCCTAGAAAGGGCTCCACCGCGGGCAGTTGCTGTTGGGTCCTGGTTTGCCAGCAGTGACAGCAGGAGTCCCCAGAGCATGATGTTTCTTCCTGAGCAATCTGGTAGTTAGAAACCTTAATTAATGAGCAAACATACGGCCGATGACGGTGATGTTGCCTCACTTTAAATCTCAAACTGGGATGGCAATAGCACTTTTAATCAATAAACTTACCAGCCAGCCTTCACATTAGGATCGCCTGATGTGTAATAAATGTCACCTCCCTTTCTGCAGAAGCAGAAAGGATGATGAATTTTTGCACAAACATTTATTTGTTTCACAGCTTTCCCCTCCTTCGGGCAAAGGCAGCTCTTCCTCTGTGTGTACGTATATACTTAAAGTTGTAAAAAGAGCTGCAGACATGACTTTACATAATTTGTGTGCAATTGATCCATCTTAGTGCCAGGAATTGGACTCAGGGGGCCTAATGTGAAGCCCTGGCCACATCCTATTGGAAGACATTACTTTGCACTCTGAATTATGTAATAGAAAAAAAAGTTGGGGTGAAATTGCAAATTTAGAGCTTGTATGTAGCTCTTAAGGAAGACAATGAAGTTGTGTGAAAGAAATTTGGCTTACGATTAGTAAGAGGCATTATTTTCCATGCCTCTAGTGTAGGACCTGCTGTGGTATTATTTAAATTACTCAGACAGGCTGTTTGGTATAATAATGTGAGGACAGTTCTTTATTACAGGTCTACGTTGCAGGGCCTGCACTGTTGCCTGTATGTTACAAGTACAGGCCACTTTGTTTTCCCTTCAGCATCATATAAATATTTGGGTTGGAGAGAAGCTCCGGTCTAACCTGCATCTCAAAACAGGGCTAACTTCAAACCTTGTCAGTTTTGAGTGTCTCCAAAGATGGAGATTGCACAACCTCTCTGGACGTTCAGTGCAGTCCCTAAATACAGTCACTGTATTATTCCTTGCATCTTGTCAGACTTCCCTTTGCTGTATCTTGTGACTGTTGCTGCTTGTCCTTTTGCCACATACCTCTGTGAAGCATCTGCCTGCTCCGTAACACCCCTCTGGGTGGCTGGAGGCTGCGGTGAGTTCCTCCTACCCTCTCTCCTAGCTCAAAACCGCAATTTCTGCAACATCTCTTCATACCCTCTGGCCCCCCAGCCACACCAGTGGCCCCCCTCTGAACTCCCTCCAGTTTGTCGACATCTCTCTCATCTTTCAGTGGCAAACTCGAGCATAATTGCCTGCCTTAGCCTTTACTTCGGGGTTGAAGAACAACAGACAATACCCAAATTGTCTGATTTAATACTTTTCAGGGACAATAACACAGATCCTGAAATGTGACAAGCATCAGAGTCAGGAAACTTTATCGCACCCAGAGGGCTGTACATGCCACAAACAATAAATTCAGAAGAACAATAACAGTATCTTTTTTGTACCTCCTGCTCTTACATGAGCTAGTCAGAAGGAGGAACTGAGACACAGTGGAGGCATCCCTTTTTTATCCAACCAGAAAATAAAAGGATTAGGTTTTATTTTTTGTAACGAGTTTAAAACTATGGAATGTCATGTCAGTTTTAGTTAAAAAAATGCCAGTCTCTGACGATGGGCTAGAATAGTGAGATGTAAGATATTAAGCTTCAGTTACAGTGTTGATTCTTCCTGGGCGATGTCACTCAGCTTTTGTATTCATGCTTCACTGTGCACTGTGAACATCATGTGCTCTGAAGAATTAGCTGAGCCACCCTGAAGCTAGATTTTAAAGGATACCAGATGGTATGTTCAATGCATGTGGTAAGCTTTTATATGCTTTTCCCCTATGGCCAATCACTGACTGATCATTTATTTCAAAACCCTCATAAAATAAATCACTTTGAAAATGACGCTGTCTCTAGTTAATAAGTGCTCTTTCTCAAAGCAGAGGCTTGTTGCCATGAAGATAAAATCATAAAACTGGTTCAAAGTGCATTGGGATGGCAAACGCACCCTATTGAGGACATGAGATAAACTGGATTGAACTGGGAAGGAAGCATTGCTGTCTGCTTGTTGTGAAATGATGAGCAGGTGAACTGTCATTGAAGACACTTCAGCAGTCACTTAGGTACTAACAGATGAGTTTTTTTGTGACAAGGAGTGAATTTCCTGGGTACATTTTCTTTCCGCAGTGGTGGATATGTAGAACCTTGATCATGTGTCAAGCTACTGCATGCATTTGTTTTCAGATTTTGGAGCTAGTGATTATGTCAGGCAGCAGAAGACAGAGCTCTCTCTACTTCTTTTTGTTCTTTAGTGAGTAAGAAGTAGAAAATTCCTCTCTGTGTGACACCAATGAAACTCACCTCACAGCTTCTCAATGAGTTTTATGACATTTGCTGTTTGGCTTACAGCCACGGCTTTGACAAGCAGATGATAATATGAAATTATGGCCCTTCGTTCTCTGAAGGATCATGTTTCCAAGTGCTCACTGCTGTGGAGACAAGCTGGAAAATGTCTTTTTCCAAAAACTTGAAAAACAAATCAAAGAACCCCTTATTTTATTGCACTCTTATTTTGTAATTGTAAATTGAGCTGGTTTTATAGCAAGGGAGAAAGAGGTGAGGAGTAGCTTGCTTGTGGAGGCTTGGGCCTGGCAGTGAGGGGAGAATTGATTTTCCCCATGGCCCAGATTCTCTAACGCATACAAACACGCAGGCACACACCCGCATCCCTGCTGGAGAAACTTAAGAATAGTCATAGTGGGACAGACCAAAGGTCTGGCTGGCCTCCAGTCCCATGTGACTGCAGGCAATGCCAGATCCTTAGGAAAAGGAGAAAGACAAGAAATGTGGAATGATCCCCCCCTTGCAAAGCCTCCAAGCCCCTGGCAGCTGGCAGTGTGGGGTCCCATCTGCATCCTCACCCGCTGGGGACCCACCAGAGGCAAGGCCAGCACTGTATGAAGGTACTGTCCGTGCCAGGGGATGCCTGCTGCGTATCTCTGTGGTCATGTGAGCAGCTCCCAGTGGGGAGAATGTGCCTGGATTGCTAAATCTCACTCACTCAGGTTTTTATCACTTCCCTATGAAGCCATTTGTGGCTGTATCATAGAATCCTAGAATCGTTTAGATTGGAAAAGACCCTTAAGATCGAGTCCAACTGTATCTTTGTGCTTCATTTTACCTTTATGTGCAAAGCAGTTGAGATCTGTTTGTTTATTAAGAAGACACTTCTCTGCTTGGGCACTTCTCTCTGTACACTGTCTGAGGGCCTTTGAGATCTCTACTTTTTGCGCAGCCACTGACATATGTATTTCTATATGTGAAATTAATTGTTCGGTACCAAGTTGCTCATGTCTCTACTTCAGATGTATATTGATGGTGTAGCCATGCTGCTAAGGTCAATGATCCACTGATTGGTGCCAGAGAACACATTTACAGTGAAATGGCTTGTAATAATTCAGGGAATGATGTGTGTAAGGATCATTTGAGCTTGTGAAGGATCTGTAAGCCACTGATATGACAAAGGTGCTACTGAAGGGTGTGTGATGAATTATTGACATGAGTATTCAGTACAAAACACCATGTGGAAAGTGTTACATCTAGAGCTGAGCCAGCGGTGTGTGGCAGTGTGGGCAGAGCTGCCTTCTCTGCTTGCATGAGGTTTGGTGGAGAGCCTGGCTCCAGGGGTGCTCTAGTTTTACTCACACATCTGGGAGGTTTATAGCAGCTGAGGAGATGCTGGCACCTGACCAAAAATCCTCCAGACAAAATCCAAGTCGATGCTTACCTGTTAATTTCAGTAGTTTTAGGAATCTCTCGGAGTGCGGGTATTTTCCCCCAACATTTCTATGCTGATCTGGAATGGACATTTTCCAGGTACCTGGTGCAGCTGAGGGAGTTCACTCCATGCCAGGACTAAGGTTTTGTGCCTTACCTTCCCCCTCCCTGCTCCAGGTAGGGACTTCATGGCTGCAAGTGCCTTGTCAGTTTTGGGCTACCCCATTAAAAGAGCACAAATTTCATCCACTGCAACTTTAATACAGTAAAATCTTGCCACATTGGCTAATAGTCATTTAATGCTCTGAGGGAAGATCTGTGGGAATAACACCCATGTCATTCCTCCTCCCCTTCAGCTTTCAGGCCCTTATTCAGCAAATAGCTTAAATGCCGTGCTGAAGTGGTGCCTTTTAGTTGCTAATGCCATGCAAAAATGCCCCGAGAATAAAGCAGTTTTCATGATCGCTGCTAAGAATCCACTTCCTTCTCTGGGTCTTATTTTTCCATCAGCCTGATGGAAGAGTACAGCCAGAAAACAGATTAGCCCAGGAAAGACTTCTGAACTAATAAACATACCGCAAATACACTTCTTAGTCATATTTTAGGTCAAATGGATTTGTCAAGTCAATAGTCACCCAAGTGTGAAAGATTCCTATAAATAAATTAGACTTAAATATTTTTAAGATCTGTCTGACAGAGCTCCTTTAAAGTGCAAATGTAGCTGGAATTAACTGAAGTCAAGATCATTTCAAGCAAGAGTCATTTAAAAAAAGAAAACAAACATCTGAACTTTTTAACCTTGGGCTTGTTTCCAGCCACGTCCCTACCAATGTTAATAAATTCAGAAAATTCCATGAAAATCTCTATTCTTTGGGCTCATAAGGCATTTAGCATGATGTTCTGAGTTCCTTTTCTCTCTTACAAAAACAGGAAGAAATTATGCAAGGTAGTAGCTGTTTAAATACTAGAAAGTCTCCCTGGGGAGAATTACAGACATTTCAGTGATAAATTGGAAGTGAGATAACGGAAGGTTTGGAATGAGCCTGATCCAAAGTTCATTTCAAAGCTTCTTCATTGATTTCGGGGCTTTTTGTATGAGGTTTGAGCTGAGAAAGTCTCAGCTTGGCTAAGTTTGGGTGATGGGTTTGTTTTCGTGCAGGTTTACCCTGGGGAGTTCCCACTGAAGGAGGGCAAAAAAATGTTAAGCCAGCACTGGGTTTTTTTTATGGAAGTCCTACATCCAAACTTCATCCCAAGTCTTCCCAACAGCCAGGCTGCTCTTCTCCCCACCAGGCCAGAACCTTACTGCTCCAGGCTGTGTGAGTGAGCATTATAGGTTAATCTCAGTTCTCCCTGCCTGGGGGCAAGTACTACTACTCCCCGTAAATGTTTGTACTATTGTCTGAAGAAACAGATTTCAAATCTCCACTGTAAACTCTACACACACACATCCCACCCCCCCCACTCCACCCCCGGAGTAAATGCATCCTAATTAATTAGCAGAAATACTCCTCCTATACTGCCACTTAGAAGGAAAAGGAACTGACTATTGTGATAAAGTACATGGCAAAACATTCTGCGCTCCACTCTAACAGTATCCGAGGGATCGGAGGACGTAATTGCCTTGTTATTTCGTGTTCCCCAGGGCTGTGCTGGAGGCAGTTTAGCAGCATGGGCACCTAAAAACTGCCTCCAGCAAACTCCACTCCCTGCTGCTTGCTTTCCCAGGTCCCCTGTTGCCTTTGCTTGGCTTGGCAGGAGCTCATTCTCCTCCTCCTCTGGGAAATTCCCATCCTTTAATTCCCCATCCCATGACTGCTGTCCTGGACTTCATTAACAGCACTGTTACAGAGCCCACTCCCCTCCACCAGCTCTCATATATTCATATATTGTTTCCCATTTTATGCTTAGACTTGAGATTCTTAGGACGTGGAGCATC
Organism: Falco naumanni; assembly: GCF_017639655.2. Lineage (NCBI taxonomy): Eukaryota > Metazoa > Chordata > Aves > Falconiformes > Falconidae > Falco > Falco naumanni. Next base: position 34,155,860 of record NC_054060.1, read on the forward strand.
TCCTTGTTTTAGTTTTGAGGTCAGCAGTATCAACCTGCTGTTGCAACACAAATAATGAACATGAATAACACTTCCTCAGTCATATTTCAGCCTAGCGTCACAGGGTCCAGGCCGGTTGGTGACCTGAGAAAACCAGTCTCATTCTGGACCGTGTCACACTCCTTCCTTGGCGCTACTTCAGCTAAACACAGTCTGGGAGAACAACAAGATATGCTGCCAAAATTGCAGAAAGAACCAACTCCCCAAACAGGAGGCCTTCCTCCAGCTCCACTATTTGAACCACAGGTTTAATGAAGTAACAGGAGGTAAAAACAAGTGCAATGCTCTTTAAACTTATAAATAACTCCTAATCACACAAGTTGTTTCTAAACAACAAGTAGGGAGTAGCAAGGATTGCAGGATCAGACTCCAAAACAATTACGCTGAAGTGTAGTAAAAAATGGGCACTCTCCTTTCCTTCTCAGCAAAAATTTAATAACCAGCGCTGTAGTTAGGTCTGATACTGCTAGAAATTGCTTTTCTTTTAGATGAAGTATATATTTTATCACATGCTTGCTAAAATGTATTTTCGTAATTAAAAATGAAGTATAATTGGCAAATAAATGAAGTATACTTTTGTGGAGATGTACTCTCATTCATTCACCAATTTGCTCTCAATGGTTTGCAGTCAATCTCCCTACTGTTAGAAATGAAGGCACACTGTCATATTTAGACTGTAAAAACACCAGCACACAGTCATTTAGTGCCTCATTCAAAATAACTTCCTATAGTAATGCTTATTTTGATTCTGAGACAAGCAAAGCACAGGTCACTGAACTGGGCTGGCCACTGTCTAAGCTGCTCTTCCTTGAGCCTTCACTTATGGCCACTGTTGGGGATGGGCTACTCGGCTCGATGGGCTTACATAAAATAGGTAAGTCAGTGTATAAGTCTTGTATTAGAAGGCAAATATGATAAAGCTGGAACTGGCAGAGGCAGTGAAAGAAAGAATTTTGGATGCTCGTGACAGTATCCCAGCCAGCAGGAGACGGAGGGAGGTGTACATCTTTTTGCTTTCCTTCCTACCACTGTGCGTTGCAGGTTCAGGTGGATAAGCTACACTTGTCATTTCAGCTGTTACAATATTAAATTTCATTTGCTAATGCCATATGTTATTTGTGTGATAACAAATGAGCTGGTTTTAGCTCATAAAGCATTGAAGGAATTTATCTGGAAGAATTTCTATGCTAACATGGCCAAATATTTGATAAACAGGGTTCTAAAATGTGGGTTTTGGAGCGCTATTTGATTACAGTGTGCAGGTATCAAAGCAGTTCAGAGTACAATGTGGGGGAAGGAGGACAGGAGATTAAAGAGCAGAGGCACAATGCTTCACTTGGGAAGCCCTTGGAAAAGTCAGCTCGGGTTCCCCGGTTTCCCTGCCATCGCTTTCCCTCCTTTTCGGTCTTCTCCATCCGTCCCCCTTCCCCCTCAATAATCCTGTCTGCCTGGAATCACAATAAAGGAGTGCATCAGATAAAGCAAGGGATTATTTCCTTGTGCTTTTTTCGCTATTAAATGAAGCACAATATCAAAGTATTTAGTGCATCACCCTGGCTCATGTGAAAGAAAGGATCCTTTTATACCTTGGCTAGTCTTTTGTCTAGCCAGGAATCTGCCGCCCACTCAGGTAATTTGTACCAACAGATTGTACCTGCGGTAGCAGAAGATCCTGTCAGAAGGGAATATCCAGCAGAAACCAAGCACTGCTCATGCGTGAGAAAGGCTGGCTGGGAAGGGGGTGAGAGCTGGTTTTTTGGGGTTTTTTTTGACTCATTTGGAGGAGAGGAGGACTCGGGAAGAGGCATTTGCTCAAACAGGGAACTTTATTATTTTTTTTGGCTTAACTTAATAAATGTGTGTGTTCTTAGTGAATCAACAAAGGGCAAGTGCCTCATCTGGCTGGTGTACTCAAACTCGCACCCTCCCACTCACCACCACCTTTGAATATATCTTCCCCAATAAAATCTTCTCCTGTTTCCCCTTCTCATTGGCTCTGTCTTTGGGCACAGGACCAAGATTTCTTGTATACAAGGATACGAGAGCCAGCAGCATCACACCGAGATATAATTTGGCTTGGAGAGAATAAAAATGACAAGAGTATAAAAATGACAGGATGTCTCTCTCGCCAACCCTGTGTTACCTTGGCGGCGGCAAGATCTCAGGCATCTTCTAGTCTAATGCCAATTGTTTTTGCTGTAAAGAGATGGACGAGAAAAGCCTTCAGTTTGCCCTCAGCTTCCAACTTGCCAGGTCAAAGATGTCCTGAAAAATGAGGAAGTGCAGGGGAGGTTGAAGATCACAGACTGATATTCCTTGCCAAAAACACCAGGGTGGAGATTTCCCATTCCTACTGACTACTGGTCATAGCCAGCTACACCAAGACAAGTCTCTGTTGCACCCTGGCACTGCTTCCTTCCTCGCCTCAGCTGTCACCCCAACTTCCTCTTTCTTGCTGCACTTTCCCATGCAGGTTATCCTTCCTGCTGCTCCAGACACCCTTCCCTCGGGCTGACGGCACCCTTTGCCTGTTTCAAGCATTAGATGCCTTTGGAATAACACTAAGGTGATGATATAAAGAAATCCAGTTGGGGGGGGCTGTTAATTACCATCAGAAAAATATCCGCAAACCTGAAATTATCTAATTTTGCAACTGTGCTGGTGGAGAAAAGCACTGTGTCAGATTTAGTAGCGCTATTCCCTTCCCCCTGCCCTCTCTCCCCCAGTATTTTCCAGAGCCCTTTCCTCATTCCCCTAAGTCAGAGGATGTGAAGTGTTGGATGGCTCCGAACAAGTTGTGCAGAAGCACAGCCAGTGCTCAGATTGATTTTTCTTGACCAAATTTGCTTGATCTTTTTTTTTCAGGCTTTGGATATCAATTACAAGAACACTACTCTTTTGTCTTGTGTGTTGCTCCCCTACAAAATAATGAACTGTTTAATACACTAGAGGCAATTTCAAATTATCTAGTTTAATGAGGAAGGTTGTGATGGAAGATTTATTACCCTTTCTGATCTGCTAATGTATTTTCCCAACCATCCCTGCAGAACCAATCACCGTATTTTCATTATACACTCTATTTTCAGGGGTTCATTAGTTGTAGACTAAAAATAACAGTGAAGGTCTCAGTCTGAGAGCTAATCCAATTTTTTTAATTGGAAACAAAATTTGATTAGACAACTTTCTAATCATAACAGCATCAAGCATCAAGACCCTTACTGAGTGTTTTGTCCAAATTGAAACTTCATGTGACTACACATAAAGACCTGACCTAGAAATACAATCATGTAACTGCTCCGAGGAACAAACCCAGCCTTTTCCTTAAACAAAAAATCCCATGTTAGCACAAGCAACGGACTGCAGTCTGTTCCAGCTGACGTGTATGAAAAAGAAGTCTGGCCATGAACCTGTTCAGCTGAGACAAACTCTGAGATGCAATGATGGCAGTTCAGCACTGGTGGCTGAACAGGAGCTTAAGATATAACTAAGATATTTTTTTTCTCCCTCAAAGAATTAAAAATAAGGAAAATAAGATGGAATTGCTCCCGGATAGCCAGCAGGGCCTCCTACCTTGAAGCTGGACTCAAATCTTTCTTAAGTTGGCACTTCCCAGCAATGGCTTTGTGCTGTTGCGTTACAGTCCATAACACAAGCCCAGTGTTTTTCCTGGTGCATCATTTTGACATGCAAGAGCCACAAGCATGATGAAGGAGACAGGGAGAGAAACAGTTTGGGATTTTAAAGGGCACGCTCTTTGCGAAAAGGCGTCACTACCATGGCGGGAATGTGGAGATGCACTGCTTGTGTGGCAGCTGCCCCACAAGGCTGTCGTCCTCATATCTCCCAAGGCTGCCATCCTCGTAACTCACAAGGCTGTTGTCCTCATTATCTTGCAAGACAGTTGTCCTCGTTATCTTGCAAGACAGTTGTCCTTGTATCTTTGCACTGGTGTGGGGAAGAGGGACCTGTATTCGCTAGGGCCACCTTTAGCAGAGGGACTCTGGCCTTGGCAGTGGCCAGACAACCTTAAAGGGCCAATGAGCCTGCTATGACTTTTAATTACGTGGCGGCTATGTTGTGGCAACCATGGGAGCTATGCTGTCTGATCCAGACATCCCTCTGACTGGTCCCAAACACACACCGTCCACGGGATTCTCCCCAGCAATACCACAAGCGGAGTACCGTGGGGCTCACGGTCCTTTCTAACTCTGCGCGGATCCCCGCACGAAGGTGTCTGTAACGACCTGTCTGCAGGGAGCCTGGGCTGAGGACATGTGGCCAGATAACGCATCACTCACAACACCCAGGGGATTTTTAAAATGGACGTAGGGAAGAGGGAAGTTATTGCACCTTGCGTCAGCCCCATGCTATAGATTTTAAATGCATAAATTATATATTTACATTCAAAACTCTATTATTCATAGAGTTGAGTAAATAAGTATTGATTTTTACACTGTAGCACAGACAAGTATTTCTAATGATACAGAGGCTCCTCTTCCATCCTCGGCAATTCTGACCTCATTGGTGCTTCCTGAGAGTAGTATTTAACAAGGACGATCAAGTTTAAAACCAGTTAGCTGCTGCTGTTCGGAATGGAAATCAATGTGTATTTCTTTCTGAATGGACAACTTCTCCACCCACACCATGTCACGTGTGACTCGTCCTACGACTGCTTTAGACGCTGAACCAGCCAGATGCAGATGGAAAGCAAGCGAAGAAAGGATGCGTGAAACCATCTCAGCTTGTACAGTAACCTTAGCTCTCCCACGTTATGGGAAGAGGCAAACACATACTGGCTGTGTGAATATAGCAGAAAAAGCTTAGATATATTTTAAAAAGTGATACTAATGCAGAGTTCACATTAAACCTTTTGAGAAAGGTCCTACTATCAGTATGTGAACTTGTGTCAGGAGTTCTTTCTATTAAGTATTTTTCTCTATTAAATGTATGATACTACCATGCACATTTAGCGGTGGCACAAAAATATCCTTTAACTGCATTCCCCAGTACTCCGTTATTTCAGAGGTTAACCAAAATCACTTACTTCATAGCTAACTTTGCTATATTGAATCAATGTACAAGTTCCTTATTGGATTTTTATTGTAGATAAAATTGACAGAGAAAATCACTAGGATATACTTAAAAATGGGAAGGAAATGTACATTTACAATAAAAAGGTCTCTGAAGGTCTCTTGTTTCATAGGAAGGAAGCTGTCTTTATATTGCATGAACTATAAAAAATGATTAAAACTGAAGAGAGACAGGAAGCTGATAATTTGATTTATCATCTTAATGGCTATGATTCATGAATAAATAATATAATGGTTTATGTCTCTCTTGTAAAAGAAGGAGAGGAGAGCAATTTGTCTAATAAATGACTTCAAAAATTACAGCCGAGTCTTGTTTGCCACATTTGTTCTATTTAAAAAGAATGAGCGAGTATCTTATTTCTTATTACTTACTAGGACATTTGTTGTATTATTTATAAGAGTCAAAAACCTTAACTAAAAGCCACTCATCTCTGACCACAGTCTCCCATTAGCTTTAAATTCAGGAAAGAGAAAGGGATTGATCACTAGATCAATAAATCTAACCTTAGAGCTGACTAAAAGCTTCCTTTAACCTCCTTCCTCCAGCATCCTTTTTCAAAATTAAAGTATCCCCCTTTTTAATTATTTAAGAGCATGTCAATTTTACAGTAAGGCCATGTATGACTGCATCATACAAGGATTTCTTCTTTATATTGGAAACACACCAGCATCTTTAAAAGGAAAGCATTCAAATTATGATCACTCATTTATTTTTTTTAAGTTGGATATGCTACTATAGATACACATATCCTGTTCCAAATGTGCCCTGGATTTCATCAAGGCAAGTGCTGAGAATAGGAAAACTGAGAAGTGTGTACTCCCAATTATCGGACACACAAACCACCTCAAATCCATCAATGGTTCTGATGGAGCTGAAGTTGCTCTGTATTGACGGCGCTGGGCCAACAACTGTCATTACTACAGAGCTGCAAAAAGTCACTTCAGGCAAAAGCAAACTCCAGAGAACCTAATTAGTGGAAAGAATGTTTCATGGTTTTTTAAACCATCCTGCAAAAATAGCTTGTATATTTAGTTTGCCCAGCATGCACCAAAAGCCTGACCTTTTTCCCCCCCTTGTATCAAAATAATTTATCAAAATCAAATCTTTTCTCTTACCAGAAGCTGTTCACACCGATTCAATACTGTCCTCCTATGGAACCGCCTTCAAAATGATACAAACCCCGTCATGCAGACACAATTCCTGATGCAAAGCTGGCTGGGTGCCCCGAAACAGGAGGAGGCTGTGGCTGGGTCACCTCTGGATTACATCCTCGCTCCACCACTGACCTGCTGCCGTGTCTTGAGCATGTCTAGTCCAGACTAGCTGCCTAGTCTTTTTCCAGACATCTCCCTCTTCCACATTTAGTCTTCATCCTGAAGAACTTGGGAACTCTGTCTTGCAAGAGCTTAGGCTTAGAAAATTGAATTTCTTACCCTGTTTCTGAGGCTAATTTTTTAGAGGGCTTCAACACTGAACTTCAAGACTTGGTTATCTTCAGATCGTACTTCAGATGCAAGGTGTTATAAAGTATTACGGGAGTGAGCAGCACTGGTAAGACTGGTAAAGCAGGGGGAAAACTTCAGGATGACAATTCCTGGCATACTGTAAACACCCTGAATTTCTACAAGGCTTATTAAAAAAAAAAAAAAAAGAAAGAAAGAGAAAATTTAAGCAAAACAGACCTTTTGAGATCTCATGTTTCATAAAAAATGTATACTTCATGAAATGGATCTTTCTCTCACAGACTGCACGTGTATACACAACTCAACGTCATTAGGTATAAATGTCACACGGGTATGACCTGGACAAATAAACCAGGAAAAAGTAGGGTGAACTTCCACAAACCCCCATTCCTCAATGTTTTCTATGGATTCCTCTAAATAAATGCAATGAACTGGCTCACAATCCAAAGGCACTATTTTTATGTGCCACACCTTCTTCCTTCAACTGCTATATTACATAGATCTCCTAAAACTGGAGCATTCAAGACATTTTTGGGGTAAGTGATGCATCAACTAGTGTCAAAACAATGTAGGCTGCATACAGAACGACACTGAAAACACAGTGTTGGGGAACTATACCCCAAAAAAAGGTTCTTTCATGGCCTTTCATTTTGAAGGGACAAAATCTTTGCTGATACTGAAAGAGGCGGTGGCCTCCCCTAACTTCCACAGCAAGTACAACTTCTGGTCGAAATGTATTTTTCTGTGATCTTGCAATAAAAATAACAACAATGTTAATAGCTATCTAAAATTATGAGCTTTTTGCCCTAATTAAGAGTTTCTGAAAGAGAATTTTTATCAAGCAGCCTGCAAACATCTCTGATGTCACTCTGCAAAGTCAGATTTTGAACCAGATACTATGACTGCATACTGCAGCCATGCACACCGCAGGCCACCACTTCACCGTGATGAGCCCCACATAAAAGAGCAAAGATGATCCCTGCTGCTCACTCACTTTGTGTTTGGAAAATGGCAGGGATAGAGGGAAAAACAGATTTACTAGTAGGAAGCTGTCCCTGATAAAATACAGTTTATGCAAAAGGCAATGTCAGTTGAATGGAAGCAGCACAAGGAAAAGATTACAGAAAAAAAGGGTAATTTTTCTGACATCAGTCATACAATTACATTTGCATATGGAGGAGGGAGAATCTCAGCTGGTATAAGCTGTTATAAGCGTATCAATAAAGCCACGCTGATTTATAGCAGCTGAGAGTTTGTCCTGTAGCATATTCATCCGTGTGCAATGCGATAGATTGATGTGTTAGCATTTTCTCCCTGGAGACTTTGGTTCAAAACCTATTTAAAACACAGTGAAAACAAATGGGCTGGTCTCTAAGCAGATGTCCCTGGAAATCTGTTTACATCATCATAGTGACAGCAGTTCAGTGGAAAGGGTTTTCTCTGCTCGAGGGCTGGGCAAGGGCAGGGTAGCAGGTCCCCTGTGGAGTTGCATGGCAAAGCCTCCTTGGTAACTCCCGAGTACCCAGCTTGCAGGACGGATTTGATGTCCACAAATCCATAGGATTCTGTACAAGATGAAATTAAAAGATTCAAATAGAAAAACTGCTTAATCTGAGTCTACAGTCTCAGAGTGAGACTCTACAGCACTGCGCTCTGCTGCTCCTAGCCTGCACACAAACATGACCTCACGCACACGGGTAACTACCGATTTTTTTATAAGATCTTTTGCATGCATGAGATTAAACTGATTTTTAATTCTGCAGGCTTGGGGTCTCAGTTTCAAAAGAATTTCAAGAGGAGACAAACGCTCCCTGTGATCAAAGGAGAGGAAGCAGTGCAGTGGTTGTAGTTCCATCATCTCACCTACTTTTGGCAGAGTTGTTATGGCCCCAGTTTTGTGAAAGGAGATAAAGCACATACAAATGAAGACCACAGAGCCGTAGGTCTCTCCTGCACCTCCCAGAGCTGCACCCTGAAGCCGGCATGGAAAGCAATGGAGTTTCTTGCCTGAACCCAGATCCACTGAGTCTCGTGGGGATTTCACCAATAATTCAGCAGCAGATCTGCCTATCCGTGTAATGTAAGTAATGCTTTTAGAAGCATTATCCATGCATGGGTTTCCCGTACATGGAATTTGGCAGGAGGCCATTCGACCAAATGCTTCACGTTGTAAGAAAAATCTGCACACTTTTTTTTTTTTAACTATAGTTATTAAAAAAACAACCCTCCCACTAACAACGTAGGAAAGTTATTAATCATCACCTCAGGATCAACCATGCAAGACCAGATAGTTTAATACGCAGATTTTTAGGGAAGTATTTTCCTTCTCACCCTTCCACCCCATGCTGTATCATTTAAGAAGCAGCAGGTCCTAGAGTGAAAACAGAGTATTTCATATAATGAAATAGTAACACAGAGTTACCAAGTCCAAGCCCCATCTACCATAAGTATCTATATCATTCTCCTTTCCAAGCACGGATCAAATCCCAGTTTATGACTAGTTTGCTTTTTACTGCTAAGACACAAAATGAAAAGCTGCTCCAGAAGCCTGCTGCTCTGATGATGATGAGCCTTCCTCTCTTCCAACCAAAATCTTTTCATGACCAGTTTGTACATGTTTGTTCCTGTACTGAGTGTTGTCCTTAACTTGAATTGTTTTTCCTCTCCCTGGTGTTTAGTCCCCTGATATATTTATAGAAAGATCATATCCTCTTTCAAACTTCATTTTGCTAGGAATAGTAATGTTACAAATAGACTGATGAATTTACTGTATTAGATATGGACGGACATACGCACACACAGAGGCTAGAGCACTCATTTTAAAAGAAATGCAGAAAATACAGACAAGTCAATCTTTAGTTAACAGTGCATTATTTCAAACATGTCAGCAACATATGTAAATTACAATATAGAAAAGACAGATCAAGTTCAAAACTGATTTTTAGGATTTTTAGATCTAAAGACTATCCATCTATAGAAATACCAGAAAGCCTACCTGAAATTCTGTAAAACTCTAGTCTGGGAACAGTACCAAAAGCCCACAATGAATATAATTTCTAAAAAAAAGAGAGGTGGGAAGACTCAAAGTACATTTGGATAAAAAAGCCTTAAGACAGAGGCTAGTTTGGGTGGTAAATAATCTGCAGAAAAAGAAAAGAAAATCAAATTGCTATTAAAAAAAAAACAACCTAGGAGGAAGAAAGACTGAACATACTATCTGTCTGTTTAGAGACAATTTCATTCTTTCATAAAAATATTTTCTAGTTTTGCTGCTCTGGTACATCAATCCTGAGTACTCTAACTTTTGACTTATAATGATATTCCTTCAGGTACAGCTTCACCGATGGAGGAATGGGAAGCGCATCAATACCATCGTAAGTTGTACAGTTGCAAATAACCGTTCTACATATATGCTGAAGAGAAAAAGGAAAAGTCCGGTTTAGTGGAGTGGATAAAAGTGGTTCAAAGAACATACAGGAACTTGGATCTTTGTAGTGCTCTAGGAGTCCTGTGATGTCAGGAGAATGGAAGACACAAGGATCATGGGCATCAAAGCTGAAGTTGTGATTCCACTGCTCTATCCGCGCATGGAGGGAACGACTGTAGCGCCTGAAGCTCACAGAAAACAAATAGTCTTCTTGGGCAGAATCTCGTAACAAAAATGTTCCCTCTGGCTTTCCTTCTAGCAGCGCCTCAGCTGCATATTTATCCATGACTCCCCAGTAGCAGGGATTGTTATTGATCTGGAGGAGGTCTGGGACTAGGCAGTGGACATAATCAATCTGCGTATGGTATTTTGGAGGCGTTTCCATCCGTAGAAGCTCATCATCTGTTTCCCATTTGGGCTTGTTTCTTTTTCTAGAACTTGTGCACAGTGTTATAACTTCGTCATCGGAGTCCATATCGCTCTCATCTTTACTGCCCCTTACCACCTTACCTGTAACCGACTCAGACCTTGAATCACCCCTAGAGGAACCGCTGTCAGTAAAGTCGCAGGACTGGGAGGGAGAGTCCGCTCCTCCGTTGGCAATCCCATCGTCTCGCAGTTGATCCTCCCTTTCCTCATGCTGAGATAAATCAGCAATAATCCAGTCCTCTGCTTTTGGACTTACAGGGGCTGTGTGTCTTTTGATCAAGTGCCACCGAAAAGCTAGGTCCGAGCGTGGAGGGAAAGGACACTTATCTAGCATTAACTCACTGATATGAATTTTTCTTTTTGATGGCAGTCCTGAGGTGTGCCGACTGCTACAGTTCTTTATGGGAAAGCACTGACCCACAGCATCTTGCAGCTTCTGTTTGAGAGACCGGCCTAAAAACCTGTGACCGCACGAATGGTCTAGATCCAGTTCAATAGACGAGCAGCTATACTTCCTCTCTTGGCTCCTTAAATTAGTCCCTGATCTTCCTGCAGCACTTGCTGTTTCAGCATCAGAACAATGCTCACTCTTTTTTGACCAGGAAAGCTTCTTTCCACTCCAGACATAACCATCCTTTCTGTCTGCACTTCTGCTCCGGCTGCTTTTGGGTCTCACATCTGCGTTTTTAATATTACTGTCCTTATTTTCTGCCATTTTGACAGCTTTACTTCACAAGTTGCCAGAAAGCACACTGTGTTTCTTGTAGGGTTTTTCTACATATGGGAGCTTCCTCAAGGCACTTTCTGGAAATATCTAAGAAAAAAAAAACACAGCTAAGTTAACAGTTGCACACAACACAAGACCAATGCAGGTGTATATAGGACAACAGCAACAATTGAAAAATAATATGATCAAGCTGAATTCACTAATACACCCCATAGATACCAGTCTGATCCTGGACAAGGGTCTCTCAACCCTCCCCTGGAAAAGCATCCTCCAGAATAAACCATCTTACATATTTTTAGAGTATCCATTCTGATCACATATAGCAGAGCAGAGTTTTAGGTGTTGGCAGTCCTATGGTACTAGGGTCCATTTTAAAGGGCAGCCCTTCATGGGGCAGGTGATACTGCTTTAGCTGTTTATTGAGCACATTCCGCATCTCTTCCAAATAACCTTTCAAGAAGGAACAAGCCAGAACAGAAACAAGTAGGTCAGAGTACAAAGAGCTACTGTACCTAGATGATATGCCTGTTTGCTACTAATCCACAGGGTGGGATGCCAGAGATCTTTTTCTTAACTGACACTTTTGGGTCACTTTCTGGATAAAAAAAAATATAATTATATTATATCAGTCACAGATTCCAGCAATTTCTGAAAGCTGTTTTCCTCTGCCTTTTCAAATGGAGCTAGAAAATACTGAGCCCCTAAGGGATTGAAATATCTGGGGCTTTACATACTGAAAAGGATTAAAACAATCCAGTCCCTTACTAAAAGCAATTTTAAAAGGCCGTGAAAGATGGAACTGCTTATTACTCATTAGAGAAGAAAGTTTACATTATTAAAATCAGTGTTGCTCTGAGACCTACGGTTGCTGATTTCATTCTCTTTTGTTTCCAAAAGCGTACTGAATTCTCAAATAGATAAGAAGTTTCCTTTTGAATGTTACGCTTTGAAAAAGGAAAAAAAATCCTCTTTTGATTACTCAGTTGAAAGCAGAGCAGAATTTTTTCAAGGTACATAGATAGCAATATGTTATGTATGCTATGTTCTCCTGAGGCATGGCAGAATGTAGAAATATTTCCCATCATGTACCATGATGCTTTTACACCAAAAGGAAGTACAGCTCCTCTGTTTCAGTGGGTTTTTTTGGCTGTGGTTTTTTTGTTGTGGTGGTTTTTTTTGAAAAAAATCCTAATTGACATGGTAAATACTAAGCAGGAAAAGAAAAGGGCATCCACTTCCTTTTTCCATTCAATCCATTCTCCTCATCAGGATTAGCCATCATGACACAACCTCTCTGTGGTCCCCCGGGGCTGCGCAGGCCGAGTTCTAGCCTCTGCTTTCAATAAAAGAATAAAACTGCCGTGCCAAAAGGCTTATGTGCAATCTGTGGGCCAAATGCATCCCAGATGTAACTTTCACCCAGGAATTTTTGACATTGTAGCCCTTATTACAACCTACAAACCTGAGAGCTGTGGGGGAAAAGACAAGGGAGGGAAAGAAGGAAGATGCAGAAATGCAGAATGAGGGTAAAATAGGTTAAATATTGCAAATATGTTGGAAAAAAATTGGCATTAGAGCAATCTAGATGAAGAGTACCTCACCGGTACCAAGTGGAATCACAGAACAGGGTCTATATTCCAGCAATTACATATCAAAGATTAAAATAAAAATTGCCTTTTCTTCTCTCAGTATGTTGCAAACCACTTTTCAGTGAAAACATTGCAGGATGCAATGCAGATAGGAGAAAGGCAACATTTGTATAGGAGACCCAATACACCTTTATTTAGACCAAGATTCATTGATTGCTTTTGTAACATCGATATTTTTCATCTTCAGCCAGAAACAACTGGAGCACTGAATTTTCTCCACAATTAAAAAAGTGGGGAAAAAGCAGTCTCATTTACGCTGGTGATAATCTGAAGACAAAAAGTTATTCTAGATTTACCCTGTGGTAAAATACATTAACTCTCTCTATATGGGATTTTTAATTGGACAGAGAAATATCATTGAGGCTGCCAAGTCAAGTACTTAAAAATTAGGATATGACAGTTTGTAATTGCTTTTGAAACCTTCAATTATCTTATTCTGCACATCCAGCACATATAATGAATAAGAATATGCAGAATATGGGCTTTTAATTAAAAACTGCAAAACAAACAATACCAAAAGTGCTGAAAAGACCTGTTATCTCCTAACTTCAGCCTTGCAACTGAAATATGTTTAACCTTTTATGTAATTTCTGGGTTGTTGTTGTGTTAACTGTAAAGCCACCTTCTACTTTGTGCCTTTCTTCTATTGTGAATCATTAGTGGTACCTGAACCCTGAAACTTAAACTAGAGAAACAGCACGTGATACTGTAAGACATGCACCATTAGCCAGCAACACAGAGAGCCGTTTCCCTGGGGTCTGAAGGCTGCTGGAACCGAGGCGCCAAGTCTGCCACGTCAGAGCAGTAATTGCTAATCCGACATAACACTAGACCTGTGAAAAAAGCATGGAATAAATGCAGAAAAAGGGATGTCATCCTACTAAAGCCAGGTTTGAACTTGACCTTGTGAATGAAGAGCAAAGGATGATTCAGTGGTCAGCTTGTGACTCAGAAGACAAAATCTCGGTTTCCAAATGTGTTACAAACATCCGCGTGCTCACGGGCAAGCTGCCTTCTGAAACACGCATCAGCCGCAGCGTATGTAGGTGCTCAAATCCACTGCTTGCCATTACAGTAAGGGGTCATGCCTTCATATCCTTCCGAGTCTGTGATTCACAGCCCCATCAATAAAATGGGGACCAAAAATAATTTAGGTGTTGGAAAGAAAAAGGCATAAAGGGCAGCAAAGCATTCAGTGCTGTATTACCACTTAAGGCTATCCTAAACCATAAACCAGCTCTTCCTTTCACTGCAAATGTCCAAGGGAAACGCTGTGTACTGCACATCCATTAATGGCTGAAGCACAACTGAAAGAGCAGGAGAGCAGGGCAAGGATAAAAGACAGGGATGACAGAGTGTACTTTTCCCTACAGGGCAAGGTTAAATGGAGGAATCCAGCATGGTGCAGCTTACACACATCAGTTCTGAGGTCCTTTTGGTAGATGTAATTAGCCTCCTGCTTACAAAAGCCGCCTTCTACACGGGGATACCTTAAGCATCTCAGAAGCAGGCAGATTTGACAAAACCCTTACGCTTGAAACTCTTCCCCCTAAGCAAAAAGATAAAACATCGTGCAGGGATAAGCAGGGTTCACTTCAGGCCATGGGATCCAGCTTGTAGTTCAAGGTTATCCAACACTGTCACAGCTTACAGTCCCTGAGGACAAGCAGAGAGCTAGGTGGTTTTTGTTGTTGTTTTTGTTAAGTGCACAGCTCCTTCCTTCAGAGGCCTGTCTCTCAGAGGGGGGGTGCAGACGGCTGCACAAGATGCTTTTTCTTTCAGGCACTGATGCCTCAACACTAAGACTTCAAGCCCAAAAGAAAAGCGATCCCTAGTAGCTATTTGGAGACAATAACAGTATTACCTCCTAGCCAGAGGTGGGCTGCAACCAACAACTGTGATAAGACAGTTACAGCCTCACCATATGCCTAATTAAATCAGCAGCAAATACTCTCTAACTTCAACAGAATCAAACACGTAACTGGACAGACCTTTTTAATTTATTCAATAAATGCTGAATTGCTTAAACTAGATGTTTAGGTCCTAAGCTGCTGGATCCTTGCCCCTAGCCCAGTACCTCCAAGTCCTCTTGGTCAAGCTGCTTCCCTTTTAGTATAATGAAGAAGCAGATGGTGGGGGGTCTCCAGCCCTCCTTCCTGCCTGGAGCAGGACTGCTGCCAGTGTGGGCTCAGGGGAGCCACAGCATGCTCTGGTCACGTCCTGAAAATCTCCGAGGACGGAGGTCCTACCACCTCTCTGGTGCTCCCACACTGCACGAGGAAGTACTTTGGAAGTTTTCTGTCCAAGTACACAAAAGCCAAGACATCGCTGTATTATGCCTCCAATTAAACAAGAAAAGGAGACTCGCACAAAGAACAATAAATCAATTTTAGAATTGTTATTGAAATTGGTATTCTTCTAGAGCTGATAAAATCTTAACAGAAAAGAGCAAGCCACAACAAACTGGAGTCCTTTTTTCTTTCAACTTACATAGAAGTTATTTAAAATAAAATCTCACCAGTCACATGCTGTTTTCATTAATTTCACCCAATTAGATTTTGGCCACAAGACCGCATTTTAAAACTTGACCTTCCACTGAAGTTGAGCTGTTACTGACTTATTTTGGAAAAAAGCCCAACCTATTAAGGATAACATTAAGTCTCAATTCCTCCATCCTAAATTATTTTTCTTCAGTTTTGACTATAGTTATTTTGATTTATGATACCGTCCAAAAATACCTAAGCTTGACTCCAGAGACATTTCCAGCAAATTAAAGCAATAATCACATAGACACAAAAGGAAGTGACCATCTAAAGGTACCAATGGCAACCTACAATATCTCTTCCTTGGAAATATCCTTGATTCAGCCCGGGTCTGTATACCCTCAGAAGCGTAGGAGGAAGGGGGCATGCAGCCATGCCCACAGAACCCCAACACTGGAGCTATTTTACTCACAGCCCGGACGTGGAAGTGATCTGCAAGCAGGTGCCAAAGGTGAGGGCTGCTAGTGCCTACCACTTTAACGGAACTCTGCTCCTGTGCTGAAGGAGAGACAACACGCAGTGCTTGGCAGCCTGCAGCAGCCTCTCAAGGACTAGATCAGTAAAAGCGTTATGGTCCATGACCAACACTTCGTGCTCCACCCTGAAACGGACAGGAGAGCAGCGTGATTCCTGGCTCCCGCCCTTCCGCTCCACTCGCAGCCGCTTACACCTATTAATCGAGTCAGCAGCAGGTTGAGTTCCCGATCGGATTGACACAATAACTGCATTTGACGCCGTGCCACTTTGGACACGACAAAGCCACAGGGCCTGCAGTCCCTTGGCCAAGTGACCATGGGATTCCCCCCACTCCCCGAAAAACCTCCCCCCAGTTTTCCCATGCTGTTCAAAGAATCATCCCAGCAGGCAGCACCCCCAGGCAATGAATGTAACTGTTATGTGGAACTGAACTTAAAACAGCTTTTATATTGTCAAAAATTTTTAGGTGCAGTTTGTATGACAGTTTCTGCAAATTAAAATAATAAAGAAAAATAAATACAGTTGACATGCATTTGTCTCCATCCCAGGCAGCAGCTTGCAACAAGGCTGCAGTAAGAATAGCTTGGTCTTCCCACTCAGCTGATAAGCGGTTCAGCTCGAACCATTTTGCTAGAACACGTTATCCTCACCAGAAATCACGATTTACTGAAATATGTCAGGATACACCCATGGAAAACATGTCTCCACACAGCTTCCAGGAGGTTTAATAATGAAATCTGGGCTTTTATTTATTTTTTTTTAAAGAAGTGTACTGCTTTGTAATCCTGTCACTTACTCATTCATGAAAGTACCAACAATGTGACTGTTAAGAGAATCCCACCACATTCCCCATATAAATACATCGCTCTGCTCACCCCAGCCACCGATCGCTGCTGCAGAGCAAAACCAAACATAAAAGCGTTTTGCCTGGAAGCAATTTTTCTTAGAAGCAGGAATAAACTGGGCCAGATCATTAAAGCTGCATAAAGGCAAAACAGATAAATAGGGTTTGGTTTTTTGGTTTGGTTTTTTTTTTTTTCCTCCTTATTTCAGGTACGTCGAGCTCTAACATTTTTTGTCCTTCAAAAAACAAACCACGGTGCTTTCTTCCTATTTTTCAGCACACGAAAGCTTAATGATTTTTGCAGCGCCGTTGCTACCTGCCTGACTAACAACCGCTGTCAACTCTATCTAGCACACGCATCAGGCTGGCTGTAATTACCGAATAATTCCGTAATTACCAGAACGATCTCCAAGGGGCCGGGCCCCGCAGCCGGCGCCGGGCAGCACCGTGCCATAGCGGGGGCCGAAGGGCACTGCCCCCCGCGGGGGCTTCCCTCGCCGTTCCTCTGCCTCCCGAGGGACTGCCATCGAACAGGCACGCGCAGGTATATAGGGTGCACGTATAGGCACGCTATACGCGAGGTCAGACACACAGCGGGCGCGCACCCACGCGTAGGTTTCCACTGAAGCGGCGGGGCAGGGGGACCCAGCCCGCCCCCGGGCAGGGGCGCAGACCCCGCCTGGCACCGCCTCAGCCGCCGCCCGCCGGCCCGGCTCCTCCCGACCCCAACTTACTATCGTCCGGAGGGAGCGGCCGGCGGCGCTGCCCTCCCCGGGGAAGCCGCTCCCTCAGCCGGGCAGGGCGGCCTGACCCGCGGCAGACGAGGCGCGGGGGTGACGGCGGGAGGAGGAGGAAGGTCGCCGGCACCTCCGCGGCCACCGGTGCGCGGGCTCCCGGAGGCGGCAGCCGGGGTGAGGCGGCGGCAGCCCCGGCTCCCCTCACCCGCCGGAGCGCAACGGCTGCGAGGCGGCCCCGGCCGCCCCTGCCGCCGCCATCCTCGCTCTGCCGGCCGGCCGGGGCCGGCCCCAGCCCCGCCTGCGCGCAGCCCCGCCCCGGGCTCTGACGGGGCAGGCCCGGCCCTGGGGGCGGGCTGGGCGCCGGGGCCGGGCGCGGGAAGGCTCGAAGCAGGCGGCGGGAGCGGCGCGGTGAGCGGGCGGGAAGTCGGCGCGGCCCCGGCCCGCCCTGGCCTGGCCCCGGCGGGCAGCAGGGGGGCCGCGGCCTCTGACGGGGAGGGGGGTCCCTTCCAGGGCCCGGCAGGGGCCTGCGCTGCGCCGTGTGCCTGGCCTTGCTCGGCTCGGCCTGGCTCGGCTCGGCCTGCCTGCCTGAGGGACAGACCCCCACCTCCCCGCTAACCCCCAGTTTCCCCCCTTTTGCTTCCGCGGTTCGCTTCCACGGGCAGCCCCTCCGACGTGAGGAGGTGCCGGCTCTGTGTCCAGCCCCGGCCCGGCTATAATCCGCTTAGGCCGAGCCAGGGGAGGCCAGTGGCTGAGCCCCGTGTGCCCAGCCCAGCCAGCGAGTGGGGGGGTGAGGGTCCCAGCAGCTCTGACCTCGCCCTGCCTCTGAGGCTCTTTCCGAAGCTTCTCTTATTTCTCCTCTCTTGTCCACCATAAACAGGTGAAAGCGAAGATGCCGTCCACACAAAAGCCTATGCGGTATGGCCACACCGAGGGCCACACGGACGTCTGCTTCGATGACACTGGGAGGTAAGTGCCTCATTCCTGGGGACCAGGGTAAGGCCCAGCCTGGTGGGGCGATGGTGTTCCCGTCTCTTGCTTTCCCGGGACTTTCCGTACCAGCCACTGCGGCAGGAGGTACTGGGGTGGATTCATGGGCTAGCTTGGTCTGGGAGATCCGCTGGGTTTTGCCTGTGTTGAAAACTGGCTGTATGACATGTTTTTGGAGTGATTGATATGTAACTTAAACATAAGCATATATACATATAAGTGCATATATATATATATAGTATGTATGTGTATATATAAAAAATTCATGTGCACTTTTTATAAGAGTGACTTCGTATAATCTAGCAGTAATCGGTGTAGTCAGTGTGGGAGCACATATGTTAACATACACACTACGAAATTAAAAATATAGTTGAAGAAATCCAGTATTTGGCTTGTTATATTTTCTTCTTATTCTTGCACTTCAATGTTTAAATATAAACTACATATTTGCTGTTACCTTTTCATTGATAAACCAGAAAACAAGCCTCTCAAAATGAGCTCAACATATTGAGTATGGTTTAAGTCTGTCTTCTCCTATTCCTTTCTTTAGTTCGTTAGCCTTGGTACAAAGACTACTTTCTAAGAGTTAGTCTAATAACAAGCCCTCGAAACCACAAAAAGCCTTGTTTACTGTTACAATGTAAATGTTTGAAAAAGGATGCAGACACCTCTGCCAAGTATCATTGGTCCACTACCGCTGGACTCTCCAGCATCAGTACAGTCAATAACAACACAATGTTGTGTTGCTGTCAGAGTACAGGCCTTATAGAACCAAGAGCAGCAACATCACAGCTTCACCGCTGGCTTGGTAACATTTTGTTGTATAATTAGAATTTTTTGGGTCTGCAAAGAACTTTGGAAAAAGAAATACAAGGCTTGATGATGTCATTAATTAAACTTCTGTGACTTCAAGTTATTGTTTATTGCATTAAAATTGTGAACGTTAACTCCAGCAAACTTGAATTCCATATTAACTGTTTTTAAGGGTTCTGTGTGCCCAGTCCTACATGTTAAGCCTTTTAAACTTCAGTCAAGTATGTATTAACGCTCTTAGTTTTGCCCTCAACCTTGTAATCAGCTGGAAGGTAAGTTTTCAAAGTCTTAAGAAGCAATTAAATGCCCAGTTCTTAGAGAAATTGGTGCCGATTAAGTCGTTTGAAAAATTCGCTGTAGGTCCTGGATCAAATGGATTGGCCGGTAATATCTAAGGGTCAGTTCAGATGAGTGCCAGGCCTGGGTACTTATCAGAGACTCAAGGTACTGTGTTACTCTACCAGACATTACTTTTTTTCCCCATGTTTTGTAGGTTACTTACCTACATCAGGTATGTTTATTTGCTGCATTGCATAGCATGTACTGTGTTTCAATTTAAAAAAAAAACCCAACACTTAACACTTGAGTAACATGTTTGTTTTGGGATGGAAAGGCACAGTGCCTGTCATTTCCATTCCTGAATGCTAACAAATCCTGTTTTTCTACAGCTGCATTGTAACTTGTGGCAGCGATGGAGATGTTAGGATTTGGGAAAACCTGGATGATGACGATCCAAAGTCCATTACTGTGGGAGAAAAGGCCTATTCATGCGCTCTAAAGGTATTGTCATTAACAGAACTCCTCAAAGTTGTGTCGTGCTGGTGGTGATACAACGTGACTGTACAGATGCTGGATTTTCAAGCTTAGGAATGCTGCTTATGTGGGTAATGTTAAACATATAGTGGGATAATATGCAGAAAAAGGCAAGAATAATACTGTATGTAGCGCACTTCAGTCTGTATGTGGAATATCTCGATATTTGTCTTCAGATTAATGTATGGAAAGAGTAAATTGAATGCTGTTTAATGAACAGCAGGTATTTAAATTTGAGCATATGAACGTATTCTACCTTTGTGTCTAAGTGAAAACGTTGAAGTAGTATTGAAAACATAATTTTCTGAAATACATGGAAATTTAAATGATTAAAAGTGTCTACAGATTTTTTAATATTATAACTAAATTAAATATTTTATATAAATCAAGAATACTTCTCACAATTCATTTTATCCCGTACAGGATTGTAGGGGAATTAATCCTTGCACTATGCTTCTGTAATATTCCTCCACTTCCTTCAAATTCAGTTATACTCATTTCTGACTTTGATCTCCTTTCTGAGGAACAAATCCAGCAGATTAAGCTAATTATACAGTGAACTTTTTAGGCTTTCAGTGTTTTCTCACAATGTGAGTTGCAGAATGTTTCCAAGAGTAAGATGTGATGATCATCAAGAATTAGGAAAAAGAGCCATGAGGCTGTTTTATGTGTGCCTGTTTTAAGAAAATCCTAATCTATGTTAATCAAAAATTGCTCTCACAAAGTCTGTGTCTGGTGATGCTTTGGTAATACGTTTTCATAGTTGATCGATATTTTGCTCTCAGAGTCGTCATTTAGCCCAAAGATGCAGCTGACTCACTGTCCTAAAAGTCAGAAGAGAACAGGATTCTTGCTTACATAAGTTGTAAGAGTTTGTGAGAATGCTGATTAGAGGCAGTTTTGTAGTCCGACCGACTGGTGTTTGAAGCAGAACCTGCTCTGTTTGTTTTCATGCTCGAGCAGTTCCTTTTACTATATCTTGCAGAAGTCATTATTTGTAATAACAGGGCAGATAAGTTACCTATATGAATTTGTATAACAGAAAATAATTTTTTTTTACTGTGCATGTTCATGCATTTAGCTTGAGGATTCTCACAGTATTTCCTTTATGTACCATTATTGTTATCTTACATTAGTAATAGACGGTTTAAAATGTTGTCTTTGTGGTAATTGTAGAAAAAAAGAATTCCAGAAGTCTACATCAGTTCTTCAGAAGTAGTTAACTTTGCAGTGATAAAGGAACATTTTAAAACTGTTTTTCAACTACTTGTGATTTTGGAGAGCAGTATGGGAGAGGAAATAAATGAGAATTAACATACATGTATTGGATTTTAAAAATAATAATAATTTGAAGCCTTATTCAGGACTGCTGCCTTAAGTGAAACCTCTTTCTTATATTCCTCTTAATATACTTCATATATCTGTTCCTCAATACCTGTATGATCTATTTTCATCATTGATTCTTAGGGTATTCTGCTGTTGATTTTCATTGTATTACTTATCCTTTCACAAACCAAGCAAGGTGACTTGAATGAGTTCTCTTAGCAAATCAGTGGCAGAGCCAGAAATTGCTAAAACTATTAATGAATAGACAAGGGAAATCCTCGTTTTAGTTTTTGACACCAGTAGGAAAAATCCTGTGCTCTTAAGTTGATTGTAAAGTGCTTTTAGGTTTGAGAGATTTTTTTTTTTTTTTTTTTTTTTTAAACAGTGAGATTAAGAACACTGCGTGAGACTTCAGGAAATCTTATTTCAAAAATTATTCTTCTTTACTGAAAACTCATGAGAAACTGATCTGAAATGTCAGTGTAATCTAGGTAATAAATCTCACCTTTTATTCAGTTAGGTTATTTAGCTAGCTGCTGCTTTGTTTATCTTCAGGATTTTTACTGTAACTTTAGGCAACTTAAAAAGCAACACCTGCATACCCTGCAACCCAAACAGTAAAACTCTCAAGGAAAAAAGGCATATTTTAAAATATATTTAAAAAACTTATTGCTACATACAACTGAGGAATAGTATTGCCACTTGAAGTGATATTACTTTTCCAAGTATGGGATATTTATTTACACTTCTTTTAATCTGGATTCAATTTTAGTAGACATCTGCCTTCTGTTTTCTGAAAAGAACTAAGCTATAGTTCATGAACTTCTCCCTGGTGGCATTTAACTGAGATCAGTCCAAGGGTGCCCTCTCCTGATACCGCAGCGTATTAATCGAAATAGGATGCAAGAGTCTTTCTGTTGCAAGAGCTTTCTTGCCTATGTAAGAGGAGTGAATTTTTTTATCCACCAGAAGAAGATCAGACAGTTCTCTTTGAAATTTGTTAGTGACTTAGAGCATTCATTATTTTAGGAAAGATACAAATAGGGAACGTCTTGATGCAGTAAATTGCCATAGAGTTAGCATAATGAGTTTTAAATCTGCTGAAGCAACTGGAGTTGTATTAAATCTAGCAGTGTGTTTCTGCAAGATTGCAAGTAAGAGCACAATTTTTCTAGTTTTTAATAATTTGGTTAAAGTGATAAAGTTTTAAAGTCGCTGTGCTTGTCTGTATTTTGGAGGAAGAAATAAAAGTTAAAGAGCATTTCCCCTACTACTCTGGCTGTCAGACCTCCTTTGGAGCTGCTAAAGTTAATCTGCCCAAATATTTGTAACATTAGAGCAATTTTTTTGGCTCCATGGGCATAAATGTGTTAAAACTAACAAATTTTATGATGGATTTTGTTTTTAGAATGGAAGACTGATCACAGCAGTATCGAACAATACTGTTCAGATACACACATTTCCTGAAGGAGCTCCAGATGGTATCCTTACTCGTTTCACCATGAACGCAAACCACGTCATCTTTAATAGTGATGGTACCAAAATTGCTGCTGGATCCAGGTAATCTGTGCGTGACAAGGGAAACCATTGCTGCTGTTCAAAATCATGCTGACTTTTACCAATGGGGTCATTAATCCACATACCTCTGAGGGTTTTCAAGTATTGCAGAATGCCTTCTGGGGTGGAGGGGAAGAAAGCAATGAAAAGGACTTTAGGAAACAATGCTCTGAGAGATGTTTGATCCACCAAATAATTTTAAATGGAAATCAGGTGTTGTGAAATAATTCCATTTCTTTAGGAGCCGTGAATCTTTTCAGCTTTTAGTCCTGTAATGCATAAATGTAAGTGTTCACCCATATGGATCTCATTGCATCAAGGATTTTGTTACTGTGTGCTAAAGATAACGTTCTGACTGTTCAGGATCATGGTGCTGCAGAGTATATACACATGCAAAAGTTAGATGGGTTCTAATATGTGTGAGCTTTGACTCATTCTCTGGCACAAGTATCATCACCGTTCTGCCAAATGATAACAGATGACAGTTGCAAGACTCGCCTGAGGGAAATTAAATGCGTATTTTAGTTACTTTCTTAGGGCAGCATGTTTGTTTTTACATAATATGTGCTAGCCCTTTAACAAAGATGGCAAAAGAGCAAGCGGGCAATATTTTTTTAATCTCGGGGGTTTTTAAGGCTTAGGTGATTCTTGACTGGATTTGGTGAACTCTTGGGGCAGCTGTAGCTAACTTGGGCTGTGTGCTTGCCTCTACTGGAATTTGTCCTCCACAGTAGAGATGGCAGAGCATTGCATCTGGTTCCTGACTCTAAGTGTGGATTGAACTAGAAAGTTTATGGATGGATGAAAATGCTGGACTGTGAACTCTGGCAGCTGTGGAGCAGACATACCAGCCACACCAAAACTGGGAGGCTGGAAGCTGGGGCAGTAACCACTGTAATCTCTAAATCTGACAGGAATCATGAGTTTGGGCCCTTTGCCAGGACTTGTTTCTGAGAGAACAGCTCTGCCCCGGGATCTGACTTTGATTGGAGAGATTAAGCAGACAGCAAACTTTACTGTTTCTAAAACTTTTACAAAAACCCAGTACTTCTACAGCCTGGCCAGGGCTGTCCTATTAGAAAAAAGGGCTCAGAAGGCTGTGAAGCCACCCCTCGATGAGGTCTTCTGTAACATTGGAGGAGAAAGTGGCAGCCATGATACGAAGGAATGCAGCTAAAAAGAATTGCTTTCAGTTGTCTCAGGTCTATCCATTTTTTGCATGAAGTCTGTAAACTTCAGTTTTATATGAGAGCTTAACAATTCAACTGGCTGCCAAAGTTCACATCAACTATTTGAAAAATAGTTGTGTGGCTTCTTAAATAAGCAAAAAAGACCATATCACCTGGTTTCTTTTTTCTTTAAAGTTGTATTGCATTGTTTAAGAGTCCTAACGTAATTGTAGTCGTCTCACAATATAGACTGCCTTTTATGACTGTTGGGTTAGCATTAGATGACAAAACTGAGGCTGTGTTTCTGACCAGTTAAAGTAATGGTTAACCCTACAGAATTAGGTCCTAAAATTAAATTTCTCTCTGAGGGACTTGCAATGAAATATGGGAGGGAGTGGTAGTGAAAGATTGTCTGGGGAGCTGTTTGGCTTAGAAGTTTAGCATTGATATTTTGAGTTAAACTGCAGTAATGTCTGTAATTTTGGAGGAGGGAATAAAGTTGTAAGAAATCTGTTAATGTATCTGATACACTAAATGGTCTTAAAAATCCTGTTAAAAATATCACAAGATAAACTACTTGCTCTATCTTTTTTTAAACCACAAGACCATATAATTATAGTAATGAATATCGGTCCCATTCAACAGATAGTTCTTAAGTCAGCTCTCTGGTATCTAAGCAGAGGTTTTCATTACGTCATATAGAATACTATATTAAACAGGTATATGGTCTATGTGTGCGTAATATAATCTCCAAAGAGCAGCCATGTTTTATGAACTTTGACATGAACAAAAATTATGTCCTGATAAAAAAAATAGTGTGGTCTTGCTCCTGTTGTAGTAGGCCTCAAGACGCTCATTTTCCCTTAGATCATATAGTGTTGAGAGCCAAACTTCTGCAAAGATAGTGCCCAATTTTTATTGCCATAAACACATAGTTTGTCATTGTTAATTAATAGCAATGTGAATACTTTTGTGTCTGTGCCATTGTGATCTGCAGTGATTTTATGGTCAAAGTTGTGGAGGTGACCGATAGCAGCAAGCAGAAAACTTTCCGAGGACACGATGCTCCCGTTTTAAGCCTGTCTTTTGACCCCAGGGATGTTTATCTGGTAAAAACACTTTCTCAATTACTTTCTGCTTTGAATCTCCTTTTTCCTGGGGAAGAAAATGAATACATACTTTTTACAAGAAAAAAAACCAACAAAAAACCTTAGTGACTGGGCACATGGGTCTACTTTGTTTCAGCTGATCTTGCTGATGATGGAGTGTGTCACAACTTGCTGCCACCCAGGAGAACACAGTCTTCACTTTAGTACTCAATTACTGTCTACGTTCTTCTGGAATCTAATACTGATCTGATTTTAGAGGTGTAAAAATGGCTTACTAAAATATTAATTTTGAGCCTCTTTTGCAAATAAGCAGCTCAGTTGAAGTATGAGCATTTGTAGTTACAGTAGCTTGGAGTCAAGTAAGGTTATCAAAATGACAGTGTTATTAAGTTTATAGTTTAAAATGGTTTATACAAGGGAGGCTTTGTTTTTAAAATTAGTTATATGTGTCTAGCATTGTTATTGGGATTTTTTAAATTTTGTAGCATTAATTTCTCTGTCTTTAATTACTGACTTGTTTACAAAAATCTCTTACATAGGCATCAGCGAGCTGTGATGGTTCTGTCAGAGTATGGAAGATCGCAGATCAGGTAAAAGGCCTGCCTTTCTAAGTTAAGTGTTTTATAAGAAATCCAGGATTTCACACACAGCAAGAAGAGCTGGACTGAAATAACCCTGCTGGAACAGGGTTTTCTTTTTGGGGAAGAAATCTAACTACCCTTTGCAGAATACTTTTATCTACTTCTGGGAGAAATTCCAAAGCGTGATTATGTAATGTTGCCTGGGTAGCTATGTTCTGTGCAATCCCTGATTTCTTCTGTTCATCTTTCTTCGCTGGCCAACATTGTGTATTTTGTCCTCAGCCCATTCAGAAACAACATTTCTGTGTAAAGATAGCAAATGACATCAGATTCCTTATTTCACAATTTCAGCTCACTGCTTTCAGGGTTAAGGAAGGATTTTTATTCTGTTAAGCAACTATCTAGGTGCATTTTGGTTTTATTTGTTTTTACTGATCTTCCTGCGGAATAATCCACAATCCTGAAAATTATTTGTTGAGTGGTGAAGGTGGAATAACACTCTGAGGTACTACGCAGTATTTTCTTTTGTAAGAGATCTGGGTGGTTAGTCTTGTTAGGAACACAATTACATTGACCTGAGATGAGGAAGAGATAGTATTTCATGCTCCAGGATCCCTGAGAATGATGCCCAGTGATAACGTTTTGCTTTGATAGGGGACTTTGGACACAATGTTGCTTCTGTGTCTCCTGCTGTCTATTTATGGCATAAGTACTTAGTTCTTGAAGAAGTTGAGGTTCAGCTCATTGTATTTCAGACTTTTAGATTTGAATGGATTTCAAGCTATTGACAAAGGGCTTGCTATTCCTCTTTTTTGTGACGCAACAAACAAACAATTTCTCAGGAGGACCACGTAAATCACAGTTTGAAGAATGTAATTTGTTAGAAATGCAGTCTTAAGGCTCATCTTGGCAATATTTGGCTGAAATAGTTCATGGCCTTTATGAAATCAGGTTTAGTGAGAGGATCAGATTTAGTCTCCGCTTTGGAACTCTTAAGGAACTTGAAAAGGGTTTCAGGTGAAGGCTTTAGTAAGGCAATTCTGCATGTGTATGTGGGATTATTTTTGCTAAATGCCATTGACTGGATTAAGAATCCATGTGGAATTATTCTTGTAAGTATAGTTGAAAATGTATCCCTGCGCTTGTGGATTGCTACTTTTTTTTAAAAACATGCTTCTAATGTGAAATCTGGTGTTCCAGATTGACAGTCAGTGCCTTTTGGGGAAATTACATTAACAGTGTCCCAAGGTGGTGGCAGTATGATATGTGTACCTGTGATGTAATTTGAGAATATATCCTTTCATTCTTTATACTGCTGTGGGGAGATTCAGGCTAATGTGTGTCACCTTGCTGTAGTTGATCTGGGTTTGTCAGATATATTTTGGCCAGATTTCTCTCTAACCAAAAAACATGAGAGCTCATTTGTTCTGTACTTGATTAAAAACAGATCAGTTCTGTGATCTTATTTCTGTTAGAAGTAGTTGTATTGTCATTAAAATAGATTCAGTTTTATGTTGGCAAGGTATTTTCAGTTTGTTTTTTAAGGCAGTGTTGTATTTGGATGAAAGAGATTATTGCAGTTCCAAAAATGGTGTATCTTTTAGCCTTTGTAGTTTTTTTTCCACACTTTCCTTTAAGAATTTGTACTGTACAGTAGATTTTCACAGAGCTAGAAAACTCATTTTTTTGATATTTTGCTTTTAGACATGCACGACAAGCTGGCCACTGCTGCAGAAATGTAATGATGTGATAAGTGCTAAATCAATATGCAGGCTTGGCTGGCAACCTGGCAGTGGGAAGGTAAGTGACATTATTTTAGCCACATCTTAATCCTTCTTTTCTCTTTAGGAGTCCAGCAGTAGAATTCGATCTGGGCAAGCCCAAATTGCAGCTCCTGGCACTAAAGAAAATATTTGGGGTGAAGTTTGTTTTTAGGACCAATAAAAACCTGGAAATGGTTACTTGTTTACGCTCCAGACTCTGTTTGGCAGTAGTTCAGCTGTCAGCCCAAACCAACATTAAACAGTCATGTTTTGCTGAATAGGAAGGAACATTGTACATGAGGGAGATAATAAAATTGCTCACAACAGAGCGTCAAAGGAGTTCAGTCCTTTTCCAATTTAAGTAAACTTTGCCCTATTAGTGATCTTGCTCTGTAAATATTTCCTTAGGAAGTTTTTCCCTTCTTTCTTCACCTGAAGAGCAAAGCTGGTTGTTGCAACTCAAGGTGGTGGTGACACATACTAAAGTCTAGTGTGCATGTACTGCTACAATAGTACTGTGTGTGAATCACTAACCAAAATGGGTTGGGGAGTTAGTATAGCTGTATAGATGTCTCTAGCGTGTAACCTAGAACACCTCTGCAGCATCTGATGATGCGAAGGGGAGAGGAAGAAGGAGCAGATAAATACAAACCTATATGACATGAGGCATGTCCTGCTATACTTGAAGTAAATGACAGGGAATTGAGTGAATATTGGCCATTTTTTATGGCTTCTGTTCTTGCCTGTGATAATAACGTGGCAGAACCTATTAATCCTTTATTGACATTCCAGTATCAGGTTCTAAAGAGTATTTTCCAGTGTTTTTCACAGTTCGTACCTGAATAATCTTGTTTCCCAGACTTGGCCTTTGTGTCTGTCTTCCTGTGTCCACCCTTCAAAATACCTGGCCACTATGATAACATATATAACGTTTCTGTGGAAAAGGGAATGTCGCCTGCAGTACAAATTGTTTCAATATCCATACTGCATAAAATCAAATACTTTAAATTTTTAGCCTTATTCTTTACACACACGCCCCTGTTTGAAATTTAAGTAGTTGTTTTGCTTCTCTTACAAAGCAAATTGTTCCTTAAGTCTTTAGAAGAAATCCAAATCCTAAAATATAAACAGGCAGTAATAATTATGTGGTTTTGTGAAAGGTGAAATGAGCTATTTCAGGAATCAGGTATTCAAATTAGATTGATTGAGAAGCTGTGTCCTGATCGTAAGAGGTTTGGAGATGAAGGGAAAAGGAGAATGTAAGCCTTGCGCTCAGAGCATTAACTATTTTTATATGTGTGTTAGCTGTTCCATAAATAAGAACTTCTAACCTTATAGTGCAGCTGTCGTTATCTTCGGGTTTCTGCCAGAAAGAAATGAAGATTAAAATAAAAACAGGCATGCTCTGCTATGTTGCATGTGGAAAGCATTAATGTACCTTGTAATTCGAGTTACTTCAGCTTTCTTTACTTTCTCAATTGGCATTGCTAGGATGCTAGAGAACCATTAAAATGCTGAGGCAGTCACAACTGTAATGCTTCTGAGTGAAGGAGCTGTACTATTTGTTCTGTTTGAAAGGTAACTTGTTCTAAATTGTCTCATTCTTGTTTCCTTTAAACAGTTGCTGGCAATTCCTGTCGATAAAGTTGTTAAACTATACAGAAGAGGAACCTGGGATAGTCAACTCGATCTATCACATAAATCCATCACACAGGTAGTTATATTAGCCAGGTGCTTGCTAAATCTTCTATAATTATATGTTAGTTTAAACATTACTCTGTCAGAAGTTATCTTCTGGACAGTATACTCCTCCCTACCACTACAGCTGTGCCCCCCCACAGCTTGGTCAACGATTGCTCGAATTTTCTATTTCATTTCTGATCCTGCTACTTCATGTTGGAAAACAAGGCAAGAGATACTAGATGAGTGTCAAACATCTTTATGTGGCTCTGGTTCCCCTCTTTCATTTATAGTAACCCACTAGATCTTTAGGGTCTACTGGTGAGTCACTAACTGCAGCTGAGGAACATCTGTTTTCACAAATTGCTTTAAATATATAGGTTTTGTTCACTCTCTATTTTATTAAACTGAAATTTAGCTACTTAGTAGCCCTAACTGTGCCATCTTCTTTACTTTGACCTCATTATATACTCAGCAACCTTTGGGTTAGAGAGGACCACTTTCCTAGTGGTGTTAAGATACAGAACGCAGTCTTGGATTTTAATTTATGGAAATGTATTAAGTTCAAAATAAAGCTATTTTACTGTTGAGTTTGTAAAATACCCTATGCTACTGTCTGCGTGTCTAGAATAAGGTTTTATTCAACCTCATGGCAGTGTTTAATGACAGAACATGGATTTTCTCAAAAAGTGCGCTCTCTTTAAAGAGTGGTTCTTGCAGAGAATTACCTAAAGCTAGCTGTAGTACGGGGGGCTAGATATGATTTGTTAAAGATCATTATTATTACTTTTTTTTATTCCAGAATATCTGTTTTAAGCTCCACAATATGAATGCTGTGTGTGCGTTGGTGGTAATGTTTTCCTTTTTTTGCCCCCCCCCCCCAAGTCCTTGAATGTTGTGGCCTGGTCTCCTTGTGGGCAGTATCTGGCAGCTGCAAGTGTGGATGGGAACATACTGGTGTGGAATGTGGAAACCCAGGAGTGCATAGAGAGGTATTCAGTGTTGTTCCGTAAATCCCCAAGTACATGTTTTTTCCTGAAATAGGATTTTTTAAATCTTTTCTGTAAAAGTTATTTTTGCAAATGCAGAACGCTGCCTTTTGAAAAACTTTAATGAGATTTACAGGGCAAATCTGTGAATTTTCTGCTAACGTTTTGCTGACAAAAGGCACCCTGGAAGACTGCATGTGAAGTCTCAGGTTGAAGAGTATGGTTTACCTGGCTTCATAGATGGTCTCCCAGCTGGTGGTGGGGTTGGGAGTATGCCCACAGAGAGGGAGCCGAAGCACATGGGTCAGAAGGACTGTGGTGGATCTGGGTGATGCTGGGAGGCAGGGCCACCGCTCAGTCTAGGTTTGAGCAGAGGAAGCAAGCAGAGGGCTTTTCTCTTGTGCAGCCCAAGTGAAGTGTGGAACTAGTACTGCAGTTCACATGCTGAAGGGAATTCAAGGGCTGCCATATCATTTCAGTGTTCTACAGGGAAGCAGTTTCTACACAAGTGTAACTCTTGGGGGTAGGTAGAAATGTGGCATTGTTTTGCCTTCCCCCACCATATCCAGTATGCATAGAAATATGTTCTGATTCACTATCTGATACACTATCTTCCTTTCTGCGTAGCTAGAACAGTCTGGAAACATTACATTCTCAGAAATAGAATAGGGAGAGGACATGAATGTGGAACTTGTTCAAATTCCATAGTCTATAGCTTTCTGTGTGCAAATGTATTTTATTACTTTTTAATCTAATAATTGATTAAAGGATAGTTTTGATGGAAACAAACTTTTCTCACATCCCTAACCAAGATCGTTGGCAGTAAGATGTATTTTCTAGAGCAAGAGGGAAATGCAGAGACATTAGTTAGCCATCCTCACCTGTAGGCAAAACCAGACTAACTGACAAATTGTACTTTATTTTGGGTAGTTAAAGCATCTCTCTTTCACAAAGGAAAAAAAAAGTAAAGTATGATTAAGTGAGGTAGAGAAGAAGAGAAGGAATGATTAATCTGTCTGAATATTTTGGGTAAGAAACATGATTGTTACTGTAACGCCTCTGTTAAGAATTGAAGTCAGATTCCGTAAATAATTAATGGGAGGATTTTTTGTGAGAATAAAGGGTGGAAAAGATAGAGGATTAACTCATCAGTTTGGTACCGGAGAAACAACTGAATATTGTTTTTATAACTGGATGGTTCTGGAATGGATGACTACTGGGGAATTACTTTGTCTTTTCTACATGTATCGGGAAGCTGTTGTTTTAAAAATCAAACAAAATCATATGCTTAAAGCTTAAATTATTTTCTCCATACAAAAGTTACATGTATTACCACTTTTTACAATAATTCTTGGGGAGGTTTCTGCACTGAGAAGCTTACTGAAAATGCATTTTTTAAAAATATTCTTTTCAGGATGCAACATGAGAAAAATTACACAATTTGTGGGTTAGCGTGGCACCCCAAACACAAGCAAATTGCTTATGCAGATACTGAAGGAAGTCTGGGGTTGTTGGAAAATATCGGTGATGGAAAGAAACCAAATGACAAGGTGACCAGTACCAATTATTTCTTAAATTGTCGGTTACCAAATAACACTGAATATTCACGCGTGTGTGTGTGTTGAAAGTTCCCTCTTGTGTGTTAATTCATTTTTTGAATTCTATGTCCAAAAGAAGTTCTATGATGTTTCTTAATCTGATTTTAGGTTGCTGGTGCAATGACAAAGGACTACAATGATCTTTTTGATGGAGAAGACGACAACTGTTCAAATGGAGATATGATTGAACCCCGGTCTTCCCCAAAGGCTGGAGCTAATGAAGATAATGATGACCTTATGCCAACTTTAGGCCTTCTGAGACGGGCAATAACTGATGATGATAACTCACTAGGTACAGAATGAATGAATTTTCCAGAACTCTTTAGTGTTGTTATTGGGACGATCTCTTAGCATCCTCTACTCAGATATGTTCTGCCTTATTTTTCCAGAGAGGTCTTGACTGTTAAAATTTGTATCTATATTCTGTCATAATAATGTGTGTGAGATACATATATTTTTTTTTAAACTCCTAGACATTGGGATGATAAAAGCTAATTCCAGTCTTCTTGAAAAGGAAGATGATGATGATCAGGCTGGTGGCTTTTCAGCTTTACCATCATCTACACAACAGCCTTTCTATGATGGGCCAATGCCAACCCCCAAGCAAAAGCCGTTCCAGTCTGGCTCCACTCCTGCACATCTCACGCATCGTTTCATGGTAAGTCTCGCTGCTGTGTGGTTATGCAGATCTAGTTGCTTAGTTAATTTTGAATATTGTCCAGTTCTTGCTGTGTCTCAATCTAATCTATTCCAAGATTTTTTTTTAATACTTCACAGTGTGAAGCTAAATACTGGAAAGTAGCTTTGTGTTAATACAAAGACTGCAAAATATTATGGTTTACATTTCAGTTTGCTTTTGATGTAGAAAGAAATACTTGGCTTTAAGACAGAAGCAAGCTATGTGGTTTATACCTGTGGTATTGAATTCTAGCAAATCTTTTTTAGCCAGAACTGGTGGATGTTTTACTACTGTTAAAGACTTGTATGTTAATCATCCACTATTTCTTTCCAACTGCAAGTTATTCACACTTAATTTTGTAAGAAGAAAGGTGGCTAAGCAATGAGAATGAAACTAGTTTCTGCCCAAATTCAGCTGTTTCAGAAACTGTAAGTCCTGGCTACACCCATCTTCAGTCTTCCTTCAACCTCCCACCTACTGTTGTTTCAGATGGCAATGTTATAGCTGGCTGTTTTAGCTCAGTGTGATTGATTTGGGGGGTCTGTGTGTGTTTGGTTTTAATAGGTGTGGAATTCTGTTGGTATCATTCGCTGTTACAATGATGAGCAAGACAACGCTATAGATGTAGAATTTCATGATACCTCCATACACCATGCGACACACCTGCCAAACTCTCTGAATCACACGATGGCTGACCTCTCTACTGAAGCTATTTTACTAGCTTGTGAGAGTACAGAGGAGCTTGCAAGGTGAGTCATGTCCTTGCTCTGCAAAGCCCGTAGTATGCAATTAGACTTAACTTGTTTCAAATATTTCAGCTTTTAATTTCAGCTTCTGTCACTTCTTTGAGGTTTTTGGCTTTTGATCATGCTTTTTATTTATGGGATCAGATCACTTTCAAGGAGGATTTTCACATCCACCCACTTGAAGACTTGAAGAGTATTGGAAGATGTATTATGGTTACTGAGGATTTTTTTTAATCCCTTTTTCAAACATATACATGTGTACATACTCACTGGAAACTTCATGCATTGCTAGCTCAAAGGAAATTGTAAACATGAACAATAGGTTTTCAGTCTGCTCAAATCAAAGATAAACCATAAGGTCTGTGCTATTTCTTTTCACACTGTTGCTAAGGAGACATGTTTGGAGATACCTGAATGATTCTAAGTGTGAAGAAGACAAGTTTATGAAAACCACAGAAAGATTTAAGCAGCTGGGCCAGCCAGGCTTTCTTCTTGCATTGAAGAACAATGGCAACAATATTTTATTGCCAGTTTCTGTGGAAATATCTTGAAGAAAGAACCTTCTTCTTTTCACACGTAAAGCATTGTGATGAGTTGAAAAGCACCCTTTACCTTTAAAAT
The DNA here is from genome assembly GCF_017639655.2 of Falco naumanni. NCBI lineage: Eukaryota > Metazoa > Chordata > Aves > Falconiformes > Falconidae > Falco > Falco naumanni. Next base: position 34,189,717 of record NC_054060.1, read on the forward strand.
TATTATTTGTATGTATTGGTTTTCTGACTCTGAAATTTCAATTTTTTTTCTCAATGGAAGCGGGTAATAGCTCAAAAGCTGTGGTGTCTGTGAATTGGTCATGGGCAGTTTTAAATTATTAAGAAGGCAGAACTGAAGTGCCTGATGTATTTATTTTTTTCCTTTTAAAAGATAGCATAGTATGACAGACTTGTAATGAGAGCTGATATTCAAGGGGTATTGAGCACCTTCAGTTCTTATTAATGTTAAATAAGCAGGACACTTACCTGTTTCCATCTAAAAAACCTCCCCTCAGTCCTTTAAACTGTCTCTGCCTTGGGCTTGAGAGGCTCTGAATCTACAGTGTGGGAGGCTGAGCTGGCTGTTCAGTTCTTGATAATAAGAGTAACAGCTCTGCAAATGACTGCTTTTAATTTATAGTTCCTTTCAGTGACCATTGCAGATTCCAGGTCTCTGGGAAACATGTCATATATATTGGTGTATGTTCAAGTATTGTGTTTTTCTTCATGTTGATATATTTGACTATTGTTCTTTTGTCTCTGCTTTAGCAAGCTCCACTGCATTCATTTTAGCTCATGGGATACAAACAAGGAGTGGACAGTAGATATGCCAGAGGATGAAGACATTGAGGCTGTCTGTCTAGGTCAAGGCTGGGCTGCTTGTGCTACTAGTGCCTTGCTAGTTCGCGTGTTTACAGTTGGAGGAGTTCAGAAAGAGATCTTCAGTCTCCCAGGTCCAGTGGTGTCTATGGCGGGACATGGAGAGCAGTTGATGGTTATTTATCACAGAGGTAGTTTTCTCCCTTCTGTCTTTTTTTTGAACTGGGGTTATGTTTTCAATCCTCATCTGTTACTGGCTCCAAACACTCGTTAATTTGTACATAATTGCCAGAAATATTTTCTTATCTTCTTGATGATGCTTTTCCTTCTTACCTTCTTGATGATGCTTTTACAAGCACATCCATCACAACCCACAGATTTCTGACTTTTGACAGCAAAGCCTACACTTCATATTGGGATGCTTAGATTAACCTGTGGGGAAGGGGAGAATTTTATAACATGACATTAATACATTAAACCTGGATTTCAGATATGCCAGAATGAATTACTATGGGAAATCAAGGAAGCAGTTGTAATGCATGCTTTGTATGTCCAAAAAGACAAGTAGTTGTTTGTCTGACAGTGGTATTCATGAACAGCCCTGCATTAGAATTAGGTTTTGATTCAAAACTTAAATTTAGCCAAGAGACAAGATAATTCTTCTGTTTTCTAACATAGTCGTTGAACAACTTCTTCCTAGGTACTGGGTTTGATGGGGACCAGTGCCTTGGAGTACAGCTGATGGAGCTAGGAAAAAAGAAAGAACAAATTTTGCATGGAGACCCTCTTTCTCTTACAAAGAAATCCTATTTGACGTGGGTTGGATTCTCCGCAGAAGGTATGAAATACCAGCATGAATGATACTGAGAAATCTTGATGCTATAGGAGGGATTCTGGAGGAGAGTGTGGCTAATTAACGTCCTTTTAATAATGGTGATCTCGGGGTCTAGACCTTTTTTTTTTTTTTTTTTTTTCTCCCAGTCTCCTCAATGCCAAGCAAAAGTCTGCTTTTCTGTTCTTTTAATATATTTATCAATTTTTTTTAATTTTTCCACTATGAATAGAATACACTTGGATGTTATCAGAACTTTTTTTCCTGATTGGTTGCCCTGCACTGCAAAAAGAAATAAGCTGCACTAGTACACTGTAATAGTCATGTTCAAATATCTTGGCAAAATCTCCCTCATCGAAGTTAGTAGCTTGGGAGGGGGTTTTATGATAGCCAGAAAAATTAATTGTAAAATAGCTTATTTTCTTTGGGAATCTACTGAAGTAATAGGAACTTGATTTTTTCATAAAAAGTTTGAAATTTGAACTTGTCAGTTGACTAGCAGGTGTGTTGACTGTCAGAAGGTGGCGCATCTTTCTAAGGAAACTAGTTTTTCCCAGCTAGGTAGTACAGCTTGGGTGAGAGGATGTCGTATTTGAGCTCAAAACCGTCGTTTCCAAGCTGTGTCCAACAGTTCAGACTTACTCGTGTTGTTATTAGTTGCCTGTCGGAATAATTGTTTTCATTTGTAACAAACAGGTACCCCCTGTTATGTGGATTCTGAGGGAATTGTACGGATGTTGAACCGAGGAGTTGGGAATACTTGGATTCCAGTGTGTAACACCAGAGAGCATTGCAAAGGAAGATCTGATCATTATTGGGTAGTTGGGATCCATGAAAATCCCCAGCAACTCAGGTCAGATATTTCACAAGGAAGTACTTTGCTTGTCTTGGTTTTAAATTACAGAGCACTTCCTACTAACACAAGCTAGAAACAACTTTTACTAAAACAGGTGGCAAGTAAATATGCACAGTGAATGATCTAGTTCATAAATGTAATTCTGCATGGATGTTTCATTACTAAATTGGTTTTGAATAAACTCGTTAATGAGTTTTATAATTTTCAACTGGCTAATTGTGGCTTTTTGGCGTGGCTAACAGGCATGAACACTTTATTATGAAATCACACGTTTCAGATGCAGACACATTCATAAGACTGCATTTTGCTAGAGAAACCTACTAAAAAGTTATGGCTGCTGTCAAGAATCTGCTTCTGCTGTTGATGGGTTTGGGGTGGTCGGGTTTGGTTAGTTTTTTATTATTTTTTGCAATGTTTTCCCCTTTTGTCCCTTTGAGAAGAATGCAATCCTGTAACTGATCTTCATCATTAGGCATAGATAAATCAAAACTGTCATTATTTTAATATTTAAACTGTTGCCATGAAGGATTTTGTGTGTAAAATTGCTGAAATATTTAGCTGAGAGTTAGCCATTATTGTATAAAATGTGATACTAGTGATGTTCTGTTTCTATTTATGGTAACACACCTCCTGGTTGTTTAGTTGCTGAGATTTTTTTGTAGTCCTCTTCATTCAGTGATCTGTGTCCTTTTCCTACAGGACAGAATCCAGCAGCTCCCATGTTTTACTGAAATTTATACTCTTCTACTTTGCTAGTCATATGCAATTGTGGAGGCTGGTGGGAGATGGCATTTTATTTAAATTTATGTGACAGCCTTTTTAATCCTTTGTTTTTTTTGTAATAAGGGAAATAATTTGATGTCACTGGTAAATGTCAATTTCCTGTCTGTTTCTTCCTCCAAATCATTAAATAGTGTTGGCCTCTAGAAAATTCACCAAAAATGTGCAGCACATGTGACATTGTGAGCCTGTCATCATGGTGGTTTTTTTTTTCCTTCTACTCCTAGAAAGAGGGTGCTACTCTGAGTTGCAAAGAGCATTTTATTCCAAGCCACTAGCATATTAAAAATAAGAAGGGGGAGGGTTGTTGTAGAAACACATTATGCCTTAACACAGATAGCCAGAACACTAACGCTTCCTGTTCGTGGTGGGTTTTTTCTTTTTTCTTTTTTTTTTTTTTTTTCCTCCTAGTGTCTGAAACAGTAGTTTATAAAACCAGACATTTTTGTCAATGCTGCATTGGTGCTGCTGGAAATACAGCTCTTCCCCAATCAATGTTTTGCTTAAGTGTTTGTTACCAGAAAGTGCTAGTCTAAATATAAAGAAACAATAAGCCTGTTCTTTTAGTATATGCTTATCTGTTTCACCCCTCCCTCCCCCCTTTTTTTTTGGCCCCACTGCGTGTCTGAGCACAGCGCTCTCCTTATGAAGTGTACAACCCCTCATCAGAAAAAATGGTAGACATGACTGCACTTATTCCAGTGGTCTTAAGTTGTTCAGTAGTTTCTGATTTTAATAAATTGCATTTACATTTTGTAGTAGCTATTAAGTCCTGTATTGCATGAGATGGAGAGCTGTGTCTGTTATGTGCCACATTTGCAGTTTCTAGTGTGAACACGAGCAGCATGTGCTTTGCTGGTTTTAAAATATTTTATTGGTTGCAATGCATTATAAAAGGTTATTTTTACAATCTTAGATATTGCTATATTTAAGTCAGTAATTTAATTGCTACTTTTTTAAAGAACAAATCCTCTTCAAGTGTCTTGCTGCTTAGGAGACATGATTTAGATGTAGAACAACTGGTGACTGTGTTTTGATTGTATGTGGGTTTTGTTTCCTTGCACAGGTGTATTCCCTGTAAAGGAGCCAGATTCCCTCCTACGCTACCACGGCCTGCTGTAGCAATATTATCTTTTAAACTTCCTTATTGTCAAGTTACGACAGAAAAGGGACAGATGGAGGTATGGAATAGTGTTGAGTCCACAGCTGATAGTCTCAGATGTCCCCATAGTAGGGATTATACAAGATTCCTATTGATCATCTCTACTATGAGGATAGTACAAACTCCAGTAAGACAGTGTGGTTAAGGAGGTTATTTGGGTTCAGTGTTTTCTGTAGCTTGTTTGATTTGGTTCAGTTCATAACTGTTTCTAGGAGAATACAAGATAAAGCTGCTAGAGCTGATGCAAGGTCGTATTTCCATAGTCTGTTTCTGACCAATGAAGTCTTTCTCACTCTTTTTTATTTTTTATTTTTTTTTTTTTTTGTGGGTAGCGGTTAATGTTCTAGTAAGCACCAGATTTTGGGATCCAGATCAAGACCACCTTGAATGTGCCTGGTTTTTAGGCATAACAAAGTTTCTGGAAGATCTATTTTTGAATTATATACGAAGTACTCAAATTCATGTAATCACTCTGAAAACATAGGCCTTCTGGCTTGGCTTATTTTCTTAAGGTAGAGGCTGGCTGAAGCAAGATGTACCTGCAGAGAACTTCTAAAAGAATATCTGTATGTATTCTTCAGGGTTTTTTTTAATAGATTTAAAGATTTCAGTCTTGTGGTGTTCGGGTGTATTGCACAAAATAGAAATGAACACAAAATTCTAACCTCAACCTTAGAGATGGTTTAATGGTGTTTGAAATTCATTCTCTTTTGGTTGAAGTGTAGATAAAAAATTTCAATAATAATACTTTGTAATTTTTAATTAATTCTCGTGAATTCAGTTCAAGTCTTTGTGCTTTATCTGATGGAGTATGCCTTCCAGCCCTGCCCACTACCCTCCCCACCACCACCACCACCACCCCCCCCCCCCCAAAAAAAAAGAGGAAAATGCCAAGAACTATTAATTTTAGCTTGAGGGAATATGTATTTCTATGTAGGTAAAGCAGCAGATTATTCCAGTACATCTGATGTAAACGTACTGGTTTTGAGTAAGTTTATAATTTTTTTGTAACAAGGCTAACCTGGTCTAATAGCCATACCAGCATTTTGCTGAACAAGAGTTATATTTTCTGTTTGCCTGTCTCACAGATAATGTGTACTCCTGCAGTCACTGAGTTATTCTGGAATACTTCTAATTTGCTGTGGGACAGAAGTTATAAGATAAAATAATCAACTTGTTCTAGAATTGTCTGCCCTGCTAGCGTACTAGTGAACATGTAGGTCTCATCCTGCTAAAAACCTGTAATATAAATGGAATTTGACATATATGGTGACTGTTTGGATCAGTTTGTATATGGATGGTCATTAGTGTGGTCTGTTTTTTCCTCAGCAGGCATTGGCTTTTAAAGAGAATTGTTTACCCCTCACCCTCATTGTAACATGGAAGAAACATTTAAGAATAAGTGGATAAAATATGTTGGGCGTTATGTTGTGGGCTGTCTTGTCCCCTCTGATCTCCAGCGCACATCTTTCTCCCTTTTTCAGGAACAGTACTGGCGTTCTGTTGTATTCCTTAACCATGTGGATTACTTATTGAAAAACGGCTATGAAATTGATGAAAATGCTAAAAGTCAGTCAGTGAAAGAACAGCAGGAACTTCTAATGAAGCTCTTTGCCGTAAGTACAAATAAACAAAAACTAGAAAGAATTTCTGAGACGTTATTTTGATGTAAATTTTGAAGTGATTCCTCATATTAGAAGTCTGGGTAGTGACTGGCAATCTGGCTAGTTCACAGACTATGATGAAGTGGACTGCAGTTAATATTGCTTATCAGTATAAAGGGTGGGAGGAAGACGGAAGAAAAAAAAAGTTTTTCTTTTGCTATGAAGCTTGTGCTTGTTGGTGGCTTGTCTTTATTCATTCACTCCACCAAGACCATAATATTCAGGTCCTAGAGTCTGGAGACAGCTATGTAACTGCAGTGTGTAACTCCCAAGGCTTTTTTTCTTTCAGCTTTCTTGTAAGCTGGAGCGTGAATTTCGTTGTGTGGAACTTGCTGACCTCATGACACAAAACGTTGTGAATTTAGCTATCAAGTATGCTTCTCGCTCTCGAAAACTAAATTTAGCTCAGCGACTTAATGAAATGGCTGCAGAAAAAGTGAGTGAGTTGGCAACAGCACCAGAAGATGAAGAGGATTTCCGAAAGCACTTGAATGCTGGGTAACACAAACTTCTATGATTAAAAAACTGGGAACATTTTTACAGATCTATTAGTATTTTGGTCCAGTTGATGCACTTTTCTGGACCACAGTTTGTAATTTGTATTTGTTACGAAGTGACAGTCTGTGTTGCTCTGCTTATAAATTGTACATATAAAATAGTACATCCCTGCTGATATCCTGTGAGACACTTACATACCAGGATACAAACACAAAGGGAAATATCTCCACTCTTTGCTTACTGTATATCTGTGTTTAACAGCTACCGAGCCAAAGCAAACTCCAATCAAACCAAGTTGCTCTGATTGGAATTTTATTCATGTCATGCCCCCCTGCCCCTTGTGCTGGTTAGGTTATTTAACTCTGACCTGTTTTTTTTCCTCTTTGTCTCGGTCTCTATCTCACTTCATTCCAAAACCATCTAAAAATCCTTTTATCTTTCTCCAGCCCTCCTCTCTTTCAGTGTCCCATCACAGTGTATCCTATTTAGTCTTACTCCCTCCTAACTAATCCCAGCTCTTCAAAGCTAAGAAAATATTACAGGTTTGCTTTGCGTTTTTTCTCCTCTGTATCTGTGCTATCTAACTTCCCTCTCCTACTTGCATCTGCTTTGCAAAGCATGATGAGGCAAAAGATGTGTGTGTGGGGGGTGTTTGATGGTGTTTTGGGTTTTTTTTATGTTGCTTTTTGTTTGGTTTTGGTTTTGTGTATTTTTTTTAATATAGACCATGCAGAAGAGCTGTGTTCTCGCTTGGCCTCTGGGTGGTACAGCTATAAAGAAAATAGATGCCAACCACCAGTCTGATAGTGCAGAAATGTCTTCCTATAACAATTTCCTGTATGAAGTTTGGAACCTCTTTAAGCAAGAGGAAGTGATAAGTCCCTGAACTTCTCTAGCCTTTCCCTTATTCTTCTGTATGAAATGGCACATTCAAAACTCATTTCTAAATGCTCTAACTTGTTCTTCTGGATCACACATGAAAGCTGTAATCCTGTGGCTGCAACTTTGGCCACTCTGAGGGTTAAAATTCATCACAATTGCTATATTGTTCTTGATGCCAGAGTAATCGAATACTGATGTTCTGGTTGAAAGAAATTAACCTGTTGTTTACGTATACGCAGATTTTAGTGATCAGCAAAGATTAGGAGGAGAATGCAAGAAATGTAGATGCTACTATACTGGGAATTTAGCAAATAGTCAGATTAAACATAAAACTTGCTGCCCAGACTGAAAATATGTATCCATGATACCACCTGTGTATTTATTCATGTATGCAGAAAAGTAATCTAGCATCACTTATGATGTTGGAGGTTTAAATGGAAATTACAGGAGTTGTTTTATGCTTGCATTTGTATTTGCAGCAAAGTGTTCTGGCAACAATAGCGATGCACTCTGAAGGCTGCTGCTTCTGTTCAGGTGCTGGCTTTTGTGTGTGGAGCTGTTGGAAGGCCAGTGCAGATACTTTTAGCTGAGTGTGAATTTCAGGCTGTTTCATAGCCGTGTGTGGTCTGTCTTAAAACTACATCAGTACCACTTCAGGTGACTGCAGTTGGTGTTTCAGAGTGAAGTGGTTAATTAGTCTTTATTTTCTTTTTGTAATCATCGCTGTTTAATCAGGGGTATAATGCAAATAGATGACAAATGTTGTTGTTCTTATTTCCTAAATTAGGTAAGTTAGCTTTCCATTGTTCCAGTTTTCTTTCTCAATGTGTTGACCACTTTCTGATGAATTCCTTCCATTTAGTTACAGGAGCTCTGCCACAGAGTGGAGTCGGCTGCCAGTCAGAAATGTTCAGCAGGACCAAGAAATGGAAGATGCTGAGGAAACTGGTGCCTATGAGGAAGCAGAAGAAACACCAGAAGTACAGGAACAGAGTAAGAAAAATGTATACTCAGAATAGGCTGGAAGCTATCTAGATGTCTCTTTCACAGACTTAATAAGGAATTCTGGAAAACTCTCAGATAACTTGTCGTTTGGATAACTTGGCTATGCAGACAAAGGGTTTTCTGTCTCTGGTTTTGGTTTTGTTCCATTGACTTAAAATTTAGGAAAGACAGGCGCCGCACCTGTCACAAGGCACAGCAAGTGAGCTACAGGAGGTTTGGTTTAGAAGCCATTTAGGTAAATAATCCTATTTATTTCACTGAATTTTGAAACTGCAGCTGTAGCAGGGGCTAGGTTTTCTGTTACCTGGTTAGAACAGGTATGGTAGTTTCTGATCTGTCTGTCTTGGTGTTGACATGAACAAATGCACAGGAATAATGGAGTGACATGCAGTAATCCTGCCTCTGAGCTTCCTGTTACCTGGAATTCCCTGTGGGAGATGAGTGGCAGTGCCTACCTGAGAGAGGGGGTTCATATTCCAGGTTGTGCCTGCATTTGCTGCAGAGATACAAGTTTAATGTGTGTCATCTGCTCTGTTGCAGTTTGCTTATGCGTTGTACTTAGTAACTGTTTGAGGGACTCTTGGGGAGTTTTTCCTGTTGTCTGTTACTATTTATAATGGACTGGGTTACTTTATGAAATGGTTACTTTTTCAGCTCAGATCTTGCAGGAGTTGAATGGATAGACAAGTAATTTGCTGGGCACACTTTAAGGAATAAGTATACAACTCAAGTTAAGTCTAGGTAGAGAACAGATGGTTTTGTAAAATTATGTACAATTTGAAAATGAAAACTCATGCTTTAAAATATAGATTGCTTTACTATAACTTACTTGTCTCTTTGGGGTTTTGTTTTTAAATAAGTTATACTGTTAGATTTTATGCACTTAAATATGTACCCCTTTCTTTTTTCTGAAGGGCCAAATCCTTTCTCCAAAGGTGTCACTTCAGCAGAGGTGACTACTCCGAAGTCCGGTGAGTAAATCTCTGTTTATTCCAGGAGGAGAACTTTGTTGTGCTTCATGACATCTGCTCCTGTTTTTATGCTCTGTTCTCCTGTTAGTACTAAAATCTGGTGCATAACACTGTTGTCAAGTGGTAGCTTGCACTGACTGTTGTTTGGATGTTTTTAAGAGGTTCCCTATTCCTGCTGATGTCTTCATTACCTTTATGATGTGGCATAACACTGTTCTGATTGCCTTAGCTGTGCCAAATGATGAATCGGCTGTCTGCCTGGCTGCGTCATGAAGGCATTCTTTAGGAGAGGGGAGAAATGAGACAAATCATCAGTTGATTTGTTTTACTAACTGCAGGCACATTTACTGGTTGCACTTACAAGGCAGAGTGGGTAACTGTCTTCAAACTGTGAGTCTGAGCAGGCAGGGGCAGAACGTGACCTCTTACTGCTTCTTGCTTCTTCCCTCCTGCCAGCCCCCTAGCAAGAATAATAGGAGTGGAAACGGATTTGGGAGTGGAGGAAGTGCTGGGTCTTCCTGTAGATTTGTATTGTAAGCTGTTGGTCCTGTGTGGCATTTCTGATGACTAATAGTAGCTGAGCATGTACAGTATAACCTTCACAGGGCTATTTAAGTGCTTTCTCTTTGTCCGACCACTTTCAAGCCTGGTGGGAACTTCTCTTCTTTGGGGTGGAATACTTGATGTCTTTGATGTAGTTGTCCTCTTCAATTTTCAATGAACAGAGGCTGAAACACGCACAATGAGTGTTAGCCTTGTTCTTTGGAAATTAGGCTAATGTTGTTTCATCTACTCATCTAAAATGTGCACATTGCTTCATAGATTTATGGGAGTGTGTGTGTACACACGCGTGCATTTTTACGTTTGTGTTTTTTTTTTTTATTTCCTATTAAATAGCTGTAATTGTGTCAAGCAGCCAAGGACGAGTGAATCCCTTTAAGGTAAGAATTTTGCAGCTGGTTTGATCGCGGTGTTCTTAAAATTATGACAGATTATTATAGCTGAAGCTTACATTATAACTATGACTGATATCTTGGAGGGACAGAGGAGAGGAGAACATGACGCAAAAGAAATGAAGTGTTTGTTTATTTGTTTTCCTAGGTGTCACCTAACAGAAAGGACCCAGTGGTCCCCTCAGCAAATGTTCTAGACACTATGAGTAAATACCCAAAGAAAACTTCTTTGTCTAGCAGTCGAGCTGTAAACAAGCAGAACCCTCCAGTTATAAAGCCTCTGATTCCCAAACCTAAGTCCAAGCAGGTAATGTTTCTGGTCTCTTTACATTGTAGAACATTGCAAAGAACAGTAAATTGAATTTTACAAGCTTTTGTCAAGTATGAAACCCTGATGATTGAGTAAAGCATCTTAGATGGCAAAATGCATTTAAGCGTACCGCAAAAACTATAAAGGTACCTAAAAGAGCAAAAAAAAAAAAATAAAAAAAAAAAAAAAAGAAAACTAGTTGTGAAAATTACGTTCTGCACTAAATTGTGTGCTTTTATTTTAAGTAGTGTTAACAAAATATCTGCTATGCTGAAATTGAATGGATTAGATGCTGTATTAATGCAAGTGATGATTATGTCTTTAGGAAAGGCTTGGGTTTTTTTAGGGTGCATGGTGTCTGAGAGTGAGGTGTTCTTATGTTTTTGTTTTTGTTTTTTTTTTTAAAAAAACACCTTAATTTCTATAGGCTTTAGCAGCTTCCTTCTTCCAAGCTCGTACACCTACATCTAGTGAAAAAACAGTGGAAGAAAGAGAAGAAAAAACAGGAAATGATTCCCATCAAGTTAAAGTCACTGCACAGCAGAACACTGAGAATGGAAGGTGAGCAGACGCTTGCATCTCAGTGCTGTATTTCAGTTTTGATAGAATAACAAGTCCAAAACCTACTTCATTTCTGACAACATTGGACTGGCCAAAGTAGCTAACACTTCAATTTTGATGTTCTGCTTGCAAGTTGTCACATCTGTGAACCCCCTTCAGAAATCTAGTAGACTGCTACTTATACCACACATATTATCAAACAAACCTGCATAAAATGCATCGGTTGAATTTCCAGATTGCCTCATTACAAACACAGGGAAAAGCATTCTGTCCGTTAAATCTTTCCCAGTGTACATGGCAGTGTTATTCAAAGTAGAAGTTTTGCATCAGACTGAGTCGAATGTATAAGTGAATAATAAATGAACAATGCAAAATGTGATTTTTGGGGCTCTAAGCAATGATTTTTGCTTTGATACCTGTTATGCATTTGATAATAATGACCTTTGAATGATAAATGAAACCATGCTGCTGTGCCAGTTCCAGGTGTAGGAAACACTTGAAGTTTAAACATCTCTAGCAAATCTCAAAGGAAGCCTGAAAACTAAGGGTTTTATGTGAAAGTGTAAAAGCTTTATTTTAGTGTGTTTTTTAAAAAAGAAAACAACAAAAAACTTATATGACCTTAGGAGCACATCTCTTCCCAGCTAAGACTCTCATCTATCTTGTTCCTCTGGAGTAGATGTATTTTCTAACAATCCAAGTCCTTATGAAACTTGCATTATTATAATAGTGTTACATTTAGACTTCTTTTAACTGAGGAAGATGAAGGTAATTATTATTCATTTGGACTAGCGTTCTTTTCATTAACATTTACAGATAGTGTTCTAAAACAAGTGGCAAGGAGAATTGTGAAAAGGATTAGCTGAAATATGCTAATACATGCTGTATTTTCAGGGTGATGGAACCCTGTCAGAAAGGAAGAAAACCATTATGCTTTGTCATTCTAAAACTGAAATGTTAATCTCCATATATATCAGTTTTAATAAAAATGCCTGACTTAGTCTTGCCTTGTCAGCATCTTCTCTGAGCATACTGCAGCAGAAGAGAGCTGACTGCTGACTATATATGTCTTTTTATTTCAAGAACAAAAAAATCCAGTTAGGTGGTGTTTAGAAATGTTGGTTTGGGGGATATGGTTTTCCTATGACCTTCTTAAACAGACAATCTCTGTGTGGTTGTTTTAGGCCAAAGACAGGATTCCAGATGTGGCTAGAAGAGAACAGAGCAAACATTTTGACAGATAATCCTGATCTGAATGAAGCAGAAGTAATAAAAGAAGGCATGAGTCGATTTAGAATACTGTCGTCAGAGGAAAGAATGGTAACCCTTGGTTATTTTCGATTAGGAATTTTTTTTTCTTTAAATTCCACTGTTCTCCATCTTCATGGGCTTCGATTTTGAGTTGGGCCAGGCTCTACAACATACACTTTATGAAAATATAACTGTCTGAATAATAAGTAATAGCAGAAAGCAGCTTTTCTGAAGTGAGGCATGTGAGAAAAATGTAACCGATGAAGAAATAACAAAAGAGAAGGGAAGGAGTTAAAAGTGATGTAGCCAAACTGAATTCATTGAGACTTAAATTTGTTCTAAGATTTTTTTGTGTTTCTTATTTGTCCAGAAATACAATTAAGAGCTTCAATTTCATATACAGGCTGAAATATATAGAAGTATAGTTTTGAAGGAGAATGTTGTTAGAAAAAAGGTAAGCGAGGAAATTGTTCCTACCTTGATCCTTGTAAGTTCTTAACAGGAATTATTTCAGTGCCTCCCTAGAATCAGAGAAATAAGGTGTATGAAATGAAGTGGTGAGTTTTGTGGCCTAATCTGTAGTTTTCTGTTTAATTATGTGCTTTCTTCAAAGGTGTGGACTGAGAAGGCAAAAAGAGGATCAGTTAGTGATTTGGCAGAAGATAAAAAGCGAAAGCGTCCCACAACTGATGAAGATGAAGTGAAAAAGGACCAGGAACAGAAATCGGAGGACTCAAATATATCCAAAAAAACAAAGCCTTTAGATCGATCTACCAATGTCAGATTGTCAGCTTTTGCATTCAAGCAGAGCTAAACAATGTGGTACCTTCTCAGTGTCTGTTTTCTGAAAATATTAGGTAGCTCTGTATCGAGAAATTTGCTACTGTGCTCAAAGAGCACTAGCAAAAGAAAAAAAGTACCTTGCTCCAAATAGTCTTTTAGAAAGTATTTTATTATCAGTTCTTGAGGGAAATGTTGAATCCACTTTCCCCAATCTTCTGCAAATTACTAGTATGAAGCTTGATAGCAAAACTAATACCAAGGAACCCTGTTACCTAGAAGCACAGTTCCACACAGTGTTGTGTAGCTGTGTGCCTCATACTTGTAATATTTGATGCTAAATACAGATTAATTATTCTGAGGAGGATGAACTATGTCCCAGAGCTGTTCTGTGGTTTTAAAGAGGTGAAGTAATGGCTTCTATGCCTTTCCTCCTGCCGGCTGCAACCACTTGTAAGAGAAAGGTGCTCAAGGAAGTGGGGGCGAGGGGAGGATAGCTTAACATGTTGCTGGTGTTCAGCTGCATTTTCAACACTTGTGGCTGTGATGAGGGCAGAGATCAGCCTGATACAGGCAGGGAGAGAAAACCAGGGCAGAAGCTGAATTAGGAAGGTCAGGTGTGCAAAAATGAGTCCTTCCAGGCTGTGCAAATGTACTTTCCCAGTCTGTGCCTCAGCAGGGTCCAGAAAGTGCTCAGAACTTGAAAATATCTGTATTGTTTCATGTAATTTTTTTTTTAAATAAAATGTGAATGTTTCTTTGTTTAAGGGTGGCCTTCTTTGCCGTTTTTTGTAATTAAACTGACTTTTACCTACAAGTCATAAGGCAGTTGTATTTACCCTTCTCTGAAGAAAAGGCAGTATGTCTAATAAATGTATTTGAAACAAATTTTGAATTCTCTTTTTAAGAAAAGGCAAAATATTTTAACTCTTTAGCATAACAACTGAGACTGAAGAGTTCTCTTTTTTGGGGGGGAGTGGGGAGGGTTTGCACATCCTTTCATTGTTTGCCTTTTTTATTCCTCTTTGTATTATTACTGAAAAGGCCAATGACTCTTCATTTAAAACGTATTCTTAACATTGAATTTTGTAGACTGAATATTCAGTGAGATTTCTAGAAAAGCTACTACATCTCAGTGCAAAAGGCATTCTGCTAGACTTTGAGCAATTGTTGCAGGTCGTTTTGGAGAAAAGAGCTCTTGTTTTCACTGTATGAAGAAAAGAAAATGAATCCCACACCATCACCACCAAAACCTCAAACAAAAACTGGAGGTCATGATGTCAGCCAGGGGTGGTAAATAGAAATGGAGAAAAACCTGAGGACCTGTCACTTTGAATGTTTTTTCTCGTCCATGGTTCTTTTCTTACAGGTATTATTTGTTTCATGCTGATAGTAGACAGCAAGTAATAATGAATATAAGTAATAATTATTTTTTTAACTGACATCATGCAGGATGTTCAGGAGAATAGTGGCATATTGTAGTGATTTTTCTGTATTTGGAAAGAAATGATTGTATCAGAGACTGGAATTCATTTTTAGGCAGTAAAGCATATTTCCACATTCGGGTGTGTTGGAGAAAAATGGAATTGGATTGGTAAGAAAAACATCCTGATAGCAAAAACACCATGGGCTTGGTCAACTGCATAATATTTTCTCTCTGCTAGGTTAGGTGGTTCTGGTGATGACTGGAGCATCGTGGCCATGGTGCTGAGAGATGAGGTGGGTGTGAGTGGATGCTCTTTCTTTTCAACTACATACACATAATCCATATTCCCTTGAGCTGCCCGCCAGGTGCCCTTTCTGCAGGCCCAATACAAGAAGTCAAGTCACCTGCAGTAACGAGCTCTTTGAGTGACTCTTCAGGGCTTCTATCTAAAAGCTGCATAAAATTTCTAGAGCAAGATATTTATGTAGAAGCTAGTTGTGCTTCCCGATGTTGGGGCCATGTTGGCACGCCGTTCCTGCTGTGCAGGCTGTGCTTTGCTTCAAACTGCAGGCACAAATCCGGTATGGTTCCCGTCCTGCGGCAGAGGCGGGTGGACATCCACTGCTGCAAACAGCTGGTCCTGCAATGCAGCCAAAGTCCTTTTGGCTCCTGTAGTTTATTTGGGATGTTTCCTGGTTCCTTCTGTGAGCGCTGGGCTTTGCAGTCGTGTAGCTCTTCGGAACAAACACGGCAAAGGTCTGTTTAAAGGGAGGCTCCTGCATTTAGTGGCTGGTTTCACGGAAATCCCTGGGGATGTTTGGTATCATCCTGTGTGTGGCTTGTTCCTGTTTGCTTTCCTCCTGCTTAATTTTTCATGGATATTTGTGGCCTTCATCAGGCCCAATGTCCACAGCCTTGGGCTCCCGGTCTGGGTCTCGCTGCTGCTCCCCTGGCTGGCTAGAAGTGGCAAAACTGTTTCTGACATCAGACTTGAAATTTTGCATTGGAGCTGTGAAATCGCACAGCTGTGTCAGTGGCTGCAATGGTGATTGCAGCAGTGATTTTTAATTACGGCAGCTGCTGCTGCCTATGGCAATGAAATAACCAACCAACAGGGGCTATTAAGATCATGGAAGCAAGTACCTGGCTGCTTTTATGCTGGGAGGATCATCTCCCACTAGGCTGCTCTTATGTTTGTTTCATCAAAGGTGGGTTTTGCTCTATTACACAGCTCTGGGCAGAGCTACAAATAGATGCTCCATCACCTGGAGCCTTCCGTGGAGCTGTACCGAGCCAGCTGGGCACGGGGCGCGCTCATCCAGCGAAAAGCACTGGCAGGACAGTGCTATCTATAACTTTCAATTCAGGTGGAAGTGAAATGCCAAACCAAAAATGAGCAGAAAACATGGCATGGGTTTTCAAGTAAAAACAGTTAAATCTCTGCTAGCTGGGTTTTGGGGTTTTTTTTGGGTTTTTTTGTTTGTTTGTTTGTTTTTAAAGATGCGCCCTGAATAATTTAATAGAATTCCACTGGAGTCTTCAGAAATGCTTGTTTGTCCAGAATTTGCCATCTTTCTGTTGGAAAACCAGGTCTTTTAGAAAAGCCAACCTGGAAACTGTGTCAAAGAACCTGCCTGATGTCGATTACTCTGACCATGCTCAGAAATACAGCGAGGGGGGATTGCCCTGTGGGAACAGCCGATCTTTGGATGAGATTTGAAAGGCTCCAGCTACTGACCCACTGCCAGGGCTCTGCTGTTTTCTGTCCCCGCGTTGTGGCGCCGAAAAGCTTTGCTGTGCCTAACCCCAACCCCAACTCCCCCCCCTAATTACTGCCATTCCTCTTCAAACCCCAGAAACACAAAGCACCTTCTCTTTCTTGCTCTGTCTCTGCGCCTGCCGTCCTCTCCTGTTCAGTTGCATTATTTGAGCTTAAAAAAATAAATCCCTTTCTCATGCATTTTTACTTAAGAAGAAAGTAATGTTAAAGAAGTGGTGTAATGAAAACAGCAGGTGATGGAATTTGCAAAAGAGAGTATTGCTGAATATTTGTGTGTGTGGCATTTTGTTCAGTTACTATTGTTGCTCCATGTCTAACTTAGAGCTGCTCCTTGCTGGAATGCTGCAGCTACTACCCAAAAATAGTTCCACTCTGATGGGTTCAGTCTGTCAGCTTTTCGGGGTGTGGGGTGGGTGTATAATCCAAAGTAGCAAACACCCCCTGCACTTGTTCCATAGCTGACAGAGTGTTTCAAGCCCTTTATGTTCTAGAAAGATCTATAAATTACCTACTAGGTGTGCTGGAGCATTGCTAACCTGTTGGACTTCAGAGGAAGGCACTGGACCTGCAGGAAGCTCAGCATTTATTCAGAGAAAGAACAAATAAACAAAATATTTGCTCAGCTCATAAAAAATGTTTTCTTTGGCTTTCCCAGCACTTGCTCTATAACATAATTTTGCTACAAAAGAAACCAACACCACGACACAGCCTAGTCCATAAAACCAACGTGAAAAGCCTCATCTGCTGTGGGTGCATTGCGCTGCAGTACGACAGGGCATGAGCTCAGAGGAGGATGGCAGGTACGCCAGGGGAGGAAAGCACTCTTCCCATGGCATTTCATTTTCTACCCGCGATGCTTACTGCTGCTGGGCTCAGACACGCGGGGCCAGCAGTCAACAGGCAGGTGACACTGTGGCTGGGCTCCTGAATGAGTCTTTTGCACACCCGACTTTTATTATTTTTTTTAATGGTGTGTAATGCCAAATCCTGACAAAGAAACCTCTCTGCCCTTTGCGTGTCATGAATCCACGTCAACTTCCATTATTTTGGATTTGGAGAGCTTTCTTTGGCTGTGCTTTAAATCCCACGATGAGCAGCCTCCGGCGAGGATGCCAGTTCACATGGTACACAGCACAGAGCAGTAGCTGTTTTCAAATCGGTGTAAGGCCGATTGCTGCCTTTCATAGCAGGAGCTGGAACTTTTTTGTGGTTTTCAGCATAGGTAGGGATCACATTAGATCTGTTTGCAGCACAACATGCGACAACTTTGTTGCAAGTACTTGGTACTGGAGTGCGACAGCAAATGGTTTGTGGCAATACAACGCTAGGTAAGATGCTTATCTCCGTCAGGGAAGAAAGATTTCTCCTCTTGGCTCCTGAGGGTGTCCTGTATCTCCGGTTCCCACAGCAAACCTGGTCCGTCCTGGGGTTAGCGCCACTGATGTTGGCTGGGGAGCTGTTGGTTCCTCAGGGCTTCTGCTGTGTCCCTCCCTGAGGATTTTCATCCATCTAAAGCAAAGTTCCTGTGGCTTGTTTGGAATTCTGTTTCCTCATAATAAAACTAACTAACTGTTGGTTTTAACTTCTCCCTTGGCTGCTGTAGGGGTGATGCCTTCAGACTCAGATGGAGATTTGCTTTACAAAGCTGGTGCAAGTTGCACCCTGCCCCTGGCCTCTGCAGTTGTCACCTGCCCTGACAGTGCATGCAGCTGGCACAGCTTGGCTGCTCCAGCTGAGCAAGTTTCTTACCTTGTAGATGGTAAAAAAAAGTTGATACAAATGATGAATGGTGGGAAAGTCAAAAAAACTCAACCAGCTATGAAGCTTGGGGTAGAGCTGAGCAAAGGAGAGCCTACGTTCATGTAGAGGAATGAAGGCAGGTTAATTAACATTGATAATATACAGCTGTGGGCTTGCTTCAGGGGCGGTGCGTTGGCTGAGGTGGATGATGTGCAGCTGTGGCTGGTTCCTGCTGAGTAGTTAAATAGCTCTAAGGGGTAGGGAAGAGGAGCAGTAAATGAGGAGAGACATGGAAGAAGCAGAGGGAGGAGAGAGAGTGCCTTCAAGGTAGAAGAGACAAGGAGAAGGATGCAGCACAGGCAAGAAGCAGGGTGGACTGGCCTGAAGAGGATGAAGAAACAGCATGGACAGTAGATGAACTTTTGAAAGCTTGTGGAGGATTGGTGACTGTGCTGGGACAAGGTGTGGGAACTACTTGCTGAAGTTAACCTGGTATGGGATGGTAGAAGCCTTGTTGCAGCTTGATAGTTTTGAGAGTGCTGCGACATGTTTGGATGAGCTTTTCCCTCTCAAACATCTTCTGGCTATGAAATGCACCTCAATGTCTTTCCAAAGAATTCCATTCTTTGTAACTGTGTGGGTTGTGGAGTGACTCAGCTTGGTAGTCCTGGCTGGCTAGTTCAAGGAGAAGACAACAGCGGTGAGAACTGCCTGTGAGGGGGCCGGGTGTTTCGTGCAGCAGAGCTTTTTGATGAAGAACAGCAGACCTGGCTGCTCCTCCCTCCTCTCTGTTGATGCACTACATGTACTCAGCTGAATGCTGCAGTACATGTTTAATAGGAACTCATTTACTTAAAGGCAGGCGAAACACAAATACCTACTCAGGCTGTGAAAAGAGCCACTTGATGTTGAACTCGATTGGACACGAATGGCAGAGAAATTTTGCAGGAAGAGTTTGAAGCAGTGTGTTGCCAGGGAACAGTCCAGCCTACAAATCGCATTATCGACCTTGGGGTAATAAAGGTGAGAGGCGACCAAGGGGAGCGATGCAGGGACACGGCTGCTATTCCCGGCTGCCCAGGGCGTGAATCAAGAGCTGCTCTTGGTTTAGGAGTGGAGGCACCTAGAGATCGCCCTGGCCACTGTCAGATAGCTCCCCTCGGAAACATAGTACGGGTCCACGGGAGCCTGGAGACTTGTGTTATACATCTGTTTTCACATTCCTAAAAGTGCAAACATGAATTTACTTCCTACAGCCTGGCCGGGCCATCCCTCTGAAAATTTTCAGATTTTTGGGGAGCAAAGGCTGGAGGAGTCCATTGGTGTTCTTGAAATCCTGTGTCCTTGCTCTGTGAAAGGGCAGGGCAAACCAGCTGCCTTCACTTCTAGTTTCACCTCTAAAATGTGAGACCTCACCAGGGAAGTTAAAATGCAGGTTGCATCTGCAGGAGACCCCTCAGACCTTGGGGATCCTCTGTCCTTACAGAGTGACAAATCCCTCTAAGAGATTAGTATTTTAGGAGCCTGTAATCAATTTTGCTTGTTATTCTGGGTAACAGAATTAAACTGCTTGTGATTCACTCTTTATGCTAATACACTGTGATTCCAGGGGCTGATAGGTCTCAGCTGTATTTTCAGGGCTCGGGAAGGATGTCAGCAGGCTGCGACGTTGCCATCCATCGCTGCTGTGGGCTCAGCTATTATTTGAGGATCACGTTCGGGCCACGCTCTGGCTTGATGTTAATAGCAAGATCGATCTGCATCGCTTTTCTCCTGCTTGAGCTGTTAATGATACACTGGGTTGACACAGAGGGTTTGAGAAGGTGGAATTTATCACTTCTAACCTTAAGCTCCGAGCCCAGTCCTAAATGCTCCCGCTTTATAGTCAGCAGAGGAAAAATAGTTGTCTTTTGTGCGTGACTTCTCAGCCTTTTGGCAGCTTTTGGAGTATAAATTGCTCTTGAAATACCTTTTAGATGGCTTCATCTGACGCAGTGAGGAATGCCCAGGGTCTCTTCACCCTTAGCCAGCTTGGTGTGGAGAGATTTCCTTTGACAGCCTGCTCTTCAAACCCTGAGGAGCATCTCAGGCATGCAGGGAATGATGCTCCAGACTTTCCGTGCCAGGTCCCACTCAATGCCATTGAAACAGCAAGGAAGCTCAACTGACCAAAATGGGTCAAGGAGTTGGAGCCTGAATACAAACTTGTTCTGTCCCATCCCTATTTTATATTTTCCCTACTTCTGAAGATGAAGGCGGTCTCTGATGGGCTTTACCATAGGCCATGCACCACCCTGGTGCCCAGCAGCATCCCCTTGCTCTTGCAGGGCCCCCCAAGGTACCCACCAGCAGGTGCGCTGAGCTTCTACCCACTTTAAACCTTATTCTAGATTTGCAAATAATTTAAGTTACAGCCTCAGGGCTTTTTGCTCTCCCTGTTTTGTTGCTTTTTAAGAATCTTTCATCAGTCTTCGAACAGCAAAAATAACCTCCAAGCTCTGAGTGAGCACAGGAAAGAGAAAGAGGGCACATTCCCTCTAGGAAATCCAGAGTATCTTTTAACAACATTGCACAGTACCGTCTGCTGCTCTTCTGGTTTACAGCCTGCATTTCACATTTTTTGGATATATTTGGAAACAGCAAGAAAAATTTCTTCAGGAAGGCTCAATGAGAACATGGGGTGTAATTAACAGGGTACTATCAATAAAATCTTATTGCAAGATACTGTAAAGAAAAAAGGGCCAAGCATTAGTGCTTCTGCTTACCCGTCTGATGTGGGCTTGTGTTTTAGAGGGAGAGGACTTCACCACGGCTGGAAATCATGGCCTGGCACATACCTAAATTACCCAAACCTAATAATCCCATGCTTGCAAATGTTGTTAGCAGAACTGCCAGCATTGGCTCCCATGTGTGCAACCGCTGCTCAAACGTACCCAAAATGGTTTTCAGTGCTCACACCAGCAACTGCCCTCATCTCCCCATAAACAGGAGAAAAACTACAACCAACTCCAACAGCTTCTGACTTCAGACTGTTATAAAGCCTGGGGGGGACTCTGGAGAGAGCATATGGTCTTCTTTTCCAAGAAAATAAAGGTAGTAAAGACTTAGGAGTGCCAAAACACTTAGATGCCCTTTACTAACCCCTTTCTCATATGGACTATTAGGTCCCAGCGGTTTATAGTTTCTGAGAAATGCTACTCAACCCTTTGAACCATGTCAGCTTGCTCCAGATCTGAATGAAAGCGGTAGTCATTCTGCTGACTCCCATTGCATATTTTTTTCAGCACGTTTCTAGTAAGACAACCCATCTAGTTTCCGTGGAGCATTTGGACATCCGCAGAGGGCTGTGACATCATGTGAGGTCCCCGGCTGCACCCAGTGGGTGACTGGGGAGGAGCGGGGGTGGAGTTCAGAACTTCAGATGCTCCAGCACAGCAGTTTCTGTGCCGGATGGATCGGAGCCCTGGGCCATAACACGGCAGTAAAGCCTGGCTGGCTGCGGGCCAGTGCCGGCCCCTTGATTTCACCTGAGTCATCCTGCCTCTCTGCTGGTAAAACCTGTGACCAGAAAGCAAATGATAAATGTGGAGTGTGTTACTGCTGCCGTTTTTTTTGGTTTGTTTGGTTTTGTTTTTGTTTTTTAATTTTTCTACCCCCACCCCCTGTCTTGGTTAAATGTAGCTCTTGTGCCAACAGGGGACGGAAGAAACCCAGTGAGTCATGCTCCGCGCCTCATTCTTCTGACAGTTCCTTCCCCTCCTTATCCCAGTGATTTACCATTCCTTAGGCATAAGGCGGGAGAATTTCTCCCTTGTTGCCTTATGGATGGATCGGGTGTGAAAAGAGAGGACTTTGCTGTGTCCCGTAGCATCTCAGCCATTTATTTTGGTGGCAACCCAGGAAATGATGGCTTTTGGGGTTGGGGTGGTGGAGTGCACACCCTGTGCTCAGCGGAACCTTAGGATTCAGTTTCTCTCTCATAAAATCCTGGCAGAGCTTTGGCTGGAGGGGATCTCCCTTCCAAACCACCCAACCCAGCATTTCTTTCTTTGTTAACATTTGAACCCTACGTGGGGCCAGGGCAGAAAGGGCTGCTGGCAAAAATGAGCTGTTGATGTCTGCTGTATTTGCCCCCCAAATGCCTGGAGGATGCGGGATGCTCAAACCACTGTCAGGGCGATATCCCAGCCAGATCCCCAGGGAACCCCCAAAATATTTGGTTTCAGGTCATCAGAGACGGTGTGTTTCCAGAGTTGCAGGTGGGAATATGAAAACACCAGGGTGCATGAGTCCTGTGGCAGGAAGGTGTCTGCAGAGCTCATAGGTTTGAAGGGACTGAAACCCAGCCCTGAGGACTCGGAGAATCATGGAATGGTTTGGGTCGGAAGGGACCTTAAAGACCATCCAG
Organism: Falco naumanni; assembly: GCF_017639655.2. Taxonomy (NCBI): domain Eukaryota; kingdom Metazoa; phylum Chordata; class Aves; order Falconiformes; family Falconidae; genus Falco; species Falco naumanni. The sequence continues at coordinate 34,212,175 of NC_054060.1, forward strand.
TTCCAACCCCCTGCCACGGGCAGGGACACCTCCCACCAGCCCAGGTTGCTCCCAGCCCCATCCAGCCTGGCCCTGAGCACTGAGGCGAAGCGGTAGGGACTGTCGCGATGGGGTACGTCGCACCAAGCATCGCCCCGGAGGATGCAGCCAGAGGCGGGGGGGACCCAGTGTGATGCGCCAGCAGCACCCCGGGACAAAACGGCCGGCTCCCCAAGCCTGAGAGGAGGAGGAGGAGAACATGGAGAATGGTGTCGGGACTGCTGCCCAGGGCACTGACCCGCACGCCGGCGGGACCCTCCCCACGCCCATCCCCTGCCGCAGCTGCCCCGCCGCTGCCCCGGGGCTCTCCACTGCCGCGCCCCGCACCGGAGGGCGGGAAGGGGGAGCCCCGCGGCGGCCCGGGGCCGGCGCTCTGCACGCCGCACCCGCACTCCGCACCCCTCATCCGGCATTCTGCACCGCTCACCCCGCATCCGCACCCCGCTCCCGTACTCCGCACCTTTCATCCCGCACCCCTCACTCCGCATCCGCGCTCCGCACCTTTCACCCCCCCACTCCGCACCCCGCAACCCCCGCTCCGCACCCGCGCTCCGGCTGAGACCGGCCGGCTCGTGACACGGTGGGTGACGTCACGGCGGCGGCGGCCAATGGGAGCGGCGCGGGCCGTATAAAGCGGGCGGCCGGGGCAGCGGGCGGGAGCGTAGAGGCGGCGGGCTGAGGGGTGAGGGGGAGGGGCGGAGGGCCACGGGCTCCGGCACAGCGTGCTGCCCGCACGGCGGCGGCCCGGCCGGGCCCTGCCGGCGCCCGATGGAGGCGGCGCGGAGCTGTAACGGGTACGCGCGGCAGGAGAGGCCGCCGCCCTCCGCGGGCGCCGAGATGCCGCGCGTCCCCCCCGGCGGCAGCGGGAACGGCTGGCGGGGCGAGCGGCCCCGCAGCGAGGAGGACAACGAGCTGAGCCTGCCCAGCCTGGCGGCCGCCTACACCACCATCCTGCGCTCGCTGGGCGAGGACCCCGAGCGGCAGGGGCTGCTGAAGACGCCCTGGAGGGCCGCCACCGCCATGCAGTTCTTCACCAAGGGCTACCAGGAGACCATCTCGGGTAGGGAGCGCTGCCCGGGGGGGGGCGGGCTCCGGGCCGGGGGGGCTTCGCTGCTCGCTTAAACGGCCTCCGCCCCTGCCCTGCCGCCGCGCCGCCCCTCCGGTGCCCCTGCCAGTGAGTCCCCGGCGGGGTGGCCTGGCGGCATCTGGGGTCTCTTCGCCCCCTCCTTCCCCCCATTTCTTTTTGTTTCAAGTCCGCGCCGGTAGCGTTCGCATTCTGTCACAAACTTCAGCGCTCCTGGCTGGGGCGGCGGCGTCGCTTCCCCCCGGGGCGGTGCGCGGCTCCCTCAGCCCCCGCGGGCCGTGAGCGGCGCCGGGCCAGTTGCGTGTGCCTGGCCAAGCGCCTGCCCCGCCGGTGCTTTTGTTGGGGTGAGTTTCTTCAAAGGTAGGAATGAAACTTGGGGAAGCGAGATGAGGAGGTCAGGGAGACCCCTGCCGCGCCTCAGGGCCCAGGAGCCAGAGTGGGTGCGGGGGGGCGCCTCGGGTCTTCTCCCCTTGCTGGCTGCGGGCAGGAGGGGAGGGACTGGGTGGGATTTGTTCTTACCGCCAGCAACTCCGGAGTTTTCCCTTCCAGTGCAGGGTGAATCCTCCTTGAAAATTTAGGTTTTCCATCCATTTTTCCTCTTAGCCTTTCCACTAAAGGCTGTACCCAGTACAAACAGTAAAAAAGGGCTTGGTAAGCTGGGGAATTCCCCAGTAAAAGGCAAGTTCCTGTCAGTGCATGAGGGATGCAAATGCTGTCGGCCAAGAGCTTCAAATGTGAATCAGAAGGAGCTGGTCATGTTCCGCTCTCCGGAGTACAGCGCTGGTGTGTTGCGGTTGAATGAAGAGGCTGAACTGTGCCGATGGCTGGCATCAGGGAGCTCCTGCATACACATCAGAGCCTCTTCGGAATGCACTGTGCTTCGGCTTCAAGGTTGGCTTTGTGTTTAGTTTCTGTTTCACTTCCCAGCTGTTGGCTCTTCTGAAATCTGATTGAGTGTAACTTCCAGCATTAACTTATTCGTGACCAGCTCGTACTTGTGTGCCAGCATTGTGTCCTAGCTTCTCCCTAGAGGAGTGGCATTTCTTTTGCCTTTCAGATCAAACTAGGTTTTCGGGTCCAGATCTGGAAATGGGCTCTGGGCTGCAATGGCCGTTCTTGTACATCTCTTCTTTTAGTCGTGCTGCATGCTGTGTTTGAGTTGGTTTCATCAGGGTTTCACAGAATTAGCCTTTGTCTACTGGGAATAACTTGGGGATTGCATGTGTCTCTGCTGCTGTAAAACACAGGATGTCTCTCAGTCATCCTGCCAGTCTCTAGCAGAAGGATTTTCTTTTAGTGATAGTTCCTGAACACAGATTTCTGTGCTGAACCTGGATGAGGCTGCTGCCCCTCTTGGTCCTCTCTCATCTTGCTGCCAGTTTTGTGTGTGGAGCCGCATGTTCCCTTACGTTTTTTTTTAATAGTTTTTTTCTGCTTCAATGTGGATTCTCTGGGATTAAGCAGAGTAGTTCTGGATTGTCCCTTCCTGAATATCCATACCAATTATATTCAAGAGTAGAAAGCATCACTGCTAGCTGCTGTGCTATTGGGCTGCTTTTTTTGTTTTCTTTCTGGGAAATAGAATGAAGCTGTGATACTAACATTCCTTCCTGTGCCAGGTGGGGAATCCTTTTACTTTCTACCTACTCACTGCTGCCTGTACAATGCCCAGCTTCCAGGCTTCCCACTCTTACTAGCCAAACGGAAGACAGAACTGTAGCTGAAGGGCAGGTCTGCAGCAGCTAGGAAAACAACTAGTGGATGAGGAATTGGCTGGGAAAGTTGGTATGGAAGTAACTTCTGGGGAGAGTTTTCAATCCATCTTGAAACCTAAAGGCAACAACTAAAGGCTTTGGGAACAAGGCTAGCGGTGGGACTGGGGCTTCTGCTACTTGTCTCTGCTGTAGTTTCCCCTTGTGCTGTTAACTTGGTTATACTAGTACAACTGCCTGCCTAGCCAGGCTGTGAACTAGACAGGAATAAATTATCTTGTAAAAGAAATAATTTTACAAAAAACCTAACACACACACCCCCACACCACCTCAACAAAAAGCAGCCTTCACCTCTTGTTTTTGCAGTTTTATTTTGCAGCTTATTCAGCTCCTTATGTGGAACTGTCTGGACAGGCAGAGGTTGAAGCAGTGATTTACATGGTGTATGTTGGGGTGTTCAAGTTTACCCCTCAACAGGCAGAGGACAACAGATGGTTACAATAGCTGTAAGTCCCATTTTTTCATAAAAGGTTTCTTAAGTAAAAGCGCTGTGGTGGTGACTGTACAAACACAAAGCTGGAAGCAGTGTGAGTGGCAATAGGCACTTGTTCTCAGCTGGCCCTAGTTAAGCTCACAACCTGTGCTAGTATGTGGAAGTGTTGCCAGGCTGTACAACCAGAAAAGAGTGGCAAAGATAAGCCAAGGTAGTGAGTGTTAGTACAGTTACAGGCTTTAAAATCAGCCTTCTGGGTTTGTCTGCTTGAGTATCTGCCTTGGGTAGGCAGGAGAAAAGCAGTTCATTTCTGATGGAATATTAAAATGCCATACACAAATACAAAAATGATATATGAATCCTGAATTATGAAATATAGCGAAGGTTGGAGAGTGTGAAGTTGCAAATACACTAGTGGCAGGAGGTCTTCAGTGTTTAATGTGCTTGACTTGAGCCTCACTTACTGTGAAAATGTGGGGGTTCCGTGGTTGGTAGCACAACTAAGCTACCTGACTACCTGGAATGCTCCCCACTGCCCTCAGAGGTTAGTGGTTTGAGTGATGCCTTGCATTGACCTGTCACTAAATACTTTTGAGTGCAGTCAGGTTGCTGGAAGCTTTTGGGTACAGTGAGGGATGATGGTCTTACCTGTCCTGCAGCAATCTGTTCTCTGTGGCGGCATCGGAGAAGACCAAGTGGTGTGAGTGTGGGGGAGTTTGGCTTAAGGAACCTGTAAAGCTTTTGGAAGCTGCTGAGCTGATGGGTGTTGTTTTTCTTTTGGAGCCTTGATTGATAATTCACACTTAAAGAACAAACACCCTTAGCAAGCTTGTGGATGACACAGAGATGAGTGGTGCAGTTGACATGCCTGAGGGACGGGATGCCATCCAGAGGGTCCTGGACAGGCTCAAGAAGTGGGCCCATGTGAAGCTCGTGAAGTTCAACGAGGCCAAGTGCAAGCTTCTGCACACTGGGTCAAAGCAACCCCTGGTATCAGTACAGTCTGGGGGATGAAAGGATTGAGCAGCCTTGCTGAGAAGGACCTGGGGGTGTTGGTGGATGAAAAGCTGGACATGACTCAGCAATGTGTGCTTGCCAGCCCGGAAAGCCAACTACATCCTGGGCTGCATCAAAAGTGGTGCGACGAGCAGGTCAAGGGAAGGGATTCCACTCTGAGACCCCACCTGCAGCACTGCATCCAGGTCTGGGGTCCTCAGCAGAGGAAACACAAGGACCTGCTGGAGTGAGTCCAGAGGAGGCCACGGAGATGCTCAGAGGGCTGGAGCCCCTCTGCTGTGGAGATGGGCCGAGGGAATTGCAGTTGTCTGGCCTGGAGAAGAGAAGGCTCTGGGCAAATGTTATCGTAGCCTTTCAATACTTAAAGGGGCTTACAAGAAAGGTGGAGACAGACTTTTTAGTAGGGTCTGTAGTGACAGGACAAGGAGGAAAGGCTTTAAACTGAAGGAGGGCAGGTATAGATTAGATATTGGGAAGAAATTTTTTACACTGAGCGTGGTGAGACACTGGCACAGGTTGCCTGGAGAGATGGTAGATGACCCATCCCTGGAAACATTCAAGGTCAGGTTGGATGGGGCTCTGAGCAACCTGATCAAGTTGAAGATGTCCCTACTTATTGCAGGGGTGTTGGGACTAGATGGCCTGTAAAGGTCGCTTCCAACCTGAGCCATTCTGTGATCTTTTTAGTTACCACATCTCTGAGAACATAACACATTTGGGACATGGTTAAATATGCTGGACATTTGATCTTCTTTTCTGGGTGTTGTCACTTTGCTTCCATGACACCTGATTGTGGTTGTATTTTTGTACTTTCCATGGCTTGACTTTGTAGTGTTGTAGGGAAGGTGACATCTAAATCCTGTCCCTTCTCTCCATTCAGATTTATGTGAGTAGCAGGTGATTCTGCTTTCCAGCTTCCACTGTGTATGTATTTCTGAGCTTGTTTTTGATAGTGGGAAGTAAGTGTTCCTGCTTTACCTGTTATTCATCTTTGCTATCTGTGTTCTGCAGCTGGTCAGTATTGTATTTCAGAGCCATTAGTAGAGTTTACCTGCTAAATGTTTAAATCTGGCTCCTTCTGTTCTTTCTAGATTGTGCCTCCTCTCATTAATCCTGGCTTTACTGAAAGCCCCAACCACTGTCTTTAACAAAATGTATTCGTCTTACTTCTATAGTACTAGTCATCAAACTTACATTGGAGTAGCAAGAATGCCTCCAGTGACTTCAAATAAAATCCACCTGGGGGCCAGATTAAAAAATGCTAGCAGTTCACACTTGGGCAGCTGTGCAGGCTAACAGCTGTTACAATACATTAAAGAGATTTCTGTTGTAAGGATGGCAGAGCAGGGTTTTACTGTTCAGTTTTGTGCAGTGCTTCTGCATGAGCATCCAAGAACGTGTTTTCTTTTCCAGGGTCAGATCTATCAGCTTCATACTTCTGGGAGTAAATTATATTACGAAATGGTACCCTGTCCCCTTGGTTAATACAGGTTTGCAGCAGAACTGTTGATAGCCAGTTGCCTTTAGCATGCTTATAGTTGGTTCAGGCAATTGCTTGCCACAAAAGACTAAATCTTGAGAGATCTGTCTGTCCTTAAAAGGCTTGATGTCATACTCGGAGGTGCTGTCTGTGAATCTATACATAAATACTACAAAGCACAAGTAAACAAGTGAAAAAATGGAAATAAAAAATCGCAGATGGTACTAACTTGTAACTGAAGCTGAAGACTTCAGAATCACCTGCTAAGCAGAGCTAATGGGTAAGTTACAGAAACTGTGTCAGTTACAGTGGATGCCAAGGACGCTAGCTTCAAAAGGTAAATCATAAAGGAGTTGGTTCAGGTTGTGTAATCCTGTAGGAGACACTAGGCACAGGGCTGAACAAGCTGCCTGCATTTGTGGTAGGAAGTTAACTTGTTTTTATCATACATAAGCACTCTTAAGTGGAACAGCATGTTCACTAAACGGTGTACTTGCTGGTAATGGTGGTAGTTGTTAGATGAACAAAGGCTGGGAGAATTCATGGTAGGTGTGTTAACTTTCAAACATGTTGGCAGGTTCAGATGTCCTTTCACCATGTTTAATATGGAAATGAAAATTAGAAATAAGAGCAGGAGATAAATTTGCTGTTTGAAAGGCTGCATGTATGCTTTATTTGCCTGGAAGCTAAGTGACTCTACGATGCAGCTTCTATTTTGCCAATAACTAGTTAGGTCTCGTACTGTAGATTAACACCTGCTGAACTGTGTATGTTGCTCTTCCTACGGTGAAAGGTGAAAAAAAAAAATGCAACCTTAGTACTCTTCATCTTCTTGTCTGTGTGGATTTGGTATTTTGACAGGTGACAGCGGTGGTGTAACCTCATATTTTTTTTCCAGTCCTACTTACTTTGCTGTGGATGAGAGGTGTTAAGCATTGCTATGTAAAAATAGAGGCAGTGTCTTAAACAAGGCTGTTTGATCAGCAGCACTGCACTTTGCCAAGAGCTGGTGAGTTACTCCATTCTTTCCTGGAAACAGGGTACTGCTGGTTCTCTTGCTTCTTGTAGATGCAACAGCCTAACCTATTAACTTAAGCTTATCACCATTATTGTGGTAGGGCTGTGGCTTGTTTCTTGTGAACCCGTGAGTGGGAGATACAGGGTTGTTCAGAGTCAGGTTCTTGGGGGTTTCTTTTTTCAACCTGTATCCCCATGAGTGAAGCCTACCACACTGAAACAGGTACTTGGTGCAGTGAAATTTCTGCTGGGAAGCAGGACTGTAGGACTTCCCAGGATGATCTCCCCTGCCCACTAATGTTCAAGTAACACTGAGTTAGTTTGGGGTTTTGCTGGGAATTTATTAAATATCTTAACCTCTTGGATCTTGAATATCAAAGGCTTCTGCTCTTTTCATGTTGCTTTTCCAAAGTGTTGTTTCATCTTCTGATTTTTTTCCTTTGTTTCAATTTCAGAAGGAAGGGTGGATGAGGGGACTTTCAGCACCTTCTATGACATAAGGCATTGAAATGGTTATTGCAATCCTGATGCATTTTAATGAGCATCTCCATAACCATGTTTTCCCTCACATTAATAAACCTCCTGGCAGAGGACAACTTCTAGAACCTAATCTTAGCTTCATCTGAGAGTCTTCAATAACTGATCTTTTATGAATAGACTCGAGTCTCACTGCAGCGTGAAAAGTGTCTTACAGGAAACTAAATGGATCTGTACAAATGACGGCCAGAATTAGTTGAATAGCAATAATACTTTCCTTCCATCTTTGCTTCTATGGAAAGTGCCTTAAATTACACCTCTGGTTCACCTCTCATCAGGTAACTGAGGAATTAAGCTTTGCTTTGGAAACAACTGTTCCTATCTGAAGTTGAACGTCTGTTTTCAGTGCTTTGGTGTGGCAGTGGTGAAATCTGAAATATTAGCCGAACTTGTAAATTCTTCTGTGCCTGGTATTTCTTGTTTCCTGTTAGGAAGGTACGTTGTGGCAAGGAAGCCACATAGTGCATGTTTAATTTTCCCTGCAGCTTTTGAACTCTATTGCCCATTTAAATAATAATCTGGTATCTTAGGCTGTGTCTCTTTCTAGAGCTCTTCAAGAGTTCTTGAAGCAAATGCTGTACCTGGACTTCGCAACCTGAAGCAATTAACTTTTCTGCAGCAGTACAAACTCTGTATGATTGAGTGTTTTTGTAGCCTGATTCTCTTCTCTATATAAATTCCTGGTACCTTTTTAATACTGTAAGGCTGCAATCATTTTCTTGTTTCTTGTCTGGAATATTTTCTCTAACTGCAGTTACCTGTGGTATCATCACATGGATAAATAAATAAAAAAATGGGTTTTGATTCTTACTGCTTACCTAGTAGCAACTGAAAGGTTTTTACAGAAATTTCCTTCCAGATTTAATTCTGACCCTGTAGTCTCTTGGTTTCCCTGCCACGCGTTCAGTTGTTAGGTCATGTCTCCTGCTATCAGTTACCTCTGTCTTCAGAGGAACTTCTTTAGAAAGACGGTTAAAGGTATCTGCCAGCATATCCCAGCTGATTCTGCCTTAGTGAATGGTTGGCCTTTCATCTCTGGCTTGTGGCAGTGCTGTTCTGGAGTAGCTGCCAAACCATTACCTGTTCCTGGCTCATGCAAGGTCCCCTGCCGTTGGTTTTGGTATAACTCTGTGTTCCTGGGAAGTACCTGACCTTAACCCGTACTTCAGTTTGTTCAAACTAATGGGTATCAGTGTGGTGTGACTTGCCCTGCCACCCTGATAGGATGTCTGCCTCCTTCCTTGGCCTGAACCCATGCTGCAATGGCCTCGGCTGTCTGCTGGGACTTATGGGTCACTATGGAGAGAGATGGGCTGTCACAAAGATGGTCTGGAGGTCTGTAATGGGTGGCAGGATATGGATTGTCTCTACCAGGATGGATGAGCTCAAGGAACAGTATTGTGGAATCTCTGAGGCTGCTGTCACCCTGTTGACACTGAGGAATCCTCAGTCTGATTGCTCTCTGAAGTGGAGCAGTGAGGTAAATTAACACCATGGGGAAGTACTTTAACTCATAGTGAGAACAATCTATATCACTTCAGTCTCCTCTGTCCCAGGCGTACTAAAAATGGGACATCTGAAGTGCTGTGAAGCTGATGCATTGCTGCTCTGCACAGTGCTGCCACCCTTCATTCCCTTCACCATATGCTGGGTGGGCTTTAGCTTCTTTGGTTGCCAGAGGTGCTTTTGCTTTCTTGTGTCACATTAAAGCCATGCAAATAGTTTCTATAGCAACAGGTCTTTTTGCTTAGCTCTGACGCAAAATCCTGAAAGGTCTTTCTCATTTTGTCTACATCTAATTCTGATTTTTGCTTTTATCAACTCTTTCTGAAGATAAAGGGGGAAAAATTTAATTCTGTTCTTTCAGGAGTTAACTTGCAGTGGGAAGTGACTGTTCAGCTTTAGAGCCCACTGAAGCTTCTACAGCAGGACTTGAACCCTGGGCTGAAGGAAAAATCCGCTGGAATAATCTGGAGAGCACCCCAGTTGTACATGAAATGTTTGTTCTTGTTCCTTTCCTCCTCAGCCATGTATTTTAATTCAAATCTTAGGTTTTCATTAATGTGATGTGTCTAGGCTTAAGGACTTAAGCAGTAAATTCTCTTGACTTTTCTGGGGTAGCGGAGAATGAAAATGGTGTTATTTGCAGTCTCCTTTGGCATATAGACAGGGCTGGGTGGCAGCACTTGGGCACAGCTGTGCCTAGTAAAAGCAGAGTGAGGGGAGGTATGGCTCTGGCAGGCCAAGGGGTGATGTATGAATATGCCCATCTTGCTAGCGGAGGAGATGCTGGTCCTGTTCTACTAGCATGTAGATGGTACTTGGAGGGAGTAAAAGTCTTACCTCATTTGAGAGGAAGACTTTCCTTTTTGTATTAAGAAAAAGTAGCCTGTTGAGGAGGAGCCCATCTGAGCTGAAGGGGCCTGCCTTTGTCAGGAAACCAAGCTAGTAATATTTACTACTCCTAGCCCTCTTTCCCTCTGAAAGCCCTGTTGACTTCTATGCTTTTGCTTTGAAGGTCTTGGTGTCACAGGAGGGAATGGAAAAGATGCTGTTGTATTAGAAGGGCAGGTGAGGAATTTACAGCTGAGAAATACAGCCAGTGTAACAGCCACGTTGCTCTGTGAACTGGGACGTGCCTGGGCAGGGACAACATGACTTCTAGACCTTGCCCTGGGTGGCAAGAGTAAAAGTTTTGGGGCCTCCAAATGAGGAAACTGAAATTAAACTAGCAAAGCAGGCGGCATGCCCTAGCGGGTAGGATGAAAGAACAGGAAAAGAGGCATGAGTTTTTCGCCTGCTTTGCCTCTGGCCTGGTTAGTCGGAGGCCCTGTTTCCCCCTCTGTCCTCCCAGCTCCGCTGTGTCTCCAGGATGCAGGCTGAACTTGTTGGAGCCCTATTTGATGCCGTTGCAAACTGAATGACTGAAAAAGAATAATAATGGAAGGCAGACAAAGTTAGATAAAATGGTACTGCCTCCCTGCACGAAGTGTTTGAGTCTTTGCCAAACAAGTCCCTCCTGTGTAATTACTGAAAACAATTGCTGCAGTGGGACATAGCACAGCATCTTACAGCTACTTTTACCTAACTGTTTTGTCAGCATAAGGCTTGGATTTCAAAGCGGGAGGTGTAGGGATAGGCAGGCTTCAAGCTATGCCTATTTTCAGCAGAGCAAGTGGAACTGGAGCAGGATGGGGTGACTGGGGCTCTCTTAACACTGTGGCCATTTACTTGGGTAGCACCCTTCAATCTCATGTTTTGTTTTACCTTTATCCCCCTGTATCATTTGGCACTTGTGAAGGGGTTACTGGAGGGGCTAACACTAATCTGGTTTCTTCTTTTATGGGCTCTGGCCTTCCTTCTCAAGGAGTATCTGGTGCTGACTTAAAATCAGCACACCTTGCTACAGGCACAGCCGCAGAGGTTATGCGGCTGAGCAGGTATCATCTGTGATCTGGCTGCAAGTTGCTGCTGATAGTAAATAAATCTAAGGTGCAAAATTGGCAGGACCTGTATAAATGAGAAGTGGGAAGCAATCCCACAGCTGTGGTTGTATTCTTGATGCATGGGTCTGTTTGCTCACCCACCTCTAAAGCTCCCTTGGCTGTGAGGGGCATTGCCCAGACCCCTGTGATGCTGGGCTCTAGGCTAAGAGGAGATACGCAAGAAGGATAATTTTATTATTCCTGAATATTAAATATTCTAAATATATATAAAAATTTTATTCCTGAAGTTGCCTGTGTGGTACTTCACAGGTCACTTAACCTTCTTTTTCTCCCAACTTTAAAATACGGCTTAATGTCCGTCTGCACAATACAATGTGGCTCTTCAGCATTCCAAATAGTTAGGTTCCTTAGATGAAGTTTCTAAGGGTCTGTTAGTATATATTTTATGGATTTACAAGTGTGTATGTGCGTATATATGTACATGTATATGAGACTTTGTGGCTGAAGCATCTTTTGTTGTAGCTTCGGCCTTACGCCATGTCGCACGTTGCTGTGACTCTTAATGAGAATATGGCTGGTTTTGACTGTTCTGAGCAGTCTGCTTTGCGAGCGTGCTGACGTAAATCTATATCTAACATCGGGCTCTGATACGCTCCTGGCAAGGCTGGCGTGAGCCAAGCTGGTGGTCTAATAACAGCAGTAGTCACTCTGGAGATGCTTCGTGGATCTGTTTGGATTCTGCTTTAATAACACTGGGCATAGTAGCAGGTTTTGTGAAACCACTGTTTGCCTTTCCGCTGAAGAAATGGCACAGAGTCTGCAGAGTGCACCGAGAGGGAGCTATGGACCCAGGTGGCTGCTCTGTCTCCCCTTCCCTCGCCTCTGAGCCTGCTCTGGCTATTCCTGACTGGATCTGTAGTTATACAACTGTGTGATGCTTCCCATGTAATCAAAATCCTCTCCAGCAGTGTTTGGTGTAAACTAGACTCTAAAATACGAGGAACAAAATCACGTGCCTTTACAGAGTTGTTTCCTGGCCTCTTTCATGGCCCCTGCTCCTGCTCTCTGACCTGATCAAAAGCCTCTGGGGTTCAGCCTCGCTGTCTTGCAGGTTGCCAGCTATTCTCAGGAAAGAACATGCGTCGCAGGCAGAACATCTTGCACACAGTTTCCAGGGTTACCTGTGTAGTGCTGATAGCAAGCAGGAAATTAAAATGCTCCATGATGATGATACGTTATCGACAACAGATGGTGGCCATTAGGTGTACGTGCATGTCAGGGGAAGGCATAAAGGCAAGAAGAGCAGACACAACTATTAGATTTGTGTAATCACCACTGCAGGTGCTAAGCTCCACAGTGGATGAAGCAGGGCAGTGCCTCAACACCCTTGTTCCCCTTCTAGCTATGGTGTATGTGACTCCGGTTCCTGGAAGTAACTGGAAGTCATTGTGGCTTCAAGTTAACTTTTTTGTGGAGTTCCATGTTTTGATTATCAGCCTTTGTGTAGAGCTAGTTCTCTCTTGCTGTTCTCTCCCCCTACCCTGTTATACAGCTCTTCTCTCTTGTCCTTCAGAAGATTTGGTCTCTTAATTTGAGATTGTTCTACATTTAACCTCTCCAGGCATGGTCCAGCTGCCTGCAATCTGGATGGAGACTATAGTGATCTGCTGTAAACTATGCCAGGATTGCTTGGGCACTCGTCGGGGGACCGCTAAATCGGGAAAATTGACTGAGGATCTGTTCTCCTGAGCTCTGAGGATAGCAAAGTGTCACAATCTATGTTCCTTTTCTTACTGAGCTGTCTCTTCCTTCTATCTTTGAGGGTTTCTTCACCTCAACCCTCTGTTAACTCTGAGGTGCAGAGTTAGACCGGAGTATGCATATACATACCTGCTTTCAGTTCAGGACAGCAAATCTCTCCTTGATCTGTGGATACAGAGCTGTCTCTTCAACTTTTGTACACACCTGAACAGCTGCTGGCTGGTGTGCTTCAGGGTGAAATAAGAGTATCTTATTTGTGTGCAAAGCCTTCTTGAGGATAGTGAGGCTGGTGTTGAAGTGTTTGAAGAAACCACTGTGACTGCTTAGCTTTTCTAAAACCTCAGGCTCAGCTTCACTTGTGGTGTGTGGAAATGCTAATGGAAGCCCACTATGAGATGTGCTCTCCTCCTCAGCACTTGCTTTATCAGCTGTGCTTTTAATTGTTCTTAAGACATCATGTTAATTCTGCAAAGACTAGACTCATTCTAACCTGGGCTCAAACTATTATTTAGATAAAATGTTCTAGGCTGACTCCTGGTGTAGCACGTAGGTAGTCTGACATAGTATTGTGGCAACTGTATGATCGTATGCAAACCAAAGCATACTTGTCGTGTTATTCCTTACTTGCCTCCCATATCTTAACCCTAAACTCTGTAGTTCTGAGAGGGCTATGCTCTTGCTATAAACTTCCTCAAATACTGGCTGGAAGAACCTCCCATGCTTGTGCATTTATTATTTTTTTATGCAAATGTTTAATTTCAGATGTTTTGAATGACGCCATCTTTGATGAAGACCATGATGAGATGGTAATTGTGAAGGACATAGACATGTTCTCATTGTGTGAGCATCACCTCGTTCCATTTGTTGGAAAGGTAACTCTTCTTCACAAAACAAATGTGGGAATACACGATAAAAGACCTAAAGTACATGTAAAAGACTTCGTAGTGGTAGCAACAAAGCTTTTAAAGCTATAAGTATTTGCTGCTTACGGCTATGATTCTAGAAGTTAATTTTCAGAATACAAATAAGGAAGACCTCCTTAATGTGAGTTTTGTTTGGATTTAAGCTCCTAAAATACAACACTCAACCTTTCGTAGTCTAAGTAATCTAATGGTTTCTGACATTTCATATCAAAGCTCTTCTTTGTGAAGCAGCAGCAAGCCTTGAGGGCAGACATCTTGATATTAAACCAGCTCACCCTGCACGCCAGCTCTGTCATGGATTTAGCTTCTGGCTCGGAGCTATCTAGTGCACATTCATCTCTGGGAACCCCCCATGAGTGGAACAAACTTCTGATTAACAGCCCTGTCTGAAATAAGCAAACCTTGTCAGGGAGAGGGTGGTCAGAACTGACTAGCAGGGGGCTGCTTAGGTTGGGACTCCCATGAAAGGGGCTGGTGTTTCGGAGGGTGTTGGCATCACAATTTGAACAACTTTGAAAAGAAAACAAAAATTCTCAAGTTAACCACTGTAAATATGGTGAAGAGTTCAGAGTGGGTAGTCCTTTCAGCACATCTCAGCCTCTTTGCTCCCCTACCAGCATAGAAGGATGGAGCTTACTCTGACCCATCTGTTCTACTGTAAAGTATTCACAGGCCAGAGAGTAGCAAGTGATTTTGTTGTCTGTAAAATTTGATCAGTACCATGTATGTTCCAAGTAAACTGTCTCCTCAAAATAAAATATCCAAACAGAAACTAGCTGTTTATTTAGTTGAGTCAACTCAATTTCATCTGCTTTCTTTTCTTACTGTTAGTATTTTATATTGGAAGACAAGGTAACTTTTTCTGTGCAAGCTTTCTATTTTGCCTGTTATTCTTGGTTACATGTACTGTTTATATTCTCTTCATTACTCCTGTGGCAATATATGCATTCTTTTTACATCTAGCTGTTTAGCCTGTGTGGTTTGGAGAAATCTCCTCGCAAACACCGAATCGGTCCTGCTCGTATAATGGTCTGGTAAATGACTTGGTATGCCTCTAAATATTCTCAGACTAACCATTCTTCTGTTGGGTATATCAAACAGGCTGCAAATACTGACCAGTAGGTCTTGTATTTGCAGTACTATCTTAAATGAAATAAAGAAATTTGCAAAAGTACTCTGTGGGGAACAGGTTTCAACGCTTATTTCTAAGTTATATCTCTCACTTTGAAATGTTTTGTGTCTTTTCAGGTGTCAGTGGGGTTGATTACCCAACAGAAGTGATAGGAATGAGCAAGTTAGCCAGTAATTAGGTGCACTGTGGTACCTCTAACTGCAGGTACAGCAATACAGGATTCTGAGAGGGGGCCTCTAGGCAAAGTGCTAAGACAGAATCCTACACTGACACTCCCCTACTGTATCTTGGCTAATTTTTCAAGTCTCTGGTACAGTGACACAGATGCTGGTTTATAACATATTATAACTGTAAACCCACTTGAGTTCGGTAGCCAATGTTGCTTTCTGAAACAAGAAGCTGAATGCCTTTCCCCCACCTTCGTATCTGAGCACTTTTCTACTAAAGAATTACTCCAACTTAGTGCAAATATGTGTTCACTAACAAATCCATATTCGAGCAGGATGGAAGTTGACTTAATCATACAGTGATCTATGGTATTACCAAAGCAGAAAAAAAAAAATCAGTAAGTGCAGCCTGATTTTAGTGGCTAAATACTTCTTGCCATCAGAACTTTCCCTGGAAGTACAGTCCCTTCTCCCTCCTACTCCCTAAATCCATTTTAGGTCTTGTAGGAAAAGCATGTTTATTTTAGACAAATAGTGCTGTGCTGAGTAATAGACTGCTTTTTGTACCCAAATGTAGTAGTACTCTGTAGCATTCCTGAGACTTGGAACATAAGCCTTGACTTGAAGAGTTGTGATTTTTCTCCCCCTCAGAAAACTTACCTGTTCTTCACCAGGACACTGACCTCACCAGGCATTTACAGTCTCTTAGCTCCACAATTTTTCAGGCTTGCATGGTGGCATGTTCCTCCCACATGCTAAGACTTCTGGACTGTTCCAGACTTAGTTCTGGGGCAAACGCACATCTCATTCTCTATGCATGAGTTTCATATGCATTTGGAAGTGTGGGTTTGATTCTGTTAATGGTTTGTTCTCCTCTGTCTAGGTACATATTGGCTATCTTCCTAACAAACAAGTACTTGGCCTCAGCAAGCTTGCTAGGTAAGTGTTAATGTAATGAAAGTGATACTAATTTGTAAAAAGGATTCCAAGCTGTGCTAACTGTGCTAATCTTTCTAATCTGGTCCCCCTCTAAAGCTCAGTCCACTTTGTGTCCTAGATTTGGATTTAGACCAATGCTTGGCATTATGCTTTCTGTGGAGAGGACAGATAAGTCTTAGAGCTCTGTATGAACTGACACCAGTTCGCTGTAGTAGAGCTGTAACACTTCTGTATGTTCATTCAAAGCATTAGTGTCTCCAGGGAGCGCTGAAGCAAGAGTCATGTTCTACAGCAGGCTGGCCACAAAAACCCACGGGGATCTCTAGCTGTTTCTTACTTGTGTGTATTTTGACCGACAAGAACAATAATCTGCAACTTCCAAACTGTAGATGAGCACAGTCTATGGAGAGAAACCAAATCTAAAGCTTTCATCTGTGAGCTGACTCTTCAGATAAATTTGGCATTTCTTTCTTTCGCTTGAGACCTGCTGAGAGCTGTGGGGCAGATTTTATAGATAAGGTTCAGCCTAAGAAACAAAGCAATTATGATACACTTGAGAAATCCATTTGTTATGTAGAACAGCTTTTTCCTCACCAAGTGCTCTTGGATCAGTTGTTGCGCTCAATCTTGTTAGGAAGTGACGCTTTCTAGTTCTGGTGAGGAAGGGGATGGTAGATCCCTTCAATAAGCAGCTTATGGCTTATTGGGAAGGGTCTCTCTTGAGAAATGAATCTGAAAAATTGGCTGCAGTACAGAAAGACCACATAGGTTTTTCTTACGCTTTCCCTGATATGTCTGTTAATCTTGCTGTAGCTCCAATAATACGAATGAGAATTAGCCTTGTAAATCTGCATGCCTGCTGGGTTTTCTTAGCAGGTAAGAAATGTGTAGGATACAGCACTACAATGCTTTTAAAGTCAGCTCTGTTCTGTGCTCTGCTTGCACAACAGTGAATTTCATTTGGAAGTGGAAGGGCCCTTGGAGGTCACATCTTTATTAACGTTAACCTCATATTACATGGAGGCCATCTTCATGTCTTTTAGCAGTGCTTATAGGAGTGGACTTTGCTCTGATTAGAAGGCTGAAACAGGCAGTTCAACATTTAACTTTTTTCCTACATGTTTTCTGTGGCTGCACCTAACTGCTTGAAATTGTAGGATGAGGTTCTGAGCTGTCAGCACTGCAGTTGCTGGGTGAAAGACACTGCCTTCTGTAGCTGTTTATGCTTGGGGATGTCTGTGTAGCAGTTCATGGGCTTGTCTTGTGTTGGCTGGTGTGGCTGGATCTTTTTAAGTGGTGTGGTTTGTTTTGTTTTTCTTAAGTTGGATTTCTGAAGGCGAACATCCTTCCTGAAGAGACTGTCTTTAGCACTTGCTTTCATTTCTGCAGGGCTTGAATGCAGAATTGAGCATCACATTGGAAATACGCATCAGTTGATTTGTGTTTGCTCTGGTTTCTAGTTACCTCTGAATTGCAGATGTAAAAAGGAGCTCAAAACTATCCAGTGATTTTTTTTTTAATGCAAGTGGCAACATGGTGCTAAAAGTGTACAGTTTCCCTACTCTTTATCCTCCATGTAGGAATATGCATGAATATATGTAAGGTTTCCTGTATTGTGCTTGAAAGGCTATATCTTGCCTCTTTTTCAAGTCAGGGTAAAACTCCCATATATTGCAATAATGAAAAGCTTAGATTTGTGTGTAACAAAATGTTCTGGATTCTCACTCGCTTTTGAGTGCTTACTATGAAGAGATTGGTGGGCCAAATAGTGCTTCCCTTTTGTGCCCTATATAATGCAACCAGTGTTCAAAGATTTATGAGGCTGTTGGTACTGTAGGCCTAATCTTTCATAATAGGATTAGTCTAATGTGGTGAGTTTCTGTAGTTGTGGATGACCTGTATTCTGTAAACAAAGATCTTTCTTCGGACTTCAAGCTCAGGCTTGAAAATGATAAGGCAAATAACTGTGTTTATGTAAACATCCTTATAGGACTACTGATGTGCAACACCGGCGTAGCAGTACCTCAGCATCAGCTTGTTTCCAATCTATATATTTAATCTAAAAATTATCTTGCTTTGTTTAGAATAGCTGTAACACAACCATTTCATTTCTGAAGGGCAGTTTCTGCATATAATTCTCTTCCCGAAACAGCAGACAAGTCTCGTTGTTAGAAATGTTCCTTGTAACTAATGCCTCAGGCTGCCAGCCGGTGTCTGTTTTTTGTCTAGTCTGACCAGACGGATATTGAAGCTTTCTATAGCAGCTTTTTTACGTGACCACTTGACGTGTAATTAAGCATTTGAGGTTGGCATGAATAACCGATTGAGTCAGAGCAGTTGTAAGACTTTTCTTAAACGTGTGGATTATAGTATTATGGTGACAAATGATGGTAGTATCGCTTGCGTTGCCCCACAAGTGGCTTAAATTTGAAGTAATATTTGAGGAGAGCATTAAGGTGATCCCCGCATTGAAATGTGAAGGATGGTGTGATATATGGGTGGAGGGTGTCTGTTTTAAATAAAGACAATTCAGTCTCATTGTTCTTAGTTGGATTTGTGGTTAAAATGCAAGAATCCAAAACATCTCTTGCTCAATTTCAGTAACCTTCTGGGAATCTCAGTATCTGAACTGTCCTTAAACAGCATTTGGTTTAGGTTGAAGCAAAAGGAGGTAGTCTGACCTCTGTTTGAGGATTAGTTTTCAGGGAGTCTTTGGGCATGGATTCCCTTGCAACCATGGGATGCAGGTGGGTGGTGGTACAAGTAATTCAGAAGTAACAGCCCACAGAAGCAGCTTCAGGGAGAATTGCTGGGTTTGCCCCTGAAATAGTCTCTGGGCTTGCAGGTAGGGGAAACCAGTCCCTAAACGCAGTGATGTGGTAGGGGAATTCTTTGAGCACTGCCAGCCAGGGGCAGAGGAGCAGCATGATGTTGCATGGATTTCCAGGAAGGCCGCAGATCAGTACAGGGGTCTCATTTGATAGTGTCAAGTCAATGGTGAAGATCAGACAATGGTCAGATGGGAATAACTAAGCATTGTCTTTTTTTCTTTCTCCTTTAGGATCGTGGAAATATACAGTAGAAGATTACAAGGTGAACAGATGAATTTCTGGGTTTGTTGCGTGCACTTCTTTGCTAGCCAGCTCAGGGTACTGATAATTAATTGTGGGTGGACTGTAGCTACGCAAAGTTTAGTGTGAAGAAAACCACTCTTCTTGAAGAGATGTTTCTCGTCTGTCATCTTACTTAGCCTCTGCCTTACAAGTGAAGGGTAACGTCAGCCTATGAAAATAGATGTAGGCAGTAACGGATTCGGAGGATAAATGTGCTACAAGATACAGCTGCCAGGAATAACTAAACCAGTTGGATGCTGCTGGAGATGAAGTCTCCTGCAGATAATTTGAGAGATACCTTCAAGATTTCTTATCTGAAGAAACAAAGCGAGAGCTGCCAGGTTACAGACTGCCTGCCTGCAGCCCCTGAGAAGTGGAGGAAGTTGCAGGACCTGAAGTCTTGGGTTTGGCTCAGTCTGCTCTCATTGTCCTGCAGTTAAACTTGGCCTGTTCTTGGCGACAAAAATCTTGGCGACTTTTAGGTGTCAGATAGGTGAAGAGAGGGTGCTAGAGCTGCAGGAAGTAAAGCTTTGCAGGACAATAGAGTCTCTAAATTTGCTCTTTTATCTCCATTTCCTTTCCTTAAAAAGAGAAACTGTGTGTAGGGAATGAATAATGCAGCAGTAAAGCCAGTGAACAAATACATAAAACCTGAAAGAAAATAGAGAAGGAAGAAAATGTAACTGCATAATAGGAAATGTAAGAGCTGTTACAACAAATCATGGTAATGCAATTCCTGCAAAGGGGTAATGCAAAGTGACTCCCAATATAAACAAGTAAATAAAAGGTCTGTTCCAGGGTACAAAACATAAGATATGATTTGGTACTAATAAAATTTACTTAGGAAGAGCAGTACTTGTGTGGGTGGTGGTGATGGTGGTGGGGAACAGGCACACTTGGAAGTGAGGATGTAATATATCGCTATCCAGATAGTGGTGGCACATTGATGCTAGTTAGATTTAATCCTGACTGAACTCTGTTGTTCTTTCAGTCCAGGAGCGCCTTACCAAACAAATTGCAATAGCTATCACAGAAGCCTTGCAGCCTGCTGGAGTTGGAGTGGTTATTGAAGCTACGTAAGTTACTCTGAGCTGTTCTGACGTAGTGTATAGGCTGGGTGTAACTCCAGCTGTGTGCTACAGAGCTGTTGTGTGTTGCCTCTTTGGCTGTGGTGGCTGTCATGCTTGTTTGAGGTGGAGTGTGAAATAATCCTCGCTGTTAAGCGAAATGGCCTGGGGGTTGGAGCCATGTGAAAGTTGAGGACATACCTGAACTGCTGCAGAGATGTGGCAACTGGCTGTGCGGTCAGCTGTCCCAGTTGCGCTGGGTCTGTGCCTCAGGGCACCTTCTACTTGCTCAAGTAGAGCAAAGCTTGGGACTAGCAACAGGCATGTCCCTGTGATCAGAGTGCACATTGGAAAGGTGGGATTTTCCTAGGATCACAGGAGAGAAGACAGTGCTCGGGGGCTGGGAATTTGACTTTATTTTCTGTAGAGGACAGCTGAGGTACTGCTGACAGTTGTGCATTCTGGATGTGGAGGTTTTGTTATTTCCCCGGAATTTAACATGACTGTGTAAGAAAGGTCTCTCCTTGTGGGGTTACGTTTTTCTTTTGAGTATGCCTGACTTACTGATTCCCCTCCCATTTCTTCTAGGCATATGTGTATGGTAATGCGTGGGGTACAGAAAATGAACAGTAAAACAGTAACCAGCACAATGTTGGGGGTATTCCGGGAAGATCCAAAGACCCGTGAAGAATTCTTGACACTCATCAGGAGCTGAAACTGTGTTATTCTCTAAATGCACTCTGGAGATTGTTCTGTCCAGTGTCGCTGTCTGTTCTTACTTGTTCCTACATCTCACTTTTAAACTAAATTGTTGTGAATTGTTGTCATAGTCTTTGTGAAGTAAGAGACTTCTGATGGCAAATGAAAAATGTAATGATGAGGTAGGCTCCTCCTGGATTTCCAATGATGCTGATGTCACAGGATTACAAGCTACAAGTAGGGTTTTGGAAATGTTTTTCCACCCACAATGCAGAATATGCTGGTGTTAAGAGCGAAGTGGGGCTTGGGAGTGAAATGGATATTTATGAAATTATGTTTATTAGAATAAATATGGAGCAGCACAAGAAACACCTGCAAGTCTGTGGATCCTTTGATGTAGGACCACTTACGCTGCAGATACTGTACTGCTGCTGAAAAGAATGGTCCTGAATTATCTCTGACTGTATTTTATTACAAGTCCTACAGTGGCTGTTTCAGTATCTAGATATATATGTTATACCTCTTTGAGATGTTACCTCTGGTGGTGTTTTATATTCTTGCTAGTATTAATGCTCCTTTTTTTGATTGTGGGTGGGGTTTTTTTGTTTGAGAAATTTAAAACACATTTTTCCTAGCCTCCTAACATGCAAGGAATTAGCTTCTAAATTATTTGGGACACGGTTTTATCTCAATGTAAAGGGGTTTATGCACCTTTTTTTGCTGTGCCTCAGAATGTCTGACCACTTTCACTGTCAATTTCTTGCTATTTTTAAGCAAACTTTAACGGGGGGAGGAGAAAACCCCCAGATTCTGTCTGCAAAGTGCTAAAATATCCAAAGAGGTTTTTAATGGTATTTATTATTTTGAGCTTCCCTTGGATTTCCATGGGTTAGACAGAGAAGCTAAAACTAGTCATAATCTGAAAATGGAAGATTTCTCTTCAAGCATTTAAAGACTTGTCTCATAAATTTTGGACCAAAGGGGTGAGCACTGAAATCCTGAACACAGCACATTGTACCCCTCCTGCCTGATGGCAGGTCATTTCAGGGCAAAGTAACCTGAAATGACAACAACTTATTTCATAAGAGCAATTGAGAAAAGCATTTCCAGGGCCATCAAAATTAATTAAGCCACATTTTTCTGTTTATGTGGCAACCTCTGTATGTGGCAGTATTGGTACAAAAAGTTTCAGTCGGCTGGACTTGACTGAACTTCTTATACTTTGTTACAATTTTAATGGGTGTTTTGTAACTCTTAATTGGGAAAACATGAGATACAAATGAAAACCACCCTTCTCAAACTAAGTACAGGAGGCAAAACTTAAAAAATAAAATGTCAGCCAGGGTGTCAGATGCCCACAATGCATGTTCCCACAGTCGTATCTGCTTTGGCGAATATGAATCCAAGATGTTCTGTATGCTAACCTAAAAGGCAGTTCCTGGTCTGGCAAGCTTGATCTTACCAACATTCCTGTCTCTTGCCTCAACCCATGTTGGAAATGAAATGAAAATTAAGTTCTGGCAAACTTCCATTGGGCCTAAAGGACTTCCAAGAACAACCACCTCATGTGTTTAATAATACTCATTTTACCTTGACCTTAACAGCATTATTGGAAAAATCTTTTATCCTCCATTCTGGATTCTGTAGAGTTTAGGTGCTATAACAGTGTTTGTCTGCTAGTGTAAACAAGCTGTGTGGTACACATTTATAAAATACACTAACTCTATGGCATTTGTTTTCCTTAAATGATTGAGAGCAGACCTTTTCAGTTCAGTATATGTTTCAAATATCCAGCTGAAAAGCCTTAAATCTTTCTTGCCTGAAAAAAAGAGTAAAACTCTTTCTCTTTTTAGCTCAACAACTGGAAGGAGAATTTGGTGACTGCACTAGTACATTTGTTTCTCTTTGCCTATTTAGTTTGGAAAGTAAAAAGTCTCTGTAAAAGACTGTCTTGATCCTGAGGTAATGAAAAGGTTGTGTTTTAACCACTTATCTCTGTTCAGGATAAAGTTCACATTGCACCACCGCTGTTTTTTTTATTTCCATGCGGCCTGTAGTCCTTAAAACATACCTCTCTATACTTGTGGCCTTGGATTTTGTTCACCTTTTTTTTGTCGTTGTAAGACTTGGTGCATTTTTTTGAACATTAGTATTGTTCAAATACATGAGCTTTAACTACACCCAGTGTGTATATATGTATAGTACGTACAGCCTGCTGTTGTACCACAAAAGTCCATTGTCTCTAAAATATTAAAGCACAGTATTATCCTTTGGAATGGTAGCATCCTTGGTGACTTGGAGGTGATGGCATCGCACAAGGAGGTGGCACAAGCTCCGTCTCCTTGGGTGGGGGTTGTTTCTATGCTAGCAGGTGCTCCAAGCCTATGATGAGATGTTGGATTGCTGTTGTCCCCAGATGAGTTGTTTGACCGGGCAGCAAAAAAACCATGAGGTACGGTGTCACCTTCTTCTGTCACTACTTACCTTGTTGCCAGAGGAATCATTGGCAAATCTGTTGGGGCAGGGAAGGTGGGAGGCAGTGACTGCTGTGGAGTGGCTGTTGAATTTATCGAGCCTCGCATGGGCTTGTAGCCCTCTTGGGCACTTCTGGATGCCTCATCACACTTCACTGAGGAAATACCTGGTTTGTGGCCAAATGTTCAAATTACCTGAACAGATATATCCTAACAGCAGGTGTGATGCAGGTGCAACAAGAGACCTCAAAGCTGAAGTCTTGGTTGGGTCTCCCCACGGTGTACCACACATAGCAACGAGCTCAGCCTGTGCTGGCAGAAGCTGCACTGCTCTTCCAGGGAGCGAGGCTGTCTTCAAGGCTCCTGCTGCCCTCCAGCCTCTCTGCCGGCCTCGCAGGATGCATGTATTGCTGAGATTCAGGGAAAAAAATTAAACTCTACAGATCCCAGACTCCTGGGGAGCATTGTAGCCGACAGGTAGTGTAGAGGGAAGAGGGGCTGTGTGTGGCTGTGCTTGTACACCCAGGGACAGCATTCAGCCACCCTGTTGGGTCTCATCACCCTGAGTCACCAGAAGGAAAGCAGGCTGTGCCTGTGTGTGCTGGGGAAGTCCCTTTGTAGCCCTTTTACACTTAACGTTTGCTCTCCAGTGTTGCCAGGTGGTTTGAAGGGGCAGGCAGTGTCTGTGCTGTGGTTGGAGCTGTGACTTCCAAGTGCTCGGGGCCAGGCTGGATGGAGCTTGGAGCAACCTGGTCTGGTGGAAGGTGCCCGTGGCTGGGGGTTGGAACTGGATGGTCTTTAAGGTCCCTTCCAGCCCAACCCAGTCTATGATTCTGTAACTGCACCAACAGGTGAGTGTGACCACCTGCAAGCTGCCAACCTCTGGCAGGAGCCCTCATCAGCCTGTGTTGGCCCTGGCTTTTCTGCTGCCCAGATGAGAAAAGGAGAGAAAGATAACGTTAAACACCTCTATGAAAATTAACTCTATCACAGCCAAAACCAGCACAGCTTCTTTAATCTCTTACCTACTTTGCTATGCTGAAGCACATGATAAACCAAGCAACCAGAGAAGTTTTTGGGCTGCAGGCGGCGATGGGGAATCTGCTGGTACAGTGTGGCTTTGTGGGTGAATGCTGTGGCAGTCTGCAATGGAGAAGGAATAAGGAATGAAAGTCCCCTCCAGCCCTTCATGTGTTTTTTTTCCAAATGGTCCATCCTATTGGGAAATAACCCTCCTGGGAAGCCCCAGGAGCATTGTCAAGAATAGTCTTTGTCATGAAGCTGAGTTACTTCTGTCTTTCTCACGGTTGTATATTAAAACTGGTGATTGTGGTGGAAAATAGCCTGTTTGTCAAAACAGGCATTTCTGCAAGAAATGTTCTATTCCCAGCTTTTTTTTTTTTTGAGGTGTGGGATTGGGAAGAAACTTCCCTGGCTTTGTGATCATGGGAAAATCTGCTTTCATTGGACTGAAAAAATATTCAGCTTGGAATTGTTTACAGCTCAAAAAGGAAAACCAGAAGAAAGCAAAAATCAAATTGTGAAAGTACCAAAATCTGTTATTAAGGTGACATCCTACCGTCCACAGCCTACCACGATTCCCACGTGCTTCATCACGTGCTCTATTCATTTCTGATACCCTCTGGTGGTATGTGTTGCTTCTCAGGGTTTTTTTCCTCAAGAGTCCCCTGTATAAGCAGCTTCTTTGCATTTTTCCTATCACTGTGGTTTACTTTTGGGTGTCTCCCATCATCTCCTGCACATGTGCTGCAGAGTGACCGGTCAACAAGGCCCTGTGCTATGCCCATCCAGGTCCTTGGCACAGGTTCTGTGGTCCTCTCCTTGTGTTCTACCTCTAGGTGCAGGTTTATCCTTTGGTTCGTGCAACTTTTCTCAGCTAGGAGCCCTGAGAGGTGGTTAGTCCTGTTTATCTCGTGGTGTGAAGAAGTGGCCTTGGTTCCTTTTATGCTGTGGATTGAATTCCCTGCTGAGACCTGGCTGGTGGGTCGCTTGCCCTGCCAGCATGTCCCAGCTGTCCCTCGTTTGGGAGCTTGCTGGAGGTGGGAATGCTTCTGGAAACCCTGGGCAGATATCTCCTGCCCACCTGCATTGCTTGTGACTGGAGCTCATGCCTGCCTTTGGGCATTTACTCAAAATAGGCTTTTTCCAGCCAAAAGTCCACTTTCTGACTGACTTCAGCGGCTGCAGTCAAGGGCTCTGATCATCTTGGAGGCTTTATGCAGCCATCGTAACCTTCCAGCAGCTCTTAGTTGCTTAACGAGCTCAAATTGCTCATTACCTGGCCTCTGGTTTCTGCCCCTGTGATCTCGAGTGAGCTGTGGGAGTTGGGAAAGAGCCCCCCGTCAGCCGTGCCCTTTGAGCTTTGGCTGAGACCTTCTGCTGAACTTGGGGAAATAACCTTTATGAAAAGCTTTGCCTTCCAGTTGTGTTTAAAGTTGCAGTTGTGATTCAGTAGGTGGGAGGATATACAACATTAAAGCTCTTTTTAATTAAAAAGTCTTGGGCTGGGCTGTTAAAAGGGGCAGGAAATATATCACAAGTATTCGAAGAAATGTTTCTAAAATAACCCCAAAAACACAATCCTGAGGATTTGATCTTTTTTGAACAACTTCGCATTGTTGTTTTGGTGTTGGAGCTTTGCAGGGGCAGTTGGGGCAGAGTGGACGGTGCCACGTTACCTGTTTGCTTTGCTGCTCCATACTGAGATTGCAACAGTAAAGCAAAGGTTAAAAATCCACCTAAGAGCGGGTGGCTGAGCTACACAGGCCTGTAAACTATTCGAGAAGTGCTAAGGCAAACAGCAGTGGTACTTCTTCTGGATGAATGCCACCAAAGGAGCATTGCTGGGGTGGGTGCCCACCACCCAACCTTCACGTGTGACCTGGGGAACCCCTTACCGGGTGCTATGGGGGGGGGTGTTCATGGCTGCACTCCGTCCTGCCCATCAGTGCTCATACACCCTCTCAGCATCCTGCTGTTCCCCCGGAGAAGCTGTATCTCACCACACAGCATTTATTTAGCTCCCTTGTCCTGTAACACCTGCAGCAGCCGTGCACCAAGCTGCTGGAGAGCTGTGGGAGTGGGTGGAGGAGGTGACGGCCGCCTCTCCAGCCGGGACATGCTGTAGCACATTGATGCGTAGGAAGAAAGCAAAATTTTTTTCCTGTATAATTAACATTATCAGCATCCAACGTTAGCAACATTGTTATGAGCAGATTAGCCAAGGGGGGTATCTTGAAGGTAAAACAAATGGTAAATTTGTTTTTACCTATTGCAAGGGCTCATCCTTTGCATGCATTTTCCACTCTAGCCAGCATTATTGCAGGTTGTGTGGCTTATAGATAGGTTATTGGAATATGTAAACATCATCCCCATTGGTGTCCCCTTCATAATATACTCCCAGGATACATTTAGGATCTCTGTTTGTTTTTAAAGTTGTGTAGGGTGACAGCCCTCAGCACTGTGTAAATGCTTCCTACCAGGACCCAAATCAGCATAGCTGCGAGCAGGTGCCCCTCAGGTCTGGGCTCATCTCCATTGCTTGTCACCTGGGGAGATAAACTGGGAGGGAAATGGGTGCAGCTGGAGGAGAGAATGAGAAGGACCTGTTGAACCTTGAGAAGACTGAGAGGGGATCTCATCAATGCCTACAAATATCTTAGGGACCGGGCCAGGCTCTTTCCAGCAGTGCCCAGTGCCAGGACAAGGGGCAACGGGCACACGCTGCAGCACGGGGAGTTCCACCTGAATGTGAGGAAAAACGTCTTTACCGTGAGGGTGCCGGAGCGCTGGGCCGGGCCGCCCAGAGAGGCGGTGGGGTCTCCTTCTCTGGAGACATCCAAACCCGCCTGGGCTGTGCAGCCCGCTCTAGGAGACCCTGCTTGAGCAGGGGGTTGGGCTGGGTGAGCTCCAGAGGTCCCTTCCAGCCCCACCAGGCTGGGGTCCTGTGAGGGGAAATGTTTTTGTAGGGAGGCAGCAGCAGCAGGAGGGGGAGCTGGCAGGGGCTTTGGAAGTGGCCAGGCTGCGGCTGGGTGATGCTCAAGGTCAGTGATGCGGGGAGAGGGGAAAGGGGCCGGGCTGGGTCCCAGCCTCTGCGGCCGCTGCCCGGGGACACACAGTCTGTGGCTCCCTCTGCTGAGCCCGGCTCTGAGCTCTGCTTGCCGCAGGAGAGGAGCAAGAGCTCTCATGGAAGCTGGAAAGGCTTTTCAGGGAGACCAGGGGGTCACCCCAATGCCAGGCTGGGGGTATGGGGGGTGGGAGAGGGGCACCCAGCCCCTCTGCTGCATCCTGCTGCTGGATGATGCCACCCTGGGGAGCAAACACCTGCCTGCAACACCTCTTTGCAGGGATGGGGATGGAGCTGGTTTGTCAAAAAGCAGGGGCTAACCTGCCAGGATGATTTTTTTTTTTAAAATTATTATTTAAAATTGGCCAAAAAAAATCTATTTTCTGTAGAGAAGTGGGAATTCTGGTGGAGCTGGGCAATTTCTCTTCTGACCAGGCTTGGTCAGTGGGATGTTTTCTTAGAGAAAAGAGGGAAAATGCGGCTTTGCTCTTCCAGGCACCCGCAGGCTGTAAGCACGGCTCTGCTGCCTGCCCAGAGCACCACTGCCGGCCTCAGCGTTGCCTGTGGGGAAGCCACAGTCCGTCCTTCTCTGACTGCTCCCTTCCTTGGTGCCAATGGCTCCACAGCAGCCAGCACAGCTCTGGGACCCTCTCCCCCAAACTGCGCAGGGGTGGATTGATGCTGTTGCTAGGTTAATTTAAGCACCCATCACCAGACACCTTACTGGGAGATACAGAGAGGTGGCTTCGTCTTCTTAAGGCTGCAGAACCTCTGCCCGCGTGGACATACGTAGCTATATAGATAAAGGGTATCCATGCTGATCCCGTGCCAGGCCCCGTGACCCGCAGAGATGGGGACACCCTGCATCCGTGGACACCACTGACCCAAGGTGTGCCTGTGCCAGGTGTACACTGCTGAGCTGTTTGCAGATCCTAATTAAAAATAGCTCGTTGGAGCGCTCGGTGACGCTGCTGAGCCCTGCAGTGAGTTCACTCTCTGGAAGTGCTGTCAAGCATCTCCTCTGCCGCAGCTGAACAGCATCATGCTGCTTACGGGAATAACCGGCCCCTTGCAGCCTCGGGTTTGGATGCACCAGCTCTGGGAATATTTTTCTCTCCGGGGATGGCATGGCATTGCTTGCTGCTCATGAGGAGGTGGCAGAGGCCACACAGAACAAGACAGTGGCGCTGCTGGTGCAGGCTGCCAGCCCAGGGCTCCCGGGGGCAGCACGGCAGCAGCAATTCCCAATATTCTGGGAGCGGGTCCCTGGGCTGGCAGATAGCCCCCCTTTATCATTCAGCCTTTTCTTTGTAGCCTCAGCCAACAGACTTGGGGAATTAATTATTCCTTGGACTCAAGGAGCTCTTCTGGTAAAGTCCTCTCCACCTTGATTAAAAACATCTCTTTAATGGGAAATCCCTGCCTACCACTGCTGATAAACTGTCCCCTGGCTATTCCCCTCGCCATTAAATAGGAGGCGTTTGTCCCCACACCGTGAACCTGGGGTTGGGGCCAAAGGGACAAGAGCATCCCCTTGGAGGGTGCACCTGGGTGGCTGCTCTGGCTCCTGGGGCTGGGGCTGCTTCTCCATCACCTGCTGGGGTAGATGTAGGAAAGACCCTCTTAGCAAGATACCCTGGGGTTATCCCGTGCCTGCTGGGGATGCTGCCGAGGCTGAGACAGGCCAAGCAGCTTCTAAAAGAGCGGCCACTGGCTGCTGTCTTTGCTCCCGGCTGGCTGGGGGCTGCAGCCCCTGTAGGGCAGGAGAACGGGAGCCCAGCTGCCCTGGGCTGGATGGGGCTCAGGTGTGACGTAATCCAGGAGCACAGGTTGGTAAAGCCTTTGGTCTCAGGTATGGATTCATCCAACAGCTCCTGACAGCACAGAAATGTTTGGGGGTGGGTTTTGGTTCCCTGCCCCGCCCCCCCCCCCCCCCCCCCCCCCCCCCCCCCTTCTGCTTTTTCTTTTTTAAGCCTCTCTCCAGTTTGCCCATCGGTGGGATCTGCAGTTTCTCCCTCACTGCGCAGCTGCTGTGGACTTTCCTTGGAGCCTTTTCAGCCCCTCGAGCTCCGATTTTCCATCCCAGAGCTTTTGCTTTTTCCTTTCTGTTTTCATTCACTTTTAGTGCAACAAACCGGTGCTTTGAGACCCAGACAGCAGGCACACATACATGGAAAGGCAAAATGTTTATGGAAGGAAATGGCATTTCTCTGGGCTTTAGGTAATGCTTTTCTTAGCCGCGTTGCGGGGGATGGTGCATGATGGGTGCAGGCAGCCGTTGCTTGTGGGCTGTGGGTGTGGGTGCTTTCCTGGGCAGGGTAATTCAGGTGGGACCAAACACCACGATGACTCTTTCCCTCCTGGGGTGGCCCTGCCGGTGATGCTCAGGAGCATCTTTAAAGAGAAGGACCTTGAGGACACACTTTTGGGATGCTTGGCTTCATCAGCATTTGGGGGGCTTGCTAGGAGCCTCTTCTAAGGAGAAGCGGCGGATGAGCTACCCAGCAATCTGAAGAAGCCCCATGTTTGCAAGTTCTGCTCATCATGGGGGACATTAGCCACCCTGACGCCTGCGGGAGGGATATGGCAGCAGAGTCCAGGCCACCCAGGAGGTCTCTGGAGGGCACCCATGATGTCCTGACACAGGCAAACAAGGGGAGATGCTATGCTGCACCTCATGCTTGCAACCCAGTAAGGACTGGTGGGGGACATGAAGGTCAGGGGCAGCGCTGGATGCCCAAGGAGCTCCTGACACAACTCAGACATTAAAAGGAACTGTACAAAAGATGGAAGCAGGGGCCCTGGGAGAAGCATAGGGACACAGTGTGGGCATCCAGGGGTGGGGTTTGGGAAGCCAAAGCTCACCTGGTGTTGGTTCTGGTGAGGGATGTGGACATGCACAAGTCCATGGGACCTGATGGGCTGCACTCACGGGTGCTGTGGGAGGTGCTGCAAGGCCACTGCTTATGATCTTGGAAAGGGCACAGGGATCAGGGAGGTTTCTGAGGGCTGGAAGGGAGCAAAAGCTGCTCCTTCCCTCACGGAAAAGGAGGCTTGGGAGAGCTGCAGGCCAGGCAGCTTCACCTCCCCCCATGCAGGTGGCGGAGCAGCTAATCCTGGATGCCATTTCCAGACACCTGAAGGACAAGAAGGTGATGGGAAGCAGTCAGCGTGGCTTCGCAAGAGGAACACATGCCCATCCAGCCTTCTGCAGGGCGGTGGCTGGCCCAGTGGATGGGGCCGAGCAGTGGGTGCTTTACCTTGACTCCGGTGAGGCTTTTGGCACTCTCCCCTGCAATGCCTTCATGAAGTACAGGCTGGGTAAGCCGACCTTGATGGGGGCTGAAAACTGGCTGACCGGCCAGGCTCGGAGGGCTGGGTTCACTGGCACAAAGTCCAGCTGGAGAGTGGTTACCAGTGGTGTACCCCAGGGGTCAACAGTGGGGCCCAACTACTCGTTAACCTCGTCATTAATGACCTTGACACAGGGCCAGAGTGTGTGCTCAGCACATCTGAGATAATGCAAAACCGGGAGGAGTGGCTGGTGTGCCAGAGGGTCATGCTGCTGTTCAGAGGGGACCTCAGCAGGCTGGAGAAATGGGCTGAGAGGAACCTCAAGAAGTTCAGCAAGCGGCCAACCCCCCCCCGGTGAGAGATAAACCTCCCCCCTCCCCATGCACCCTGGGGGCCGACTGGGTGGAAAGCAGTTTTGCAGAGAAGGAACTAGGAATGCTGGTGGACACCAAGCTGCCACAAGCCAGCAATCCCCCCTCACAGCAAAGGCGGCCACCAGCATCCTGGGCTGCATTAAGACCGTCTCTAGCAGGAGACACACTGGTGTGCTGGGCCTCCCAGTACAGGAGGGACAGGGACATACGAGTACAGAGAATGGCCAAGCTGATGATTCAAAGCTTGGACTGGTTGAGAAGAGCCAGCAGGAACTGGGCTTGGTCAGCCTTGGAGAAGCAGAGGCTCAGGGGGATCTTACTGATGCATCCAACAGTGAGGGGGACAAAAATGAGCTACAAGAGGCAACGGCCACAAGCAGAAACAGGGGAAATTCCATTTAAATGCCAGAAAAAAAGCCTTTTTTTAACCGTAAGTGTGGTCTAACCTTGCACCAGGCTGCCCATGCAGCCAACCACCCCTGGAGGTACCCAACCCCAGGCTGAGCATCCTGCTCTCACTGCCCCTGTGCTGGCTGAGGGCTGGGGCACCCGGGGGGGTCCCTGCCACCCTCAGCAAGGCGGTGACACTGCCAGCAGCACCAGCACGTGCAGAGCGCAAAGCTGAGAAAATTATGGAAAAACCTGGGCCAGAAGCCATTGGCCTGCCCTCGACACCTCCTGCGGCTGAGCACCCACGGCCAGCGGCAGCACCATCCTTCTGGGCCTGCTCTGGCCCACGGTGGGTCTGAAATTTGCAGGTTTTAAGACCAGAACCAGCCCAGCCTTAAAAACCGGACCCAAACACCTCCACAGCTGAGGCTTTTTAGCCACGTGTCTCCGCAGCCTCCAAGCTGCTCAGCCCCGATTCCTGCTCATTTCAAAAGAAAATCCCGTATCTGAACGGCTCCCGGGGCGTGGGCATCCAAAAGGGACAGAGATGCAGCTGCATGGGGGATGCCGGGGGTTTCTAAGCCCTGCCACGGGCTTTATATAATGACACTAAACCCCGCTGCAGAACTGCGCCACTCCTCCTCCCTTACCCCATGGGACCGGGCATTTATTTTATGCTATTTTTTTTTTGTTTTAAGTACGAGGCCATTTGCCAAAAAGAGGATAAATAAGGAGGCGCCACACCCCAGTGTTACAAAACCTTGTATTAATCATCTCCCTTCACTTTCAATATAACGTTGATATGAAATATAGCCATGATTCCTAGTTACATGGGAGGAAATGAGTAATAAATACATTGGAGCAAGTTGAAATCACGAGGGTGTTTCACTGGGAACAACATTTGAAAACTGTACACTTGCAAAGACCGGCATCTCCAAACATTAGTATTTCTTTATATCGGGAAGCTTTTACATGTAACAAACATGCTATTTCCATATATGACAAAAAAAAAAAAGAAAAGAAAAGAAAAGAAATTTAAAATATGCATTGCTCGGCAACATTAACTAGGCAAAAATAGTTCTTTGTGCACTAACTTTGTACAGAAAAACCAGGACTAAAGGCATGCATGTACAATAAAAGGCTGCCCAGGAACGGCATGCAACAGAAGAGAGTTCAAAGCTTTTTAAAGTAAGCTTACAGTATGCATAAATACATAAGGGTTATATATATATTAATAAGGGAGGAAGTATTCTGTTTAACATTATTAACATTCCTGTTTTTTTTTTTTCTTCCTATTCCTCCCAGAGGAATACACATTCACCTTTAAGTAAAGATAAAGGAATACAAAAAATAAAACTCACTTTGCAAACTCTGATGACTCGTATAAAATCAACTTTAGTGTTATCGTCGCTGTGTGCAAATTATAGACGTCTGCAGGACCCACTTTCCATCAGGCACATTCAGAAAGCCAAACCTGGGGCACAGCCGCACCCCGACATGGAGAAAGGTGACAACAGAAATCGTTTCCCTAAGTGCTGACCAACCTTGAGCTTTGCTCCGCGCCACTTGCGAGCGTAAATCACAGTTTTGGATTTTCCTGCTGGATGCTGGCTGGGCTTGACCCCCGCTAAGATTTTTTTAATGAGCTGAGCAAGCCAAAGCAAAGCCCAGCTCAAGTCCAGTCAAGCGCAGGGCTTGTCCCTGGGGAGGGGGAGGACACCTCGGAAAAAAAAAAGGTTTTGTGGTTGGTTTTTCCCCCCCCCCCCCCCGGGTGTCGCAGCCACGGGGAGCATCCGCCGGACCCAAGGACACTTGGGCGCTGAGCTGGCCGGCCTCCCCGCCGCAGCCGGGGACGGCTCAGGGGAACAGCACCAGTAAAAGGTCCCCGGTGGGCGCTGGGGGCACCAGGGGCTGTCTCTGGGGGAGCAGGGTGGGGGGGAGATGCCCACCCAACACCGAGGGCCCCCGTGGTGGCGACATCGCCCTAGCCACAACGCGCGCGTGGTACAAAACAGTTGCACGTGGGGTGAACGGGTGAATACAAAAAAGAAAGGCACTGCCGCTTTATTACTAAAGATTTGACTTCACAGCCTCACTCATGCAACTGGTTTTTTGTGGGTTTTTTTTTGTTTTTTTGTTTTTTTTCCCCTTTTTTCTTTTTATAAATAATTTTTATTTTCTTTTAGGATTCAAGCTTTTTTTTTTTTTTTTTTCTTTTTTTTTTCTGAACTTCTTTTTCTGGACCTCTGCTGCCTGCACTCAGCACAGGCATCCCAGGGCCAAGCAGGACTTCCTGAACGCAACTGAAGCCACGATTATTTTTTTGTGTTACTTAGAAAAAAACAACCAAGGAACAGCAAACACAACTAAGTCGTTATTAACACTGTCAATGGAAAAGAAGCTCTTTTTTTTTTTTAACAAAAGGAAAAAACAATTGAATTATTTGGTGGTTGTTAATAACAGACATTATCATGGTTACCAGCCATAGCAAGTTAATAGGTAATATATCCAAAATAATATCTCTTAACAATCAGATAACCTCTGTTTCTATAGTCAGCGAAGGAATAAATAGAATTTCAGCTCCGTAAATACATTTGAGCCTTTCCCGAGGAAGGCTCCTGCTACAGCGGTTGTGTTCACACCTCGGTTTCATACAACCTGGGGATGCTCAGGGGGTGACCCAAGTGTCCAGCGCCGGCCGGCGCCTGCGGCTCAGCCCCCTCCAGCCCCCTCTTTGCCTTCACCTTCTCACACCTCTTCCCGACCTCCCTCGCTTTCCGTTTTCCCCTTCTCCGCTCCCCCCCGCACACCCCACCCCATCTCATGCCTGCTGGGAAGCAGGGCACCAAGGAATGGCAAACATAAAACATTGCATTTGGCACTTGTGTTTTTTTTGTGGTTTTTTTGTTGTTTTTTTTTTTTAGAAAACAACTTAAAAATGCTGCATGGCAAATGGATTCACACATCTCCCATCCCTGCTGGCCCAGCCGATGCTCTGGTTCCCCTTAGCCCCCAGCCCTGCTCCCACTGGTCCCAGCACACACTGCTGCCCATCGGTGCTTACGGTCCAGCTCATTTTGGGAATATTGCTGCAACCTCCATGGCTGCTGCTCCCACCCATCACCTCCTTTCTTTAATTAATCTTCGATTTATTATTCCATCAGAAGACTCGGAGCAGCATGAGGACCAGCAGGAGCAAAGCTGCCACTATGCCAAGCATCACTGTTGCACTGATGGCTTCTCTGTCCCCCTTCTTGCTTTGAGCACGGGCTTGAGCAGCACCGTGTCGGATTTACCGATTTAATGCCCTTGGCTCAAATTTAGCTCCCTGTGGCAGGGGGCAAGGGGGCAGCCAAGCCACAGCCACAGTCTCCTCCTTGGCATGTGTTTAATGCCAAGAAAAGGGGGCTGTGAAGCTGCATTTTGGTGCCTTTTGGGGCTTGTTTTTTTTTTTTAATTTGGCTAAATAAAACCACAGGCTTGCTCCCGAGCCTCTTTCATCCCTCGTTAGCCGCCCCTGGGCTGGAAAAGCCCCTTATGGCTGGATTTTGGCAGGCTGGGGCCAAATGTGTAAAGCCAAGATGCAGCACCTTCCTGGTACCTGCGCAGGCAAGGCAAGAGACATGGAAACTCACCCAGTGTCCCCCCCCCTTCACTGACATCCCCCGGGACCCTCTGCTGGGCAAGACGAGACACCCCACCCCCCCACCACCCCCACGTCCCCACACCCTGACCCATGCCAGGGGCGCAGGGACAGGGGACCGACCCCACGCCCAGCAGGCGCCCGCCGACCCTCCGCCTCCTCTGCCCGGTGCACAATGCTGCATCGAAACTGCGGATGCTCTTGGCTAAACTGAAAGGAAATTTTGGGGTTATTTTCATTATTATTTGGTTTTGATTTGTTTTTTGTTTTTTAACTCTGGGCTCGCCGGGCCAGTCTGTGCCTGAAGGCAGCAAAACTCAAGAGATGGGACCACCGGCCCCGAAGCCCCTGGCAGGACTGGCAAATCCTCCTCAAAGGGTTTTTGGTCACACATGCCCCTGTGTGATACTCGGCACTCATTCGTATCCTTGTCCAGAAACAGGGCTTGCCCATGGTGCTCTGGTGAACCCTCCGTTGTCAGCACTCTCCTGCCGCGTCCTTCCCCACCCTCCCCATGCTTTTCATCATCGTTGTCGATTTTTTTTGCCATTTTTTCCCCCCTAGCATGGATGTAATAAATGACAACACAAATTCCAAGTCTAATGATATGTTCACAAGGACAATCTACACATTCACAAAATTAAAACAGGAGAGAGAGAAAAAGAGAGGAGAGGAGGAGAGAGAGGAGAAAGGATGCAAGCTATCGCTGAGGCTCCCTGCAAGCCCCGACCTCGCCGCTGGACCCGCAGCAGTTGTTCTCCCGGCCAGCGTCCCCGTTGCGACGCCTTCTAGATCGTGGAGGTTCGGTCGACACCATCTGCAAGCAGGAAGGCAGAGTTAGCAGCAGCCCCGGCGAGCAGCTGCTCACCTCGCACCAGCATCCCCTGAGCTGGGGAGTGGAGGGGAACGGACCCCCAGAGCACCCTCAACCCGCAGACCCTACGGTGAGGTGGCACGGCGAAGCCACCCCCTCCCCATCACCCCAGGGGGGTGCAGAGGGGTTCTGGGGTGTCAGCACTCTGCCAGTGCCTCCATTCCACCGTCTGTCCCCACCCCGCGGCAGCCCCCCAGGTCGCTGTTCCAACACCAGTCCAGGCTTTCTGCCCCGTCCCCATGGCACCTTTCCCCGGAGCAGAGGGGGCTTCTGGGCAGCCTGGACTCACTGCAAGATGGGTGTAAGTCTGGGAACGCCCCCCCCCAGCAGGTCAAGTTCATGACCCACTGCCCAGGAGTGGGGGGACGGAGCTGGAGCCAGTCGCGGGGGGCTGCCTTCCCCCCAGCTAACCTGGCCCTGCAACACCTGCACCGCAGAGGATGCAAAATTTTCCTCCGTCTGAGGATGATGGCAGCACCCAACCCCCCGCCCCGAGTCATTTCTGTCTCCCCAGAGCCCCTGTCCCCAGCGTCCCATCACAGCAGGGACACGTTCAGCTGCAGCCCCGAGCCCAGGAACGAGGGGTCCACGACCCATCCCAACGCCACACAAAGGACCCTGCAGCCAGTAGCCCCCCCCCCCTCCGCCACCTCCTGGGCACCGGCAGCTCTTATGGGGCCAGAAATCAACACCCAGCAGCATTTCCCACCCCCCAGCCCTCCTCCGGCCCCAACCGCCCCCCGTCCCTCATCCCAAACCCCCATCCCTGGGATGGAGAGCGTGGGCGGGGGGGGCAGCTCCCGGGGTAGCCCACGAACAGAGCGCTCCCTGTTACGCTACCCAGGGCATCACGGCCACCTCCCTTCTTAAGACTAAAAACAAACAGGTTTGTTACGCCTTTTTTTTTTTTTTTCTCCCCCGAAGGTTTATTTTTTTAAGAGCTATTTATAGCACAACCGGTTTCCAGAGGCTCGGGTATGCAACCTGGAAAAAATAACTCGGAGGAACAGTACCCTGCAGAGGAACAAGACAGCTAAGCCTCGCCTGGGCACACGCCGGAGAACCGCTTCGGGTGACAGAAGTGTCCTTGTCTTCCCAGCCAGGGATGCTGCTGCGGCGCTGCCAGGGCTCTGCTGCCTCTTACAGTCCTGGCTCCTCCGTCCCTCTCCCCGGCCGGGCTGTGGCGTTGCTGCAGGGAGCCCGGTAGCACTCATCCTCCCCGGTGGCACTCATCTTCCCCGAGGGCTCCCGTCCTCAACTGTTCCACACAGTCCGGGGATTGCCGGGGCGAGACCCCAGCTGGTTATTCAGGAGGGTCTGGGCAATGCTGGTGGCCGTGCTCGTCCCTTTGCCGGGGAGAGGGGTCATCCTTCTGCTTGGGGGTCCAGTGCATCGGCGAGGGGTGCCAGGCGCTTCTGGTGCCGGTGCTTTTTGCTGCACCGGGCTCTCCATTGCGCTGCTGTTGCCTTTTCCAGCTTTCCTGCCTGTTTTTCTGCCTGGTCCTCCTCCCTCCCCATGCCTGTTACCCCCTGCTTGAGCTGGCAGCTGCAGCCACCCCGGGCACAGGTGAGGAGCCGTCAGTGCCACCGGCACAGCGCCCGGCACAGCGCCCGACAGGGTTTTAGCCCCGTGTCCTGGGCTCCCGCACCCCCCGGCCAAACGAGGGATGCTGGTGGCAGAAGGGTAAAATACTCCCAAGCCCGTGAGCCACGTGAGCGCACTGGTGGCAGGGGCTTTTATTAAAAACTAGTAACAGACTAGTGAGCTAATACTAATTATTATTAGCAAGCTAACTAGTGGCTAATAAGCACGGACTCCACTAGTGCTGCATGCGAACCCTGTGTTCGGTTTTACCCCCTGCCCCGGCTGCTTCGCCGAGAGAAGCCAGTGTCCCCGTCCGACCCCTCCCAGGAGCATCCCCGGGAGCATCTGTGCATCCAGCCCCACCGTCATCCTGACCCCTCACAGCCACAGCCTGTCCCAGGTTTTGGGGGTAACGGGACAGGTGCCAGGGGGCTCGGTGGAGGCAGCGTGGACGTGCTGGAAGAGTCCAAGGAGGAGGGAGTGCTCACCGCTGAGCGCGTGCTCCGTCATGCTCAGGCACAGGGACTCCAGCCTGTTGTTGATGTCAGGTTCAGTCACCGGCACCTGGAACTCTGTGGGGAGAAAGGGACAGGAGACTTTGGTCAGGGGACCTAGCAGGGCTCCCGCCTGCCTGCCCTGCACACCCTGCCTGCCCGGCACGGGTGCGCGCGAGGGAGGAAACCACTGGAAAGATGCCCCGGAAGGCTCTGACCGCACGGCCGGACTCTGGCAGCGCTTTGCTTCCTGGTGCAACCATCACAGCCGGCAAGAGACAGTTGCAAAAATAGTCATTGCTCCCCTATTTCTTCTCAATAAGGGGTAAACCTGGGAAGAGGCAATGGCATTGCAGCAGGAGATGGATGGAAACGAGGGGTTCAGGCACCAGTCAGAGATGCTGTGGGGGAGCTGGGGTGAGAGCGGGACCCCCGCCCCAGCAGGGGACAGCCCCGGGCTCTCCCCTTGCCCAAGCCCCGCAAAACCCTCAGTATGTGCAAAACCTTCCGGTGGCTCCGGGGAGCCGGGAGCTGCCCACGCAGGCAGCGTGCAGGCAGGGCTAGTGCTGGACGTGGGATGGCAGCACAGACCGGCGGAGCCGCCAGCCGGCTTTTCCATGGCCGGCTTCACCGGCTGCTCGGTCGCCCACGGCCCCGCTGCCACCACCCCAGGTGGGGGGTGAGCACAAAAAAAGGGGGTGAACGAAGTTTGGTGTGCTGCAGCACCCCGGCCTGATCCCTACTGCATCAAACTGTGCATGTTCTGCAGTAAAAGCTGCAAATACAGCTATTGCTACTGCTGGGTGGCATCTCCTGCTTGCCACGGGCTCACAGGAACATGGGATGAGATTCAGGAGGGTTGAGGTCCCCGCAGCCTGATGAAAAGTGGTTTGAGAGCCCAGCACCACATTATTGCTTATTTTCTTCGTGACTCGGTCTGCATCTTTGGCTCCCTAATCCTCCTACGCCCTCAGTCACCGCAGGCTAACATGCAAAGAGAAACCTATTTATTCTCCCTCAGCGCATGCAAAAATGTGCCCTTGTCCTGGTGTTTAATCAATACCCAAAAACAGACGCTGCTTTTGCTGGACAGGACATTTGCTGCCTAAATCATGCAGCTAAAACACCGCAGGCGTGTGATGTGAGGGGAGCTGCCAAGCCGAGACCACGGCAGAACCTTATGGATGAGGTTTAGTTTACTGGGGTGTGTGTGTAAATCCCTGTCCTGTGGTATAAAACGTTATGGTAAGCGTGCTGGTAAGAAAAGCCAGGCTTAAAGGCTAATGAAGGGA
This sequence comes from Falco naumanni, assembly GCF_017639655.2. NCBI lineage: Eukaryota > Metazoa > Chordata > Aves > Falconiformes > Falconidae > Falco > Falco naumanni. Next base: position 34,251,307 of record NC_054060.1, read on the forward strand.
TACACAGAGAAAAAAAGCATGAATATCCTAATTGGTAGGATGCTCCAGGTTCAGGGGTCAAGTTCAGCAGAAACCCTCCTGAATCAGAGGATGCTCCTATATGTGGGAGCATTTTCACAGTGTTTGGGAGGGAAGCACCGATGTAGCACCATTTGCCTTCACACGGATCATGAAAAGAAATCCCCTTGAGTGGGCAGTCCTTCCCCACCAGGTCTCTGTGTCCACACATGAGCAAAAAAGGTGACGGATGAGCTACCGCCTTCCCCACCTGGCATGAAGCCCCTCAGAAGCTAGGTAAGGCACCAACACTTCTATACAGGGCCAAGATGTTATATACAGGGTCAAAAATCCTTCCGGTGATGCCACTGGGTCAATCAACCCATTAATCCCACTAGTGCCAAAGATACCCAGCTCGGGCTGTGCCAGCCAGCGGCGAGCCTGGCTACAAGCGTGCCGGCACAGCGGCGTGCCTGTGGCGAGGCTCCCCGCCAGGGAGCCTTTCATGCAGCCTCCCCTCGTCTCGCCAGGCTGTGGGTAAGTGAAAAAGCAAATGTCTGCTTCCTACCTGGCTGCTGAAACATCAGCATGGTCTGCGGGGAGGTGTGGACCGGCAGCGAGCGCGTCCTCTGCACCGAGCTGTGGCTCCGGCTGGGCATGCTGTTGCTGCCGCCGGGGTTGGCAAACCAGAGGTTCTGTGGGAAGCAAACAGAAAGAGGGGTGTGGGATGTGAAACGGAGGCTTCTGTGCTGTGTATTTATAACTCCCCTTGGGCTCATTTCCCCGGCCCCCACCCCTTGGTTTGCCTCCCCCCACCGCCCCCCGCCGCCGCTCCCTCTTCTGCATCCCGCTGCCCGGAGGAGAGCGCAACTCAAAGGCCAGCAAACTGGTCTTGCTCGCTTGAAAAGGAGAACAAATCCAGGGATCTGAATAATTTAGAGGAGGAAAAGCAAAGGAAGCTTGTCTGGAAAAGCTGGAGATGCCGTCAACGCTGACCAACCTGTCTGCCTTGCTTGAGGATGGCGGGGCTGGCGGCAGGGCTGCGCTGGGGGGTGCCCAGCAGCCCACTGGGGCCCAGCAGCCCCAGCCGGGCAGTGGGGAGGTTGCGGGAGGGGATCTGGAACTGGCGGGGGTTCCGCCGGCCCAGTCCTGCCCCTGCAGATCCGGCTGTCGGTAAGGAGTTCGACTGGCCAAAGCCTCGGCTGCGGAGAGAGAAAGCACCGAGGGTGAGAAACGGGCCCCTGGGAGGGGACGGTGCCGCTGGCACGGGGGCGAGCGGCTGGTTTGGTGCGCTCAGACCAACAGCCAAACGTCCCGAGCGTGCCCCAGTGTTGTTGCAAAGTGCCGTACTGGGGTTCGCCACCCCGTGCCCATCCCACGGCCACCGGACCACCGCAAGCTCTGCTCCTGCCCCGACCTTCCCATCCTGCTGAGGATGGTCCTCCATCCGCACGTGCAGTGGGAAGGAGGAGGTCTGGGCATACCGCAGCGGCATCCTTTCTTCTTCCCACCTGCCAGTCACCCTCTCCCCCTTCTGCAGTTGTCAGATTCTCATTATTTTTCTTTAAAGTTTATTTTACTCCTGCAAAATAGGCCTGTTCTTAAATGCAAGTCAAAATAATGCAGGTAATTCCCTGGGCACTGGAGCTAGCAGCATCTGATTTCTTGGGTTTTGACTTAAAACTCTTCATGCCTTTGAACTGTACAAAAGGGATCTCTCGTGTGGATTCTCTAGTGTCTAATAAAGGTTCAGCTGATGCTGTTGGGTTTTCTTTTGTGGGAATGCTTGAAGGGTCAGGCCGCCTCCCCTTCCAGGAGGCTTATTTTTACAAACATGGTCCTCTCTGAGACCATGTCTCAAATTCTGTAAAATTTGGTTAAAATTACCTAACAAATCCAAGATTTCCTAGGGAGGGGACGACCAAAAGGCACATTCCTGCAGAGGTGGGACTGGCTCTGCACCTGCTCCCGTCTCTGCACTGCAAACCTCATCCAGCTCCCTGCGGTCAGAGCAAAACCATCTGGACCCAAGACCACGCAGCCCAAACGTCCCGAGACACTGGCCTCAGGGCACAAAACCATCTTTGTTATTCCTTGGAGGGGAGGGTTGCACACATCGGCATCCCTCCCCATTTAAAACCAGAGGAATGACAAAAAACATCAGGTAATCCTTGGAAACACAAGCAGTGTGGGTCTCCTCTGCACAACATCAGCTTGGTGGCTCTGCCCGATCAGCTGGGCAGCAGGACAGCAATGCCATTACCAGGTTTAAAGGTAGGAGCACTCCGCAAACGCACCGCTGCGGTTGCTTTTACACTCCCCGTTCCCTCCTGCCCTTCTCCAGCTTCATCATCCTCACAGATGTTTCAGCTCACCTTCCTCCCAGCCCTCGTCTCTCCTGCTTGTGTGGGTGGCTGCAAACATGCTGCAGACGACATGAGCACGCTGGGATTCCAAAACCAGATAAATTTACTAGGCAGGAGTATGACGGGTTTTCTTTAAACTTCTTCCAAGAAACTCTCTTGCCATTGAATCCCCATGAGAAAACCAGGGCTGGCTGCATGCTCATTCCTCGCCCGCAGCTTCCCAGGAGCAGAAAGAACAGAAGACACGTAAAATGCAAACCACCCAAAAGCAGCAATGAAACTGGAGAGCATCCTGGGTGGCTCCAGGAAAGGGACTGGCATCATTTCAAGCCAGCGGCTCTATCTTGTGCTTGGGGTCAGCCTGGCTGCGCAGCTAAACTGCTGCACCAGTGACGGCCCAGACCAAATGGGTCCATCAAAAACCTTTGCTCTTGCCTGTTCTGCATCCGATCGTGCCACAAACACTGAAACATCTTATTTTTCTCCATTCCAAAATATTTTATTTCATAGCACTGGGGAACACTCTGGTTCTGCGCTTGTTCCTTCCGAACTCGCATCCCAGCTGTCCCAATGCTCCCAGTTATCTCCAAAACATTTCCTTTTTGAGAAAAAAGAACTTGCACGAGACTGCAATAAAACTTAGACTTAGCAAAATGAAACAAAAGGCTGATGTTATTGTTAAAACTCATCTAAAAATGTATCTTCTTTGCCATAACCCCAACATTTTTCTAGGATGCCCCAAAATCCAGCATCACCCTGGAAGTGAGCGAACACAGTGTTTGCAATACAGCCCTACCCAGCGTTCTGACCCCAGCCCTCTGCATCCTCTGCAGGCTCCAAGCCTTTTTTTGCCAGTTGATGGCTTTTTGGTGAAACTCCAGCGCTGATGTACTTAGCAAAGGGCAGCAGGCAGGGGCACAACCGCCGGGGTAAGCACCGACCACACTTACAAGCGAACTTACTGCTGCTTTCACTTCCCAGCCAGTGCCTGGGGTTTTATCACTGAAGCTTTTCCAAGCCTCTTCCCTCCCAAAATGCCACTCTGAACCTGGCAGGATCCAACCCTCCCTGTTGGGAGACACTGGTCCCACTTGAGATGCTCTTGCCGGACCCCCAGATGCTGCATCCACCCCTCCACCCCCGAAATTCCACGTACCTCCTCTGCTGCCGATAGCCTGACAGCTCCAGTAGGGATTTCCGAGGGAAAGACCGAAAGAGTTTCTGCACCTGCTGTTTCCATGACAGCAGCCGTTTCTTCTGGATCTCTGTAAACGCCTGCCCCCAAAAAAAGAGAGAAAAAAAGGAAACATGAATATTTTTCTGGACAAAGTGAGCAGAGATGCGTCTGTGGGTGTGTGGCTAAAGAAAACCAGCTGGAGCGGGCGGTGGCATGAGTCGAGCCCCACTGGCAAGTCCAGAGGGAAACCTCGGTCTCTCTTGAGGATTTACTCATCTCAGGTGGAGAAAACGCTCCGGCAGTGTCCCCTGCGCCCCTGAGCGATGGCCCGGCTCTGTCCCCGAGGCTGCCGCCCCCCCAGCTCCAGCACAGCAGGGCTTCCCCACAGCTTCCCCACTCCCTGCCCCAGCCCCGGGCTCCCTGCCCGCTGCCAGGCTGTGAGTGCAGCTTCCCATGGATTGATGGCTGGTCCCTGCCAGGTGGTGACACTTGTCACCTGGACGGGGCTCTAGAAAATGTTGCCAGGGTGGGAAAAAGCTGGGATTTGGAAAACAGAGCTGCTCTACGGCATCCTGCATCCTGTCCTCCTCCTCCGGGCTGGGCAGAGCTCGGCTCCGTTCCTGGCACCGACGGCTTCTGTGGGAGGTCACCCAGGGTGAGCTCTGTCACCCGCCAGGCTCCCTGCGAAGGTCACCCATGCAGCGGACAGAACCTCCTCCCAAAACGCCCCAGACCTCCTGGCAGCCGGTGTGGGTTACGGTGTGGGTTACGGGGACACCCACGTGCCCACCACAGCTAACTTTAGACACCCAACGTCTCCACGCCGGCGGCAGCGAGGAGTAGAGGTCTCCGGAGGACAATCTGGAGGCTAATTAGCATCTGACTTGATTGCTCTGAACCGCCTTCCAGAGGAGACGCTCTCCCCCAGCGCTGATTACACCGGAGCCGACACAGACAGTGCTCCTGGGACACAGGCTGGCACTGGTGGGGTGATGCTGCGTCACCACGGCCACCCTGGGTGCTCCTGGAAAATGAGCCCCTCTGCAGCTCCATGTCTTCCTGGCTCTGCTCTCCAGCCCTGGCCCCTCTGCTCCCACCACCCTTGTCCCTTTCTTGGCACCTCTGCTCCCCCCGAGATACCCTGCTCGGCCATTCAGAAAGTCCAGGCACCATTTCCAGGCTCTGATGCTGTCCAAGAGGGGAGCAAGTGGGGGCACAACATACTCCCCGCTCCAGCCCCTCCAGCTGTTTTCCACTATGTAAAGCACCAAGACGACCGTATCGATGGCTCTGAACTCATTTTGCAGCAAACCCCAACAGTGGGTGCCACCCCGATACCACACAGGGCCAAATGTCAGCTGGCACCACAGGCACTGCCAGCAAAATGCACCGAACCCCCCGCCCGCGACTGACAGAGGTGCCCAAGAGCACGGTTCAGAAAATATGATGAAGCGCTTCCATTTTGCCCGGGATCCAACAATTTCACCCCAATTCCAGATGCCCTGTGTGTGGCCCTGCAGAGATCCATGGATCAAACCTTTGCATAAGCGTGGCTCGGGAGTTGGCTTCAGCTGCAAGGAAAGGGGCTGCACGCTGCCTCTCTCCTCTTCCACGTGCTGTGCACCACCTTTTAGGGTTTGCAGCCACCAGCCCTCTCTGGAGGAGATTTTCCCGTGCTTTCCAGCACATTTTTCTATAAACAAATAACTGAGAAACTTTTAAAGCCTGCAGCTCCTACCAGAGGGCGTGCGATCTTCCCCTGACCCCCGCCATATGGGCAGGCGCTGAGAAGCAGCTTGTCCTTCCAGGTGCAGCCAGCATGGGTACAAAATGCTGCAGGACACTGGGGACACGGGCCATCCCTCCCTGCCACCAGGCAGGAGCGTGCCAGAGCCCTGTGGCACTGCCTCAGCCATCCCAAGCCATCACCTGGCAAAGGCAGATCTGCCGGGAGCAGAAGCAGATGCCCCTGTTGCAAAACCCCAGGACCACATGCTGCAAAACAGCAGGCGGCAACGCCGAGGGATCATCGGGTCTGTGTCATAGAAACAGCCTGCATGTTCATCCTGGGTGTTTTTCTTTCATCCAGCTGTTGATCGGACTGTCACGAGCCAGATGAATTTCCCAGCTCCAGACCTTGGCAACTAAGTGAGCGTAGGGGGGAGCAACGTGTCCATGCACCACGCTGGAACTACCTCCTGCTCCAGTCCCGCTCTGTCAGAATTCCCGTTAATACCCCCCCAAAATATTTGTGCTAGAAACCAAAAAGTTTACATAAACAGACACTTTGGAAACAGTTCCTAAGTGATGAGAACAACAGCTTTGGATGATCTGTCACGACTCACCTCATGGATTAGACATTTGTCTATGAGCTGTAAATAGGAACTTATATTCTCTTCGTCAGGTCGGGAAACTAAAAGTTGTGTGCATACTGGAAAAAAAAGAAAGAGAAATGGGCACGGGAACACCGAGCTGGGGTCCAACAAACACCTTGGACAACCTGTTTCCCTTGTCCCATGGGCAGGTCTTCTCATCAGTGAGAAGAAATGTCCTTCCCCAATTCCTGCCATGCTGTCCTATATTTAGGCCCAGATTTTGTTCTCTGTTATGATGGTGTAAATCCAGAGTAACACCACTGGAGTCACCAAAATTAGACCTGAGCATATCAGGGGCACAGGATTATTCCCTATTCCTATGCAAGAGCAGGCGCTGGCAGAGCTCCTGCTCCTATGGCCAAAATCTGCCCTCGCTGCAAACAGATTCCCACCTTATCCCGATGGGTTTTAACCTCTTTTGGAATTAGTGCCATAAAAGCAAGCAGAAACGAGTCTCTCCTGTCATAAGCCCCAGGCAGGGTTGCCTCGTGGTCCAGGAGGACACCTTGTCCTGGCAAGGCTTGTGCCATACGTGCAGCTTCGTGCGTGACGGAGCCATTTGTCACGGGCTGAATTCATCAGCGGGTTTAAAATGGGGCCCCAAACCCACGTTTGTTTGTGCATGCAGTCAATTAGCTGGTCAGATATCTGGCACCAAGCTTTTATACAGGGGCTGGTATTTCTTTGTGGCATCCCAACGAGCTTCTTTCTATTCCTGGTCTCCCACGTGAGCCTGCAGTTGAGGCTCCTCTCTCCTCTTCCCCAGGGAGATCTCCCGCCACGTGGCCAGCACCGACAGCTCAGGTGCCACCGATGGGAGGTAGGACACATACAAGCTCACACAAATTGGCTCCAGAGCCCTGTACACAGCACAGGAGGTCAGACCCTACTTCACGTCACTCGTGTGCACTTGCCGGTGTGTTAATCCTGATGCAAAGCCGTGCACCCCGCACCAGGCATGGAATGACACCTGGGTATTTTGGATGTCCTGCATATAATCCAGGGCTTAAAAAGGGGCTTGGACCCAGCTGATTTGCACTCTAGACGGCTCACACCCAGCCCATGCGCCACTGCTATCCCACCAAACAAAGCAAGCCTAAGGGATGCTGCTGTCAACACCTCCGGACTGGTGGGACGCCTCCAGGGCTCTAAATGGGAAGGGAGAGGATGCTATCTGTCCCGACCGGGGGGGCAGGCAGCCCATCCCATCGCTGCCCCTCCCAAAAACCACTGCCCACCTCCCCACCCATGCTCTTACCTCTTTACCACAGCGTGATGGAGCCTCAAAAAATCATCACCCCTAGGACTGTGGCTTGCAGGAGCTCAGAGAAAGGCTGCTGCCAGTGCTGCCGGTGCACACACCCTGCCCTGAAGCAGCTCTCCCCAGCGAGGACACCAGTAATAAGTGACAGCCGCTCACCTTTCCCCATCACTCTGGTGAACTGTCCGGGCAGGTCGCCTTCGGGCAAAGGGCCCCCCCCCTGACTCGCCCTCGCATCCCGGCAAATGGTGCTGCTGCATCCCCCCCGCGGCAGAGTCCTTGCAGTCAGAGCCTTGGCTGTCGGAGCCCATCAGGGAGGAGGGGTGATGCGAGTCTGCGTCCCGGCTGTGCTCCTCCGTGCTCGAGTTTTGGGAAGAGTAGGCTTTGATGGGGGTGAGGATCATTTGGTGTAGTTCCTGCAGCGGGACACGCAAGTTTCCACCTTCCAGGATGTCCTGTGGATTCAAGTGGAGAGAAGAGGGTTTGTCTCTGCAGGGACAACAGGGCATCAGCTAGGAACCAGATCCCTACTGTTATTCCCCAGAAAATTCCCACCAAAGCCGACAGCCTTCCTCCTGCTCCAGGACCCTGCCACAGTCCATCTCCAACAGCCGTGTTTCATTCACCGAGTCTTTTCCTTAGACCAGGGCTGCTGCAGGGACTGTGTCTGATTATCCGTGGGTATGCTCGGACCTGAACTCCCAGAGAAAACATGCCCTGTCGAGCACTGGGATACAAACCCAGCGATGACCTAGCTTCAGTGTTTCCAAATTTCTACCAGGAAGATGGCAACTCTGTGACAGCAACTGAGCCTGTGAGATTTCAACGCCCAGGCCAGCACGTATCTTGCTCCTTCCCCAGCAATCCCACAACCATTTCAGCTTTATTTAATTGGAATTATATTTTTTAACCACAGGCTTGTCTCCAGCTTCAAGCACTGCCTTCACACCTGGCTCTCCATTAACCGCTCAGCCCCAAAGTGCCTGCCACAGTATCCTTATGCCCTGGGACCATCGTGGAGCCCAGGACTGCACTGGGATGCAGGAGCCTGTCCTGCAGCAGAGAAGTGGGGATGTCCCTGTCTGCACTGGGATGAGCTGGGGGAGTGGGTGCAGAGGGGAAAGGGAGGATTTCAAGGGGCGCAGGGTGGGTTGTGGTCAGACACAGAAGGGGAGACCACGAGCTTGCAGGCAAACTTACATCCCTATAGTGGAAACATTCAGCTTGGAGACCCTGGGGAGAATTTGGGTACACCCCCAGCCTTGCTGTCAGTTATAGTCTGGACCAAGAACTACCTTTCTACAGTCAGACCCTTGTTCCACTGATGGGAAATAATTGCATTTTGTTTTTAAGGTAGCCTGGACCAGAACAGCTCATTGCAGGTTCCTGCACGGTCTGGCTCGTAGGATGCCGCTTGGAAAGAGGCAGCTTTTGGAGCGAGTCCTGGCTGTGCCTAGTGCAGAGACACGAGGTGGGCACACAGGCTGCGTGTGAGCCAGCTGAAGCCCTGAAATGGTTGTTCCCCTAATTCCTGCTGCACCCCTGGCTCACTCTCCGAAGTCTCAGCTCCACTTCTCTCCAAGACCTGGTGCCAGTCTGCTGGGCACTATTTTTTTGGGAAATATCCCACTCTGCTAACTGGCAGAGAGGGGTGGAGCAGCTCTTTCCAGGAAAGCAGCGATCTTTAGCAGCGAGACGCTGCCCAAAAAAATCAAGTCCCACACATGCTCTTGTTTAGCAAAAAGAAATTGGATGGGGAGCCTGGAAAACCAGAGACATCTCCTCCCAAGTAAAGCAGATCACAGGCACCTCTGAGCCCCAGCAACGTGGGCCACGGTCACAGCCCCAGAGCCCAAACCCACCCCAAGAGGGCTCAGAAGCAGCCCCTGGCACTTATCTCCTGTATTTTACAGTGTGCATGGCTGGTTGTATCAGCTGAACTGGGCTTAAGCTCCTGCACTGCACCAGTGAATCAATACCGTATTTCAAAACCCAGGCAGAGAAGCAGGGGAAGAGGCTGCGCAATCGCCTGCAAAACACATCGCCGAAGCGAGCACAATCCAGCGGGCTGTCTCTTGGATTTAACAGTTATTATTAATATATGGAGGTAAATATGGCTTTATTAGCTCCTGCCATACTCTGAGTACAATCCCATATTATAAATAAATAGTGAAGCAGTGAGCTAACGAAAACACCAATAAATAGCAACACACCACATAAGTATTTAAAAGCCCCTAGCGGGAGGCTCTGCAAGTTGCTGTTTGAAGATGGTGCAATTAAATCTAATACAGTATTGCGATAATAAATAGTGAGAGGTTGGGGGAGCTGCTCCCACCACATCTGTGGTGCTGCTGCTTCTCCGATGGCCATTTCTGCAGAGTTTAGGCTTTTGTTGAAGTGACAAAGAAGTTTCTGTTGGTCCTCCTTGGAAACTGGACATGTTCAGGCACTGATGTGGGTGTCTGACTTTTTATCTAAGGACTGGTTGCCCGTATGATGCTCCAGAAAAGAGCCATGGCCAACGACCTAACAGACACTGGGATATCCCCTCTCTTTTTGGGGACAGCGAGGCAGGGACAGGGCTGGGGGATCCCCATGCTGACCCTGTGGATGGAGGGGTCTCATGAGAGGGACAGTGGCACGGAGAAGGGAGAAATAACCCAGTGGCTGAGGGATAAGCAGGGGTTAAAAGCTCTGCCCAGCTGGTTCTCCAGCAGCAGAGAGGACTGCGATGGCTGGTGTGGCTACATCTGGTCCTGCATCACGGTTCAGCAGATGGACATCCCCCTTCCAGTCAGCGTTGCTGGGGTGGTGCCCTCCATCACTCAAAGCTCAGGTGTTTCTGAGCACCCTGGAGCTGGCCAGGGCTTGTACCAGTGCTGCAGGGTGTAGCCATCCCAGCTGCATGCGTGTCAGAGATGGATTAGGAGCCACTCTGCAAAATACAGCCCCAAATAAAACCTGCATCTGGTACAGAAGTGTCTGAGACATCATTCAGATGTGGCCAAGCCAACAAGCCAACAACAGATTCCTCTGCAAAAGATTCCAACAACATGTGTAACTGGAGTACTTCACCCCAGAATGAATTCCTGGCTTCTTGAAAAAGAAGAAATACGTAAGTGGTTGTGATTACTTACCCTTTCTAAAGATTTGAGCAGGTTTTGTCTTTCTTTTAGCTTTTGGATACTGATGACTATTTTGTGTCTTGCGCCTTTGGTAACGTTCTGCAAAAACAGCACAAAACCTGGCATTAACATTTCCACAGGGCAGCCGGGTCAACCCAAATCCTTCCTCCCCTAAATGAAAAGGGCTGCGATAAATTAATCAAATTTCTGAGTGCAGGGATCACAGGGGACATCGAAAATAACTTTGAGACTTGCTGAAGATAGAGATTTCCAGCTAGTCTGTCCCTTCCTGGTACATCTCACACAGTGGAAGCAAAGGTGCTGACCGACCCTCTTCATCCCCAGGATAACGCAGAGGTAAATCTGAAAGCGGGGACATTTCCAAAGGTTAACAAGGCAATCGGCCACCAAGACCCCTCTGACTTTAGAGCAGCTGGTTACTGCAGACTGTGCCCCTGCACCTCCTGAACTTAATCCCAACTGGAAAAAAACCCAAGTGTGGCTCCCAGTGATGGGACTTTCATGCTGGGGCTCGGTAAGAAATGTGGGATGAGACCGTTCTCGGGTACAACATGGAACTCCCAAAGACCCAATTTTCCTTTCTCCGATCGCTTCCCAACCACCTGCGGGTGAAACACCTTCCATGTGAAGACACAGAAAGAGGTGTTGGAGGCATCTCATCTACCAACTGTGCAAGCACCGGGACCGTGGCTGATTGCTTTACGACTGATGTGGGACGTACTTGTGCCTCGAGCTGGCATTCGGTGAGGGCCATCATCTCCTCGTACGTCATCTGCGAGAAGAGGGCAGCGTACTTGTGCAGCCGGAGGCTCTTCAGCCAGGCTGGGACATCTGCAGCACAAAGGCAAGGAGATGAGAGCTCCTGCTGAGCTCCAGACACGGCTTAACCGCGCGCAGTAGCATCAACAGCAACGCCAGGAGCTGGTTAGGTGCCATCCACCACCCCACTGGTGCTTTAGATGCCCTACTGCCCTTCCTGGACCTTTTGGAGGACATAGCGCTATGGATACGGATGGTTGGAGGAACCAGCCCCCAGAGGAGGACACAGCCTCAGAGGCTGGGTTTCCGTGGCTGAGCCGCTGGCCATTAGCCCGCGGGGAGCCGGTGTCGTGCTGCTGCACGCCAAGCTCCTCACTGCCCTGTTCCCAGGAGCGGGGGAGCTGCTGAAGCTGACGGCGCGGTCGAGCTTAAGATTAGCAAATGGCTGTTTTGCAGATGGCAGACACCTGATTTATGGCATGAGAGAAGATGGTATGTGCTGAAACTTTAAATGGCTGCTTAAAGTGAAATAAAGAGGGTTGTTTGTTTTTTTTTTTGAGCACGGTGAAATGATGTGCGATCAAAGATGGTCCAACAACACACTTCATAAAGATGACTTGGGACCTCAAAATGCACTGACTGAAATGGCTCCTTCCCTCCCAGGCGTTATCTGCAGTGTAGCACCTCTGTGCCCAGCTGGATGGGTACCCAAATACTTTTATCCTCCTGACATCAACGTGGCTTAACAGGGAGGGACCTGGGAGGGGAAACCTTCCTCTGCAACAAGCAAAACCCCACCAGACCCCACGATGGGGGTGTCCTCCACAGAGCAGGCAATGGGATATGGGCCTCCCCTGCTCCAGCCTGCTCAGCAGCCACTCGGGGTTTTGCAGGCTTGGGGTGCCTGTGGTGACACCCCACAAGGTGGGGGGGAGCCCTGCAGACATCTGTGCTGCAGCACCACACCGTGCCCACGGCGGCGCTTTTGTTTTGCATCCGAAAGCCTTCAAATGCTGTGCCAAATCGGGACCTGCTTTATTTAGCACCTACAACCCAACAATAGCTCTGCCTTACCCTACCGAGCTCACCTGCTCCACTCCCACCAATACCCTTGTCCATCAGTTCTTGTCTCCTCCTGCCACGAGACACCCAGGAGCCCCATCTCAACCCACGTCAGGTGCAGTTAACAATAAAACCCCAGCGTTTCAGCCCCAGGCAGCCCCAAACTCCACCTTGAATGGAGAGAGCAGGTGGAGGCTCGGGAAATGTTTCTTCTGCAGTGCTGTGTCCAGCTCTGGGGCCCCCAGCATCAGGGGGACACGGACCTGCTGGAGCGAGTCCAGAGGAGGCCACGGAGATGCTCAGAGGGCTGGAGCCCCTCTGCTGTGGAGACAGGCTGAGGGAGTTGGGGCTGTTCAGCCTGGAGAAGAGAAGGCTGCGGGGAGACCTGACAGCACCTGCCAGTACCCAAAGGGGCCGACAGGGAAGCTGGGGAGGGGCTTTTTACAGGGGCCTGGAGTGCAGGACAAGGGGGAATGGTTTTAAACTAAAAGAAGGCAGATTTAGGTTAGACAGTAGGAAGAAATTCTTTACTGTGAGGGTGGCGAGGCGCTGGCACAGGCTGCCCAGAGCAGCTGTGGATGCCCCATCCCTGGGAGTGCTCAGGGCCAGGCTGGATGGGGCTGGGAGCAACCTGGGCTGGTGGGAGGTGTCCCTGCCCGTGGCAGGGGGTTGGAACTGGATGGTCTTCAAGGTCCCTTCCAACCCAAGCCATTCCACGATTCTACAGTGATTCTATGATCAATACCAGTTAGCAGCAACACTCTGATCTCTTCGATCGCCCCCAAGACCAGTGTAAGGGGTATGCATCAAATGGGTGGTGCAGTCCATGTCCCATGGCAAGCAGGGGCTGATGGTGTAGGAGAGCCCCAGGAGAGGGAGGGATGGCTGGTAGCAAGGCTGCCCTGATGGATGGAGTTCTTCTGCCCAACATGCCCACCAAGGGGGGAGGAGGACTGGGGGCTTGCACTATTTTCAGGAGGGATTTCTACCCACTATGTGCTTCTGCTGCCGGGCTGGGGCTGCTGTGGGTGCTGGTGCTCTGCTCACCACCCCTGAGGCCAGCACGAGGACAACCTTCATGGTCATGTCCAATAACCCTCGCTAACACAGCCAACCTCAGAGGTTTTCTAGGGTGATCAACTGCAAAGTGTGAGGCCAGACTTTATTCAGAAAGGGATGAGACGATGCGAGGAGGACAGTCCTACTGCTGGGACATCCCATGGTGTGGGTAGTCTGTCCAAAAAGCCCCATGCTGCTGAGGGCCACATGCAAGGCAAGGATTGTCACAGACCTCCTCCTGAACCACCACCTCGTTGCTGGAGGGGACAGGGCAAGACAGACAGACCATTGGTTTGGTCCCCTAAGGCAATTCATACATCTGCCAGAAGTCACTGCCTGGGCTGACCCCAAACCCCACTCACATCCAAGCAGAGGATGCAAACAGCCCCAAAACGCTGCGTTTTGCTCACACTCTCCATCCTCTGACACACATCAGGATCTGCATTTCAATTAAATTCCTCAAATGCTGCCCAGGAGATCAACCCTACAGCAGACACGGGGGCAAAGCCAGTACTGAGCACGGACGGGCTGAACTTTGCCGTTTCCCAAAAGTCCTGACATTCACCGGTCCTAAACCCTGCTACCGGAGGCCTCTTAAATCAATATTCTGTTTAAAAAAATTAAAAAGCTATACGCAGAAAGCCCTCTCTTTCCAGCATGGGACTGGCAGGCTTGAACCTCAGCTTCATTTTAACACAAACCCACACCACCGTACTGACGCCACATTAGAAGTCTACCTGAGCCTGTGTCTCCGGGGACATCTGCCTTTGGCGCATGTCCACGGTGACGGCAAAGCCCACGGGAATATTTTCAGAAGAGAGATGCAACCTCATATAGACCTTAAACCCTGCGGAACACCTGCCTCCAGCCTTTGCAGAGAGTCAGAGCGCAGAAGCAGCTCTTCTTTCCCTTTGCATCAGCCTCCCTGGACCGCCTCCTAATTCTGGTGAGCTACAACGGTCCCAGGAGAATGCAATCCTAGGAGCAGGCTGGGGAGAAGGAGCCACCCAGGCACACAAAGGGATGCTGGTGGGTCTTTCACCCTTGCCATGGGGAAGAGGCAACCAGGACGTACAAGGTCATCTAGAGCAATTTCGTGGTCCTTGGAAAGCCAAACTCGCTAATGCTCCCCACGGGGCAGTGAGCCGCCCACCTGCGGAGGTACTCCTTAATCACTGATTACCAGCAGCTAATTGTGAAGTCATGGCACAACTGTCAGAAACGCCATGTCTGATGTGAGCAGCAGAGTGGGGACTTCCACGCTGCTCACATACATTGTCCCCTGTAGGCATTAAACTCTGGAGTTCGGCTGGCATGTGCTGGCATGGAAACTGAGAAGGAAAACAATTCATCCTGCCATATACGTACACACAAGCTGACATATACACAGGACACCATCAGCAGTGCCTTACGGCACACCAAGCTAGCCCATGGATGTACTCACAGCAGAAACCCCCAGCTCTACCCAAACCCTCCTCCCAGTGCACCCCGAGCTGCGCCCTGCGAAGGGACGGATGGACAGATGGACGGGCTCGGCAGGGAACAAAGTGTCCGCATCTCCCCCTGGAGAAACCAGAGGCTGGGAAAAAGCCAAGAGGCACCCTTCCTTCAGCACGAAGATAGATGGAGAGAAATAGGTGATGTCAGGGGAGATGAACTGCTGAGCCACGTCGGATGGAGTTCTGTCATGGATCTGGTTTCCCCACTGTCCTCCTGGATGCCCCAGAGGGTGTTAAAGAAGGAGCAAGCTGACCAGAGGCACGAGTGACACCAAACCACAAGAGCCTGCAGGAGCTCGTGGAGACGTGGCTGCAATTCAGAGAAGGGACTTGGCAAACCGAGCAACTGGTCTGGATGAAATAAGATGCAACCCAATAAAAATGCACAAAGTTGTGTGTTTCTGTAGGAACAAGAAACAGCATGAACTGAGGGCAGGGAACAGGCAGTACTTTTTTTTTTTTTTTTTGCAGGAAAGCTGTGGGGACACAATGGGTCATACGCAGCCCGTGGTGGTGTGTTACTTGAGGACGATGAGCTATACAGCCACAGGAACGCTGTCTGTATGGCAAGCTAGTCTCTGTTCTGCTCCTGAGTCCAGTTTTGGGCAACACACCTTCAATAAAATATGGGCTTTTTGGAAAAAACCCAGCAGAGAGAAACAAGGACAACCCCAATTTAGAAAACACCATTTGGGAAGAAACTGGATGACTTCAGTCTGAAGAAAATACAGTGGAGGGGGGAGGACACAACAGTGGTAGACACCAGCGGTTGCAGACATCTGTTTCACATGTCCCCGGACAGCGGGACAAAAGCAGTTGGGCTGACTCAGCAGTGGAGGGAGAATCAGGTTTAGATGTTTCAAGCCTTCCTCCAGAGAAGGAGGATGCCCGGGAAGGGATGGCTCAAGGAAGGGCAGCCACCTCCCCCCGGGGGGCTGCATGCAGCAGCAACAGGCTGTCTCCATATGTCGTTTATTTAGTTGGTTATTGCTTGTGGACAGCCTGGGCAATAGCACCTTTGGGTTTTGCAGATTTGGCCACACAGGTTGATGGCACTGCACTGGAAAGTTTCTATGCATACAGGTCCAGGAGCTGCAGCTGTGGACCACAAGGAGCCTAGCTCCCCGTGGTCTCCTCCCCAGCTCCATCAGCAGAAACCTGGAGAAATGTAGCATTAAACAGACCCTTCTGCACCACCTGCTCCCCAAAAGGGTCTCCCTGGCCTGACAGACTGCAGGATCCGGCCCCAGGCATAGAAAACCTTGGGGACCCTTCACACTGATCGCAGCTTAGTCTTCAACATGCTCCCGGTGACCCCTCCAAGCCCACCTGCCTGCCTGCTGCTGGTCCACCACAAGGTTATGCAGGCAGCGAGAGCCACAGGTAGGCACAGAGCCTGCAGCACGGCTGGGGACCAAACACCCCCTGGCTCCCCTACCTGCTTAGGTGGTTGTTAGCGAGCAGAGCCGCAGAGAAGCCAAGCCCAGCTCTGCAAGCCTGCTGGGCTTAGATGTCACATCTACAGCCCATCGCCCCCAGCCCAGAGCAACGCTACGGTGCACAGTCCAGCCAGGGAGGGGGCTGAGCCCCGAGCATCCATCTCTCGGGGGAGCTGTGAGGGTTCTTTTTATGCACTTAATTCATGCACAGCAATGTCACACAGTGCCAAGCCAAGCGCAGTTCCACTTTACAGAGATTTATATGTATCTAGATCTATCTGTAATCAGAATAAAATCAGGCCTTGTGACTATTTAAAAAATATGATTATTTCCTTATTCTGATACATCGCTGGTCTTTACACAATTGAGTTGCTTTGCATTAATGAAAATTGCAGCTGTTCAAATCAGTCTCTGATCACTGCAGGTTCTTTTCAGTCATTTTGTCTGTTCACAGGAATACACAGTCTGCCTGTTCGCCCAGTTTTCATCTATTTATCCCTCTACAGCCTGAAGTTTGCTCTCCATCTTTGACTGCAGCAGTAGGCTTTGTTTCTGCCTTGTTTACCAACAGGATCACATGTATTTACTGCTGAAAGTCTCTGTGAAATGCAGGCACAACGGGGAAAAACAACTGAAACACACTTGATAAAACCACTGCGAACAAGTATCCTAAGCCAGAACTTCCCCAAATACTTGGTGGGTACCAAACACTGCAATGGTAAATCCCACACGGCTTGCTAAACCTACGCTAAGCTATTTTTCACCGTAATAAAACAGAAAGAGAAAAAGAGCACCAGTCACAGCCAAAAGCCACAGGCTATGGAAAAAATCCAGCTTTTTGGAAAGCTGGCAGCTTGCAGAATTCTGGGGCAAAACCAGCCCACTGGCACCCAACTGCAAGATGTCAGATCAGGACCAGCTGCTGCTTAAAAGAAAACCTAACTTATTGCCCTAAACCTAAATTCCTAAGCCGGGAAGAAACGCTGAAAGGCCCCGTTTGCTTACGAGGACTCTCGCCCAAAACCGCCAACCGAGCCCCACGCTGCCGGGAAAACGGCTTTTCCCCTCCTGCCTCTGGGTGCTGGGTGCGGGGGGGGAGGCGTCTGGTTTTTCACTCACCTTTCATCCCACTCCCTTCCTCCTGGAATGTGTTACGAGCAGAAGGCTGATCTTCTAAATGTTCACTCCCACCACTTCCCGAAGAGGCTACACTGCTTTGTGGAGACAGGGGGGCATGATCGGAAGGGATGCACTGGGGTCCTCTAGCTCGTAAGTCCTCATGAGACATCCATCCATGTCCTAGAGGTTGGTTTGGCACATTCATGGGTGGGGTAAGGGACACAGAGCGTTTCAAAGGGCTGTGGTGTGTCTGGCCTGAGAGAACTGAAAAAAAAATAAAATCAAAGAGGTTATTCCCCCCTCGCGGCCCAGGATGCAGCGGAGTTCCCCGAAAAAAAAAAAAAATGAAATCATAAAATGCGTGGTGGTCGGCCCTGAGCTCTCCGCCTTGTCTCGGGCAAGCTGAGGGGATGGGGGTACCTGCAAGGAGATGGGGTTACACGAGCCAGGTCGCGTTGCTTAAGGAAAGGCGTTGTGTGGATTGCACCTCTAGGATAAAAAAAATAATAATAACTGAGCAGCTCTGGAGGTTTTTTTCCCTGCGGAGTCCAGTAGCGACAGCCCACCTGAGCACGGGGTTGTGCCGGGCACTTGGCTGCCACCCCGTGCCTACCCTGAAGCCCGGGCGGTTGTCACAACCCCTGCATGGACAGCATCGCCGCTATTGCACCTGCAATGGGGACCTTCACCGAGGCCATGAAGCTTGCCCTGCTAAAATCATCCAGCCCCGTATCTTTCTGGGAAAGGCATAAAAATCCCCAGGACGGGAACATCCTCCCCCAGACCCAGGGGAAGCTTTCTCCATCTCTCCCTTCAGGTTAAGACTTGGCTTACGCCCCAAAGCACGAGCATTTACACACCTGCCTAACGTCATCGTGGAGGTACTTACAAATGTCCAAGCCTTGTGAGTCCTGCTAAGATCTTGCACTTCACTGAGCTGTTACCAGCAATGAGAGAATCCCAGCCCAGCCACCCCTCAGGTGAGCTTCCGAGCACATGCCTTTTAACCCTCCCCAAGAGCAAACACCCAAAGCAATGGTGACAATACAGCCATGACAAAGAGGTGAGGCCGAATCCACCAACAAATGATCTTTGGAAAGCTATGGATTTGTTTTTCCTTCCCAGTTGTATACGGGTTTGTATTTCCTTGGCTGAGCGGCAAGTTCAATTTGTTTTTAGCAAATAACTTCAATGCCACTAAGCGAAGAGTGTGGCACCAGCTCCTGTGATTTGGAGTTATCTCTCAAGAAAGGCTTTACAATGGGTAGGTATTTACCTGCCTTTCAGTCAAGTTCAGAAAATACTTCTTATATAGGCTAAATTATTTAAAAAGCCCAAATCATAGGTTTGCCAACACTTTTTTGTAGAAGTGTTGCAACTTGAGTAGATTTTTAAATACAATTTTTACTGAATGGTCTCCATTTTTCACTGCTCTTCTTCTGTACTGTCTCATTCACTTTTAGTTATCTCCTTAAAGATTTAGGCATCTTTTTCTCGAGTCTGTTGGTTAGCAGGGGTGATACATGGCATTTAGAAGAAAAGATGGATACGGACAAAACATATCCTCATAATGAAAAACATATTAGAAAATTGGTCTGTTGGCTTAACGACATTCAATTTCTATCAGTCACAAAGTCACTGAACTGCCGGTTAAACCATAAATGCGGTTAATGTATTTTAATGTACATATTTAGGATGTAAAAAACTTGTTCAATGTTCAACTGCACTTACTCTCAAAGAAATCAGCTGAACTTACCAGGGGCTGCTTCCTGATCACTGAGACCAAAAAAATGGCTGGATTTAGGCATCGCTCAGCCCAGCCATGTCTCATCACCCACCGGAATAACCAGGACAAGTTCTGGGGCCAGTGCTAGAAGGTCCTTTCTAGTTTGCATCAAACCCAAGTGAACGCTGTTGGCTTTGATGTGCCCCCGGTACAGAAGTGGGGCTCACATCGCGATGGCTAACAAAACTGGTCAGTTAACAAGGGGTAATTTCTAGAGACAAGAGCAAATTCTACAGAACGACACTAATTTCTCACAATTAGCATCTCTAAGCTTCACGGTGGGGTAGATGAAACGAAAAGCAGACTTTCTGCTCCAGGGAAACCTGAGGGCAGAGGGGTTAAAATGACCTTTCAGCCCATATGAAACTGAAGCAAAAACCTTTCCATTTTTCTTTCAAAATCAAGTTTCTTAAGTCTGTACAAAACCTGGGGGAAATTCATTGTTCTTGTTGCTTTTCCTCCTAAAGCACCAAAGCACTACAGCTCCCTAACCCCCTTTTTTTTTGCATCAAAACCACTCGCGGCTCCTCCACGTGTTATTTGCTAATATAAATGAGCCTTGGTAGAACCCCCGCCCCGGCCAGGTGTACTGTGCTGTAAAAGTTAAGCTGGGTTTAATTCCCAGCTAAAGCCTGTGGGAAAACCTGCCATCAAAGCCATCTCGGCTGACCAGAAGCAGAATGAAAATGAGCAAGTAGTGGGGTTATAAAAGGAGGGGAGAGAAAAACACCAGAGCTTGTTTGCATTTATTAAGCACCTGTAAAAAGCAGCCGGTGCCACACACAGCTGATGGATGAAGCCAAAACCCTGCAGATTTCTCCAGCATCTAAATTGTTCCTGTTTCCAAAAGCATTTTCTTCTACCAGCCCATAACACTAACACCATGCTGTGCAGGGAAGCAAGGGGATGGCTTATGGTGAAGGATTTGTTCCCTTCCCCTTAAATAACTACAGACACATCTTCCAGATGTCTCCTGGCAGAAAAGGATGTCAATGAGGACCGAGGCTTGTTTTCAGAGCAGTGTTATGTTTCTTAAAGTTGTGATGCATCCTGATGGGAAATAGATGGATTTAAGAATGTCTTGGCTAAGCTATTTCAGCTCCTGGCTTTGCAATTGTACCCCACAAGCAGCACTGTAACAGGGCTCTGTAGATGTCACCTCACCCTCTGAGAAGAAAAAAATATTTAGCATTAAAAAAAAAAAAATATGGAGGGGAAAGATGGGGGAAAAAACTGATAAATCAGTTGAAATGCATCACCAGGGCTGAGCACTGCAGCAACATCACCCAGAGCCCCTCCTGAGCTGCTGCCCCTCTGTAGGAAAACCTCTGGTTTAGGCAATATTTGTGCCCTTTGAATGAATGAGAGATGCAGGGGAGCAGGCAGAGAGGACAGGAGCTGATTGCCCCCTTTTAGGAGGTGAAGGCTGCTCCGTTAATCCTCCTCCTTACAGGGTGTACACACCAGCTAGTACCCTGCAGTGCTTAAGCCATCCTCTCCCCACCAAAACCTTGCAAACAAGAGGGTATTTTTGGCTTAAATCCAGACCAGATTCCTTCCTGAGCAGCAGTACCCTTGCAAACTGCTGCTCTTCCATCTTAATTTTATGTCCCCTAATTAGAAGCCGGTGTCGGCTGGAGGAGAAATAATGAACTCCACAGGATGGCCAGGAACAATTAGAAATCATCCAGTGCAACATATAAAAATTAGTTCCACTTCCTTCCCCGAGATAACGCAACGCTGGAGTCCAATAGAGCATGTTTTATTTAAACCACAACCATTTTTACCGAACTATGAATCAATTCACACAAGTTCAGGAGACGCAGTAGAGATAATTCCTCTGCAAAGGATGCTACAAGCAGAAAAAGTCATCGGCTCTTTGAACCCCCCCCAAGCTACTCTTGGTACCAGTCACAGATTATTTAAGGGCTCTTAGAACTGGCTTAACTTTAGGCTCCACTTCAGCCTTTCTGGCTGCAACACAGACCTGTGAGCAAGACGGCTTCTTGCAAACCCTCTTAACCAGCTTCCACCAGCACTCAGGCTTAAAAATGCTGCCAACCCTGGGATGGCACCTGCCTGGCATGCACACACCTCTCCCTCTTTTAATTCGTAACCCTTCGAAAGGGGATTAATAAATGTGCCTGTTAATTAACTCTGCTGCTTGTGTTCATGTCCTTGGGTTCTCAAAATAAGAGGATGTAGCGAATGATTTTCAAAGTGTCAGTTTAGCCTAGGTCCTGCCCTGCTTTTGACAATCCTCTGTGCTTTTTAGATGGTCCAAGGTGAACCCAGGGCTGCTGACAGCCCAGTGGGGACAAGTCACATATCCAGTCTCTTGTTAATTAAATGGTCCACATGTGCTTCAGCAGAAAAAAAACAAGTGTGAGTTTATAACCTTACACTCAAGCCTCTTTTTTTTTAAAAAAAAAAAATTACAAAAACATTCAACTTTAATATAAAAAGGAAATCTAATATATTCTTCTAGGGTAAGATAAGCTTCCAGGAGGTGGCCAGAGGCACGCCTGCCTTTGAGTGCCACAGCAGCGCGAGCCGGACGAACAAAGAGAGGAAACTACCGCTCCAAAGTGCGAGCCACGCTGGCACACGGATCCCCTACAACTTGTAAAGTGTGTCCCTCTTCTGCTTTAGAAGTGTTTTCCTGCCAGCCGCAGGCTCGTTTAGGCGGTGCAAGAGCCATCCGCTCCCCAGGGACCCACCAGCCACTCTGCAAAGGCACTGCCTGTTCCGGCTCCTTCCACCCGGGTATCCCATGGGATGGGGGCGAGAGCAGACCACGGTCCTCCCCACGGTAAGCAGGTTGGGACCGCGGCTCTGAAAGGCCACAGGGGTTGTGCTCAGCCCATGCCAGCCCATGTTTCCTCCAGACCAGGGTCAGCTGCGACCCAGCAGATGCTACTAAATACAATGCCTTTGAGATGAGCTTGGCATGTTTTGCATCCCAGGGAAAAATGTGATACATAAGCTGGAGCTGAGAAGTATGAGGTGTTGCCGAAGTGCTCTCAGGCTTCAAACCAAGTTTGACTTAATATTCCCAGGTGAAAAAAATTAAAGAGGACGGAGAAAGAGTGATGGCGAAGATGGAGCCACCGTGGCGTGCAGGGCTCCCCATCGCAGGAGGTGGCTGCAGACCACACTGCTGCAGGGCTGGAGCAGCAAGGAGCATCCCTGGGGGGCCAGCAACTCTCTGGGCAGCACCGGCTTTATCACGGACCGAAGGCATGACAATGTGCTTATAGAAACCCTGAGGCTGCAAGTGCTTTCCCTGTGAAGCCTTGAGCTTCTTTTTTTTTCCTTTTTTTTTTTTTTTCCCTCGTCTCCTTCTTCCTTTTTGAAGTGGTGTTGCCTATTTTGGTAGGCAAGGGCTAATTTCAAGAGGGTTTTTGTTTGCTGAAGACCATGTGGAACAGTGTCAGACATTTGTGTTGTGGTTTCTCAGGGTTCCAGGCCAATTTTTCAGCCTGAGAAGGGAAAAGCCACCCATTCCTGTGATTAGAGCTGAGGAATCGGGCTCTGCAGGCAGACCTTCCTCCACACAGCATGCGGCGGCTGACGAGGCACTCGCTCTCCCTCTGCCCCGATGCACCCTTCGTTAAATCTGGTTTAACGTGCTGCAAAAGTCCTTGACAAGAGGCATGTGGGGCTGATGTGAGCATTTCCACCGAGAGCCAGACCCTTTGCTGGGTACAGAGGAGTGGTCAGACCGTCTCCAGCCCCCACGGGTCCCTGACACCCAGAGGACCTCTACAACAACCTCACAACCCTTTATACCAGCACACGGTCCATACAGCAGATTACAATTCAGCGTAAGGTCCTCCTCCCCGTGGCTGGAGGAAGGAGAAAGTGCTGCAAGGTGCATGCTGGACTCTTCGCAAGATTTTTTGTTGTTGTTTTTAGTCTAAGAATGGCCCTTCTTGGCTGCAAAGCTGGCTGTGGCCCATCCTCGGGAGGTGCCCGATCATGTACAATTCCTTTTCTGGTCTGCAGGTATCTGGAGCAGCAGCTTGACCCCAGTTTGCTATAGGAAGCGGGGATGTTTTTAATCCACTGAAGCCACACGGTCTCTTGCACAGGCCGGAGGCACCCCCACGGAGGGGGAATACTGAGCAGCTCCTGCAACGTCCCCCTCACAAAGCAACCACCAAGTTCAACTCGGTCCTCTCCTCCGCCTCCTCCTTGCTACCCTGGTCACGAAACATCCTCTCCTCCAGGAAGGCTCCCCCACGCTGGCAGACCAGTGCTCGTGGCTTTTCCAGCCTTTCTGTACCGGGACCCTTGGAAGCAGCTGCCAGTGGGTCACGCTGCCCAGCTGGCACCCAGCCCCCTTCCTGGGCACCTCATTCACCCGCTCCCCACGCCGCCGCAGGCAGCTCCAGCGTGGCCAAAGCAGAACCTGATGGAACATTTTTCAGCTCAGTATCCCCTAACCCTTGGAGCCTTTTCTTTGTGCCTTTTTCCCCCCCCCTGGGTTTTGTGGCTGTGACTTTAACTGTGTTTGTACGGTGCCGGATAAACCATGTCCTTATCCCTGAATCAGGGGCTGATATAAGCCACGGGGGGTGGGTGGGGGGGTGAAGCCAAGAGTCCTAAATGCAAGCAGCCACTGGGTTGCTGCCTGCATTAGGGAAAAAAATAAATAAATAAGCAGAGTGCTGCCTTGAGCAGAGAAATTAGGGGAAAAAAATAAATGAGCAGAGTGCTGCCTTGAGCAGAGAAATTAGGAAGAAGCACAGACTCAAGAAACGCCTGGCAAGCAAACTTTTTTTTTTAAAATGACGTTTTCAAACACAGTTTCCTGTTCAAGAAACTGGACAGAGAAACAATAACCCATTTGTTGGTGCTCTCCCCACGCAGCGCAGGCGAGGCCCCGTCCAGGCTCCGCTGGGAAGGGGACGTCGGTGCCGGCCGCAGAGGGTTTCGTGAGCCCCTGCACAGGACGAGCGCGCACGGATCCGCTCTTCGGCTCCAGCAGGAATCGCTGTTTTTGTATGAACTCATCTGCGCGGCAGTAGGAGCTGGGCTGCATCTAAAGACGTGTAAACGCAGCTCTATGGTGGTTTCAGCAATCCGATGGGACGCATTTCTGGAAGGAAGCCCGGCTCGTCTCACCAAGGAGCCGGAGCTCGGGAGTTGCTTTGGAGGTCCTTGCGCGGGGCTTCCCACCAGAGCATCCAGCAAGGTGGGAGCAAGACAGACCAGGTGCGAAGCAAATGGATGCAGGGAATGGCGGTGGGGGGAGGTGGGAATCGGTGTGGGGGACAGAGCATCAGAGGCACGTTGCAGGAAGGTGCTGCCCTAAACCACACTGCTCTCCGGGTAAATGCAACGCCCCAATCTCCAGGCCAATAAATGTGGTTTCTCTCATACATTTATACACAAACCACAGAAAAAACAGTGTTTGCCCCTGGGGAATCCCGGTCTGTTAATAACAACGCTGCTGTGTGGAACCAAGCCTCCGTAATTATCCCAGAATTCACTGATTTTTTGCTAAAGGCTCCCGGGGGAAATTCCTCCCCTGCTCATGGATCAAGCCAGAGAGACGACGCTGGGATGCAGAAACTCTCCTTCCTACAGTCCTCCTTTTTCACCCAGAAGAGATGTCCAAGAGCATCTGCTCCACTCAAGCTGTGGCCAGCGCTGCCCGCTGCCTCCACCAGCTGCTAATAAGATCCCTGGTCTGAGGAGCATTTGCCTCCTGAGATCAACAGCATCAGCTTCTGCCACTCGTTAACACTTCAGATGGAGAAACCCCTCTATCAGTTACAACCACTTCAGGACACCAAGCTGGAAGACACACAACCTTTATGTAGCGACATGCAACCTGTTGGGAACTGGGAGTAAGAAAAGAAGGGACCTAAGCCAGCTGACTGGAAGGAGTGAGTGAGAAATCTCTGGAATAGCCTCAAGACACCGGGATCCAATAATCCCTACAGAGTCATTAAAAATCCGTGGAGCAAGTGCAGGGAGACACCGTGCCTTCAGCAGTGACAAAATACGGGACAACGTGCATCTCACGTGACATACGCCCCGCGATCACCACACCACCATCACCAGGGGAATTTCACCCAGAAAGCAACTGGACTTTGCTACAGCACCGGAGCTTTTTCCATCCTCTGACTGATTTGGGTTCTTCTCCTCCCTTGTCTCTTTTTACTCGCTTTCACTCATTCAAAAAAGCCACCAGCACAAGCCATTTAGCCCTCCGCTCCTGTAGGCACCATGGCCCAGATTTTGCAAGACAAATTCCTCCACATTTCAGCGTCCCCTGGCCTCCCGCTCTCGGGGGCGCGCACCCCTGTCCCGAGCACTCCCCGTCTGGGCTGGCGATGTCTTATTCCTTCTCCTCCATCTTCCACCAAGAGCATAAAATCTTACCAGCTCCAGGAGATAAGAAAAGCCTGCTGGGTCCCTGAGGCCACCGAGGGGCGAATGCAGTACCCAGTTCCCAACATGAGAAGATGAAATAGGTATTGCCGAGGAGGGACACCTCACGACCGCCCGTATTGCCCCAAATACCGAGCTCTGCAATGCTCCCAGCGATCCCCAGCAGCAACGGGATAGCCACGGCTGCTATCATAAAACAAGTATTAATTCTTTCCCATTAGTGCTCCAAATTGACTCAGCTCAGCTTTCCGCCTCCTCTACATACCGACAGCATATGCATCCTAAAAATCTGTCCTCATCATCCTCCGAAACATTCCCAATTGCTCAGATATTGCCTTGCATTCGAGTTATGACACAGATTTCTGCACCGGCTAACACGAGACTGTATTGCTCAGCAAACAGGGGGGGACTATGGTTACAAGAAAACATCAAATGCAGAGCAACCAGCCTCAAATAAAATTGCGTAACAAATGGAAACAGCAAACTTGAGGGGAAAATAAAATAAAAAAAAATAATTCGGCTTCAAGGCTGCCAAACCTGAACCATTGATTACAGCGCATTTGATCCATTTGCATGCAGAGAGCTTTGCTTTGGAGCCGAGATGGAAACAGAGTCTTAATATAGCTGGAGAGAAAAATATCCTTCTTGCACTCTGCTAACTGCACTTTGATAGGAAGCAGCCACAGAGCAGATGGTGCCTATATATAATCACCAGACCTATTATCCCAGCCTCTTTTAGTAATTTGAAGGATGTGATAACCACAAGGAGAGCAGCAAATATTCCCCCTCTCTCCCTCCCTTCCCCCTGCTAAGAAAAATATATTAAAAAAAAAAAAAAAGAGGAGGAAGCTATAATTATGGTAACGATTAAAAGAATTTCCCAATGAAGTAAATAACTATTTTGTGCACTGCTCCTTTAACCGAGAAGTCAAAAGTTAATTAAATAGCAGCATGTTACTGAGTCAAGAGAACACAGCAAGTCCCCATGCAGTCGGGAGGGAAACTGGAGTCGCTTCGGCTGAATCCAAGCCCCAGCACTCCCTTCCCTCCCTGGTGCCCTCCTGCCATCTCTCTGCAGCTGCTGTTTGATGGCGGGGTGAAGGAGAGCTCATCTGTCTCCATTTCTTTACTTGCCAAAGCCCAGAGCTGCGCAGTTTCAAAGGATGAGTGATGGAAAGGCGATTCTCTCTGGGGGTTTCTCGCCCCACGAAGCTGCTCAGGAAAACATCACAAATCTGATTTTCATCATGTTGTGAGGAAAGGCTGGGGAAACATGATGTCGGGAGGCTGTCGTGGAGGAGGAAAAGGGGTTTCAGGGCGGGGGGGGGGGTCTGCATGCCTCTGCCAGCACAGACCCTTCCTCCCCTTCTGCTGCTGCCTGCTGGGCACCCCAAAAATTCCTGCTGGCACCTAGGAGCCCAGGGGCGAGTTGGAGAGAGCAATCCCTAGCTGGAGGCAGCTGGAGGCATTACTCATCAGGCACTTTATGGATATAAGTTACTAGCGGAGGCAATGAGGAGCACCCCTGGGTACGCAGCTCCCAGACGGAGCCCCTGGCCCCATGCCGATGGTGGCTCCAGCGGTGATGCAAACTGCAGACAGGGACCCACGGGTGCTCATGGGGCGATGAGAAAAGCAAAGCTTCCCTCGGGAGAGCAACAAGCTCCTATGCAATGAGTAACCACAGCTTACTGTCATCTATGCCAGTATCCAACAGGCACCGGGGGGGTGTGGTAAAATACACCTGGGTCTAGGAGGGTCCATCCATCAACAAAACCTCCCTGTCAACTGACACGGGAGACTGCCGAGGGGTCTGAGAGATTTACTGGGGATGTCTGACTTTGCTCCACAGCCCAAGAGCATCAATCAGCTGTGCTGGCAGCTTCTGCACCACTTCCAGGTCAGAAGCATGATTCATTGGTGACAGGAATCCCAAGGACTGTAGGATAATGTGCAAAACCATCGCTGCTGCTTCTTAACGCCCCTTCCCGAGACACCCGGGCTGCCGTAAAGGAAAGCAGAGGCGGTGGCGGAGCTGCAAGCTTCAAGCTTCCCTCACCCTTGCAGGTCAAGGATGGTGTCCTACCTGCCACTGCCAACGGACAAGCACCCCGCTAAGGGCCATGCAAAACCAGGGCATGCAGTGATTGCACCGGGATCTCACAAGTAGAGAGGGTGGGAGCATTGCTGGGTGCTGCTGGAATAGAAGTCCCCAAAATTAGGTGGCCTCGTTCCAGCCAGGAAGCTGCAGAGCCATCACTCTGTGAGCAGGGTATGTGAATTCGGCAGCGGTGCCCCATAAGATGTGCCGGTACATGCAAAGATCAAACCTCACATATACCAGATTTGGAGGAAGCAGTGGTGTGGTCCCAGAGGATGCATGTGTGACGTGCCCTCTTGGGGGACAGGCACGTTCCACCTGCTGGCACCCAGAGCTCCCCCTTCTCTTCACCAGCCACGCAGTCCAACCACCTCCTGCTTCACCGCTTCCCTAGCGATGGAGCGGTTTGCTAGGGCTAGGGCAGGCTGGATTATGTGGATTATTTAAGCGCCTAGAAGCATCATTTGGTGTCACGAGGGCTGGTTGAGGAGCATCAGTGTGGGTCCGCACTTACCAGCAGCCAGAAGCAACCAGCGACATCCCCGCGTGTTCATGTGCCACCCACGGTGCAAACCACCGCTGAGCCCAGCCTCGAGGTCCCCTCTGCCTCTCGGTGACACCTCTGCCTCTGAGCATCATGGTTGATGAGGGGCCGAGCGGAGGCAGGACCACCAGATCCAGCCCGCTGCCCACGTGAAAACCCACTGGTTGCAGCATGCCTGTGGGAGACGCGTTCGCTTCCCTGCCTACTTGCTCTGCTTGGCGAGCAGGTATCCGTCACTCGCTCGACACCCTGCCTACAGCAGGATCGGCGCACAGCCCAAAAGCACTGCCTACTGTAGGCTGCACATATGCCCCCCGTCATCACTTGCTCCCACACGAAAGCAGTGAGCATGGCAGGGAGGACCCCATCTCTGTGCTGATGCCTGGGATAACATCAGCCCTGCTCTGCTAACCTCAATCCCCTAGAGCCATCTGCATCCCCCCAGAGCCATCCACATGCCCCCCGAGCCATCCTCAACCCCCAGAGCCACCTGCATCCCCCTACAGCCAACCACTGCTGGCAAGAAACTTCTTCTGCCCCACTGGCTGTGCCTCCCCTACGAGCAAGGCTACCTGTGTACAGCAAGTCCCAGCTGAACAGGAACAGGAGAGCCACCCTCCCAGATGCTGGCCTGGGGACAAGGACCAACGATAGTCCCCTCTTTTTTTTCCTTCCAGTGCAGACCATGATAGCTGGGAAGACAACAGCTAACTGATTAGCTTCAATGTCAGTCTAAGTCCGCCATGGAGATGCACTGCAGGGGGGACCTCAGCACCACATGCCCTCTGTCAGCCACCCTCTTTTCTGGCCAAAGACACAGCGAGGAGAGACCCTCTGGGAGCAAAGAAGTGAAGGAAACATGCCAAAACAGGCTCTGACCACTGCTCAAGTACAAGAGTCCATCAGGATGCTTCAATACCTTGGGTTAGGAAACACTGAACACAGCAGCACGGATGATGAAAGGTGACAGACCAGAAGGTTGGGCCAAACCAACTTCCTGCCCAAAGTGACTTCAAGCCTCTTCACCTTGAGAACTTGCGAGCAAGTGCACAGCAGAGATCACAGAATCACAGAATTGTTTAGGTTAGAAAAGACTGTTAACATCATCAAGTCCAACCACTAACCCAGCACTGCCAAACCCACCACTAAACCATGTCCCTGAGTGCCACATCTACACAGCTTTTAAATACCTCCAGGGATGGTGATTCCACCACCTCCCTGGACAGCCTGTTCTGACACCTCACAAACTTTTTAGTGAAGAAATTTTCCCTAATATTAAAGCTAAACTTCTCCTGGCACAACTTGACGCCATTTCTTCTTGTCCTATCACTTGGACTGTATGATGGGGCTGCCCTGATCTCTTCCATTTAGACAACCCCGTTTTCCCAGACTGTACCTTGCTGCTGCACAACTGGATCCCACAGACCCCGGGGCAGCAACCTCCCTCCCTGCACCCAACCAGCCAACAGTCACCTCGGGGGCTGCTCTGGTCCCAGGGCAGGGTGGCTCACCTGACCGCCCTGCTTGAAGACCAGGTCTGGGCAATGTGGGAGCTCAGCTGACCGTGGGATGAGCGCTCATAGCTGGCCCATCAACTAAAAACAACCTGCCCAGCAGACTAGCTCATGGAGCATGGGCACAGCTTGCTCTGTTTTGACTCTGGACACCTCCCTGCTAACCAGAGGGTGAGGGACATGGCAACTGGAGTGCCCTCAACAGCAGGAAGGGATGCTGGCTGTGAAACACAGCTTTGCAGTGACCACTCAATGCAGCAGATTTTTGCCAGCATTGCTGACACCCCAAAAGGCCATCGCTCTTGTCCTCCATGAGTGCTACCATCTCCAAAGTTTGATGGCTTCCAGGCTGAGGGCAGGTGACTGTTCATCTCCTTGCTTGCTGAGCAGCGGACAGTACCTCCCAGGGACCAAGTGCTTTGAATTTATAGAGGGGCCAGGAAATCTGTAGTTGGTGTTCAGAGCTGGAGTAGAAGATCATGGTTGGACTCGATGATCTTAAAGGTCTTTTCCAACCTAAATGATTCTATGATTCCATGTTGTCCTTACCCAGTCCTGTTTGCTGTTGTATTTGTGCTTATTCTGCATGGATTTGAGAAAACAACTCTGCTCACATTAGCTTTTTGTACAAAGACTCTGTTTTTAAGCTATGGACTTAGCAAGATATTGTAGTGATGGGACCCTGGCAAAGTGGGTGACTCCTAGAGATGCTCTCCAACAGCTATGTGCAACACTAGAGGGCATGAGCAAGACAACAAATGCCCCCATCTGCCACCGCTGAAAAGCTCAAGTGTAATAAAGTCCAATGAGCTTTTCTCAGTCCATCAGTAAAAGAGAAAAAACAGCAAGTATTAGAGGTGTCCCCGCCTGGTAGGATGAATGCCAGGGTGCCACGTCTCAGCTCGGAGCACAGCCAGCTGAGGAACAAGTTTCTGGAGGCAATCCCCAAGTACAAAGCTAATCCCCCCCTCAGCAAGAACAGTACATTTGTTTGCTTCGCTGTTGTAACCTTATTAAGACTTTGGCACTCTATTTTTGAGCAAGCAAAACGGCATGTTTTGCTAACGTAGTGTTGCCCTGCATAAGTCAAACATCAGCTGAGGGCACACAACCCCCTTCAGGTGTCATTGCAAATCTACACAGAGGAGAGCATTGTACCTGCAAGCTGCCCATCAACCCAACACAAACCAGGGTGGTCCTGTGGGTTGGAACACGCAGCTATCCCGTTAGCAAGATCAGCTGGGATACTGGGTATGATGACAGGGTTGTCTCCCGTGGTAGGCAGTGAGCTGCTGCACACCAGTGTAGGTGAGGAGGAGTCAGGAAACCCAAGCTCTGTTCATGCCAAGTTCTTTCTTGGTGTCATTTCTTCCACCCTCAATTCCCTGATGACCTGGGGAAGAGCTCCATCATCTGTGCTCTCATTAGGGAGACCACAACTGGGGCAAATGCAGGCAAAATCCAGCAAGCCACGTCACGCACACACGTGCCGACATACAGTTTAGCAGCTGTAGATCTGCCTGCAGGGCAGCAGTTGAGATTGAGTCTCTTCTGAGAAAGAGCAACCCAACAGAAAGCCCTTCCCAGGATGGCGGGGTCTCCGCAAGCCGGCACTGGGTCTGCCCCAGAGCCAGCAGCCCCTGGTGGGATCTTCACATAAGAGTCCATGGGGAGGTCCTTCCTTCTGCAGGCTGCCCTGCTGCCACCAGTATCTCTACATTTCTGTGGTACTGGGAGTTCGATCATCAGTACGACTCGCTGGTGCCACCTGAACATCACTGTGAAACATTAAGCATTTCTCGAGAGCTGGGAGGTGCGGAGGGAGAGCCATGAATCTGGACTGGTGTGCATGGAAGGAAGTACACTGATTTATTCCTTTTCTTCAGCTCCAGGACAAGACAAGAGATTTTTCTTTTTCAGGACAAGGAGGTTATATAGGCGAGTACTTCTCCTGCATTGCACTGCTCACTCTCCTCTCTCTCTCTCCTCACAGACAAACATCATCAGTTTTCTGGCAGAGACTCGCATGGGAAGGGTGTAGCCAGCCTGAGCACCCGGCATCTTTCCCATTCGTGCAGAAGTGGAAGGGTGGCTGCAGACCGGCAAACAGCTTTGCTGGTCCCAGGACCTCTCTGTTCAACTCACAGGGGAATCCAGGCAGCACAGCGACACTGACACACCAGCCTGCAGCACCTCTCCTGTACGAACACAGTCCCAATGCCTGGGATTCCTGCTCCGCAGGATACTCCATAGCAAGGTCTCTGACTGCCACTATCCACCAACAACCAGTGATGCACACCATCACCATGTCCCCTGGTGCCACCCACACCATACCTCCAGGCATTGGTGCCACTCCAAGCAACCCAGGGCACACACACCAGGGACATACTGGGTGCTCACCCAAGGACAGGACTGCTGGGCACCGCTGGCCATGCACAGAGATACCACCACTACCAGTCCAGGGACCTCCTCCTCTTTTTGGAAAGACAGACAGGAGACAAGACCCCCAAGCACGCCGGGCTTCAGTAAGACCAAGCGCTGCCTACCTTCTCCGGGGCCACCCCTTACTGGGGAACCTGATGTCCCATTGCTTTATGGCAGCACTACAGCCCACACAGAGGCTGGGCAGAGCTGCTGTCCCCCCGGGAGGGTGACAACTGGAGGCACTCACCCTGCCTGAAGTGCTGCCTGTGCCTGGCACTGAGCTGCCTCTTCTCCTAGCCAGGTATGGCATAAGGATGTCCTCACTCCTCTGTGAGAAAGAGCCAACATCTGGCTCTTAATTTGGATTTTTGGGGCAGGTTACTGTTGCTCCTGAAAGACCTTCTGCTTCCGTGCAGAGACTTGCCCCTGGGAACCTGCTCTCCACAGGGAGCTGAAGTGCCCTGGCACTGCACCGGAGGCGATAGCACAGGAAAACCTCACCATGCCTTGATAAGAGAAGTAACACTGTTATCCCCAGGTTATATGCTGGGAGCAGAGGACCAAGACACTCATCCAGCAGATGCAGGTTAGAGCCAGGAATCAAAACCTTACCTCTTCAGCTGTGTTTCAACAGGCTCGCTATTGCCAACTGGAGTTGCTACCACTCTCGCCCAACCTTGTGCTTTTCTATCCCTTTTTGTGCTCACAGACCTGATGGTCCAAATGAGACCAGCATACCTGCACTCCACCTTCTTAGCGCTGAACAAGTGCATTTAACAGCAGACCCTCCTTCTCCTTGGCACATACTCGCTTCCGAGAGGGTGGAAAACACAGGGTTAAGCTACGCCGTACTTCCATCTGACAACCAAAACCCCACATGCCATCAGACCCTATTCAGGTGGAACCAATTACAGGGGAAAGGAAGGAGCCAGAGCCCCCACGCAAGAAGCTGTTGGCCTGCAGCTTTGAAAGCTAGCTGCTTTTTTCTGTCCTTTCAGAGTTTCCAGGCCCTGTCTGCACTGCAAAGGCATTGTGCAACCCAGGCGTTTTGCAACCGCCGCCTGACTCGAGCCCGGGCTCGGGGCTTCACCCTGTCCCACGGCGCCTGGAGCAGCTCTGGCCTCCTGCCCAGCTGCGCTCCGAGCCCGCGCCCAGGCTACCTTCCCTCCCGGCACGCTAAAGCCTGGTTTAAAGCTGCAGCTGAAGCTGTGCAGGGTGGGCCAAGAAAGCAGTTACAGTGATGCAGCGGATGGGAAGGAGGACGTGAACTTCTATCGCTTTGGGCGAGCCTGTACCCAGAGCCAAACCCATCGCTTAGCTGGTCCCGCTCCTGGATCACCATTACTGTGGGAAATCCAGAGTGACTCCTTCAGAGTACTCCTGACTTGCCCTGCAAAGGCTGGACGACTCCAACAACACCTCCTCAAGCCTTGGCTAACGCCAGCCAGCACTGTGAAGCGTGAGCTGGAGATGAACCAAGCCTGAACCAAGTCTCAAAGCCTGGGTCTAGGCTGAGTCAAAGACAAGGGCAGCGCAAAGCAAATTGTCACAGGAGCTTCAGCCACCCATTTTTAAACCCTATGCCGTAACAGCGTTACATCTAATTATGCCACAATACCAGAAGAAAGTACCTCAGGCAAGATCACCATGCTGCTCCTCTGGGAAAGACTTTGCCCCATTTCGGCATCAGGAGCAGGCAGCACCTTTGCAGGGATGGGCTGTGGGAAGCTGTGTGCGGCAGGGTGTTGCTGGATTAAGCCCC
This sequence comes from Falco naumanni, assembly GCF_017639655.2. Taxonomy (NCBI): domain Eukaryota; kingdom Metazoa; phylum Chordata; class Aves; order Falconiformes; family Falconidae; genus Falco; species Falco naumanni. Next base: position 34,285,102 of record NC_054060.1, read on the forward strand.
TGCCCAGATAAACACCTCCAAGCAAGAGGGAGAATTTAAAAATACTAACATGGAAACCTAAACAAACAGTAACAGTTTGAAGGCTTTGCTTTGGAATAAAAGATTAATAGACCTATTGATTGACTCAAGGGGCTGGGACAAAGGCTGACAGCCGTGTTTGTTTTTTGGCATCTGTCTGTGGACTTACTGTGCTTGTGTCCGAGCAAATATTGCGTTAAGGAAGCTTATGAACTAACACATGAAGCATGGTCGGGTCATCTTCAGCTCAGCCCACAGGCTCTCTGAACATGCTGCCACCAAAATACACTAGCTGGAGTTACAACATCTTAACGTTTAGGATTAGACTGGGCTGAAGATGTGTTCAGATGCCTCTGCAAAACTACGCAGTCTCAGAAATACATGCTGACCACGCTATGATGCTCAGAGAAAAGGTTCCCTGAACACGGAGTCTTATAAACCTTGCAGCTCAGAGCAGGACGGTGTGAGTGAGCTGCCCTGGCACCACGAAAAGCAGCTACTGCTGGGTGCTGGGAAGGACCGGAGCGGGCAAGGGCTGCCATGCCGGCACTGAGGGCAGGGGATGCTGTGGCAAAGCAAGTGGCAGAGATGGAGGAGAGAAGTGGTCTGCCTGCGTCCTACAGTAAAGCGTAGGGCTGCTGCCAGACCCACAGCTGCTCCTGTCCCACCACTGTGCTGCTGCGCCCACCTAATCCTGGGAGAATTTAGGAAAAACCTCAGCAGTGCGGCAGCTTGGGTACTGATGAGTAATTTGGCTGTTGCCTGGGTTTTGGTGCCTTGTGCTCATACTTGCGAACCCTGTTGGGCAAGAGGCGGGTCACTACTTCTGCTAAGAGATAAGTCTGAACACAAAAAGGCTCAAAAGAAACACAAAGGGGTTTTTGAAAAGCGTCCTTCAAGACCTAACACATCTTGCACAGTTCCAGCCACTGTCAATGATTAAACTGCTGCACCCATCAGAGCTCCCTGCTTCCAGATCTTGACGTGAGGAACCAGATCTCTTCTGAAGCCATCACTTCCCACTGCCTCCATGATGTGCAAAGCCTCCGAACAGCCAGGCATGCAAGGGAGAGCTGCCCCCACCCCCCAGAAACAACATCCCTGGAGAGGTTTAACAGACTGATTGCAAATACATTCATGGTTCTCACCCTGTCTCCTTGTTAAGCCTTTCCCATGCAGCTTGCTCACTCTGAAACAGCTCTCCTCCGCAGCGCAGCGACCCAGCTCCCAGAGAAGCTGAACATAACACAATCACATGGCAGCAGGAGCTGGGGCTTCACAGACAGGGGATGGGATGGGCATGACGTCCAGAGTCAGCGGAGAAGCTGAGACCCTTCTGCTAAACCCCTACGCAGCGCAACAGGTAGCACTGCCTGCAAGGATGGACACCAGAGAGGCAGGGACCAGGGTGCTACAGCAATAAACCCAGAGATGCATTTTGTATCGCTGTTGATTTGAAACACCACCTAAAAAAAGCGCTTATTACAGGAGAGGGAAAAAACCCAGAAGCCTTAAGCGACCATTTTAGAGCTTTCAGCTATTTAATTGTGGCTTTCCACATGCTGATAGAGAAGCCAGCACCCTTGCCGCAAGAAGCCTCTCCTCCCCAAAGCACTCTCTGCATCTCTTATGTCTAGGGGAATGCCAAGTGTCTTGGAAAAAGACCTTCTGAATGCCTCAAAGGGAAGGAGGATGTCCAGCCTTGCAGGTGAGATGGTGGTGGTCACCAAAGGTGATAACCAGGCAGCTGTGACAGCCCTCCAGAGAGGGAGTGGGTGAGCAGAGGAGCTCCTGAACCCCACTGAGAAGATGGCTTTGTTCCTCCTCTCCTAAGGGTGGCTTATAGGCATCAATGGCTGCTTTAAACACCAGCTATAGCTGGTCTTTGTGCAAACCCAAAGACAGATCTCCAGCCACGGTGCTCTGCAGCATCTCCCAATGTCCCGAGCCTTGGGCTGGGCTCTGCACTGTCCACCGCTCCCATCAAAGCCCGGTGGGGCCCCCAAGGGGAAAGAGCTACCCAACTCTCCTGGAAAACGTTAAGGACTGTGTATATATATATATATATATATATACACACACACTAACCCCCCAATGAGCACCAGCTTCACACTTCTGCGCACTGCAGATACAAGGGTGGTTTTCAGATACGCCCTGCAGATTGTGGATCCCAGCCCTGCTTCCAAAACCGGTGCCTGCGCTTTGGGGCCCCAATGCCATTACCTCCCAGTAAGTCTCCAGGTCACTTTTGGATTTGCCAAGTCCCCCAGCTCACTTCTGGACATGAAGCATCAGCTCCCCGCTTGCTTTAGGAACTCTGAAACGTGAACTGCAAATCTACGTGGAGCTACATGAAATAAAAGGGGCTCTCTTCAATAATGCATGTTTTTTGATCTTACAGCTTGGATGTTTTTCCCTCCCCTCCAGCTGCCAGGTCTTTAAAATCCTACAGGACTAGAGGAACAAAAAAAAACAGTAAAAAAAGGCAGGCAGGAAATCAAAAAGTAGGTAGGGGAAAGGAAAATAAAAAGTTTTCTATGGCCCACATGAACCTAACCCCTCTGCTAACCACGGCAAAGCAGTATTTTCTAGTGGGATGGGGGGACCATGCTGTGAAGTGGCCGTGGGTGGCCGTTCCCAGAGCTTCCCATGGGTACTTACTGGTGCTTGTGCTAGTGCCGATGGTGTTGATGGTTGTGGGGACGGAGGAGGAGGAGTAGAGGGGCAGATGGCCGTTCTCGCACGCCAGGGTTTTGTCCTGCCAGCTGGAAGCGCTGACACTTATGCCCGAGTCTCGAGAGTTTTGCCATCCGTTGAGTTTGTCATCGGAGTTTTGTCTTTGGTGATAGTAGTGCGTCTGCCCGTAGTCCACCGAATCCGACCGACCTCTGTTCTGGCCGCCGAAGCCACCCGACGTGCGGTCCTCCAGGTGGTTGAGCCACATGGCCAGGGCGCTCCTGTCCTCTAAGGAGGTGGCAGGGTGTATCAAGGCATAGGACAGCAACTGCCTGCTCTCCTCGATGTGTTGGTTGTGTTCGATTGAGTGGGCCAGGATTTTAGGCAAGAGTTTCATGTATTCAACTTTTGCCTCAGTGTTGCCAGGCTTCAGTAAAGGCAGGTGGGTTAACAATAGGGAAATCACCTTATCCTTGGATTCCTGTTGCCATTGGTTAATGATTCCTGTGAAAGAATAGAAGAAAAAAAAAGAAGAGAATTGAGAAATCGGTAAACAGAGCTAATAAAGAAATAAACAGACCCCAGCGGGGTAAATATAAGACACGCCAAATGGATGCTTGCATGCGTGATGCCACTGCATGAGCATCTCCCAGGCAGGGGGACCACCACTCTCTGAAAACCAAGGTCATAGCACCGTGTGCTGAACTGGACACCAAGAGTTACCAGACGCTCCTGAAAATCACTAAAAAAAGCCAAATTACATCCACCTCTATCACCAGGTAGCTCCGCTACCGTTCTCCTAATATTAATCCAAGTCACGATTTGGCCCAGATTTTCTGTATCATTGCGGATTATACAAAATACTACCCAAAAGCACCTCATGGATAAACATAACCTTTCAAAAGCACTGGTTAGAAAATGGAAAGGGCCGAAGTTCAAATAAGCTAATACGGGTGAGAGCCACGGAGGGCCAAGGGAAGAAGCATCCCAGCAGGAGGGCAATAACCAAACCAGGGTGTTGGTCCATCTGCCAGCCTGGTGTGATAAGATTCCCCAAAGGTATTGAGGAAAGGGCTCAGCTGAAGCAGACACAGAGCTATTGTTCTTCTGATAGTTCACAGAAGATAGGAAAGGTTTTAGAAGACCAGAAATAAAGCAAACACAGGGTTTAGCTTTAAAAATATGCAAAAGGAAGAAGCAGGGAATTACAAACTGGCCACTTAACTCAAACTCCGGGAAAACTGATGGAACAAATAATGAAACAACCTATTTGTAAGCACTTAGAAGATAACAAGATGATAAGTGACTGTCCACACCGATTTGTCAAGAACAATTTAATTTCCTTCTGCGACAGAGTAACTGGCCTGTGAATAGCTGGAGAAGCAGTCAGTGCTGTGTATCTTGATATTCATTAGGTGCTACCCCACATGGCTTCCTCAGCAGCACACCAGAAAAACATGCTCAGGCAAAACTATCCTAATGTGGGCACACAGCTCATCAGAAAACCATACGGAGAGAGTCGTTACGGGTGATTTGCCATCAGACTGGGAGGATGTGCTGAGCAAGGAGACTTGTCCTGGCTGTGGCACTACCCAGTATGTCATCAGTGAGATAGGTGATGTGATAAATGTATTCAGTGTGCGGCTACCAAGCTAGGAAAATGAAAACACTCCAGAATACTGGACTTGGGAGTAAAACAATGTTGGAGACCTGGAGAAAAGTCAGAAAAACCCAACTGCATTAAGTAGGTGCAAACATCTACATGCAGGTGGGACAAATCGCTGTGCAGTACCAGGTGGGGAAGCGCCTGGCGTCAGGAAGCATCATGGGCCGAAAATCAGTCAAAATGCCACGTTGCCCATAAAAACTGCACCAGCCCACCCGTCATCTGTCTGAGAGGCAGAGAACAGCGTGGACAAGCTGCTCTCCACATCTCCTGGGGACTGCAGTAATAGGTTTGAATTGCAGTGAAGGTGAGTCAGGTCGGTCATGAAGAAACTACCTCCTACAGTTAGGGCGAGTGATGCACAGGGAAAGACTGCCTACAGACGTTGTGAAACCTCCATCACCAGAGGTTTTTCCGAACAGCTTATACAAACACCGGCCAAGGATAGCTCTGGATCTACCTAGACCACCCAACTTCCAGCCCCAGGTCAGTCTCTCCTCCAGAGTTTACCAAACACCTCTATGAAGCCTTCAAACTTCCAGCCCCTGCAGCAGGCTGTGCCTAAGGGTGCCACAACGGAATCATCTGGTGAACTAGGACTTTCATTTGCTTTAAACCCACTAAACCCCAAAACTTCACCAAGTGAAATGCCCCGAGTTCTCACGTTATTAAGAAAACCCCAAAACTTTACGTTCTCTCTCCCTGTCTGCTATCCCCTATCCATACCGTAGAGGAAGCTGCTCTAAATCATTGATTATCCCTGTATCCTTCACGTGTTTTGGAGCTAGGGCAACCAAACCCGCACCAGTGAAATGAAGATCTGGATGTCCATCAGAAGACCTATGCTGTGATCCAGCAGCTAACCCAACCCTTCAACCGCCCTGTGACCCTGAAGAGGGCCATTGCAGTAAGGTCTTTTCCCAATTACGTCCAAACCCCCTGCACGACGGTTCCCCTACACAACTGCGGTGGTGGGCAGCCCTCGTCCCTCCAGCTTTGCCTTCCCAGTTTCAAGACGTGCAACCATTTTAATAGGAAGCCACTAGATGGCTTGCTGGAAACACCGATGGCTCTCGCTGGAACTTTCTGCAGCAGTATTTACTTCTCTGCAGACCCACCCCTCCTCCAGAGCTGCTTCCCGATCCCACGACAGCGTGCCTGAGCCACCTCGTGCTGCTGTGCCGAGAGGTGCAAGGGACACGGCACGGCACAGCTTTGGTGGGGAAGGAACTGCTTCATTTGCAGCAGAAGCGAGTTTCGGTATGCTGGGTGTGCTCCTGTGCCTGCAGAGATGCTGTGAGGTTGTTTTGGTGTTAAAAAATGGGATATGGAAAAGCAATGCTCAGCCCCAGGGATGCTGTAAAAAATACATGAGCGTGGCGGAACTTAAGGTCCACCAGAGCATCTCCATGTTTTCCATATGCAGATATAACTGCTACAGGCAAAGCCTCTTGTCATGCTTAATCTGATTTCTCTGTCCCCTCTCTCTCTCTCCCCACCCTGGCCAGCTGCCCAGTGGGTTGAAAACCCATCTTATTTTCTCCCCTCCTCCTGCACAGGGGTGTCACCCGTTCCCTTATCACCCCCCTGTTTTATCATTGCCCTTGGGACGATTCGGCAGCGCTTTCAGGCTGGCACAGCCGAAGCTCAGCCTGGCACCGTCTGTGGGAAGAGGTTGTGGGATTTTGCAGCAGCTCAGATCAACTGAGAAATCAAAAGATCATTAAAAAAAGGCATGCCATGCACTGCTAAAAGAAGCCGGTGCCACTTGTACATGGGAACTGTGTAGCAAAACACATGCAGAACAAGCAGAGCCCGGGTGCAAATTGGGTCCGAGGGAGGAGGAGGATGCAGGGAGAAAGGTGGCCATGCCCAGACTCCTCTTCCTCACTCGGGGGAGAGCTAAGCGTGAAGGTCACCACTGGAGAAACGCAGGACAGTGCCAGAGCTGCTTCTTGGGGAACTTGCCTCAGGCCTCCAAGAGATACAGGGGTTTGAAATCACAGCCCCAAAAGATGGAGTGCTGATCCAAGAGCCTGCAGCTGGCAAGGAGCCGTGCAACCCCCCTGCCCCAGTGCGGACAGGAGCCGCTCTCCTTCTCAGCCAGCAGCAGCATGTGCACAATTAAACAAAAACGGAAAATAATTAGATCCGAAAGAGGTTTGGCTCTGCCTGAGATGGGGTGGTAGGTCAGGCTTAATCCTGTCTGCCAGAAAACAGAGGGATCTGGAGAGGGTGGCCTGGGAGGAGGAAAGCTGGAGCTGCTTCTGGGCAGGGGGAGAGGGGCCAGTGACCCCCCTGAAGCCCCTCTCCCCAATCTCCCCGAACACAGGAGCCCCTGCTTCAGCTCCCTACCTGCTGCCACACACTCCCGGACATCAGGGACGTCTCACCCTCTATCGCCAGAACAAGCCCCCCTGGGTCAGCCATGGTTAAGATGTGTCCCGGTTTTGGGCTGCCATGTCCCAGGGTCCTGGCACACTACTTGCAGTGGTGTATGGGGTCACAGGCACTAATCACATTACCGCCTCATTAGTTCCCCCGGGTGCTGCTTCAAGGATGCCTGACACTTTCCGTCACAAGGCTTTCGCTGCTTTAAGGGATGGCAAGACTATTGTTATTTGCAGCAGGCAAATCTAAGCATAGAGAAAGCCCCAAAGTGAGAAACTCCACCTTGCTGCTTTGAAACTCCCCAAAATCCCTGCCCTGCCTCTTGCTGTCATTGCATGAACTCCTTTTGCAGATGAGCTAAAATAACAACTGACCGTGAGCACCTTAAGGACCCTGTGACCCCTGTACGGGGAAGAGATGGGAGCTGCTGGTGCCCCCAGAGCAGAAAATCCCCATTTTTATTACAGATCCTTTTTTCTTGGGCGAGAGGCTGAATGAAGACGGGATGTGAAACTACCTTCCAACATAGGATTATTTAACCAATATGATTTTGGTGCTCTAGAGCACAGCTGATGCATGTGCAGAGTGCCTGTGTATAAATAAAGCACCAAATATAGCCGGGTCCTGCTCCCAAGGCTGAAACCTGCACTATGAATAGGTCCAACACTACCCCCAAAACTGGGGCTTTCTGGCTTGAGAAAGAAGCCAGAAAGAAATTAAATTTGTCAATTTAATATGTGCTCATCGGATCCCTCTGTCACAAATCTGCTTGATCCGTTCAGGATCCCTGCAAACTGTTGACTGCCTTCATGTCCAGGGGCGACAGATCTACCTCTGATGCTGCACTGTGGGAAGGACCTTCTTGCCTTCACTTGAACGTGCCTCCCGATAGATACCTGGGTTATTTCAACCACCAGTGAGGCACGTGGAGCTCCCGAAGCTGTTACTGATGGACCAAGAACAGTCGTGGTTTTCCAGCCAGCCTGGATGGACAGAGGGATACACAGAGTCTCTGTGGATGTCCGTAAAAATGCATGCAGCACACTAGTGCCTGCACTTAGAAACCCTGAAGTACCTATCTGCCTAGTTTTTTCTTCTACTTTTGATTTTTGCAAACAGACCTCTGCCCCCCACCTCAAAAACACTGACCCTGCCTAGAGGGATGGCCAAGAGCTGTCAGCATAGGCACAGGGACACGTGTGTCTCACCAGGTAAGCAGGTCTCCAAGGAACAACGACGATGTGGGATACCTCTCAAGGGCTTAAAAAGACCCCAAAAGCCAACAACCCCAAGAAAGATAAACCTTTTCATTTTGAAAGCAGAAACTGGGTTATCCTCCTGTTGTCACATCTGACTTACCACATTTCACAAGTCAAGCAGACAAATATGCTCACTGGGATTTTGACGAAGCAGGCGAGATGAATGATGTGTAATTTATAAGATAGACAACAGCTTATCACTGGTAACAAGGACAACAATTAAAGACTGGAAGTGTTTTAAAAACTGCCCAAGGATCTTCTGAGTGACAAAGAGTACGTTCAAATAGCAGGCTTGGTATCATTGCTGCACAATGGTAGGTCAGTGCATTTAAGGGCTCCTGTTGCCAGTAAATTGCTCTTAAATTACTTTTTTATTAATCCCTTGTTTTCAGTTTAATACAATTATCCATTCAGAAGTTACCAAATGCCCATTCAGATAATTTGTCCAAGCAAGAAAGGACTAAGAGTTAGATGTGCACATCTGAAGGACACCCACCAAACAGAGCATCTTCACAGCAGGGCTGAATGGGGCGGCACTCTCGGATGTACTCGAGGAGGAAAACCAGGAGCTTGTACCAAAAATTTAGGCTGGGATCCCTGATCTTGCCAAGTGCCATGCAATGTATGAGGGGCTGGAGGGAGGAGGAACTGGGTGCTCCTGGATGGCAACCAAGCCCTCCTAGGGATGGATGACACTGAGGTTTTCATTTCTTGGATGACCAATAGCAAAACAAATGCAATCCATGCTTAGACAGCTTGTGACTGCTTCAAGCGAGCCTGGAATCGGTGGCCCCAGTGCAGGTGATGGCTATTTCTGGGCTTGCAGCAAAGTTTTGCAGGAGCCCTTCCTCAGCAGCTCACAGAAGAGGCTCCCGTTGTTCGCTGTTTGCTGGATGACCGATGTGGCATCGGCTCCACGCGATGGGCAGAGCTATGTGGAGGCACTCACTTTTTTTTTTTGGCAGAGGCAGAAGAATCAGCACCCGGACTCCTCCTGCTGTGTAAAGACCCATTAGCACATCACTGCCCACGAACTCCTCCATGCAGGCATGCAAGAGGCTGTGCTTCCACCAAAATCACCAAAATCTGTGGTGACCAAGGTCATCACAACTCGGCCCCGATATCTAACACCTACTACAGCCACATGGGTGTCTTCACCAGGGCAAAAGGGGTCAAGAAACCTGACTCTGCACATGACTGCAGCCCAGCAAGCTCTGTTTGGCCAAAATGTCATCTCCCAGTGAACGGCCATCAAGAGACAAACCTCAGCCCTACGTCTACAGGTTATTTGTTCCAATGTCTCCCAAGCACTTCAGTTTGCCTTCATTTCCAGTTGGAATGATCTGGTTTAAGCTTGAATTTATCTGGCTTCAGCTTCCAGAAAAATTCCAGTCTGCATCAAAGAGCTCCTTGATGTCCTGTGTTTTCTCAAGTGAAGGTGCTCAGGACTCAGCGCTTAAGTCACCTTCCACTCTTGTTTCTGGTAAGCTCAGCAGAAGCTACGTGTCCTGTTTCAAACAGGTCGTGGCTCTATGCACATTAGTCTGCAGCCCATGGCAACATTTCTGCTGGCTCTATGACTTCCAGCATCCACGTGAATCAGGTCTTACTTGGCTTGGTGAAAAGCATGAGTAGGGTGGAGAGACCATACCCCATCCCACAAAGGGTTGCTTGCAGTGAAGTTAAAGCAGAAGAGCAAAGAATGAAGACATTCCAACCACCAGTCTGAATTTGCACCACGCAAAAAAAATGCAGGTCACTGCCGGTTCCAGTCTTCCCGCAACTGGATGTGCTGGTCTGTGAAATGGCCCAACACCCCACCACCCATCACACAAATCTGCTCTCCAGTGCTGCCGTGGATGTGAACCTCTGCCCTGGCGCCCGCTGCAGCACTTGGCTGAAGGTGAACTACAGTGTGTTTCCAGACAAAGGGGATCATATCATACAATCACAGAATGGTTTGGGTGGGAAGGGATCTCAAAGACATCCAGTTCCAGCGCCCTGCCACGGGCAGGGACACCTCCCACCAGCCCAGGTTGCTCCCAGCCCCATCCAGCCTGGCCCTGAGCACTCCCAGGGATGGGGCATCCACAGCTGCTCTGGGCAGCCTGTGCCAGCGCCTCGCCGCCCTCACAGTAAAGAATTTCTTCCTACTGTCTAACCTAAATCTGCCTTCTTTTAGTTTAAAAATATTCCCCCTTGTCCTGCACTCCAGGCCCCTGTAAAAAGCCCCTCCCCAGCTTCCCTGTCGGCCCCTTTGGGTACTGGCAGGTGCTGTCAGGTCTCCCCGCAGCCTTCTCTTCTCCAGGCTGAACAGCCCCAACTCCCTCAGCCTGTCTCCACAGCAGAGGGGCTCCAGCCCTCTGAGCATCTCCGTGGCCTCCTCTGGACTCGCTTCAGCAGGTCCATGTCCCCCTGATGCTGGGGGCCCCAGACTGGACACAGAGCTGCAGGAGGGGTCTCACCAGAGCGGAGCAGAGGGGCAGAATCCCCTCCCTCGACCCGCTGGCCACGCCGCTGGTGATGCAGCGCAGGGTACGGTTGGCTTTCCGGGCTGGGCCATGCTGAGCTCCTCGTCCACCAACACCCCCGATCCTCCTCAGGGCTGCTCTCGATCCGTTCTCTGCCCAGCCTGTATCTGTGCTTGGGATTGCCCCCTCCCACGTGTGGGACCTTCAGTCATCCAAATCATAGAATTATTTAGGTTAGGAAAGACTTTTAAGATCATCAAGTCCAACTGTAAATGGAACAAACCTGAGAGGTAAAGCAACTAAAATGTTTTTGCCTTGCACTGGAAATGGGTCTCTGGGTACGTGGTGTTGAGTGTCTAAAAAAGCAAATGGGTGACCTGTGGGTTTGGCTGGAGAGGAATCTTAATGCAGAAGTTTTCCACCAACACCCCCGAGCCTTCCTCAGGGCTGCTCTCAATTAAATCAAGGGATTTAAATTATTATTTGCAGTAATTAGCACCTGCATGCTGACCCATTCACAGTACTTTGTTTGGGTGGATTTACATAATTTTCTTCCTAAACCAGCCTCACTCAAAAGGCCAACATTAAAGAAAACAAAGTGAGATCCCTGTTGGAAACCCTCCCTGTGCCCCCTCCAGAGCACATCAATACCCTCGCCGTTAAACCTGGCAGCCTTCTCCCTCCCCAAGAGGCCAAATAATAAGAATTTCAGCATGTGCCTTTTGTTATTGCAACTGACACTAATAAAAAGAAAAATATCTTGACAATAAAGGCTATTGCAGACTTGCCAATTGCACAAGACAGAGATGCAAGCTGACATCAAAGTGCTGGTGAACCTGAATGCTGCTCATCTCACCAAAAGCAATCCAAAACCGCAGCTAACACAGGCAGGAAGACACCAGTGATGTTTCTAAGCACATCTACGGCTGGGAGGCTGCAGCGTGATGTGTAAACGCTGCCAACCTCCCCCTGCTACGTTCAAACAGGTCTGAATTTATGCCTGCGCTAGAGCTGACCTCAGCATGGAGCGGAAGGACCTAATCCTATATGTCTGAAGGCAACGGGAGCCGTGCCAAACAGCATCGTGCCTGCTGGATCCGGCACCCGCGGCTTCCTGGCACCTCCTGTGTCTCTGCGCTGCAGCGGCTGGGAGAGGCCAGCTCTGCATCCCGGGGACTGCTTCTGCCTAGGTCCCTAAAACCACTCATCCTGGTGAATAACGTGGGATTTGAGAGAGGAAAAGCCAAGAAAACCTCACAGTTGGCTTTTTGCTTTTGCTCCCTCCCATGTGGGTCTAACAGCCCAACTTGGGAGAAATTTAGGGAATAGCGGCGAAGCTCTTTCCCTGTAACAAGCCTTGGTAAGGAGCTGGGAACAGCCAGAAAGTCTGCAAAGAAGCCCCAGACAGCAGAAGGGCTTGGGGGCTGCTATTGTGGCAATCAGGGCTCTGCACTTCCCCTCCTGAAGCACCCACCCCAACAGCTATCAACCTCTAGGTCCAAGGTGGCTCGACAGCTTCATGCTACCCCAGCATCTTCAGTCTCTAACGAGATATCAAAAGGCAATCACTGAATTCCCCCTTTCCCTAGCTGGTCAGCTTCTGTGCAGATTTAAGTGCAGATGACCTCTCTGAAGGACAGAAGGACCTTCTGTCCATCAGCATCCATGAGGAAAGGACAGATAGATGGCAATATACACCTCGTATCACACAAGGCATGAGCATCACCTCCCTTCTCCAGTGCCCACAACCCACCTTGCACCCTGGCTGACGGTGCCAAGGAGCACCAGCATCGACGGAAAATTTGCCGGTGAGGCACTGCAACCTATCGGTTCACATGGTGCTGGCTCTCCTCCGTGTTTCCAGCAGCTACATCACATTCTAAGAGGCTAAAAATACACTAAGTACTTTCCTAATGTTTCTTTTCCACCCGAGCGGTTGCTGCAGAGAAGCTCTGAGCAGGAGGAGAGGTGAACAGACCAGTGTGGATGCAGGGAAGAGATGCCATAAAAATAGAGCAATAGGCACAGCATGTCCTGCAAAAGGAGGTGGCTGGAGAAGTCCTCACTACAGGCAATATCAGTTCTGTAGAAAGAGAAAGGCAAGAGCCACACAGCCATGAAAAGCAAAGTGTTCCCAACTGTACTGCAGGATTCAGTGCCGACCGGAGCACAGAGGACTTCACCAAGGAGCAATGACTGAGATGAAGAAGCTTCATGGAAATTAACTATGCAGTATCTCTTTGACTTCTTAAATGGAATGGTGCAGATTTAACTACTGAAAACAATTCTGTCCAAAAGACACAACCTCCTTGCAAGCGCCCCCAGCATCTCCCTGCGCGCAACAGGCAAGCCCCTCAACACCCACTGTCGAGGCAGCAGGGATGGGTTTGCCGGTACAGCTGGGTGGCAAGAGGCACGCTGGCCATCGGTGGCCTTATTTTCTGTGCTTCACAGAAGGGGCGTCCCTGCTGGGCAGTGCTCTGAAACAAAAGGTGCCTTGATGGAGAGGTGAGGTGACTGTGGATGAGTACCGGGGAGCTGGCTGCTGCACGCTGAATGTCCTTCACGTCTCAAGAACGGCCAATTTCTTGCAACTTTTCTTGGGAAACCAGGCTAAGGAGCAGGTGACCGTATGACACGCAGCTTCTGGGGAGAAAAAAACCCCAGAAATCCTGTGGGGGATAAGACATGAGCCCTACCCACCTCGTTGCCCTTTTAAAGGCAGTTCTCTTTGGGCAGCAAGTTCAGCTGTTTATTACCAGCAGCTCTCCTCTCCATCAAGCTCTCCAAAGCAAAGGCAGCCCCGTCAAGCGTTTGGTTTGTAGCATTGTCTCTTCTTTGTGTGGAAGACATGACTGGAAAGGAGTATCTCAAGCTGAGACTGCAATTCTTGATCTCACAGCAGGGACAGCGTTAGCAGGAGTCGGGAATTTTGGCACTGAAGCCAGCCTCAAAGACAACCCACGACCAGATCCCCCCAAACAGGCTGATGAAACCCCACCGGCAGACAGAGCAGCAGGACAGGGAGCTCAGCGCTCTCCATCTGGGTTGTAAACTCCAAAGGGAGCAAAATGCCCCTTATTTTGGTCAGAAGCAGAGCCCACTGGGACATCCCTCAACAAAACACCCCTTATTTCACACTGAGACCCACAAGGACAGAAGAGCCCAGCTCTACTGCGCTGCAGAGCAAGTAGAAAGAAAAAAGATTTTCACATTTTTGACACTATTTTCCCCTGCTACCTCGTGAGCTTGCCACTTGCCACAGCTCCAGTTATTAGGAGGCTGTTTGTACAAACCCAGAAGCAATATATTTTTAGCACTGGAGAATCGCATGGCACGATCATTAAGTGTGCTTCTGCAGACAGCAACAAGAGCAGGGATTTTTCCTTCTCTAAATTGGCTGCAGCTACTATGGTTTTCAGCCCAAAGCAGACTTTCAGGAAATTCAGAAGGAGCGGGAGTCTTTTTCCATGACATATTTAATACCAAGCTGAAGTACACTCGATTTTCATACGGTGCATCTGATGGGAGGTTTTATGGATTTGTTTTCTAGGCTGTATCTGTCGCCCGCTTTTGCTACACAGCTTAATACCACGTATTACCACAACACTCCCTAGCAACATGACTTTTAATTTAGTGCAGAGCTTTGCAACGTTGAGAGCATTTCACTGACTCAGAGCAAAGAATGACACACTGGGAAACCTTATCAAAAGCCCCATAGGTGCCAAGGGAACCTACACCACATAGATGATGGGATTTGAGCTCCTCAATGCAATGTGGCTGGCGCTGGCATGGAGAACACCTTGGGAAAGATGAATTTGCTTCACTGATTTCGTAAGCTGCAGTCCAGCCTCCTCCAAAGAGCAGGAGGAGGACACAGGCTTGGTAGACAAACCAACCAACCTCCTACAAAAGCTGTCCTGAAGGGTGAAGCCAGCCTGACACGCGACAAGAACTCACAGCACCAGTTTCTCTTTACTCCATGGAACATACAAGCTCCTGGGCATCGAGGGCATCATGCTTCGAAGCCTCAGATGGGGAGGATGGTCTTTTGAAAGTACAGGGAAATAGTGCCTGGGCCCCACCTGCCAAGGGAGAGCATGCAAAACTGCAAAAGCACCATCAACGGTGTGGACACCAGCAGGTGAGGTGTTTCTTCACCTCTACCCAGTGGTGGAGCAGCAGAAAGCAGGAGCACCCATCCATATGGGGTGGGGGATACATTCTGTAGCAACAGGAATGACAACAAAATGCTGTCCCTCTTGGAGCGGAGGGGAATCCATCAGCCCTTGTGCATGCAACCAGGAGACAGAAGTATCAGAGCAGCCATGCCAAGTCTGATATCAAAGATATCCCGACAAGATCCTGGGTCAAGTGGCTCTTGCTGGCTGCCGTGCAAAGTTAGCTGAGCTCAGCCGGCCCGCAGAGGCAGCTTGGCCCACAGCAACGGGATGGGTCAGCAGGGATTAAAAGGATAATTAAACAGGGGGCTGCAGATTGCTTCCAGAAGTCCCATCGCTTCTTGGAGCTCGTGAGCTCAGCCACGGCAAAACGCTGCTGATTTTGCTGCTTCTGAGACACAGGGGTACAGGTGGGAAATGAGTTCACCGCCTGCTTTCACTTATACTGGGGTTACATTGCTCATATGCCTCCACACGCCCTCAAACCCAGATTTTCAGTGGAATTTCCTATGATGCAGGAAGCCAAAGAAATAAAACATGCGATTTCTGTATCTCTTCTTTGAGCCTAATCCATAAAAACGCTCAAATCTTCCTGGCTTTCAGCGAGGAGACTACAGGCACAACCACAGGCACGGAGGAAATACTCCTCTGACTTCTTAATTTCAATTGCAAAAAGCCTTTTAGCAAAAGTGCAATTGAAATGCAGATAAGTTTCTTCAAAGGCTAAAAAAAAAATCAAAATAAAAAATTATCTGAATGTCTTAACTGTGTTGCCTAACATGGATAAAGGATTTAGAAGGGGGGAAAATAATACTAAAAATAAGTTATGAAGGGTATGTAAGGTATTGATACACAGCACATGGTTTAAACTGTTAATCATTGAACAGATTCCAGTATAAAAATAAAGAGACTGAAGCTGCACATAATGGAGGAGTTGCTCTATTTATAAACTTCTCTGTGCAAAGGGCAGGCGAGGGCTGGGACGAGCAAGCAACGGAGGCGGAGGGACGCTGCTACACAGCCTGTATTTTGAGGGGAAAGAAAATAATAATAATAATAAAAATAAAAAAAAATCTGTTTAAGTGTTGTCAACAAAATCAAACCAAGTTGTCCAAGAGCCTGTGTGCCCCAACCATGTGAGCAACATTTACAGCTCCTGCATGTGACAGCTCTCCCAATTTAGCCAGTAACTGACTCCCTCTGACCTGTAATAACACCGCTCCCAAATTAGAGCCCTCAATTTGACTTGGCTTCAGTCCTTCCCTCCCAGCGACATAAAGCATCCTTTTCCCCCTCCTCCCTGAACATTCATAATCCCATCCTTTCGCACTGCCAACTCAAACTCACATTTAGCCTATTTCTGTTTTTTTGGGGGGTGGGGGTTGTGGAGGGACGAGGGAGTGCAAGCAGCGAGGGGTAGGGAAAAAGCCCGGTGGAAAAACACCAAGAGACAAAAACAACAACAAAATCAGACAAAAATTCCAAGTTGGTGACATTCAGCTGGAAAAGCTCAATGACTCACATGCGAATAAAATCTGCCTAAATTCACTGCTGCATGACGCAGGCCACTGGCTTCAACATAAAAAGGCCAGGATGAAATCATCCACAATTAAATCGGAGCTTGGAAGGCTGCAAAAGCAGCCGCATCAGCGCAGTTCCCTCGGCTTAATAGGAAACACAAAGGAAGGAAGTTCAGCGGAGTGAGAACATCCCCCTTTTCCCCTCCTTTCCACCGACACCTCGCACCATCAGTCATCCCCAACCATCGGCGCGGCTCCTCCAGCATCACACGTCGGCGCTCAGCTCCGGCAAGCTGCTCGCTAGCAGGCGGCTGCCAGCTTTTAATGGGCTTTCCTGGAATACTAGCTCAAAAGTAAAATAAAAATAAATGTGGCTACGTAGGAAGGCAAACCCCCACCAGTCAGCGACTTCTTCCAGAGATTTCTGCCCTGTCCTTTGCAGAATGGTATGATATATTGTAGAATTAACATTTACAAACCCTGGATCAAATCCACTCCCTCTCCAAATCCCCCAGATACGCGAGGAGGGGAAGAGGAATTTAAATCTTCGTTCTTAGTTTTTTTCTTGCATTGCAACTGTGCTTTTAAATCTTACGATTCTTCACGTACCGGCTGAAGCCACACTATCGAAATGCACCCGCAGTGAGCCGCGGCGTAGGGTCGAGGCAGGGAACGGGGTGCAAAGGGTTCCCCTCACACCAGCACGTGAACTGGGCTCCATGTCCCTGCCCCTCCAACACAACCCTTCGTGGGGCTGTGCCATGAACCAGGTCATCGGGTTCCTCCAGGCTAAAAATAACGCCAGGAGCAGGGGGAATAAACTAAAAAAGGTCATTTTAACCTAGATCGGGCTGCTGATGGGATTCCCAGCATGGCTCTACAAAAGGCTTTTGGTGCTCCAGCTGAGAAGGGAAAACAATCCTGTAAATGAGCATCGGCCCCTCTGCACCCTGAAATGCCACTCCAGGGAACAGCTGGTGAGCATCCATCCATCCGGGATGCAGGAGGACAGCGCCCCAAGCACCCAAAGCGGCCGCAGCCAGCGGCTCATCGCACCGCATTTCAACTGGGATAACCCAAGGAGTCCACAGAAATTAGGTAACGGGTTGCACATGCACTGAGAAACCAGGTGCTTGAACCTTTACGGGTTTTCCCCGCGCCGGAGCCGGCGTGCCTATCCCTGGGATTAGCCACAGTGCTGTGCTGCCGAAAGATCCCAGGCTGAGCCAAAGGCTCCCCGGCACTCGCTCGCTCAGGCTTGCAGTGCTGCAGAAGCAGGGTGTTAACAGGTCCATAAAAGGTCACGGGGAGACACGAGCATCCTGCCGGCGAGCCTGCATTTGCTCCGGAAGAATCTGCACCTCTCCAGAAAAAAAAGAAAAAAACCCAACACCCCAAAAATATATATAGAGGTCTGCAAGTGGGGAACGGTTGAAACCGCCTGCAGGAGGACATCCGACAGAGCCTGGGGCCATCTGGTCACCCACCCTGTGCAGTGACACTGCCTTCCCTTCACCACCAGATGCTAATTCCTTTCATCCTGCCTGGCCCTCCACTGGTGTAATTTTAGGTCTGTGAATAGGACCATCTGCCTTTGAGATGCTCGTTTATTTTTGGCTAAGCCCTGCCTTTCACCACTCCCTTCTTAAAGGAAGCCCAAATTGGGCGCTGCTGGAAACGGTGTTTCTTGTCTGCTCCTCTAATCACCGAGCATTAACGAGCTATCTACAGCATGCTCTGTAATGCTGCCACTCATAAAATTGGGGGGTGTCATTATCTTCAAAGCGTTTTGCAAACACTTTTTCGTTCCTCCCTGCCCTACCACCACAAAGTAGTAATTATTCACTTCTCTCTGAATATGGTGGGCTTGGTCCAGCATCCTGGAGCTCGGCCAAGATGCGCTCAGCAAAATTTAACATGGTCAAAGTAAAGATAAAACAAACTGGTTCCTATGTTTGGATACTAGGGACTGCCACCGTTGCTTCCTGTCCCACAGCAGACATGGAAATGTTAAAAATAAAAGTAAACGCTGGAACCACACTGGCCAATAATGTCATTTCCATGCATTAAGAGGAAATGCAATGCCTGGAGAAAAAGGAGTTTTAAGGAAAGTTTTGCTTTTATACACATCTAAGCACTATGAAGGAAAGTCACCACCATGAGCTGCTGCTGCATTTAGCAAAATGCTGCACAAAAATGCTGCAAAAGCCCCTGATGGCTGAGCTGCCCCGAGTCCTGCCGGGCAGCACCAAGCCCCTGTGGGAAGAGGAGACCAGGAGCTGGAGGGAGAACGTTGTGTGCAATATCGTGCCCATGGCTGCTGGCACGGCTGTTTTTCAAAACTCCACATCTGGAACCTGAACGTGTTGCCTGCACCCCTCAACAACGCTTTTATCCCCGAGCAGAAAGGAGCTGGGAGGGAAGAGCATCCTTGGTGGCCCCAGGTTGGCTTCTTCAGGTGGCTCTGAGTGTGCAACAACACGTTCCTGGTTGGGGTGACTGTACAGAACCCCCCAGCCACATGCACATGGACAAGTCCCGAGACCACACCAAGGCCATGAGAGACCACCACCATGCTGGGAGCTCAGCACCCCTCTTGGGATGAACGTTGGATCCTCCTCCAACGTGAGAGGCCAGGACCACTCAGGAGGACCGGCCGAGGCAGTGCAGGCTAACAGGCTAAATCTGTGCATCTGCCAGCCATGAAATAATTATTTTTCCCTTCTTTGTTAAGATTTCCACAAGCGCCTGGGGCAGATGGGAAGAGTGCTCCTGCCTGCCGGGTAAGCCCTTCTACAACAAATTGGCTTCTTGCGTAAATCCAGGCTGGGCAAAGCTTGTGCAGATCTCCCAAGCCCCCTTTTTTTTTTTCCCAAAAGATGAGGAAGGTTGTGTGGTTCGGCCTAAGGCTTGGCTTGGTTCTCAGTCCTCTTATGAACCTCAGGAGCTACAGGAGCATGGAGTCTATTGCTGGAAAACAGCGTTAGACAATGGAGAACATCTATACAGGGCACCCCTCTTGGTGCATGCATCCCAGACACTGAAAAGCAAGAGCCTGTTACGCTGCCAAGCTCCTCACAGGGAAAATGTACCCACGACTTAAAAAAAAGAAAATTTCTGTGCAATGTTTGAAGTGTGAAAATCAAGCCCTGGCTCTGGCTGGTCGCAGCTCTCTGCTCTGCAGGAGCCTGGGGAAATACCTGGCTGCTCCTCGCTTCAAACTCTCTGCAGCAAATAAAATAAAGAACAATTTAATTGACCTGATCAGATCTCAGATTTGACAACAACTCCTCCCTGGGTAAAACCTGACATGTTTTGCTTTGGCTTTAAAGTACAATGAACAGACAAGAAGGATAGCTTGGCTGTGAAGTGAGGACAAGCACATTGCATGCTGTGGGTGCACAAGCCCCAGGAGGAGCCAGGCAATGCAGACACCCACCCCTTCCCCTTTCTGCTAGTCACATCCCCCAGTGCAAAGCACTTGACCAAAGCCAGCGATGAGTCACTGTAAGGAGGAGACTGTCTAATTTCACCCACTTTGATCCTGCCCTGGAGTGCCAACGTCAAAGAGGAGGGAGCAGAGAGCTGGGGGCTGAGTCAGGGCGGATGGGAAAAATCTGTGCATCTACAAGAGAGACATTCAAAGCAAGTGAAACTCCTCTTTTTTTTTTTACAAACAAACAAACAAACAGAAAAAAAGAAGTGAACTGGAAGAGCTGACTCTCACCAGTTAACAGCTTGTACCAGAGCAGCCGTACCAGCACTCGGGCAACTCCCCTGCCCCTTTGCCAGCTGTAAGAAGCACTCACAAGGCAGAAACACCAGCTTAAAACACACTTTTCACCGGGGAATTCACCGCATTTCAGTGCTGCCCGCGGCTGGCACGTAAAGGCAGCCAGCTTGTCTTTCCTTCATAACCAGCTTCACATTTTGCTTCTTGTATACCCACGAAATGCTGCAGGACCTCAAAACAAAGAGCGACATTGTTCCTTCAGAATAAAACTGCTGTTCGCCCAATTTATATTTCACAAAAACATCCCAGGAGCTGCAAGGCTTTGTTTGTGGGGCAGGGGGGGCTAAAACGATCTGGTGGCTCTGCAGTCACAGCTATTCCACCGGGAAGATTTCCATGATGCTCTTTCCACTGTGAACACAACACAACATGGGTCAACGTGGCCATTTAACTTAAAAGAATAAAGAACACTGGTCCTTGCAATTACATGTTTCCCCTGCTTGGCTGGTTGGTTTGGCCACACATGGTGCTGAAGGCACTGGATTCTCTCCCGTAATTACTGCTGCTCACGGAAGTCCCCAAAATTACATTAAGGAACCCCAAAAAAACCTGACAGCCCCATTTTGCCACTCTCTCTATATACTGCTGGGTGTTGGGGATGTTTGGCAGCAGTTGGTGTAGTTCCAGCAGCTCATGGTGGTCCAAATGGTGGTGGTAGCACCACTGACCACCAGCATTAGGGCAGATGGCAAAGGAGGAGAGAAAGCGAAGACCACCCTTAAACACCGAGGGAAATACTGTAAGGCTCCAGAGGGACACCATTTCCTGTTCGGCTGTAAAATAACCATTCAACACTGCGTTTTTGAGCTTTAAGACTGATGCTGAAAACCGGCTGCTCTCCCAGCTCCAAGCAATGATGACTTCAACGCTTGTTAGTGCCTGAAACCCGAAAACCTTTTACCAGTTAATTCAAGTTTTCAGTCAAACCCAAATCCTTCCTCCTCCTCCCCATGCCTGGCTGAAACATCATTCTCAACACAAGAAGGATTTGAGATTTCATTTCCTTGACCAAATTCCATAATGTTTGCAAAGAAATTTCCAACAAAACAGAAACCACGTATTTTTGTGGAGGGAGAGGGAGGAGCAGATTTTCCTGCAGAGGAAAATCCCCTTCTGTGCACCCTGTTTTCCCCTGAAGACAGCAACACGTTGCAATAACCCACCCAGAAAGATTCAACCTGCAGTACTCAGAAGTGACGAACATGAGAAGCGACAGGATTTCTGGAAGCTGCTGACCCTTCCTTACCCTTCAGGCTATTGATTACAGCTGATCAGCCACCACACTCCTCAAGCGGCTCCGAGCCAATCTACAGCGACACCGTAGTAAAACACGCAGAAACCTAGTAAATTACGAGAGCTACGCGATGCTCTCTGGGATTTTGCAGTGGGTAAATCCTGCCTCACGACTCCTGGCAGTCACTCCCGCGATGCCTCGAGCCCTAATCTCATCCCTGCAAAGAGTGGGCAGAGATGAGCAAAGAGAAAAGCCGACTGCTGGATCCTCAGGAACAGTGCTAGAAGCTTTTCTTCGATACAAGCAGAGCTGGAAAAACACAGCAAAACAACAAGCAACCAAAAATACAAATGCAGCCGATGTGAGTAGTAGCTTATACGCTGCAGGGGACCATGGGGAAGGTCAAAGTGCCACAACCTGGTTCAAAGCCATACCAGGTGAGGTTCAGACCGGCCATTAGGAAGCATTTCTTTATCGAGAGGGTGGTCAAACACTGAACAGGCTTCCTAGAGAGGTGGTCGATGCCCCAAGCCTGTTGGTGGTTAAGAGGCATTTGGATAATGCCCTTAACAACACACTTTAATTTTTGGTCTGCCTCAAACTGGTCAGGCAGTTGGACTAGAAGACTGTTGTAGGTCCCTTCCAACTGAAATAGTCTATTATTCTATTCTACCCTATCCTATTTATTTTATTCCATTCCATTCCATTCTACCGTCATGCAATTCCATGCAGCTGAGCACTGCTGCAGGCAAGGCTACCCTGCAAAAGGACCCAATTGCCAAACACCTCCAGCAATTTGGACTCTGGTCGGAGAAATGCACTCTGCACCCACCCAGCATGCAGGAGCCAGAGAAAAATTTCACTGCATCACAATATCATGATAGTATTGTCCCGCTCGGCGCTGTCTGCAACCTCCTTCTCGGGGGAAATCTGGTCTACATCCCGGTTCCCCATCAGAAGAGCAAAGCTCCAGCGCTTCCCAGCTCAGAGATTCCTACAACTGCTCAGGTCCTCCAGGTCTCCAACTCTCCTTGTGTGGCGTGAAGGGAAATTTCAGGATGGGTTTTATACAACTCCGAGTTATCACCTGTCTCCTCCACCTTCCCACCGTGTCTCTTCCCGGTATTAGGAAGAGACAGTATTACTTAGCTAACGTAAAGCCAGCGCAGCATTTCCCACAGAGGGTTGCTTTTGCAGTCAGTAGCCTTTCACTAAAGCCTGTGGACAACTCTTTTTCCAAGCAGCTACCCCAGGTTTGCTCCTTGAGGAGAAATGTCTTAAGGAGAGGGGAACTGGAGGCTGCAGCTCTCCCACATGCTGGCAACCCACGAAGAAAGGCACTCAAATGAGTAACACTTGCAAAGCATCCGCTCCTCTTCTGGGCTACTTTACAAACAGCAACACAGCAAGAGACTTGTTAAAGTCAGAAAACTGGAAACCAGGAACGAGCTCCCTGACCTGCCACTTCCCTCAGTCCCTTTGCTGCTGTGGAATATGCATACACAGTCACCAGACAACAAATTGCAATTCTCAACGAGCAGCAGAGTGACAAGAAAAGCTGCAAAATAAACAGTGACAAGTTTTATATGGGAATGGAGCAGGAGGGAATGTTATTCCCAGAAATGATTCTCCATCAGATGCTGACAATCAGTTCAGAGCATGAAACCTTACCAGCTTCAGGCAGGACCAGCTTGTGGTGGCACAGGGAGGAGGTGGGGAAGGTGGTGAGAAGCCCTGGTTTCCCAGTCCCACTAAATACCACTGGGGGAAAACTGGAAAACAATTTTGGGGGAGAGATGATAGATGCAACAAATTCCTAGCTTGATAAAGCAACCAATGCAAGGCCGTGCTCAGGTTTCAGACCTTGTAACAGCCACTGCTGTTTGCAGAAGAAAGTTATTTCAGGGAGAAACCTGATCGGCTCTTGTGGCAGCCGGCACAAAAGCTGGGAGAAGCACCTCGCTGCTCTCCCTGGGACGCAGCTGCCAGGGACCTGCCTGCACCGCAGCACCGGCACTGCCTGCTGCCCTGCTCCCAAACCCACCGGTCGCATGGTGCCTGCCCGTGCCACCAACGCCGACCCAGAGGGGGTCAGGCTGCTGAGAGTGGGATGGGATGGGATAGGAAGAATGGCATGGAATGGAACCGAACATAATCAGATAAAGTGTAGAGTAGAGGGTAGAGTAGAATATGATAGAATAGAATAGGATCGGATAGGATTGGATTGCATAGGATAGGATCGAATAGAGCATTATTTATTTTCTCCTGCGATCCCAGAGGACTTTCACCCCCTGCATGACTTCCTAACACCCTTTCCCCTGCACCACGCTGGGAGCCCGGCACAAGCAGTCTGAGGACTCCTGCTCACAGCAGTTGACATGGATGGATGGACAGATCTCGCTACTTCGTTAGTGTTCAGCAAACTATCGGCAAAAGCTGTGGATCTGCAAGTCTGGAGCTCGCCAGCATCTCCTTCACCCTCGGCCTGGCCTTTCCTCTCTTTCAAGTACTTTGACAGGAGTTGAAAGCTTCCTGTGCCTTTGAGTGGTGGCAAAGGAGATGTGGCGGAACACCTTGTCAACAGAACAGTCAGAGCTCTTCAACCCCCGCTGTCCTCCTGGACACTGAGGTTGCCTTTTCCCACTGCTCCACATGACAATGATTTTCCACTACACCAAATGAATGCAGAATTGGGTTAAAAAACCATTCCCCCATCCTCAACCACCCCTTTCACCGGTGCAAACAACAGCCCCAAAAGGCAGTGGAGAATCACCTGCCTGGGACTCAGATCTGCCTGCGGGCGGGTGATGTCCAGGAGGACCTGTGCACCGCTGGTCGCAGCGTCACCCACCGCAGGGCTCTGCATTGCTGACAGGCTTGGTAACCAGCCTCCCTGCCGGCTTAGCGCGGGCGCCCATCAGCCCAAACTGCTCCTGCGGCAACTCACCCGTCCCAGCCAGGGACCTAACACCGCCACCCGCCCACCGCAGGAGAGGAACTGCAAATGTGGCGAGGGGATGTGGGAGGTTTGGGCTTTGAGAGAGGAAAAGAACATTCAAATGCTGGGGGAAAAGGAAATAAAACAACTCGACCTCTGAGAACGCTTCTACCATCTTCTTTTGAAGCATTTTCTGGGTAAACCCATGAAACCAGAGGTACCCACCAGCCCCACCAGCTGCGGTGTCCTGTGTAATGCTGGCATTAATTAAGCTTTTTCTCCCCGTCCAGGCTCTTGCAAGGAAAAGTCCGTTTCTCCAGCCTGGCTAAACGACTTCACCACACTGAAATGCAGCCCACTTCCAGCTCTCCCAGTGCTGGAGATTACTGGGTTACGGATACGTGGCCTTACCATACGAAACCACTCTCCTGGATACTTGCACCATGGCCTCTAAATTCTGTTGTGGTCTGGACTGCACAGGCTGCTGGTTTTAATATTTTTGGATGCTGAAAGCAGGGCAAGCTCACTGAAGGTCCCTGTGATTTTCTTTAACCCTTTTTTTTTTTTTTTTTTTTTTTTAAGGTGCATTTTCCATGATGCTGAAGAAGAGACAAAAGTGGCAGGGTGGGAGGACACCAAGACAGCTCTGGGGCACAACTGGGTCCTTCTACCATCTGACCTCTCGGCAAACTGCTTCCAACAGACTGATGGGTTGCCTGAAAATAGAGTGGCTTCTAATCTCTATTCATGTAAAGATGAAGTGAAGTTACTTTTCATTATGTAAATACATCTATTATGAATATGATTTATGGCTTGGCATTATTCAGTGAGATTAATGAAGCATCCTTGCCTCTAAAGATAAAACATCTTTCCAAATACTTCCTATACACATATTGCTTGTTCTAAGTTTCTGCATTATTCATCTATAGCATCAGGACACTCTTGTAATGGCTTTCTTTAGCAGTGCCCTCCACAGTGGGCTGCTCCAGGCCGGGACAAGGAGACTCGGACCCACCTTCTCCTCCTGAACAGGACAGTTTAAGTCCTCTGGGATTCTCCAGATGAATGGGGATGGGACTCCTCAAAACCATTTTCCCCCCAAAAGTCTCCTAGTCTTTCACAGTGGGGGTTTATCTTCCAGCCTCCTACTGAAGGTTTGTTCTGGACAATACCATGAGGTAGGTCGAGCTGACACTGGTGATGACAAACGCGGATGGATGCAATTCAGCTTTGCAACCCGGCCGGCTGCTGGCTTGCAACACCACAGGTTGGCTCCTGGTCCTTTTCTCACCATGGATTGATGTGACCCAGAAGGTCCTGAATGATTTGTACCTTCCAGCACAAAACCTCTCCCCATTTCACACAGTGAAGACCCACAACAGCTCTTGAGGTCCAAGTGACATGGGTGCCGGACTGTCCTTGGGAGCTCTCGCTCCTGCAGCACCTTTGCTACAGCCTGGCGCTGGGGACTCTCCAGGTATCTTGCTGGGCAGGTTTCCCCAAACTTCCACAAGAAGCCAAGGCTGCCGGTGTAAAAAGCAGCTTCTGATCAGCCAATGCATGATTTTCAGTAAGGACATGTTTGTCATTCCTCCCTGGCCTATTTCACAAGCTTTGTGGCTACTGTTATGCCCCGGGCACCTTCACAACACATGGGGTGAGGCCTTAAAGGCAACCCCCCCCCCCCCCCAAACCCAAACCCAAACTCTCTGGCAATGTGATCGCAGCCAGCTACAGAGATCAAAGCTGTGGGCACCAACTCCCTTGAAACTTCAACACCAACAGGCAAGGAGACCTTGCCCAAGAGCCAACAACAGGAAAGTCAGCCTTGCTGCAGATTTGAAGCAGAACCCTGATGCTGTACGCTCCTGGTAAACGCTGCTCCTGTGACAGTGCTGCGCCCCATGAGCCAGTGTGGGGAGATGGGACCCATCTGATAGACCACCATTTTGGGAACGGCCAAGTGCAGCCCATCAGCTAGTCAGTGTTAACCCTTTCAGTGCAGAACACATGGTCCCCAACCTTGGTCACAGCCCTACAGAGCACTGGAAATCTGAACCTGGGCAACACCATCTTGTATTGCCCAAAACCAGACTCTGGTGCAATGCTGGTCATGTGCGTCACACCAAGAGAAACCAGCCACCAACCTCACTCCAGCTCAGAAATCACATCTCCTGCATGTTCAGAGCTGAAGAAAACCCTCAGTGCCGGCAGAGGAACAGGCAGGGAAGAAGGCAGCATATAACTCCATCACCATACGAAATCACATAAATCCACAGCGACCAGCATTCAGGAACTCGCTTTTGATTTCAGGTTATGCCTGTAGCGTCCCTTTGAGGAAACCTGTCTTTCATAAACAAAATCTAGCCCAGGGGACAAAGAGGGTAATCAAACATCTCAGCTTGCTATTTGGAATTTCCCAAAATAAACAGCACGTTCACGTTATCAACCCAAGCTCTGCTCATCCTCCCTAGCTATCACCATCTCAGCCATCTGAATGCTGGTGTCCTCCAGCAAAGTGTGTCACACCATCTTCACCATCCTCACCGCATTACTGTAGCAAACCAAAACCTCTGCTTCAGCTGAGACCTCTCCTTGCCAAGTGTGTTA
Source organism: Falco naumanni (assembly GCF_017639655.2). NCBI lineage: Eukaryota > Metazoa > Chordata > Aves > Falconiformes > Falconidae > Falco > Falco naumanni. The sequence continues at coordinate 34,311,859 of NC_054060.1, forward strand.
TCACATGGGATAGAAAGATCTAACTCCAGCCCCAAAGACACACACTTCACAGAAGAGATCTTCATGACCCTGAGGGCACTGGAAAACATCATCTCTGTTTGACCAGCACCTATGGTAGCAAAATTCACAGCGCCCACAGAATTATTTCCAGTTAAGACAGTTAACTCCCTCAGCCTCCCGCTCACAGCCCCAAGTGTCCTGCAGAAACCACGGCTCCCAGAGATACGCCCTCATCTTGTAATGAAAGGTTAGCTTCTAGAAAACAAGGAGTACGAAGTGCAGTGCCGTGGAAGAAGCATTAGTTTATGCATTAGGGAAAATCTGTTGTTTGCAATAAGGGCACCAAACACCGGACCAAGGAGGTAGGACAACCTTCTTCATAGGAAGAGTTTGTGAGCAGAGAAGACAAGCGTGTCCAAAACAGCCCAACCCTACTAGTGCAGAAAGACAGATCAAGTCATCTCGATGCTCTTTCCAGTAGTCTATACAGGCGTTATCTTTGGTAACTTTATATACAATACAAAGATAAAAACATTCATTCAGAAACCAGTTAACCACTTCAAAGGGCGTCTGCTCTGCTTGTTCCTGAGGATCCTGCACACATCGACTGATGCTCCCCCTACAAAGCAAGGGAGGGCTGTACATCTTTCCATGCATCTTCTGCAAAGGTGACATTAAACTCCACTCCACTGCAAGATGCAGACACCCTTCTTGGCTCAGCTGGACTGTTGGCTCCATATCATTCAACAGAAACCAGGTAATTTACACCTGCCAAGACAGTTTCTCACCTCTGGCAGCTGAGACCATGTAAGCCAGTCAGATGCTTCCAATCAACAAGTTTCTCCACCTCCTCTGCAGTTTAGCAAAATTGTTTTAAAGATCCTTTGTCTAGAAGAACAGCCTCATTTACTTAAAAATAAATACGCAGGACTAAAAGTACTCTTCCTGAGCTTCCTGAAGCACGTGGGTTCGATTAGAAGGCGTAGGGCTGGTGGGGAGGGGAGTCTTGCCCAACAGCTACAGTAGGTGATACGACTGAACATCTGAAAGGCTGGAAAAATAGCTTTAGAAAGCATTAGCTCCCACACTTTCATGTAATCAGATACAATGCTAGCCAACAAAATCCTGGTTTTAATAGCCAATCCAAGTTTTACTTGGCTGGCAGACAAAATTTGCTTTCTGTTTTTTAACTCCAGCATAAGTCACTCCTGAGAAACAGATTTTGCCTGCATCATATTTTAAACAAGTCAATAAAAAAGTGATTTAGAGGACTTAGCATTAAAAGGTTGGGGTGAGGTTTTTCCATTTCTTATTCCTGAGCAAATGTTACCCTCCCATCTATCTGTCTGGCATGTACGAAGCCTGTCTAGCGCAGCTCCTCTGGAGTATGCGTGATCCCCCAGTGATTTATGAATGATTTTCCATCACTCTGACTGAATATATTCTGGTTTATAGCTATCTTATTGACATGCTCTTTGTATCATGCTGTCCCTTCCCTTTAGATCTTCACATCTGCACAGGTAAGCCAGCAGCCTGCAGGTAAGACTACAGGGAGAAAATCGGGTGTCAATCCCAGTGGACTGCATGTACTCAACAGGAAAAGAACCAAGAGCTCCCATCGTTAGCATCCTTCAAAAGAAAACACCTGTTTCCAGGGCACAAGGAGAAAAAGGATACTAACACTGGTAATTTTATTTTTATCAGATAAACAGTTTTCAGGCAGGCAGTTATTTGCATGAATAGCTAGAATAAATATGCAAGATCACCATATGTAAAGGATGTTCAACAAAAAGGCTTGATATGTGCAGTCTCAACTAATATATACGTAATATATGTACGTATTTGGACAATTAGGTAAGTTTCCCAAGAAAAGATCATTCTAAACATACCTAAAGACAAAGCACATTTGTATTGCAATGTATTCATGCATTAGTACAGGACGCATTATTACAAATGGTATTTTTTTCATCTTCACAGGTCAATTAAAAAACCCAGCAGGTTGATAGAAGCCCTTGAAGGCTTTCTTTTCCTTTTTTTTTTCTTTCTTTCTTTCTTTTTTTTTTTTTTTAAACTAGCCATCCATGACCAGGGAAAGGACCCCCAAGACCGGTAACCTGTCAGGGAAGCCTGCATCCCTGTGACCGGCTGGGCAGGAGGCATGGCAGCACATTAAACACAGCAAACGCATGATCGCAGATCTAAAAATACACTCTCTGTATCGCAGCAGGCCAAGAATAGATGGACAGGGAAGATGGATGAAGCCGTTGCAAAAGGGTTTTCTCTGTTTTATCTTTTCGCACCTACTGAAGCAGCGGTGGGCTTGGCAGTGCTGGGTTAGCGGTTGGACTCAATGATCTTAAGGGTCTTTTCCAACCTCAGTGATACTATGATTCTACATAAGCTGCAACTGTCAAACACCAGCCCTGTGAGATGAATCTACGTGCTTGGCTCCGTGCAACACCCATCACCTGCATGGGGCAATCCCTAGGGAAGGACCAGGCGATGCCAGCAGCACTGGGCGAGCTGGCTGCATCCCCAAGCTACGCCAGCACCAGTGGCGGGCCAGCCTTCTTGGGCATCAGCACCCTGGGCTCATTTTGGCACCTTTTGCAAGAAAACCCAGCAATGTTTTTTGCAAGAAAAGCAGTGGCTGAGGCTGGAAGGCTCCTGAGACACCACGCTCCCCACAGGGAGAGGGGCACGCCGGCAAGAGCAAGTGTCTTCCCCAGCTGAAGGGATCAAAAACTCTATTGAAAGCGAAGTTATTGATCTGCTGGTGTCAGCACAGGGAGGGAAAAAAAAAGCGTGACCTGTCCAGAACCTGCACATCTGAGCACAGGGTGTGAAGAAAGGTCCCACCAGGCACCGCGTAAAGGCAACTTCATAGGGAAGAAGTAAAGAGAGATCACAGCCACCACCGAGTAACTTAAGGGCCTGCCACAAGATTGTAACATCCCGCCTTCTCCCCCAAAAGGCATCGGTATTTTCAGAAGGCACATTCTGAGACAAGGCTCGGCAAGAAACACAGCGGGTCTGGGGAAAGACACCTTCCACGCCAGCTAAAAAAAAATAATAAACCCACCAAAAAAACACATTATGAGACTATTCACAGATCCATAAGCCAGTCAATGGGTCAGTGAGGGCCGTACTGTGGTCATTTACTCCAATGTGCTGAATTAGGAGAGTAAAGAGAATTTTACAGCCGGGGAGCCCTGCATCATCTACACCAAGTACCCTGTGGGAGGCTGACACCCCTGACCTGAACCCCATGCAGAATCCACCCCAGCCCCTGGTAAGCTGCTGTGCAGACCGATTCTATGAGAAGCTGAAAACCCAGACCCCATCTCCAGCCTGAACGCCTCCAGCATCCACTTCCAGCCCTTCCATGTGTCATAAAACCGGCTACCCATCACCGCCAAAACTGCCTGCGTCAGTATTTATACATAGACGGATCAATTCTTCGTGTCCTCCTGGATAAACTAAATAGACTGAGTTTCCTTAATCATTCCCTGGAACACAGTCTGCCACAAATACTTCTCCCAGGCGCGCTATCTGCTGACACGGGACTAACACAGAGATTTATCCCCCAGGCAGCGCATCTTTTATTCACTGCTTTATCCATGGCCGAAGAGGCCCCGACCTCTTGCATCGACTCTGCATTCAACAGCTTCCTTGAAGGAACCGCCGCTTAATATGCAAACTGGACAAATCAACCTTCCGTTCAAGTTCATCAGCATTTAAACGAGGGCAGGTGGCAGCTGGCACGCCGCGGGGCTCTGACTTGCCACATTTAAGGACAAGGGGTGGAATTATGATAAAATACAGCCGCTGCACAGCTCACAAACCCAGAGGGTCCATCACCCTGACACGCATCTGGCACCAGATTAGCATGCCACCAGCAGCTGGTCCTCACCTAGTCTGCAGTCAACGCACCTTCCCAAAGCCCGGTTTTGCTGCAAGGGAATTTATTACAAGGCTTGGAGGGACAAGCACTCCCCTCTCTCCCTCCTCGAGGCATGCAACCTCCAGGCAACCCTGGCACTCAGCATCCCAGGCGAGATGCCACCCACAGCACCATGGGGTGCAACAGCATGGAGGAGCCTCACCTTTCCTTGCAGAGGAGCTGGCAAAGAGAGGGAGAACCTTGCTCCCATCCTGGCACTCCCGCGGCAAATTCAATTACACTCTCCACCTCTGGCAGAGGGTTTCGTGTCGCCCCTCACCATCTCTGCGAGCACCCCCTGATCTCCTCCACATCCTGGTCTCCTTGCTTTTTCCTGCACGGTGGGTGATGGGAGCTGCACTCTTTTGCTCCCAGCTCCAAGCGAGTGCAGAGGCTGCTTTGCAGCACAACCATGACACTGGATACCAGCGAGGGACGGATGCCGCACAGCAACATCATGCATCATGGGCAGGGGCAAGTAAGTCCTGCCAGCAGCATCAATGACTGAGGAAATTAGGGGATTAGGGAGAAGTCCAAAGCAGCAGCTACAACCAGGCTGTGCAGGGACTTGCTCTGTATCTGTACTTCCAGCTGAAGAACCAAACGCCACCATTGGCAAGCGAGCGAGGAGATGGGTATGAAACAGGCCTGGGCTCCTTATTTTCTGTCCCCCCTGCTCTTCAAGGGCTGTGAAGTGCCTGAAAGTGGAACATTTTGTAACGAGGAGAAGAAAAAAAAAAAAAAAAAAGGAACTAGGTCAATCAGTTAATAGGCGTGATTTAAGAGAAAAATCGCAGCGTTCGTAATGGGCTAAAAACAGCGCTGATGCGTTGCCGAGAAAGAATATAATTAAGAGGCTTTTTAAAGCGGCGCTTCCCCACCCCAGCCACAGAAATCACAGCTCACACTACCAGTATTGCTTCCACCTCATGGAGCAGGAATGCGCTGGCGTGCCACAAGCTGGCCGAAGAATGCGGAGTTTCCGTGGGCCGGGAGAAGATCCCGAACGGCAGCGGTTCCCGGCATTCCTTCGCGGGTACATCACTGCTATCCAGTGGCAACGGAAATCGGGCTGGGGGCAGGGGGGGATATCTGACATTTTAATTCTTTTGGTTTAATGAAGGGGTCTGGGAAAGCAGGCGTAGCCCGGCGGCAAAGTGAATGAAATAATAGATTAAATAATTAGATGGGCAATAGGGTATCTCTTATTGGAGGCGGCGATGAGCATTTATGTAACGAATGCACCTTTCAACAGCGTTCATTCAAGAACGAGCTTCTTGGAAGAAAACTCTTGTCCTAATTAGGTGCAGATGGCCCAATTCGAACAGACAGCGGACAGGGCTCAGGAACTGCCGAGTGGATATCTCCAGCCCTGCGCTACACAAGGGGTCACCCCGGCAAACCCCCTGCCTCCCACCGGACCCCAAACACCAAACCCAAACCGATGCCTGGAAGAGGAAAGGGGATTTTCCTGGATTCTCCTGGCGCTGTACAACAGAATCACGGAATCACTCGGGTTGGAAAAGATCTTTAAGATCATCGAGCCCAACATACACGTGCCCCAGCGTTTAGTCCTGTGCCCCCCAAAGTCTGCCGGAGCCAAAGGACCACGAGCTCCACTACAGGTCCTGAAGCTCGGAGCAAAGAGCTCGGGTGAAGCCATCGCCCCATGTCCAAGGACACTGTCAGGCTTGGGAAGCATCTCTGGGGACATCCCCACCCACTCCGCTCTGCCAGAGAGGAGTAAAGTGGATGAGTCAGACCCAGAAAGTTCATTCCTTCAACTTCTGCTCTTTGCTGTAATTACCCTTCAGGGTAATTGGATAAGCAGCCCTTCCTTTAATCTTGCCATAGCTAAGCTGCACGTGGTACCATCCACCTTGGGGGCTGTCACCCAGAGTCGGTGCGCTTCTCCCCCATAGGAACCTCCTTCCCATCCCAATTGCCACCCCCTCGTCATCTTTGCCTGACCGAAACACAAAGCCAAACTGTGATGGGGACCGAACAAAACCACACGGTGGCTGGAGAGGATGGAGGGAACAAAAGGGAGAGGCAGAGCAAGCTGCTCCTCTTGAGAAGCTGCTGTCTGTACAGCGGTAGGTTAAAGCCCAGCCACCCCAGTTTGAGTTATTCCACCTCCCTCTAAATATCCTAGCAAGGAGCCGGCGCATCAGGCGTGCCAAGCCCCAGCAGCTCCCTGCTGGAAAAATTTTGGCTAGGGCGTCCCCCTCCCTCCGCACAAACACTCGTTCTCCCTCTCTCACAGGCACGCACAGGGAAAGGGAGGGAGAGAAGAGAAAAAACCACAAGCAAATGCTCTGGTGCAGTATTTCCCCTCATCAGGCTTTTGTACTTGAGATTCAAACCGTGTTTAGGGAATTAAAAAAAACAGAAAGCCCCTCCCCTGCGCTGGAGGCAGCTCCAGCAGGACACGCTGCTCTCGCTCGGGCAATACCCCACCGGTGCAAACACAAACCCCTCCATAAGAGCTTAAATGAATTGGAAAATAATTAAAACATTACTGGCAAATTTAATTATTTTTTTTGTACAGAAAAAATAATCATGGTAGATGATATATATTGGGAAACCTCCAAGACTTTGACCTTTAAATTTGCAGCTAGGACAGTCAGACAAGTATGCCTGAGGATTGCATATACATGCAAAGGAGCTCCAGAGGTTTTTCCAAACCCTCCACAAACCAACCACACACCTTGTTTTAAAAAAAAAAAAAAAAAGAACAAAAAAATCTGTTTTCCTCTCAATTCACATGTTAGGGGAGGCAGATGCTCAAGTCAGCGCTACACATGGCATTACTCAACCCTACACCACGCTCTGGGAGATTTTATTTCACGTGGACTCTCGGCTGAATAGGAAGAATGAGCCCTCTCCCCTGATTTTAAAAAGAAAAAACAAAAGGAAAACAAAGGCTAGATTCCTAATTACTCTAAGGATTCTTTACATGGTTCTGATGATGAAAAAGAGCACGGGGAAGCGTGCAGAAGAAATCTATTCATCTTCTGAGGGTCCTTTGCTCAGCCAAAATATGATTCAGCTTAAAAGCCCAAAATCCTTATATTGAAGTGACAAACAAATCCTCTTTGTTGCAGAACAATGCAGGGGACTTAAACCTTATCTCTGGAAAAGTGGTATCAGAGGTAACAAACCTGGTGTGAACATTTCCATCCCGCCTCCCCTATGGTAGCTGTAGCTGCACAACGTTTCCAGGGCTTTGGAAAAAGTTTCAGGTTCTGCTGCCTCTATCTTGGCACCTAAACCAAGTTTCCATTAGTTAAAGGCTGAGGGATGATTTCACTTCAGAGCTGAAATGGGGAAACCAGCAAAAGGAGTAACATGCAGCTAAACATACACTTGTGTCTTTTCTTCAGCCTGTGCTGACAAATGGGGGTTTACCAGCTTTTTGGGGGGGACCGCCTTACCTGATATGCACAGGGAGGTGCTTTTAAAGAGGATTCCTGAGCTATGTGCCGGCAAATGCACCATCATCAGGGATCATCAGGGATGCTGTGGGACAGCCCGTGGGGAGCAGACACCCTGGGACAGTGCCCAGGAGGGTGCAGGAGTGCCCCGGGATGGGCAGGGGTACGGGGAGGAAGGGATCCAGACCAGGAAAACACCCTGGGATTCAACCAGGTTTCCCCAGGCAGCAAAGGTGCAGTAACACAGCAGACTGAGAAGCTGTTCTTCAATGCGCTGCCAACAAACGCTGGGGTTATTCACGTCCAAACAAATAATTCTTCTATAAATAACACAGCCATTCCGACTTCCTGAGCGAAACCCATCTTTTCTGGAGCTCCAAGAGGTGGAAGGAAACAGCACGGACTTGAGGAACTCATTGCAAGTGGCTGAACACTGCAGCACCCGTGCGAGAGGAACGGGGACCTGTCCCTCCCTGTGCTGTCCCCATCCCCCTGGTGTGCACACACGTATGACACATGCAAGCTGCCATGCAGAGCTGCTCAGGTCCTGCAAATGTAGCCAAAGAACAAGAAAACTTAAGTTTTCCTTCTTTTTATGCAACAATAACGAGTTTTGCTGTTCAAGCCGTTAAGCAACCGCTCCCCACAGATATTAAAGACACCCCTTTTAGATACCGCTTCCCTGGCCGAGCATGACAAAGGCACCTTGGAGTCAATACACATCAAGGTGCATCCTCGGGGAGGAGCCAGCACATGCTGCCAGCTTGCCTGAGCAGTGGGGACCCAACAGGGACCCTGGCCAGGCGTGACGGCGGTGGGAAAGGCGCAGGTATTACCCAAGAAACGGTTCCCTGCCCTGCACCCAGCACACGCAAACCCCACAGGCTTGCAGGCTGCACCCACTGAGCATCTCCTCCTCCAGCCAGGCCACCCCGGGGATGCTGCAGCCAGGGAGCAGCTTGGCCCAAGCATGGGGGAGCGCTCTGGGGTCTGCTCGGCTTTGGAGCATCTGCCCATCTTGCTGCTGGGCTGCCTGAATGAGCCGTGAGCCTCCTCCCTCTCTCCACTGGGCACAAAAATAGCAGCGGTTCGGTTCACCTGAGCCTTGCCCCGAGGACGTTCCCAAAACCGCGCGCTCCCTGAGTCAGACCCATCTGTCTAGACGGAGGACATTCCTCGCCCCACCACCAGCCCGGCAGCTGGTACGAGCCATGTCCTCACTTGTCAAGGGCAGGATCTGCAGTGAAATCCCTTGGGGCGGCCAGAAGCAGCATCTTGATCTTCGCAGGAAAGTCAACGATGCCTCGAGAAGACGTTCTGGCACCTGCATCCCCTGGACCGTGGAGGGTGCAGCTGGGCATCTCCTTCAGCCCTGGGAGCTCTTTGCAGAGAGGCTGCACCTGGCAAGACACCTTGGACACCGGGGTGAACCAAAAGCCCGTCTAGACACCCAAGAGGACCCTCACTAGGTGGAAGCCAAGCCCCCAAGGGCAAAGGATGGATCCTCTACCACTGCCCAGCCTTAAGGTGCTACCGCAGCTGGAGGTGTTGGGAAAAGCAAAGCCATCGCATCTCCAGACATCTAGTGCTCCAGAGAAAAACACCCAAGATCTTCTCTAAGAGGTCTGAACCATACTCTCTTCTCTCCAGCCAGGAGAATAAAACCGATACAGGTGGTATTTCAAAGCAAAACTGCGAAACTGGGTGGGGTTGGGTTTTTTTCCCCCCTTCTGCTTTTAAGAGAAGCTGGGCATCTAAGACACATGAAGACCTGAATGCTTCCTCCCCTTTGCAGCTATTCTGTAACTACAACTGCACGCAGGTTCCTAAACCTCTGAACACTTGAGTCCCACTGACTTGCAACAGGTTGCAGACATGAAGTTATTTAAAGCACTTTTAAAATATTAATTGGCATTTGCCTTACAGAGGCGGAAAAAAAAGGGAAGAGACAGAGGTAGGACCCACAGGGATCCAGACGATCCAATTTCGGGCACCTAATTAAAATTAAATTTCAATTAATTTCCAATTACTTTATTTTAAACTTATTTTGTATTTATACTTTTTTTGTTAGTTGCCTAAAAATGAGTATGTCCCTTTGGTTGCTTTTCAATTAAATATCATCTCGACACTAAAATTAGTGCTTTTATTTGCTAACTCAGAGGTTATTCAAAATCCCTACACATTTAATTCAAGGACTTAAGAGAACTTGACAGACATTCCCCACCTCCCTTTTTCACTACGGTAGGAATGATGAATCATTATATTTACTACACACTCATTCTTTGCAGCGATGTGTTAAACTTCACTCAAGTGGAAACCGAAGAGCAGAATGACAAGGTAGCTTTGGTGCTGTGAAATACGTAGGGAGAAAGCAGCGGGCTCATAGTTTATTTTGCTTCTATTTCAGACTACCTGTTTTTTTAATTTTATTATTATTTTTTTCAATTTTTTTCTGGTTAGTCTCAAAAGTTTATAAGTAAGAGACCTCACCTTTACTTGGGGGCTGATGAGGAAAGCATCCCCAGCCTTGTCTCAGCCCCTGATGACTTTCTTTGCTTTGGCAGGACCAGCCACTGAATCAATTTGTCAATTCAACAGAAAACAAAATTTAGCACTTTGGTAACCTCTTCATAGGTACTTTGCTATTGACTCCTCACCCCCAACAGTCCGACTTCAATGCTCTGGCAGCAAACAAGCAGCACCAGAATATTTAATACAAAGCACAACAACTCAGCGTGGTGCATTTTCATCTTCATGCAGACTGTCATCATTTGAAGCTTAATTTTCACTCTTTTCTTACAAAAAATACGCTTTAAACAGTCAGGGCTTGCTTTATTTTACCTGCCCTGTCCTGTATTTACAGCCTACACTTTGCCTAAATTCCCCAGCATTATACAAAGGCTGGGAGTTGCTGCAGAGAAGCCAGACAGCTGATGCTGTGATAAATACCTGTAGGCTCTCTGCCATCACTAATGAGCAAAAATATGTATAGAACTAGGGGGAGGGTGGAAAAAGTTTCCCAAAAGTTGAAGTTACAGTGTTCATCTCTGGAAGGATTCCCACTCGTTTTTGGAAGCATGCACGCTGGAAAAAAAAGCAGCAGCCAACGAAACCAGTGGGCGTCTGAAGCCACCTCATCTTTCAGAGACTGAAGATCTGTTTTTAAATTGGCAAAAACATCCTTCTGCAGAAAGACAAATTGCAGACAGCAGCAATTCGGTGTTGTTCAGGAGTAAACCTGCACCACAGATACACTGCTGCTTGCAGGGAAACTACAACGAAAGACATGACAGCGCAGAGGGAGCAACTTGCAGTGGGCACCAGAAGCGCCACAAAAAGCTCCACACAAAATTCCCTGCACTTCACAATCAGGAATAATATTTTTTTTTTTCTGAAGGCATTTCTGACACATCATGTATTTCTTCTTTGCCGCTTCTTCCCCCTCCCAGAAAACCTTACAGAGCTGTGGTTTAAATCGAAGATGCTTCTGTTACAAACAGGGACTTCTTGGTCACTTCTTTAAGATCTCACACAGGATCTGACATCCACCGCTGCACTTCCTACTCAAACGTAGCCACGCCGGGGTCACCCTGATAGATGCAGTTGTAGAAAAAAATTGAATATCCATTAACCAACGCAGTAAGTGACTCTTCTGTGCCAGTCCATTATATATTCTTCCCAGGCTAAGCTCTGTGCTGCTGCACCAGGCTGGAGCCCCAGGCGACGTGACCGGCTCCCGATGGAGCTGAGCCAGGTTCACAGGGTGCAGCAGGAGCTGCGGCTGTGCCAGATCATCAGCGACTGATCCGGGAGCACGCAGGAGCACTTGTGGCTGATGACAGAAAATAAAACATCCACACCGAGCCCAAGATGGGCACACCAGAAGCACTGACCTCGGTGAGCAGTGCCACAGGCAGGGAGGGGGTATCACCACTGTTGATGCTCAGATGTCCTCGACGCCTGCTGGGATGTCCTCGACGCCGTGCGTTGTGCCCGGCGGCTCTTCTCAGACTGCAGCCACGCCGGGCTGAAGCGCAGCACCACGGCCCCAGGGACGAGCCAGGATGCCCAGCAAGCAGGGAACAACCTTGTGTCAGCCCTGAGTGATGCTCAGGGGGCTAAGGAAAGGCAAAAGGCAAGCTGCCAGCTCCCAAACGCCCCGTGCTTGCTCCTCAGGGTGACAACCCGCTGCCAGGACAGCAACACCCACACAGGGGGATGTGAGGTTCAGCCTGGACCCCACTGCAGCCCTTCACGCTGCCTCCCCCAGACCCACCACAATCTCTTCTGCAAAGCCACAGCAGCAACAAGTGCTACCAGCTAATGAGGTGTCATTTAAAAAAAATAAAGGAACAAAGATGCATCATTCTGTTTGGGTTTTTTGGTTTGGTTGCGTTTTTTTATCTTCTCTGTGTTCACAGCCAAGTGACGCTATCAGGTCTAAGATCACTTATACATACTTTCAAATTGCATACATCTTCAGCACATGACGCTGATAGATTCCTGGCACCAGCGTACGCCGCCAAGGACTGAAATTGTCCACACACTACAGCAAGTTTACGCTTTCCCTACGCTTCTTGCTCCCAAAGGCTTTACCTTGGGCATTGCACAACAGCCCACAGCAGCCAAAACCGAGCCCTTGGTCCCACTCTGCAAGGGGCTGGCCAACTCCCCCCCCTCAGCACAGAGCCACAGTGACCACTCGGATGTCAATGGGCACAAAAGGCAAGAAAACCCAGCCACCCTGTCCAGCAAAAATGGGTTTAAAACCCAACAAAATAGTCAAGAAGCTACCACTACCTTCAAACCCTTAACACACAGCCTGAGAAATAATATCAGCAAAACTGCAAAGCAAATGCACTATTTTGGTTTTAAACTGTGCAAGCAGCAGTTCTTAAAATTCCAGCTTTTCCCCAGTTTTGTTTTCATTTTGAAATCTGTCAGTTTGAATCAGTTCTCCAGTCCAGGAAAATGCTTTATGATCTTCCATCCCCAAAAACGCCGCCTTTGCTAGTAACACCTTTAAAAAGAAAGAAGAATCTTTATGTTCCCTTACTCTATCCTCAGAGAGGCTGGTTTGATTCCTGATGCTCCAGCATATTTCTGTCTTTCACCATACTTCAAGGCTATTTTCTCCCTGCCAAAATATGCAAGGAAAAGCAACACAAGCCCTGCAGCTCTGGGGGAAGGGCTAGCCCCGCAGCTCTTATTATCTTTGGATGGGAAGAAGGAGAGAGACAGAGACACTGTTAATGCCTCAAATATTTCTAGATCCTACCACTGTCCTACCAAGGAAGTCTGAAACATAAAATGCCATTGGCAACATCACACAGGGCATTTAAAAAAATCCACCGTAAGAGTCTAATTGGCTTTATCATCAGCACCGAGAGTCTCTCAGATGTAGCTTGCTTGAAGATTATGGTGGTTATACAGCTCACATGCTGCTCTTTACGACTTCAGACCAGCACCAAACTTCTGCCTGGAGGGTCACGTCTTCCTAAACACATCTCTGGTGTCAAAACATTTTAGGGACTTAAATGTTTCCTTTCACTTGGAATGTGACATGATAACCAGCTGCACGTCAAGCCAGTGAAGAGTGAGCCAGGGCAAAGCTCGAAGTCCGCATCGCTCCCCTACAGTTCACAATTTGGTCCACAATTTCAAGACCAAGCAGATAAAAGTTTGGCATTAACTAGTTCACAATTGCGTGATGTGTTGAAGATACAAAGCATGAGGTCTGTGCACATTGTTGTTTTGCAGGATTAGCCTCATCTGCTGCAGCCCTAACCAGCAAATGCAGAAGTTGCCAAGCACAGCCTGCATCATCCCCGAACTGCTATGGTCATGATGATCCATCATCGCCAAACTCCTATGGTCGTGATGATCCATCATCCCTAAATCTATGGTTTGACACCATGGTTGCTCTTCTCTGAGAATACACTTAAAATGGGGTTTTATATTAATTGCTATGATGAGAAGTTAGAGAGCAAGCGAGTAAAGCTTCAAAGACTCATTTACTTCCCCCCAGAACAAGAAACAAAATCCTTAAGTCTGTTTTCCATTAGAAAAGAAGTAGCCCAACAGCTACCCATTGTTCTTCTGCTTATGGGATCGTTTTCCCAAACCTGCATCTCAGCCCAGTTGGTCTAGATGGAACCTAAGGAAGTCCCCAGAAACGCTGGCTTTTGGAAAACGAGAGTTTACACTGGGAAAGCATCACTTTATAGGGCTTGCTATTGGGAGGATTTCCCATGCATCTGCTCGCCAGTCACCAGCAGGGCTGGCCACACGTTGGGATGTCCCCAGCCCAAATCCTTGATCAGGCTGAGGATGCGGCACGGTGGAGGCTGCAGGCTAAGGGGTATAGCTATAACCGTACGGGTACGGCAGGAGTCTTGAAGCTGCCCACACAGGCTGCCTTTAACCTCCCCCGTGTCTCAGCAATACTGACTATGGAGCAGGTACATAACCACCCAGCTCAGCACCTCCCATGTACCCGAGGCATCCCCAGCTGTTAGCCCCGTATGCTACAACCAAAGGAAAGCTCTCAGGTTTTCATCCACAGCTCCACAAAACAATGGGCCTCTGTTCACAGGCTCCAAAAGGACACAAAACCAGACTTCAGAGAGTTTATCCAAAGCAATTCTTTCCAACTTTCGAAAACCGAGGCTTGCCTGGCTGAAGGACAGGCCATGCTATTTCTGTGCACATCGGTCGCCCTGCAAACCACCCCAAGCTGCAGGGCAGACTGCAAAAACAGTGATTTTATTATTATTTTTTTCCCCTTTTGAGGGTGGCAGCAGCATCTCAGTGAGACAGTCTCACAGGAGGAGATTGGCTTGGCTCTGGAGACCAGGCACAGGTTGGCCAGGAACAGGACTCACCGTGCCAGTGGTGCGGGAAATCTCTCCCACCCCTCCACAGATGTTCCTCCAAACACTTGTGCTAATTGAATTGATGCCTCCCTGTTCAGATGAACATATGGCTGCATTTGTACCAGCACTGCCTTAATAGTTCCTACAAGGTGCTTTAAGGACAGGCTGGACCGCTAAACTATCATTAGAAACCTTTTTATGAAAAAAAAATAATAAAATAACAGTAATTAGAAAAAAAAAATTAGGCTTTAGGGTGGTTTTTCCCGCCCCCCGCAGAGCTTGACCATCACTGCAGAGTCCAACTGTGAGCCCTGGAGCTGTGGTCTGGATGGCCGGCTCAAGGACACAAGCCGTCCCCTGATTACACAGGCGTCCAGCTGGAAAAGGTCCAGAGAGCTCTAATTAACGAAACTGCTCGTTTACCTTTACAAAGCCGCTTTTCCCATGAGCTCCATCAGAGCTGAGGGAGGGATGCTGTGCCCCGTGAGGGGCGGGATGGAGGCAGAGCTCTCAGCTCACACAGGTGCTAGTGTAAATCAGCCTCTCCGCTGATTTTACAGCCAGGAGGACAAACAGGAGAGCTGGAAAAAGGTGGTGGGGAACATGAAAGCTCACAGAGGCAAGAGCAGCACCACCAAACCTCCTGCCACAACCAGGAAGGGGTTTGCCAGGGGATGCACGGGGACCATCTCCTCTCGACGGATCGCTCCTCACTTCCGCAGGGGCACTCAGGTCTTGTTACGTATAATCCTTGCTCCTCAAAATAAGGTTTTACTGTACAAAAAAGCCCCTCAAACACTAGTAGGATTAAACCAGAAAAAGGACGCTCTGGGTATGAGGGGCCATGGGGCACAGGAGCCCATCTCAGCTCTCCTCTGAAGGGGCATGAGATGACTGCAGAGCCGTGATGGGTTTAAGGAGGCAGGAGCTGATGCTAAAAAGCTGCCCTGTGCCATTCCCCCTTCCAGCAGTGAGGTTTGCTCTGCCATGTCCCGCAGCCGGCGGGGCTGAAAGCATGGGGGGCAAAGCTAGAAGGGGTGCAAAGGGGGCAGAAATGCCTTCTTCTATGGCAACATAGTTGACTTGCAGGGTTCCGCTGAGTTCTGGGAGAGAGCATGGATAACGGGGCACACGTGGGCCAGAGGGAAGGGAGGCTACGGTTAAAAATGAATAAATAAAAAAAAAGCAAAAGGCAGCGGGAGAGTGGGACCAAAAAAGAAACCCCATCAGGAGCGATGCAGAGCTGGCTTTCAGTGCTCTGGACCTTGTGCTTTCTGGCCTTATTTATGAAACACAAATAATCCAGCCTTCTCCGTAAGCAGCCAGATCCGGTGGAATTACATGTCTGAATACTCTTGGTAAACAGACAGAAAGCTGTGGAAACACAGCTTAAGGCAATATGCATTAACAAGGGGGCCTTTATCGCTCAACCTGGCTCCTCCTGGCAGAAGAGAACCCGCTGGCCCTGGCTGAAGTCTGTGCAACTGGTGCGTTCCATCAGCTGTGAGCCAGCTGGTTGCTCCAAGCGGGATACCCTTGCCTGCATTTATTTATTTATTTGCCTCTCGTGATGCAGATGGCACCCACCGGAAAAAGACAGCCAAGGGGCAGGGAGGAGGGATGCCGCTACCCATCACCATCCTTTCCCAGGGCGAGAGAAGGGATAGTGAAAGCCAGATGTGTAGGAACCACCTGCCCCCACAGCACTGAGCACCTGCTTTCATCTCCTGATGGAAGCACCACATGCTACCGACATGTCCCACTGGCGACGTTCGGCACAGGAGAGCGGATTTCCTGCCAGAGCAGCACAGCATCCACTGGAGAGAGCGGCAGGCAAGAGCCGACCGTTTCATGGAGTTGATGGAAAATGCTGAAATAAAATCCAGCTCACCCAAAAACCAGGAGCTCGGCTACAGGAATGACGGAGTGCAATTGCCTGGCCAGACCGGACGACCAGCATGCTCGCTTCTGGCTGGAGGATCTAAAGGCCTGCAAGTATTTTCCAGACGAAAAACATACTTACTCATTTTCAAAGACCTTCTGTTAAGGAAAGCCCTGTTCGTACAGGGGTAAGCTCCCATCTCTGCCGAGAAACTGCACCAAGCCTTAAGCAAGGAAACCTCAGTGCAAGGGTAGCAGAGGGGTCTGCGGAGCAATTTCCCCTTCACCCACCAGCTGCAGGGTGAAGAGGCACAGAAATGCTTCTTGCATGCCGGATGAATCGAGGGGTCTCGTGGGTTTTGGCCAAGACGTGCACGGCCATGCCCAGGCCCACCCCAAAGCAGAAATCTACATCCTCATCTCTCCCCCCTTCACCTGCGTGAAGGACTGCAAAGCTATTGCAGCCTCCTGCTTCCACAGTGTGCTCCAAATAAATTACTATACTCAGTTCAAATAAATTATACTCAGCTCAGACACCTCAGCTCTTGTTTCTAGTGAGGAGCATTCCAGGCTACTCTTGACCAAAAAACCCCACCAACTCAGGAAGTTCAGGTGGAGCCTTATTTATTTTTTCTACCCTGAGAAACTTCCCTTTTATATAAACCTCACTGCCCGATGACAGGAGGGGAGTCAGGCCTCCTGACAAAGAGCTGCGATCCTCTGTGACCGTCAGATAGGGAAAAACAGTGTCTTGCAAGGGCACATCCTGAGCAGGGACCTGTACTGCAAGATGAGGACGCGGGTACAGAAAGATGGGAAAGATGAGGCTTTGCTTCGGAAGCTTGAGGTCACAGAGAGCACCGCTGGGCTGATTATTCTTCCTATATTTACACTTTCAACGGGGCAGGTGGTTTTGAAAGCCATGCTGAAAGATATCAGCACATTTCTATGTGTACGTTAACAGGCGCCATCCGAGTGCTATACAGCACTGTGCCTACACCCACACTTTGTGCTTACTGCAGCGTTTTCTGTCTGAAAACCTCAGCGTGAATTCATTTAGCTTCTCAGTACCCTTGCCAGGTAGATTATCTTCCTTTTACTGAGAGAGGAGAGGACCAAGAAACAAGCAGGGGCTAAAGGTGAAGCCATCGCACTGGGACTGCCTTTTAGCACAGATCTTTTTGTAGTTTTTTTTTTTTTTTTTAGGGGTGCGGAGAAATTAAAAAGGCAAAAAAGTGCATTTGCAACACAAAAGAGAGCACACAAAAGGTCAATCATCAAGACAGATGCTGATACTCTGACTTCAAGCCATGCCTGCAGAGGCAGAGCTGTGTGCCTGTGTGCTCCGCAAGTCCACGCCAACGTGACTTTTCAAGCCAAAAAGCATGTTTTATAGCCCAAATGCAGTCACAGAACAAGGTCATACATGGGGGGATGCAGGGATGTGGGTACGCAGAGCTCAAGGCCCCGTCAGAGCTGCTCTCAGCACTGCTTTTCTTCCCCCAGCATCAAAAAGTCGTGTCCGTCCGTCCCCCCCCCCCCCCAAGATCCCTAATTCCCAGTGACTTGGAATCAGGAACAGGGGTGTCACAGGTGGGGTGGAAATACCGATTCGGGCAGGACAGTGGATCCAGCAGGAGGAGGAGGATCAGGCGAAGCAGCCCCCGTCACAGCGGATGCCCAGTCCCGCTCCTGCCCGGGCACAGCCGCTCGCCTGCATGAGCCGGCTCCTAAATCTGAAACAGCCAGCGAGCAGCTTTGAAACAACAGCCAAGCCTCGGGGCCGCAGCGTGCCAGGGGAGGGAGGGAACACATCCCCGGAATTTCTTCAGCTTATCTCACAGTCTTGGACCAGGGGGAGCAGCCCCGGGCACCTCGCGGACAGTGCTGTCATCCAGACACTTCCCATCTGCCCACCAAAGCCAATGCCACAACTGAGAGAGGTCTGGATTAGGGGCATCGCTCTCACAGCCATCCTCGGCGCACGGGATGCAAGGATGGATCCTCCCTGGAGCCAAAGGATCCCTCTGCTCCCAAGCCGAGGTGGCAGGCACTCCCCCATCCTAACACACACTGAATTCCCATCCTCCCCCTCCCAGAGTGGAGTCACAGAATCGTTCAGGTTGGAAAAGCCCTTTATCATCAAGTCCAACCGTTAACCCAGCACTGCCAAGCTCACCACTAAACCATGGCCTCAAGCACCACATCTACGTGGATTTTAAACACCTCCAGGGATGGAAGCTGGAATCCAACCATCCACCAGCTGCATGGGGTCCCCCCAGCTGATGCTCTCCTGGAGGCTCTCCAAAGGAGACCAGGGCAGAGCCAGAGGGGACCCACTGCTGAGCAAGAGGAGGGAGGAGGGGGGCTCGTACAGGAATCCCTCAACTCAGGGTGCTGTGCACCCCCTCTGCACCCTTGCTGCCTTGGCATGCCTTCATCCTGCTCCTCCCAGGCCGCTGACTGGGAGCCTTTCCCGGGAACCCGCTCCCCACTTGTGCATGGACCATGTGCTAGAAGAAAGAAGTGTACAAAACGAGTGGTGCACGCAAACCCCCTGGAAAAAACAGGAAACCGAAGCAAAGCTGGCACATTTTGAGCAAGGTTCAGATACACCACAGCATGCCATCATCATCCTCAGTGACTTGCGAGAGCCCGCACAGCTTCTGCTTGGGTCAAAAGGCCTGCTATCCCTCTAAACTACCCAAGAAATCCCCTACAGCTATTATTTCACACAGAAAATGCTTCTTCTTTCGTAGTAATAATAAAAACTGAGCTATTTGTGTGGATTCTGCTTTGCTGGGAAAGCAGACGCAGCTCAAAAGCATGCGGCTGCAGTGAATCCCACGTGAGCCCTTCTCATGCTTCGCCGCTGGCTCCAGCATTAGGGACAAAACACTTCTCTTTATCCCTAAGTAGGATTTCCCCTTCTTTCTTCCCCTCTTTACCACACATCACCAGCCAAAGGAACATCTGAGAGGAAGGGTTAACAGTAACTGTAAAAAAGCCGATTCTTCAAACACAGTTGAATCGGGATGGAGGGAGCAGTACCAGGGCAGCCCCACACCCACCCAGCCGCTCCCATCCCACAACCCTGAAGGATTTTTTCCTGCAATCACAAACCTTTTTTGCTCCAGAGCGGGGAGGCACAGCCTGTGTCATCACAGCCCCCTTTCCCCTAAACCCAGCCCTACTGTAATTTTAGTGTTTTGACCCTGCTGAAAGCACCTAATGCCAGAGAGGAGAGGGGAAGAAGCACCCCTGCTCCCTCCCCAGCACCCACGGGCTCTCCCAGGGATGCAGGAAATTATGGACCACTTGCCCTCGAGACCCCACCTGGGCTGACAGGGAGGGAAGGAAAACCTGTATTTACGAAATCTCCATCTTAAACAAGTAGCAAGCTGTAGGACAGAAGAAAGCTTGTGCCCAAGCTTGGTGCATGAGGACCACGGCAGATGCCAAGGAGGTGACTGAGGACCCCTGCAGCGGCGGCACTGATGAGCCGGCCGGCCTCAGGAGAGCCTGGTAAGAAGCAGGAGGGATAAGGAAGGAGGGAAAACCACTGCATACATTCCCCAGTTTCACAAGCTCTTTCCAACTGCTAAAAAAACGCGAATTCGCAGCACTGAAAAAGCCTTCGCAAATTCAGCAAAACATATCAACAATTTTTGTGTTACAGCTCAGGCACACGTGCTCCCCTCACTGAAAGGAGATGCATTTTTAGAAACCTTTTGCAAAAACTGTTGGTGTTGGTGGGCCTTTTGTTTGCCTTTCTAGCACTATGTACTCACAAGCATCCTGGAAATTTAAAAAAAAAAAAAAAAAAAGGCCATTTTTAGACCTACATGCACAAAGAGGACTAAGAGCATGTCACCGTGTGTCTAAGCTAGATGTTAAATTCTCCAAAAAACATATGCTGAAGATTGCTATAACAAAAGAGACTGGGATGATAAAGGGAAGCCTTATGTTCGAGTACTGGTTAGTCATGCAAGATTAGAAATTAGCTTACTAACCAATTCTTACATAAAGGCTTTAAAAGAACAGGGTTTCTACTTAACTTGAAAGCAATGAACTGATTGCTATTAGTTACTGAATTACTCATTCAGATTTAAAAGCAGCAGAAGTACAAAGCTTTTCGTCTTCTGTGTCGTCAAGGAAAACCACAGGGGCAAGGGCTAGAGCATCGCATCCAGGATTGCAAACACATCCTGGGGGTTTCATGCTTAAAGCCCACTCCCACGGGGACCGAGCTGTCCTGCTGAGAGTCTGAGGTCAAAGATTTACCGGCCCATCAATACAGCATATCCCCAGGGTGTTAGGAGTTTAGTTACGGAAAAGATGGACCACTCAATTAAAAGAAACTAGAGGAAAGGAACCAAGGTGTGTGTTTGCAAACAGGAGGAGACTCTGGTCTGGCTACGAGGCTGCTTGTGATCTGACCCTCTCGGAAGACAGGAGGAAATATAAAAACCCTTCAGGAAAAGGCAGGCACACCACACAAAACATGCGATGTCTAACACCTGCGGGGCACGCGAGATGTACCTGCACACAAGCAGAACCCCAAAGGATGCCACAAAACCCACCAGACACCCCATGCCACGGATCCGAGCAAGGCACCTACACCACCAGTGGCACGTGGCATTTCTGTGCCTCCCCACGCAAGCGTGTCAAGGAATAGCTGCATATTGAACCGTTCGTGCCAAAACTAGTGCTGCTCATCAGACACAGAGGCGGCGGACGGACACCTCTGTGCCCCAAGCCAACACAGCCAGGTAAGCCGTCCCCTGACACAGCTCCTTCCCCCAAACCTGGCTTCAGTTTCAGCTGCAGTTGTTCCCTCCCGAACTGCTCCTCCTTAGTCTCCATTCCTCTTACCTGGGGGAGGATTTGCCCCACGGGATGACAGCAGGCTGTGCGACCAGGAGAAAGCTAAAATAGACTTTCACTAAGATTAACAACGCACTAGCAGCTGTATTACCACGAAATGCAACCACCTGGAGGATTAAAATATGGACAGATTAATATATAGACTAAAATTTATAAATAGACTGAATATTTCTGCAGTGTACTCTCCGGAAAGGAGGAAGGTGGGAGCACCCACAAAATAAGGAATACGCCACCCAGGCAGAACAGCTGTGCACATCCTAAAGCACTGCCCCTTTGCCTGCAGCATCATGCCAGCTCCGATCGGTGGGAATACAGGAACAGGAAGGAGCCAACAACATTCCTGATATTTACCATCCAACGCACAAAACTACAGCTAAAAAAGCTAAAGCGAATAAATCCAAGGTGCATTTTTTGGGCAGAAACCACCTGAAGCGACAGGAAGGCAGGTGCTTCAATACCCTAAATGAGCAACGCTGCACGTATCCAAAGTCTTTCCAAGTGGTTTCTAGAGAGGTGGCCGTCACAGCCTGGCCACCAACAGGCGGTCTGCAAGCATGTGTTGCAGATTAAGTACTAAGCAACACTGCAAAAACAGCTGTAAACACTCCTGCCATCTGAACATGGTAAGCGGGAAAGAAAATCGACCTGAATATTGGGGTTACCCCTTGGAAAGCCCAACCCTCCCTTCCCATCCATCAGAAGTACCAGCCACAGCTATCTGCTGCGGATGGGGGAGTTATTTATTAAGCAGAGCTACAAGAATCAGTTTGTGCTCAAGTTGTGGTTCACCACTGAAAAAAATCCATCTTAGGAAAACCAGAGTGCTTGTTGCAGAATCAGATATAGTTACCTTCAAAAGTTGCACCATTATCTGGTTTCAACACACAGTTCCTCCAGACGGTCGGCTGTGGTGGGACATGATAAATCATAAAGCTAACCTTAGCAACGTGAAGGTAACGCATCTATAAAATAGCCATCTTGTGTAAGAAAGCAAACACACAGCAGGAAAAGTAGTTGGTGACATGAGGGAAAAAAAGGGGGTGGGACAGATGGACACATACACACACTCCCTTGACAGGGTTTATTTTTAAACGATGGTTGCTCAAGCCGGCTCAGGGAATTGGTATGGCAGGAGTAGCTCCCGTGCAAGAGGATGAATGGTGACTCAGCAGGTAAAAGCTGTCAAAAACGTGTCCAAAATTGGAAGGATAAAAAAAATCAAAGGAAAACCTATAAATATCTCAAGCAGTCTTGCTTTGTGCACTGGTTGGATGCCTATTGCTGCAGAAGACATGAAGTGAGCAGGGAAACCCCGTCCCCAGCCCAAGAGCTCACAGGGGGGGGCCGGGGGTGGTGTCCCTCCTCCACAAGCAGGAGCCAACAAAGGCGAGGGGGCTTCAGGATGCCTGGCGTCCTCATGCCATTAGAAGCCGCCCTGGGCCCCACGCCTGTCCCTAACGCAACACGCAAGGGGACCGATTCCACTGTTGCTGGGTTTCAGCAACGATGCTAAAGAGAGCCTTGCACCCCCAAGGTGCATCCCTCCCCAGCCTGCACCCCTCTTTGGGCATCGGGCATCACTCTGGAGCAAGACTTTTTAATGCACATTCAGACAAAAATACCTCTTTTTATACTGCCCTTTTTTTTCTTTTTTTAAATAAAAGTCAAAAAGCCCAGCCAACATGAAAGGCTGGATAAACACTCCTCCTTTCTCCAGCAGAAATTACAAAAATGCCTTTGAATTTGTTTTGGCAAGAAACAATGTTTTTTATGAAAGAGCTTCATTGAAAAGTCACAATTTGGAATGTACTCATCTATTCTAGTTTTTTGGTTTTTTTTAAAGTTTTAATTATCACCTTAACAGTATTTTGACATAGTTTATGGTTCGTTAGATTGTATTGTGTATTACAAATGCCAAAAGCACCTTTTGGAAGTGCCTTATTACTGTATTAATGCAAACTGTGGGGTTTGTGCTACTGAGTCTTGCGTCGGCAATTGAAAAATAATAAATTAATTCCATTTGGAGAAAATGCTGCCGTTTATAACCCAGCAATTATGAACAGATTTAATTTTAGATATTGCCACATTCTTCAGCTTATTGAGTTATTCAGTACCAACACTAGTACTATCAGTATATGCCCAGTTCCTAAAAAACAGACCCAGGCTGCTTTCTCACCCCTTAAATTAGCAATGACAGAGATGAAAAGTTAATGCTGCTTGACTCTCCCAGGAGCTGCAACATACAATCTTTGCTGGGGGAGGGGAGGGGAAGGGAAGGAAAAAAAAAAAAAAAAAGCAAGCACAAGCATGGAGCACACACTCACACACTGGGATTTCTACCACAACAGGCCACATTCTGTCAGTCAGGGGCATATAAAAAAAAGAAAGAACACCTCAAAGGAGCAAGACAGAGATGAGTGTATTTGCAAACAAGGGTGCACAGACATTTTAAGGGAGATAAAAGCAGACTGCAGATGCCCACAGCCCCATCTCCTTCCCCGAGGCCAGGCAGTTGGGTGGCAGGTAGGAAACTGAGAAAGGAAAATGCTTTTTTATTCTGCCGTGGCTGTGCCAGCAGGCAGGTGATGCCCAGGGAGGTCTGGTGCTGCTGGCAGGGCTCCAGCTGGCAGCGAGGGGACCGGAGGTTTCCAGCTGCATCCCACGCAGGGAAGAGTTGGAGCAGCCCAGGGACCAGCACCTGCATCCCGGTGGTGACGGGGCAGCCCTGGGGCTCCCCTGCAGCCAAGGCTGGTGGGAAATAGAACACGTCCTCACCGCCTCCCCTTGGGCACACGGCAGCAAACACTCGTGATCACCCGCCATCTCTACACCAAGAAAATCATCTCTCCGGACAAGGAAAGGGAAGGTGAATCAGAGCGAGGGCACAGAAGCTGCCCTTCCCCACTCGTGCTCACAGTGTCACCAGGCTTCCGGCCACCTCCAGCAGCAGGAGACCATCATGTATAGAAGAAACCCCACACGAAGGTTGTGGCAGCAGTCCAGACTTTGAAAGCAAAATTAACCCACGCGGTAAGTGACAAGTTGTGAAACGGTTCTTTAATGATGGCAGTGGAGGACCTTGGGCATCAGCTGGAACGCTGAGGTGACAGGGTGACAGTCATGTGCTATTAACACCATCCATCAGGGCAGCACTGCAGCCAGGATAGGCTGCAAGATCCCCAAAGACGACCTGACTAAAGCAAGATACGCTTTGGCCACGTACAAGCTGTGGGACTTACTGCAGAAAAAGCAGGATGATGCTTTGGGCTCCCTGTTACTCTGAAGGCCAGAACAGGTAGCACGCCAAGAGCTATGTGAAAATAGCCAGATTTCGTTCGTTTGTTTTTTTCACATCAAGATGACTAAGCTAATATTCACAACAAGTCTTAATGGTGCAACAAAAAGATTTTGCAAAATAGCAGCAGGACAATCGCCCCTGAAAGCCCAGCACCCGGCTGCCATGGAGCAGCAGGGCTCACACAGGAGCACCAGACCAACTCAGACCCCAGAACAAAAGCTCTTGGCACCCTTGGGACCCTGCCATGGGTAAACCTGGCCAAAGCAAGTGATGAGGACCCAAGAGACAGCACTCTGAAGTATGCAAGGACACCTTCACCATGTCTTGACCACCTGCCACAAGTCCTCTCGGGTCAGAAGCACATGTGAAAGCAGCAAAAATAAATTAAACCTTGGCTTGTATGGGGTTCCCCCTTCTCCTGGTACAAAAAAAAGGAAAAAAATCTCCAGGCACATATTTTTATTTACCAAGAATCCAGCAGTCTCATTTCCTGCCACATCCTTCTTGAAGACAGGAGTACTGTTGCAGTAATTCTAAGGCTATTGAGAAGCAGGCTACCCTCTGTTTTCAAACTGGAATTAGTTACACTCAGTCTGACCTTGCATTATTTTGAAGCACTACAACATTACAAGAAAATTAGAAGGACTTGTTAAATCCTTTAAAAGGTAAGGCAACCCTATTGCTCCAGGTTCACATACACCAAAAAAACCCCAACCAAAACAAAACAAACAAAACACGAAACCAAAATCAAGCTCTTAAATCTTGGCTACTTCTTTAATGTGGTAGGATTTAGTCTTATATTTTAAATTCGTTCATTTCTCGTTTACTTGAACAATCCCACTAGATTTAATGAGCTCTCCCTATGAAAACGGCAACTACAGAGGATCACGTTTGCTTATGTTGCAGAGCTCCACATACCCAGAAAGGAAATCCTAAAGCATCGTGTGCTTCTTTCACAGCCAGATTACTAGTTTTTAATCCTCTCTGCCAGATGCATTCTTAATCTCTTTGCGTATAATAAAGCAAATTAGTGTAATTGTATGGGTAAACTGAACCAAAATATGTGCATCAGATTTAAAAAAAACCCACCACCTCGGTTATGTTTTGCAGAGCTGGCAACTGACGGAGCTGGGGGCTGAATTTGGCTCTGCAGGCACTGGCAGAGGAAGAAGCGGCTGCATGGTGAGCAAGGAGCTTCATCACCCCTTGGCCACAGCTCAGGGGCTCCCGTTTCTCCAGTCCCCTGAGAGGGACCATGCCAGGTCACAGATGGGCAATGTGTCCTTGCAGCCATGGCAGGGTGTCAACAGGTAAGAGCCCAGGCTACCATCAACTGCTGGTCCCCAGCAAGTTCATGTTGTCGCTTGGCTCCTGGGAACTACTTACCCCTCCAGATTTACACCAGTCTGGCTATCTCAAGCCACCTCTTAACCCATTACATGGGTGCTTTGCTGTCCTCCATCAGCAGATTTTATTGCCCTGGTAAATCGGATGCTGCCACCCTCACACCACAAGCTGAAGCGTGAGATTCATCATCAAGCGTCCCTACCCACTAACCCAAAAAGTAAAATTAATCACAAACCACTGACTGCCTCAAGAAAGCCCCCAGGTAAGGTGGGCACCTTCTTAGCACCGCTGTCAGCACATTCTCAGAGCCACAACCCTGGGCTTTCACCAGCAGCAACGGCAGCACGGGAAGCACAGCCCGAGCGCACAGCTCCAGCCGGCGGGACCGCAGCACCAGGGGCTGCAGCTCTGTGTCCAGGGCTCCGTATCTGCACATCGTCCCCATTCCTGCCAAGCCCGGACCCCCCAAGAGCAGTGTGCCGGGGAGGGAAGCTGCACATGCCAAGCTTCTGCAGCCTGGCAGGTTTGCAGCGAGAAGCTCTGCCTCTCCGGAGCCTCTCACCCTGCAACAGCTTTTGCCAGCGGCATCTATTTGTTAACTCAAGAAGATCTTGATTTGCCTTTACAGAAAAAGAGATTCCATATCACAACGTGTTTTCTCCAGGTCAAGGAGATCGCTGCCAGACTCAGTGGCCCTGCCAGGATTCGGGAGGTTGTTCCCATTTTCCACCAGAGCCAGGGGCCCAAATTCAGCAGGATAAATTCACAATATTTACATCCAACCCCCCCAAAAGTTATTCTTTTATGTTTCACTGGTGAGCAGGACTCGCCCACTGGAATTAAACCCAACTAAAAACATCACTGACTTCACAGCAGGGTGGTTCACCGAGCAGACTACATCCCTCTTTGCTCCCATCCTCGAGGTGGGACTCACACTGCAATTCGGCATAGGGGTCTAAGCCTGGCTGGTGCTGAGGGAGACCATAAAAGAACCAGTGTGTGAGCACTGGCTGTGCACAGGGACAGCCTTGCTTTCCCATGCAGGATAGGGACAAGAGCCCAGGAATGCAAGAAGTCACCCAGAAGTGCTGACTGTCTCCTGGGAAGAGCTTTAACAGCTTTTTTTTTTTTAATTGAAAAAAAATAAGCAAAATTCACCCCAGAGAAGGCACGTTCTGCTGAGATGTTTTCTGCAGGGGATGCAGATGGTGAAAGGGCTGGGGTACACCACAAGAGGATATACAGCAATATAAACATCTCTGCCAAGACTCAAGCTGTAGGATAGGAATAAACACACACAATTAGAAATAGATATTAAAAGGTCCCAGCACACAGGTCACCCAGGCACAAGCATTCTGGAGCTAGAGGAGGGTTTCCTTCCCCACCTGCCGTATCTAAGCCACAGGTGGGATGCTTGCTCCTGTACTGAATCCTCTTTTTCAAGGACAACAGCCTGTGCCTGCATGGTGGGATGATCCCGGCTGGGTGCTGGGTGCCCGCCCCAGCCGCCCCATCGCTCCCCTCAGCTTGGCAGCAGAGAGACAACACAATGAGGGGCTGGTGGGTTGAGATAAGAGCAAGGAGAGATCACTCAACAATCACAGTCACGGGCAAAACAGAGGCCACTTGGGGAAACCAGTTTGATTTACTACCAAACCAGAGTAGGACAATGAGAAATAAGCTAAACCTTAAGACACCTTCCCCCTGCCTCTCGCTGCTTCCCGGGCTCAGCCCCACGCCCGGGGTCTGTCTCTCACGCTGTCGCTGTCGCTCTGCTCCTTCCCCCTCGCACCCTGCCCTGCTCCAGCCTGGCACCCTCCCCCACAGGAGACAGGCCTCCACGAGCTTCTCCCATGGGAGCCCTTCCCACAGGCTTCAGGGGGGAATCTGCTCCCCCATGGACCTGCCCAGGCTGCAGGTGGGGGTCTGCTCCCCCATGGACCTCCCCGGGCTGAGGGCACAGCCTGCCTCACCATGGCCTTCACCACAGGCTGCTGGGGAATCTCTGCCGCAGCACCAGGAGCACCTTCCCCACCAACCCGAGTGTCTGCAGGGCCATTCTCGCTCCTCTCGCCTGCTGCGACTGCCGCTGTGCAGCAGCGTTCCCCCCTCTGTAACACCCAGAGCCGCTGCCACCAGCACGACAGGTCTGGCCAGGAGCCGCTGGCACAGGCTCTGTAAGGCACAGGGGAAGCTTCTGGCAGCTGCTCACAGAAGCCACCCCTGTAGCCCCCTCCTACCAAAACCTCGCCACACAAACCCAATAGAGCCCAGGAAAGCAGATGACCCAGCAACTGAGCGTTTGGTACCAGTTCCCAAGGGACATGGGCTAGCGTGCCAGCTGCCACCCGCCACAGCCCCCGGGCAGGGAGCAACAGCCTGAGCGGCCCCACAGAGCAGCCTCCACAGCAAGAAACACGCTCTGCGGTGGCTCTTGGCATCCTCCCTCTGAGCGAGGGTACAGAAGTGGCCTGGGACAGGGACAGAGCCATGCGATCCGGGCCACCAGCCGCAAGGGGACAGGCGATGCTCCCCACAAGCTGGTTGCGCATCCAGGGAGAAGGGTGCCAAGCAAAAGGTTGATTTCAGAGATGCCCAAACAGCATCATCGAATCCACAGTGGCAGCGGATCTGCCAAAATCAGGGGCGTTACACCACACAGAGCCAGATCTCCAGGGTCTGGGGGATGCCAGGGCAAGCCCAAGGCCTCACTGGGGCTGGGCTGCAGCATCAGCCAGGCTCCGGGCCCCTCTGCAGCAGGAGCCCCGGGTATGACACACCGAGAGCATCCACTCCTCAGGGTAGGGGAAGAAAACACAAACTATTTCTATTTTAAAAACAGAAAACCGAACATGAATGCTAATATCCAGTTTGGCTTTAGGAGGGATTTAAAGAACTTGGGCTTCTTCGTTCCTTAATCCCACACGATGCTTCCCCACTACCAAGCAGTATCAACTTCTAACAATGCAAAAGCATCTGCCCACATTTTTGCAATTATTTCAGACCCGGCAAAGAGCACCCTCCCCTTTCTGTAGGGTTAATCTAAAGAACAGTTGCCAAAATGCTGAGAACACAGTTGAACAATAGCTCCTCTGATGAAATTCCTCCACTCCATAGAGAAACCAGTATCCTCCAGCTGCTGTGGCTTGTCCAGAGAGATCTCAGAGTGTTTACCCGCTCCCATAAAAAAAAAAAAAAAGGGTGGGGGGTGGGAAATGACAAACTGAAAGATTCCAGTGCAGCTCGCAAACACATAATGCACAACCCTGCAATCTAACCTCAACACAGAAGTTTTATTAATGCAACATTTGCTTTGCGTGAAATATAAACCCGGGACATCAGTGCAAGGAGGGCAACGCCAGCCACCTGTCCCGGGGACCGGGACACGCTATACTTATCAGTACAGAGACCACTTCTGGCAGCTCCATCCCTTTTAATACTCATTCTCAGTGGAATCTCTGATCAGTCATTTATAAAAGCTGGGGAGCCGAGCTGGACAGCTGAATTACAGCAGCTATTATCCACGTATGCCTGAATACAAGCAGACACCTTTATTTATAAAGGCTCTCCGGCTGACCGAGATTTGACATCGGCTACAAAAAGCATTCAGCATCCAACTGACTGCTTCAGAATAATGTGATTAAAGGTTAGCGAGTGCAGTCCGAGAAGACACCTTTACACAGCGCTAAGAGCTATCGTTAAAAGAATTCATGCTGATGCAATGACTCTTTTAACCGAGCAGGTTTAAGTAATTGATTTCCTGCACAGACACACCGAGTTGCACACCTTTGCCTCTTCTGGTATGTATTCAAATGGATTATTTTATTTTTTTCCCCCAGATGTAATTCTAAGACATTTAGAGTTGGGGTTTTTTTTGTTTTATCAGGCCTATCCCCTTTGCTTTTAGATTCCAAGCTGCTGCTTCTCGCTTGCCCACCTCTTGGCTCACCCCTGCCCATGAGACGTGAGTGCAGACACACGCTTTCCATGAAACGTGGGAACCCGCGACACGCAAGCAACGTGAGTGCAAAGGGATGGGGAAGGAAGAAAGTGGCAAGAAAAATCAATTGCTCACAGTCAGTTTTCTTTAGCTCTAATAATCTCAGTGGCAACCCCTGATAACAGGAGGTGACCAAGTCCATGGCAAAAGCGTGAATTCTGCTTTAAATTGACAGAATCCCCAGGAGCAGCATGTGCAAACATACCAAGCAGGGTTCGGCTAGGCAAAGGAAGGCTTTAAGTACGTCTGTGTTCACACCAGCCTCCCAACTCCATTATAATAACCCAAACCAGAAGCTTGCACCTCTGCTGGGGCACAGAGATGGGACCCAGTCCCGATGGGTCTGTCAGCACAGTAAGGGTAAGAGAGCGCTCTCCTTGCCCAGTCCCTCATTTCTTAAGCATGGACCACCAAAAGCATCCTCCTTTGACTTCCAAAAGCATCCTCCCTGCTCCCAGCACCTTCTCCCCCTTGCACCCATCCCTCCCACCCATCCAAACCACAGCACCAGACTCACCAACACAAGACTGAGCCCCAGCACAACCCTCTGGCTAAAATCCCCTACAGATGATGAAAATTCAGGGGCTGACAGCAACAGGCAAGTGACCTCGGGCATCCCCTGCAGCAACAACTTGAAGCTCCAGAGCTTTTCCCAGGTCCCCCCCGCAGGGCTGGATGGCATCCCCATGGTGCTGCCCCCCTTGAGACCCCAGCACCAGCATTGGGAAGAAGCTGCGCATGTCGCCGAGTAAGTTGTTATGGTTACTGAAGGGTTTGTTGGGTTTTTCTTTTTTTCCTGTCCTCTTTTAAAATGAATTCTTATCAGTTTAACATAATACCACCAGTCAATAACAATTCTTATCTGAAAAGGTCACTCAGGTAGTTATAACTCAACATTTCATCTAGGTTCACATTATCTGGTGGGAAACAGCCTGGGGACTTTGCATTTTGGTTTTTTTGTTTTGTTTTGTTTTTCTTTAATGATCTACTTCTTCGGAACTAAGATTTTAAAATATAAAAACCCCATACCCAGAACCAAGCTGATCCCATGGGCAATTTAAGCACACTGGGAAACAGACAAAAAAAAGGTAGAAATATTGCATCGATGTTTGCTGCATGAGAAACAAGGGGAATATCCCAACAGGAAAAAAATGAAAACCAGGGAAATGCATGAACGTAGACCACAGCTGCTGCAGAAACACTGTGTTCTACTTGCAAACGTCAGCTCAGCCAAGTTTCTCCACAACAGAAGTTGTGGGTTTCTTCCTCCACATTTCTCTCCCGATTTTCCGCCTTTTTCACTTCCCATTGCAGACAGGGGACAGAGAGAAGGGGTCAGAGGAAAAACCCAAGGACAAGAAGAACTGATCTGTGATGTTTAGGGTTTTTTCTTTGAAAACACAGAAAACAAGGGGGGGGGGGGGGGCGGGGGAGAAGAGCAGCAGCATGGAAAGTGAGTTTTAAAACATTTTGAGATAAACCTGGCCAAACCCTATTTTATCCACCCACTCAGTTTCTCCTTGTAACAATTAAAACTCCAAGCATGACACACACCCATACCCCACTAGGCAACAATACGGGCAAGGAGCAGGAGAAATAACCGCTTAAAAGGCAGGTTTGTCTGAAATAAATTTTATCAAAAAAAAAAAAAAGAAAAAGAAAAAGAAAAAGAAAAAGAGAAATCTGGAACTAATTACTTGTGAGGATCAGTAACAGAAGAGAAGCTTTTTTGAAGTGCCCTATGCTTCCACTCCAAGGCTGCCTCACTCAAGAGCAAAGAGCGGAGCAAAGCTGCTGAACCCTGCAGGTGACACTCGCAGTAATAATATTACTTCAAGTAAAACAACATCTGCAGGCACAGCCCAACGTGCTGGGCCACATCCAGCTCCTGCAAATACCAGAGAAGGCTTGCAGGGATTGCAGCAGAAGCCGGCTCAGCCCTTGGTGTACCAGAGCCATGGGCACCATCCACCTGTATCGTCCGTAAGGCAAAGTCCCACGCTTGCAATACACAATGGCCAGGAGTTTGCTCAAACACAGGAGAAAGTATTCTTCTGCCCCGTGGGTTATTTTTGTATACTGTAAGAAAGATTTTGTGCTATAGCTCAAGCACTGCAAATGCCCTGCAAAGTCTGCAAAGAGCAGCGACCAGAATGAAGAGCAGCAAAATATATGGTTATCAGCCCAGTTTTAACTGAGACCAGAGTCTACGGGCTTCATCAGCGAACAGAGCTTCACCTACGCCAGGCAGATGCCCCAAGCCGGGGAAGCCTTAGTCAAGGTGCTGTACTGCACACCAGCACAGCCCTGCAAGCACAGAGCCTGACCAGAAAAAACACGCTGTAACTCAGACACCTTCACCCAAGCCTTTGATACTACCATACCACACAGTCACCACATGCAAATACGCAAATAAAACTACAAGCTGTGAACCAAGCATCGGACAGGTGAACCTGCACTGATAAATCCTTTGCTTGTATCTCCTCTTGCCTTAGATGTGTTTGCCTCCTGCATGGAAAGACTAGTAGAAGCCCATGCACCTGCCTCACATGGCTAACTCCTGCCAGGTACAAAGCAAACCAAGTTTCTGCCTCCGGAGCTGGTCTCCCCACCCCAGCCAGGCTCGGTTTCTGCTCAGCGCCCTGAAACCCAGCAGATGGAACCGCACAGCCATCGCACCCTGCGTGCCACCATCCCAGGCCCTCTGCTTCGGGAAGGGAAACCCAGCTCACAACTCCTCCACACCGTACCAGAAACATGACTCCCTCTGCCCATAAAACCCCTACCAAAGAAAAGCCAGCATCACGTTTTCCAACAGAGAAATACTCCCAACCTTGTTTTGATGAGATCCTGCCCCTCCACTCCACGCATCTGCTGCGGAAGAGGAAGCGACACGCGGGCAGAAAGTCGGGAAGGGATCTGCTTGCTCCAGCCTCAACTCTATTTGTAATTACTGGGGCCAAGATGGAAAGCCATCGGCTCTGCTGTTTGCCATTGCCAAACTCAGGCTCAAACCTTACCTCTGCAAATCTCTGGGTCTCCTGAGCACCAGAGTGCTGCAAGGATAAACACATCAGGGGGTTTAAGAGAAAAAGGGTGAGCATGCAAGCCCGTGCACCCCTGCATCAGGGCCTGCAGCCTCCTTTAGATCCCTTCGCAGCCCTTGCGTAACCGAGAGTTAATAAAAAAAAGACAGACTTGTTTATTCAGTGAAAATAGAAAGAGTACACGAAGGGGATATGCACACTCAGAGGTATACACGCACACACACACGAGTCACATAAGGGTTTGTCCCAGCTCCAGCCCTCGGAGCCAAGCCCCGCTCCCAGGATTCTGCAGACAGAAAGGGTTTTGACCACAATGACTTGTGCTTTGCCACGGGCTCCTGTGGTCGCTCGGCACCACGCAAAAAGCAGGGAGAAGACTGGAGCAATCAGGTGGGAACCCCAAACCAGAGCCCAGCAGCTGCCACGGGACACCAGCTTCTCTGCCCTCTGATGAATCCAACCCCATGGAGCTGCAGGCTCTGAGCCCTGGGCTTTGGATGCAGCGGTAGCACAAGGGGTGCCCTTTCTCCAAACAGTTATCTGCGGTAACATTAGACACAAGCATGAAGCTGAAGAGCTAAAGCACTGACGAATGCATCTTAAAATAAAGCAAGTGTTCACACTAATTACTATTTCGGTTACGCTGATTGCAAACGTAACTCCCAGCTTGGTAAAAAAGTGCTTGTATAGGCCACAAACCGAATAATGGTGTTTTTTTGTGGAAGATGAGAAAAAGAAAGGCCAAAGCTTGAAAAATCGCAGCAAGATGGGAATTTGCACCATGATCCAGAGAAACATTCACCAACTGCCTCAGGGAAACTTTGCAGGAAACTTTTGGCTGACCAGAGCATCAACCATCTTAAAAGCAAGTGGACCAAATGCAAATGTGTAAAATATAACCGGTGAGACAGGCATGGAGCTTTGGTCTGGCATGCCGACAGACGTCAGTGCACAGACGATCATCCACCAGCAGCATCCCAGGCTACGAGCAGAGCGTTTTCCCCATTCATCCATGTAATCTCATTTGAAGATAAGTGTATTCGCAAACTAGATTATTTTAATTGATGGCTCTACAGTTGGTTCTTATTCAGCTCCTGATCTGAAGCAATCCTTGACCTCCCTCCAGCAATCTGTATCTTGATGGGTTGAAGACTGCCACATGCTGCTGGCAATGCCCAGCACATCCCTCCCCTTCACATCCAGCCTCTCTGTACCCGCTGCTGCAGGGCACAACTTCACCTTGACTACTTTTCCAAGCACAGACATGGGATAATGCGCACAGAAGGGTAGCACTTGGATAGAAACCAAGAGACAAGCAGCTGGCCCAGGCTGAGAACTCCAGCTCAGGTCTGTGACGATGCATGAAATGCTTCTCTGCATCCTTTACATGCGTTTCAACAGTGGGATTCTTCCTAACTGCAGTCAGTGGGGAAATTAATCCTGACATCAGGCCCCTTGCCGAGACATGCATTACATGACAAAACGGTCATACCAGACTGCTGCAAGGTATGGAAAAGCCTCTTTGGGAGAAAGCAGACCACTGGCGGGCAGACCTGCTTGCACCATGCGATGCTCTAGGCAGCAAACCACACTGTTCTCATAAGGTTAACTTCTTCCTCTCTCCCTTCCGTTTAAAGGATTGCTACCAAAAAAAAAAGTTTCCCCCAGCAAGCTGTGCTACATGGGTAGAGACAGACCCGGCACCCAAATGACCCAGCCCTCGTTAGCTCTGTCCCACACAGGGAGACCTCACCATTCGTACTGCCAGTGCTTTGGGAAGCAAGCCACCGGGAGCCGCTCCCCACCTCTCCGACTGCAAGAGACATGTGCCAGGAACCACAGGGGAAGGAGTTTTTAAGCAAACAGCAGAAAATATAGAAGAGTTAAGCACAAGCCCAGAGGTGTCTCCCCTAGGTCCCAGCAAGCAGGAGAGGAGGAGAGTGAAGAGGAGCCTTCTTCACGCCGTGCCACAGACCTGCCCCCAGCCAGGGCTGGCACGAGCCAAAGGCTGGCCTGCGGTGCTTCCCACAGCTACTCTGAAAAGTGTCGTTAAAAATAAAAATATCCTTGAATTGCAAGAGAATGCTGGGTGTGTAGCCTTGCTCAAAGCCTGTGGCTAACATTGCTTGTACCTCTATAACCCTCTCTTTGCTATTCTCAAAAAAAAAACCCAGAAGAGAGAACTTTTAGCCCTCAAGTTTGCAAAGAAAACCTGGGCAAGATGCATGGCAGCAGCTCAAGCAACAGCATGCAGATTAAAAGAAGCCAGTGTTCAACAGCTCAGCAGATCTCTCCATTAAATGAGTCCCCGCTCATGATTTTTAATGAGCAGAACGATCAGGCTGCTCACATTCCTCTCCAGGCAGGGACAAGCATGTGGAGGGACCACACCATGCCAACATGCAGCGTTGTGCTTAGAACTCCCTATCGCTCCCACTCAGCATGGGGCTCAGCTCCTCACCCCACCCTCCTCCCTTGATGCCTGCTTGGTCTCTCTGGTCCCCACCATGGGAGAGCCCAGTGATGCTCTCACACAGCCCAAGGGCGCTTAAACTGGAGCTCAGCATTGCAATGCAACAGTAAGCCAAGAAATATAATTTAAAAAAAAAAAACAACAACACAGCAACCATGTTCAAACCAGGCACTGGGATGATTTTCCATCACTGGGGGCAAACTGCAAAATTTGCACAGCGGAGGGGTAGCAGCTTTCTGATAAGCTGGGAGACTGTCTGTGGTCAGGGTGGCAGCAGCAGCCGTTGGGCTGGAGCCACTACAACCTAAGGGTGCAAGAGGCGAGGTCTGCAGAGACATGTAATACCTTTTAATAGACCAGCTGGTACAGTTGGGGAAGGGAAAAAAAAAAAAACCCAAACTCAATTACACAAGTCCTCCTTTGAGCTGGTACACCTTCATGTTTGGCCATTTTTTCCAGCTGCATCACTTGGTCTAATTAAAGACATTATCACACCCTGTAACCCTTGTCTCTTCCTCTAACCAGTCCTTCCCAGGACAAGAGACCTAGGTCATTTTGATGCCTTCACTGGGACACTTGAGATAAAGCTTGCTGAAATGAAATACAGATTTCTGCCTTAGCACATGAAGTAGTTAATGTCCTTTGCACAGGGCAAAGAAAACTTGTGGTCCTTCAAGACCAAGAGCTGAAAGCTGTCACCCTGCTGCCATCAGCACAGATGGGAGTCTGGATGCCTGGAGGATCCACAGGATCGTTTGGGCATCTCTTTTGACCAGCAGCGACCCCAGGAGCAAGGAAGCCACGGCAGCTCTGAAGCCAGGGCTGATGGGATAGGATGTTCCCTTTTATTTCAGTTGGGATCTGAAAAAAACCGCATTCGCACCCCTGGCCATCAGAGGGGGGATGCCTGAGCAGGTGAGAGCAGAAACACATCCTGCACTCAAATACCAAAAGCCTATGAGACCATGTTTTGCGTGTACAGCAGCCCCCCACCTCCTCATCAGGTCCGTACCCCATGGAACAGCCATACTCAGCATCCCTTGGTGTCTTGGTCCCAGCTGGCGGGCACAGGAGCAGCATGGGTCCCGCTCCCACACCACACTCCTGCCTGACCTTTACCAGTGGCTTGGAGGAGGTTGCCGCGTCCTGATGGCTCCAGGCAGCTGGGACCGAAGCCGCCCGGCAAGGCCAGGCTGGAAGGAAGGAAGGAAGTTATAGCAGGCCTTTAAATAGTGCTATATAATACCTGAAACTTCTATTTCTGTGCACTGATAATATTTTTTTCTATATTCTTCTCCACACATGGCAGATCAAGCTATTCGCATTCAAACTGAGTTAGCAGCAACCCACATTCTTCACCAGTTAAACCATTAAAGCTCCAGGAGGCTACTCACAGCCACCACGTAGGATAACCACAAGCTGTACAGTTCACCTAATAAAGAATCATATAGATTTCCTTCTGTGTTTGCTTCTCACTTCTATGTTACCTTTATAGTCAAGCAGTACCTTTAAATGCACAACAGATTGCAGGTGGCCTCGCAGCCACCACACCACATGTAGTCATCACATCTCCGGCATGCTCTGAGACACCGGCGTAGCTTTCTGCAAGATGTCTCTCATCTGAGGTGGGCAACGTGGTTATATCCACCCCTCCATGCTGGAGCTGGCATCCAAAGAACCACAGAAACCAGAGGCTCCTCAGGGCTTTCTGAGGGTCGTCCATGGCTGTACGCAGCAGAGCCACACGGGCTTGCAGTCCCAATGAGGAGAACTTGACTGTCATTGTCAAAAATACCCTCAAATTTGGAGAAAAAGTAAGATGTAACTCCTTCAAAGTAAATATACTTGCTTCTCCATGTCAATTAACTAGTTAGGAAGAGTTATTTTAATTCCTTGAGGTCGTCCCATTTCATCTGCCATACAGCAAACCTCTCATTCGGAGCCCAGCAGGCAAGAAACGAACCTGGACTCCTTTACCGAGAGGAGTTTTCCCCCATGCCTGGTCCACACACCTGAAAGTTCACAAGCCCAGCTGTACCAGCTGGTGAGGAATCACACTCCAGCCTCCCTCCTGATCTCAGGTTGTTGGTGATGGTATTGCCAAGGGTGGTGCCTATCCACCACGGAACACAGCAGGGCCGCCACCTCCTCCTAAGGGCTGCGAACTAGGGGTAACCTTCAAGTTTCCCCGCCTCCCCAACAGGGTTGGGGCAAGCAACACATCCCGCATGTACAAACCAACTCACTCTCACGAGGAGCCACCTTTTAAGTCAATTCTGACACTTGCTCTGTCATGTTAGACAAGCGCGTTGGATTCAGACCACCGTTGCTTAAGTCACAGTGACACCCCTTGCCAGCCAGAGGACTTGACCCGTGCTTCATTGAGGTGACCACCCCACAGTCAGCTCCCAGATCCCATTTAGGTTGTGCAACCCCATCCCCCCCAGCCCCTTGCACACTACCATCGCCACATCCCCCACACCAACAAGGATGCTGGTGGGACACCTCTGAGCAGGGAACCACCATTTCCAAGTCAGCAACCACCAGGAAAAAGCACCAGGAGCCAGCCCAGCCCTCAGCCCGGGAGGGCATCGAGCCCCAATTAGTTATGCAAATAAACAGGATTCAAACAGTAAAGAGTAACACAAGGTTAGATGATGACGCTGCTTTCCAGAAGAACCTGGTGCAATTCCATTGCCAGGCAAGTGACAAATGCCAGACTGCAAAACTGGCATGGATCAAGAGCGATTTAAGAAATACAGGTGTTTTATAAAGAAGTCCACACAATACTGGAGACTAAAAGCTATTTCCTAACAGTTCTGGGTTGCAAATTTCTGCTGCCCTTTCCTCTGCCACAACAGGATCACCCGGCTTGGAAAAGCACGTGTCCTGCTCTGCAGGATGCATGGCTACGTACATCCCATGGGAAAGCCATACGGAGAGAAAGAGGGACTCAGCAGATCCGGGTTTTGCTATCGGAGTTACAAATGCCCTGGAGGAACAGCTCATTTTTGGAAGAGCCATCAGGGAAAGCGCCGGCAGCTCCCCAGAAAGGGCCAGGCAGGAGGTGGGATGCCAAGCTCTGCTCGGAGGAGAAATCCCTGTGCCAAGCAAGGTCGGGGGATTAGGGAGGCAGGCGGGGATTGCTCACACAAGTAGAGATGGGCAGGACCCAACCCCTGGTTTAGACCCTGGCTTACATCGAGCAGATGCCACCACACAGGCAGCCACACGTGACTACCTTGGAAGACTTCAAAACCCTGGTTTTTCCTTCGTAACCCACCTTTTCTGTGGCCGGGAGGTAAATCGCCCCCCTCCAATTACCCGACCAACCTAGGGGACCCTGTTACCGCCAAACCCACAACCTGACTGACAAATTGCAATGCTGATTAAAAAAATAAATTAAAAATACATTGCTTCCACTGACTTGCAGCAGGAATCATGGCAAGCCTGTGCTCAGGCCAGCGTGGGAGGCTACACGGTTATCCCGAGCAGCCCAGTTTAGGGAGCATGCTCCCTCCTTGCCCCCCCCCGGGGCCTCCCCACCCAAATGGCCGAGGCTCGGCCCGTCAGCTGTTTATAAAAGCAGCAGTATTGCGCCCAGACGCACTCGGCAGCATTCCTCCCTCTCATTCCTGCGAGCTATATAAGGGAACAGCCAATTCCAGCCCCGCTCCCCCAGAGCCAGCCTGATCCCTTCGCGCCGGAGCAGCCCCGGGCTCGGTTTCCTGCAGAAGGACTTATATCTGTCCTCGGTGGAAGACGGCGTTGCGCTGGACCTTGTCATCAAATGGCAGCACAGGCAGCTGCCAAATCCTGCCGGCTCGGTGCTCTAATAAGGAACAGCTGGAGAAGGACCCTGCATTCCTCCCGCCCCGTCAACACCGGGGGCTCTGTTCCGGATCCGGCCGCCGCCAGCCCACAAGGTTTCCATCGATCCCAAAATGCAGCTGGCTGCTCCCCGACACCACTTCGATACAGACAGCCCGAAAAGCAAGAGCTCCCAGCACACACACACACACACCCCTCTCATAGGATTTTAAACAAAAGGGATGCTTTGCAACAGGGGGGGTTGCATTGTTTTGTTGGGGGGGGGGGGGGGGGGGGGGGGGGGGGGGGCGTTGTGTCGGGGTTTTTTTCGGTGGTGGTGGGTATTTTGGAGGGGTTGGGGAAGCAGCGCCATGCAACTTAAAGACAAATTTTGCCTTCCCTACGCACACTCCGTATTTCAGAAACTCTGCTTAAAGCGACTTGCATGCCTGCGTATATCTGCACGCACGCGCCTCAGAACAGAGGTGTCTGTAAATGCATACACACCCATAAATAAATACACGAACACAGAGCACAATCTGCACGTCGCCTGTGCCGTTTTCACCCTGCTCTCGCTCCATTTACTTCTGCCGAGTTAAGCAACTTGTAATGGTGTATAAATAAAAGCCAAAATCACTCTTGTAGCCGTGCACATTTTCTGTAACGCATCCCGTACGTTCAGTAACATAAAACGGTCTACTCATATTTTCTTAGAGCTCCACTGAAACACAAGGGGGTATTCAGAGCCACAGGAAAAAAATGCGTCCAAACAGGATCTGAATGATGAAATAGGAATTGCCACATTTTAAAATAAATAAATAAATAAAATAGGATAACCCAGCTGCCCAGACCTTCAGAAAAATAACAGTTCGTCTAAGGTAGTGGAGGGCTGCTTCTGCATGTTGCAGAAAGCAAAGCAAGCCACGTTGTCCAAAAGAAGCCTAGAAAATCCAGACTCTACGTGACCTGACTTACTTATTTCACAGGAAACTGCATGGAAGGGGGGGCGGGGGGGGAATACACACAAGGAAAAAAAACCCACCAATCATTCATGCTACCGTAGTTACACTGCTCCATGGACTGGAGTAGTTTGCTGTGAAAAATGGAACTGAAATAAACCATCTCCCGTTTGAAAAAATAAAACATCAGAAGAGAAGCTGTTAATGCAATCAAGCTGGGGAGCCCTGGCTCCCCGATCTCCCTCTTTTCTTGGGTGGTGGTTTGGGATTTTTGGGAGGAGATTTTTGTTGGTTTGGTTTTTTTGGTTGTTATCTTTTTTAATGTTGCCCGCATTAGAGCATCATTCCAGAAGGGTTGCAGCAAATGACACTCACCGGGGTTGTTGGCCTCCCCTTCGAGGATGTGGAGCTCGGTGCAGTCGGCCAGGGAGTGCTCCAGGCAGAGCTGGAGGAAGCGAGCTTGGGTCCGGCTGACGCGTTTCAGCAGCGAGAGCAGCGCAACAGTCTGCTCGCACTCGTTCCAGCCCTTGAACCAACCGGCCAACACGCCGACCTGGTCTCGAAACATCATGGTGAGCTGGCGGCCGGAGGAGACACCTCTGCGGGGGGAGAAAATAAATAACCGGGAAAACCTCCCTGCCCTGACTCTGCTTCCTCCCTGGCGTTTCGGGTCAGGATTCAAAAAATAATAATAAAAAAAATTAAGGAGGGAAAAAAAAAATTTAAAAATCTCCTTTACAATAAAAAGGGTGGGTTTTGTTTCGGACGCAGCTCTCGGCCTGGGTTGGGTTTTGCTCCCTCTCTTCTGGCTTCAGTGCGGTGCTGGATTCCCTGGCGGCGACACGGGAGGGAGGGAAAAGGGGAAGGGGGGGGGGCAAAAATAATAATAATTAAAAAAAAAAAAAGCTTGAAAAAAAAAGAAGAAGAGAAGGAAAAGCCCAGCGTCAGGGCTGCCCCGGCGGGGCTGCGGCGGGCAGGGCGGGGGTGGGCGCGGGGCTGCTCCTCCCGGCGGGGCCGCTCCTCCCGGCGGGGCCTCACACCTGGAAGAGAGAGGGGGGCGTCAGGGGGGGAGGGGGAGGAACGCTCGCCCTCGGCCTTGGCACCGCTGCCTTCCTCCCCCTCGCAGGAGCGGCTCCCCGGCAGCCCCCCAGCCCGGGGGGAAGCACCCCCTCCCGCTGCAGGCAGCCCGGGGTGGGAGCAGCCCCCCAGGGGGCACCCAGCAGCACGGGGGAGGGAAGCCACCCCCTTCCAGCGCGCTCAGCACGCCCCGGGGGGGGGGGGGGGGGAGTAAGCACCCCCTGCCATGCGCCCAGCGCCCCAGTATAGGGGGCAACAAGCACCCCCCCGCATGCAGGCAGCACCCGGGGGAGAGGGATCTCCCCTCCCACGGCACACAGGCATAGGGGGTGCCCCCCTCAGCACATCCAGCAGCCCCGGGGGGGGGGGGGGGCAACCCCCGCAATGCGTCCAGCACCCCGAGATAAGCAGCCCCCCATGCACAGAGCCGCAGGGGGGGGATAACCAAACCCCCCCCCCCCATGCATCCAGCACCCACGTTTGGGGAGGGGGGGGGGGGGGAACAAGAAACCCCCCAACGCATCCAGCGCCCGGGGGGTGTCCCCACTGCAGCAAAGCACAGCTAAACGCGAGGGGGGGGGGAGGGGGCGGAGAGCGAGTTACCCCCGCCCACCCCCCCGAAAAAGTTACCCCCCTCCGCACTACAACACTCACCTGACTCATACCGGCCCCGGGGAGCGGGGGGGGGCGGCGCGGCGCTGGGGGGGGCCGTGCCATGGCGGGGAAAGGGGAGGGGGGGGAAAAAGGGGAGGGGGGGCGCAGGGCGCGAGCGGCGGCGGCTCCGCGACGCGAGACTGAGCCGGGCGGCGCGCCGAGCCCCCCGCTCCCCCACATGCCGCTCATTTGCATAGCGGTGACGTCATAAGGGGCGGGGCGCGCGCGTCGCGCGCTCTCCCCCCCCCACCCCCCCGCCCCCCAACCTTTCCCCGCCGCTTCCCCGGCTGCAAGCCCTTTGCAAACCCCTGCAGCTCCCGTGCGATACCCATCCCGCCCCGGGGGATTTCGAGGTGCCCCCCCCAGTGCAGGGGGGGTGGGGGTGGGGGGCTGGAGAAGCTCCCAAACCCCAAAGTCACTGCCCCGGCCCCCCCCCCCATCCCCCCCCCCCCCTCCAGCTGCGGATTTCCCGCTGGAGGAAACCACCATCTAGCGGGCTGCAGGGTAATGGCAAGGGTGGTTTTTTTCCTAGCCAGGGGATAATGCTACTTTCGGCTCCCCTAAGTGTCGCATCGGCAAGAAAGGGTATTTTAAAAATTATTTTGTTTGGGTTTTTTTTTTTTTTGGGGGGGGGGGCTCTGGCATGCTCAGTGGTTAGCAAGCGGTCGGTGGGGAGGGCTGGATTTAACCCTGGGTGCACCAGTAGTGCGCAGGGAAGGGCAGGATTTGTGTTTCGGGATATTGATTTCCCCTAAAGATTTTCTTTCCCGGCTACTCCCGGGAAGAGCCATACAGGTATATCCGAGAAGGGAAACGGGGAAAATCCTGCCAAGCGCAAGCATTTGCAAGGAGACACCCAACACAGAGTAGAATCTAACACTTTATAAAGCATAAATAAAGGTGTAATGTGTGTTTCTTCATGGGTACTGTGAAGGGATGTCAAATGCCCGATGCACGCACAGCTTGTGCTTCAGGGAATGAGCGACACCCGTCCCTTCGTGACATTTCCTTGTCCCCGATGCTTTGCGAAGCTCAGGGCTGAGGAAGAGACGTGCTCCGGTGTCAGGAGATGGTGAGGGAGAGAGATGTGGTGGCAAAGCAGGGGGCTGAACCCTCACCCTGGTGCATCCATTCCCCAAAAGCAGCTCCGTGCTCTGCTGGGTGCCAGAGAAAGGAAAACTCCAGGATGGTGCCCCCTTTGGCTGGAAAAGCAAGGCACATGTCTGCATCTGTCCCTTCCGGGGACCGAAGCCACTGGGAAGGCCCAGTCCCACGTGCAGGAGCATGGATCCCGCAGCAGGACCATGAGATGAGGATCACCAAGTTGCTCCCAGCTGCTCCTATACGTCAAGCGCAAATGGTCCATCTCCCCCTGCTTACGAGTTTGCCTCCAACCTGCTTTAGCTTTCAGGATGTCTGGTGACTAATTAAACAAACAGGAGCGGAGTTCCCTGCCAACAAACCCCAGCCATCTGTCTTATCCTCCAGCTCTGTCCTAATAAACGGTCAATCAAAGAGCCCCTTTCCCCTCCCCTCAGTGCTGACAGTCCTCCCGCTGGCCAGGCATGCTGAGGGATGGCCCACGGAGCTGTGAGGATACACCATCTGCCACGCCGGTGTGCCCGTCTTGCACGGGAACACGGAGTGAGGCTCGTTAAACTATCGGTGTTAACAGCACGAGGAGCTCTGGGCAGAACGCCACGCGCTTGCATGTTGCTAATTTAAGGGTTGCCAAGCTTGCTTTGCCGATAACGCCTCTCAGGTTTTGCAATTTGCACATCTGAAGTGGTAATAGCAGCGAGCACAAGAATATTTAGGGCTGGAACATCAAATGTGTCCCTCTGCAAGGCCAGGCAGAGCGGCGAGAGATGGTGTCTCCCCATGCAGCAAGTTGCAAAGGAGTGAGAGTAGAAGGACCACGGCCACAGAGTCTGTCCCATGCTCCAGGAGCCATCAAGAGCATGCCTAATAATAAAACCAAAAATAATCCCCTGCCACTTGGGACAGCAGAGTGCCTACTCCCCATAGTGTGCCCAGGAAGGAGATGCAGAGGAGTGAGATCCTGACGCAAGAGCATATGCTGCGATGTTTGGAGGTTTCTATGGTAATTAACAAAGGTATCTGCGGCCCGTGGAAGAAATACCCTGCTGCATCAGTAAATGCATTGCGGGGCAGGTGCCCATGCAGATCAGGGTTACAGAAGGGTCCCCAAGCTGGCTGGAAGCATATCCCCTTTCCTGGGGCAAATCGGCTGGGGGGGGGGGGGCACATCACACCTCCATGGTCAACTCCTCCCAGCACTCGGGGAGCATCCAGTGTGCAGAGCGTGTCCTGGGAGCAGCTCTGCACAAACACAAGACAGAGTGAGGGGAGAAGCAGGATAGTTCTATTTTATACCACAATTCCTGGGGAACCTTGGGATCTTTGCAGATCCAGCCAGAGCATTTCCACAGGGCTGCAAGTCCCCGGGCAGTAAGCGGAGGCTGTTAGCAGGGCTCTGCATTGCATGTGCTGTCGTTATTTGGCTGGGGCAGAGCCGACGATGTTGTGTGGCCGACCTCTGGGGCTGGCATGCCAGAGTGGCTCGGTACAGCAACATCTAGGCAGTGTCTGTGTTTCTGTTTACCACTTCAGAGAGAAAACAAGAGGCCTGTGGTAGTATTAGCCAAG
Source organism: Falco naumanni (assembly GCF_017639655.2). Classification (NCBI taxonomy): domain Eukaryota; kingdom Metazoa; phylum Chordata; class Aves; order Falconiformes; family Falconidae; genus Falco; species Falco naumanni. The sequence continues at coordinate 34,356,217 of NC_054060.1, forward strand.
CAGGTGGTCTAAGCAAATTAGTGAATCTTAACGGTTCACGAGTTCAAAGGAAGCGGTTGCTCATCTCCGTGGAAGCTATCTGATAACATATTTAGCTGAGGAAAGGATGGGTATATCCACCAGCACACAATGGCCCAGATTTTCCAGCTCATTAAACCCAAGTATTAGTGCAAATATCATGGTAAGCAGGCTGAGATAATTAAACACAACATCTCTTCCATTTGTTCCTAAACAAAATGTGGGAATTGGCTACTGGGATGTTAGTGTTTTCCTTACCTTGGGTGGTGGAGGGTACAATTCATACAAATAAGCCCTGCCAAAAAGAAACACACACAAAAAGAAATGTAAGAGAAGTAAAAATAAAAAGTAAACAATAAAACCTACATAGGTCTGTATTTCCAAATGGGACAGCACGGCCATTAAAAATTTGTACTGATACTCACACTCTTATGCCCATCTGGGGCTCAGAGATGACCCTGGGCCTGAATTCACCGCAAGAGGAGCAGCAATCTTCAAGGTCCCCTTGAGGCTGGGGGAAGAGAACACAGATCTCTTCTGCGCTGAAGAAAATGCAAGAAAAGACAAGGCCAGGCCTGGAATACCAAATCTAACTCTATATACAGTATATTTTGCCAGTGGTGTTTTGGGGCAGGGTGTGAAATGCTCATCTTCCAGCCTTAACGCATGACCCTGCCACGTGCATCAGCTTGCAGTCCAGGTGTGCAACCACTCGTTCTTAAGCCCCATTAGCAGTAAATTCAGTGTTGCAGCCTAAATCCTGGTGAAAGCAGCATGCACCAACTCACCTGATGCAGGAGGCAGTGATTGCTGGATGATGAGGGATGAGGGCTGGGAGGAAGAGCACATTTAACCCTCTGGATTGTGCTGCAACAGGGGATCGGTGCACATCTGAAGTGGAAAGAAAAGTGGCAGCATCTGGGTGCAAATGAAAGCACTGGGAAATACTGGTTAGCATGGGAAGTGCTGCTCACGTTGTAATTGTTTAGCCGTTGTCAAGGGGTTGTTTCAAGAAGACCCTGTTTCATCTCTGAAAACACCATCGTGTTGTGCTGTGAGCGCGCTGGCATCTGCCTCTCCAGCAACGTCAGCTCTGCCCTGTGCACTTGGCTCACAGGGACCCCAGGGACACAGAGGCAACAAAATAAATCAGCTTAACTAACGGTTCTCAAAAAATCGCCCCTGGCAAATGTATCACAGGCTGCTCTCACACCCGGTGACGCACACAGAATCAGTGATGAAGAAGAGCTGAGGAAGAAGGAGACGCAAAGGATTTATTTAACCCGGCAGGCAGTAAGTTTCATTGGGGTCCAGTTTCAAAGAGCCCCTTGAATATAAATGCAGGCTTTTGCACTGCAAAACCATATCATCCCATCCACAGCAAGTGAATATTCACAGAATTTGTCTTTGCAAAACTGAGACCTCTGTGTGCGTGGAGGGCAAAGCCTGACTGGAGCCCCGCTGGGCCTTCGGGGCAGCCTGGTTATTAGGCGTGCTGGTGTGTGCGGCACACAGGGGATGTCCCATCCCACCCCTTCCCACCGGCTGCCGGCACACAGAGCAGAACTCCAGCTCACACCTCGGATGGGTCTGCGGCAAGATGCCTGAGTGGCTCTGTGCCCCTCTTCATGCACACTAACACCCCGTAAATGCCTGCCGGTGAGATAACTCCCTGGATGGCTATATCCCATAGCCTCACGTCATGTTTACCTACAACACTCAGATTTTTCAAACCATTTCCAGCCAGCAATGAAAGCAGCTTGTTGTAGGACTTGGAGCTGACTGAGGCTGTGTTGCAAGCAGATGGCCCTGATGAAACAAGACACTGATCCCCAAGGAGGCACCATTCAACAGAGCTGCTCGACTCCCCGGCTCCAGCAGCTCCAAGACAGACTTGGAGATGTGCATTAGCATGCACCGTCGAGGAAATTGCTTCCCTAAATACCCCTTTCAAGCAATTCTCTTTTGAAGCCTGGTTCCAACTCAAGACTGTGTCAGCAGCACTGATACTAAGGCAGTTTTCTTACTTAATTATCAATAATGAAGCATACCTGGTGCTGACAAAATGATGATAATTTAAAGAGAATTTCCATAACGGAGAGTGGAAGAGTTGCCAGGCTGAGTGAGGGTTTAGACATAACCAGAATGCCAGGGTGGATGAAAACCTTCACGCTTTCAACCTGATGAAATGGCAGGGGATCCAAGCATGAAAGGCAAACACAGGCAGAAACAGCTCTCGTTGATCCTCCTGGCTCCAAACACACAGCTTTCAGCAACACCTCCAGAAGCGACACCTAGGGCTACACAGACCTAACAAGCACGTGTGCATGTGGCTAGAATCGATGAGAATAGAGATGATCCGCTGAGACCCCCAAGGGCCTTTTGCATTTTGCCCGAGATCTCTGAAGACATTGCAAGAAGTGACAAGAAGGGGACAAGACACAGACACTGAGCGAGCTGGGGAGAGAGGCACCATGTGCTCAAGGAAGCAGGATGGGTTCGGCAGAGGGGCTACAGTCTCAGCTGTGCCCTGCACACCATCCTCGTGTCTCTCTCCATCCCACTGCACCTCAGGCCACTTGCTTGCCCTGGACTCTGCCTGCTCATCCTGGTACGGAGGTGGCTTTTCAGGAGTCCTCAGGAGAGCCCCATAAATGAAGGCTGGCACGTCTATGAAGGGCTAACAGCAACATGGATTATACCAGCCCCAACTCCCTGATGAACCAGACCAGTTGTACAATGTTCTGCCAGATGCTTAAAATGCTGCTCAGCTGTTTTTACATGTTTCCTTAAAAACAGGAAATAAATAAATATGTAAAATTGTAAATGTTGCTCCATATACACCAAACTTAGCTAACCCAGCTCTCTGCAGCCACCACCCAGCAGAGCACAGCAGAGGTCACCATTTCCCCAGAGAGCCTGGCACAGAGAGCAGGGAAGCCTGGTGGCTCTGCTAAAATGCCCAGAAACCACCCCTCCTGTCTTCATGGGTATCAAAAAGTTTCTCTGCAAGAGGTGGGAGAAGAAGAAAAGGAAAGAAGATTCTCATGGAAATGAGGAGACGCAAAAAGGGGATAAACCCACCTTACTAGATCAGATTTGTGCAGGTAGGGTCACTCAGCTGGACCAAGGTCCATCTCCAGATCCCGCTACAAAGGATTACATTGCTCCAAATAAGAGATATACAAAAGACTGAAATTAATTCCTACTTTTTTTAAGGAGCTGCTTTAAGGAGCTTGTTTGGAGAAACAAGGCTCTTGATCAAAAGTCACTGGACAAGTCTTTGGGTTTGCCTTGCCCTTGTATGGATTGGTCCTGCTCCCTAAAGCAGAGACTACCACATAGTTAAAATACGAGATCACATGTCATGTCCCAGTGCAGACGGCTGTGGTTAAAGTCGGTTGCTCGCTCCAGGGCAAAGCTTTACAAGCTACCACGTTTTCTGTGATTGAACCCAACTTCACCAGCATCCAGCCACCTCTCTGCTCCCACCACCTCTTTCAGTAGCTTTCCAGCTATGTGGGACAAAGGAAATATTGGCTGTGCTGGAGGACATGGTTTTTATGGAAATCTTTGGAGAACGAACACTTAATGTGCAGCCACCAGGAACACTCAAGGACACTATTGAAAATGTGGCCTAACACAGGTCCCCCTGCTCCAGTTCGCTGCAGCGGATGTACCAAGAGGGGGACAGTGGAGTCCCGCATTGTAGAGGTCTTACCTGGCTGCAGTCATCAGAAGCAGAAGTGGGATGAATTGCAGAGAAACCTTCACGTTGCCAACGTGCCTGTCAAACCCAGCAAAATAAAGCCCAGCAAAGTACTGCTGAGGGTACAACTCTGCAAAGCCTGGAAACTTCTGAGTCCATGAGGTGCTGTGAAATAAGCGCCTAATGGGTTGCTGCAAGTAGATCCAGCAGTGAGACCGTGGGAATGCCAAGACAGAGGTTGCTGAAATGAAGGATATAAAAGACCCCATCAGAATCTGTCATAGGGTCAAGAGTCCTTTAAATTATCAAATATCTTTTTCAGGACAGGAGAAAAGCAAATGGTTTGTTAATGACAGAGCACTAAATGCTGTTGGACTTGATGGAGACTTTTTCGTTAAGAAGTTGGCGCTGAAAGGGAAAACGAGCTAGCAGACTTATTTACACATTTTCATGTCTCTGGGAAGATACTTAAAGATTGAAAGACTGGAAAAGCTATAGCCATTCCTCAATTGTGAATCCATCAGCACTTGGCAAACATCTTTCTTTTGGTCCTATAGCAAAATGTAAAGGTAACTTTTTGCGTCATTCAAGCTGTCCCAGTGGAGGAGGGTTTGGATGATACTGCAGCTGTTCCAGCCAGGGTTTGGTACTGACCACCTAGGAAGAAGCCAGCCTTAAGAAGAAAGGCAGCAGCTGGGTTGTCAATCTTGTCTCCATGTATGGCAGCATCTGGTGAAGAGCACTGCTTTTCGAGCTGTTATATGCCATAAATCGCTGCCCTGTCTTACTCTGATCAATGAAACGTGCTGCCATGGAAAGGGGTCTGCCAACCTTGGCAAGCAGAGCAGCCATGTAAGAAAATGCAGTGCCTGACTCTCTTGGGGCTCCATGCTTGCCACAATTATCCTCAGCCTCGTTGCCAGCAATATCCACCCTCAGGCTTCCTGCAAGCTGGTGCATTTTGAACTTGCGGTCTATGCTCTTCCCCTACAAGGGAAATCCCTGAAATCGAGGACCCTCAGGAACTAGACACCAAAATCAAATAACTTCAAGCATGGCATTTGTGTTGCATTTGACCAGCTAAGATGCAACAGAACATCTGTATCTCACAGTCAATTCTGGTGGCTGGAGATTGATGCACGATGATCCCTGGTAGATCTCTGGAGTCTCACTGCCTCCAAACTCAATAGCATCTGCAGATTTAAAAGAAAAAAAATCAAGAGGAACAACTATCAAAATAATTCACAAGCTAGCAATCCTCCCTCTAGCCTATTTGTTAAAATACTGTTCAGAAGGAGCTGATAGACACTGAAATAAATAGCACTACGAGAGAGATAAGTGATGCATTACACTTCTCACCAGTCCCCTGACTATAGCTACTATTGAAAAATCTGTCAAGAAATATTAGATGTGAAGTGGCTATGCAATGGGAGAGTAAAAAATATTAGCAACTGCCAAAACCCCTCATCTGATGAAGACAAAAAGTTGGAGGAGGCATCTAAAACCTCAACAAGCTTTCTAGGTACAAATCTGCTGCTGATACAAGGATGCCGCCGCAGACTGAGGATATAAACAGAGGTAGAAACTAACTTTCCATATCATTTATTGCTGGTCTTGCAGAAGCAGTTCTGGGATTCACTCGATGCTCAGAAGCACCCAGACACTGCATAGGTAGGACAGGTGGTCCCTCAAGAATAGAAATGCAGTGACGCCTCGTGTCACAACTACGGCAAACATCACAGTATTGCCCTTTCTATGGCTGAGGAGTACATGTGTAGGGAGGAGGAGGAAAAGGAGGGTTTTGGGTTTCTCTGAACCATGATGGAGGATCAGTAACCTCAGCAGGAATTTATAATGTCGTTATTTTTCAAAATACTGTCGGGAAAAATTGATGGACTTCTCACTCTGGACATCAGACTCCACTGAAGACTTCATCTAGTCTTAAGACTATGTTTACATACAGTATTTTTACTGTTTAAAATCATTCCCATTGTGACATGGCATAATTTAGGCAGGAACTCTCCTAGCTCAGATGCAGCAGCATCCAGACAAAGGTGCCTTTATGTAGGTGTTGCACATTCCTACAGATTTATGTAACCAAACCATCAGAAGTCCCTTTTTACAAGTATAACCATCACTGTGCTACAAGCCCGTATCTCTCTACCCACATTGCCCACCGACACGAGTAAAAGCAATAGGGAAACAATGGGTAAAGCTGCCTGAGCAACTCTACACTGTTCAGCAGAGACTTTCTGAGCCCCTCTGTGGCCACTAGCTGGGGCAAACATCCCAGGGGATTGTGGCTAGCACTGCTTGAGAGAGCAGTGGCGAGGCAGGGCGTGGGGTCTGGCTGATTTTGGAGGACCCTATAAATCATGGGACTCCAGGACGCTTGGTCATGGCCTGATAGCTGCGCTCAGGTAAGCATTTCCATTATGAGGCTACTGCATGCTGTCAAAGCAACATTAAATCGGTAGCAATACCAAAGTTAGCCAGAAACATAACCCTTATTCTGGTTTTCTCTTTGCCCTTCCTGCCCAGCATACTCCCACAAGACTATACCAAGCTTTTCTAATGGCTTAGTTTGGAGGAGGACTTTCGCTGTATCAGATAAAATTCAGCTATTCCTGGCATTAATTATATCAGCTATAAACATGCAGGACACCAGGGACAGCCTTTGCAGGGGCTGCACATCCACTGCAGTAACAGAGGCGAGTCCTTGTTTATTCTGGGTATCAGGACAATTGAGCAAATGGTGACTGGTGACCAGTTACTGCAGAGACCTCCTTCACCTGGCAGACCTCACAGAGCTTTGTCAGGGCAAGGAGAGACTCAACAACGCACAAACTAGCAGGAGAAACTCAGACCCTGATTCCTGGCTCCTTTTACCATACTTCAGGTTTAAAGCTTGATGTTGGCAAGTAAATTAATCATTTTAATCAGATTCACACAGAAGCTTGCCTTGAAGCTGAACAAAACATGTACATGAGTTCTCATCTGCTCAGACCCACCAAAATATGAGATACTGAACTCGCCATTCCCTTATTCCCTGATGGAGAACAGCATTGTGCCAGGCTGGTAGTGTTGGCTGTGGTAGCTCGGCAGACAGCCCCAGCACTCTGATGGCCAACGATCATCCTCAGTGGTGGTGGTGAGACTTTACAAGGTCTGTAGTGGAACGTCCACACCACTTTAGCCCACAAGAAGTAGGGGTCAGGGCATTAGCCAGTTTTCAAAGTGCCTTATGGAAATTTTGAATTCCTCATGGGAATGGGAAGACCATTTTAAGATTAATTGACTGGAATTGTCTCCCTCCTACCATTTGCCCTCTACTTGGAGAAGGCAGGTAGGAAGGAGAGAAGACCCTAACAGAACAGCTTTCTAAACAGAAGGAAGATGTCCACGTCATAGTCCATTGGCATTTGGAAAGGCACCTTGGGACTTAGTGTGATAACTAATTTCAGAGCCTCAGCTCTGATTACAGTTGATGAACCAAACCAAGCGGTGAGGTACCTCCCACCTCTCTCCTGCAGCAAAAATCATTCCAACTTTGTAATACACCAACGCTGCTGAAGTGGCTTGTTACCTGCATCAAGGAACATATGTCTGCATATGTTCCTTGATGTCACCAAATCCATAAACATCATCTATAATGAGTGGAAGAGAAATGTTATATTACCTCTATTACAACAGGGTGACCGAGCAGAACAGCCTCTGCCAATATACTGTGTTTTTGTGGGTCACTGGAAGGTTTTATTTCTCTCTTAGAGCCTTGAATTCCTGTTTTAAGACAACCAAGGGACACACAAGGCAGCTTTAGAGCTGCTCCTTTTACTTCTCACCTAATCTATATTTTCAGATGGGTTCTTGGAAGAAGGGCAAACATAATAAGCCAGCTACTGTACTTTTTATAACTCTCCGCCAGGTCTTTGATTTGGGCCAGCAAGGAAGCTTGTTAGATCTGATAAAGCAACTAAGCATCTCTGGAAAATGCTATTACAAGAACATGAAACAAATGAAAAGCTGGGACAAACTCAATGGTAAATACATGGCCTGGCAGTTCAGCACAGCCACATCCTGTTTGCAATTATTATTTAATACTGGCATCGATTGGTTGAAGGATGAGACAGACCAGGCAATTCTCAGCAGGGTTTACTTGAATACCATTTCACTCTGAGATAAAACAAGCCCACAAATTCAGATCGCACTGTCTTGTTGGGAAATTTTTAATTAATTGATTTAATATCAGGGATGAGTGTGGTCAAGCAGTAAACACCACCTCTTTGATCACCTACGTAGACAAACCAAGTCCCTACTAACTACCAGACAGTGCCCAACTCCAGGTTAAAACCAGCACAGTACTAACCTGCTCCTCTGGAATAATGAGCTGTACAGCCACTATCCCACATGCTGGTAGCATCAGCTGTGTGTATGGGGATAGCTAGTGTCACGGCTCAGGCTCTTTGGTCTTGATATTAATTTTTCTGAGAGCCCACAGAGGCTTAGAACTATTTACACCAGCTCTCCATTTCACAACAGTGACACATGGATATGAAGGAAAGCCTGAAGAGTAATTATCGCCACCATCATCACGTTAGCTGCTCCCCTTTAACAGCACGACAAGGCTAATAACACAGATAGGGAGGCTAAACTCAGCAACTGCCTCCAGCAGGCATGCCGCAATCAAGCTAGCAAAACTCAATGCAAGCCCGCATAGAAAGGGAAGGTGATTTTTATTTTTAAGACTGATTTCACCCACTCATTCTTGCACATTCATATTCTCACTACCACCAAGAGACATGCATCCAAGTGACCTGGTGAGGATTGCCTATAGTGACAGAGAGGCCAAGTCCTCATTTCATCTCAGTGATCCACCCTGAGTGGTGAAGACACCGTATGATATTTAGTCTTTACACTCTAATACAGGCAGCTCTGGGTCTACTTGAGATGCATCACACTGTAGTCGCTCCACATCCGCACTGTGTTCTTATCTGAGACACGGCCTTGCTGCCACCAGTGCTCATTCCTTCTGCTGCTACCTTGCCCTCAGCTCTCCTCTTGCTGTTCTCAACCTCCTGGATTGTAGCATATACACCATCCTTTGCCATGATGATTTCCACACGGAACCATCTGTCTTCTAAAGTACTCTGCAAGTCCTGCTCAGTCCCGACAGACACCAAGGTATTTAATTGCTGTTTGATATACAGCACAAACAGAAGGCTGATTTGGCCAGCAGTTTATTCCCAAGTTGTCCCTGGCAAGGAAGGTCACTTTATGTAGACCAGATAAATTGTCTTACTAACAGCCTACTGATCACTGGCTGGAAATCTGTGGCTACATACATCAATTCCCACCTCCATCTGCCTTTACAACTAAGCATTAGTCTTTCTACCACCACCACCTAAATCTTTTCCTCAGAGGCAACTGCCAGGAGTTTGAAAGCAGGGTCATAGCAAAACAAGAAAAAAAACAACATGAATGATGGAAAGATGGAATACCTTTGAGGAGGGGAAGCTTCCTTCCCTGGTGTGGAGGTGTGCAGCACCTTGTGCATACCCTGTACCGGGAGCACTGTTAAAGGAGCTGCAGGAGAGTGCAGCTGAATAGCTTGGAGCACGGCTTTCTCTCTCTCAGACTGAGCAGCTGTCCTGGAAATGGATGTGGGGAAAAGCTGCAAGGGAACAAGAGGGACAACAGAAAGCAGCTATTCCCCATTTTTTTACAGGTTCTAACAAGCATTTGTATTTTTTGCCTTATATGAACAAGTGTGAAACCCAGCCCATCTGTCTTTAGGACAATCCAGCTCTCTCAAGAAGCAAAACAACACCTTCTCTTCTCAACAGCCATTTTTATTGCTTTTAATAATACACCACTGGAGGGAAAAATAAGTGATTTTCTGCTATTCTTCAGCTTCTTTCTTTATTAGAATAAGTAAATTCCCTGGGACTGTTGATAAAAGGTAAATAGTTAACTTTGCATCTAGCCTGACAATGCAAGTAAAAAGAATTGGAAATTCCCCAAAGCAGGCTACTTATATTAAGAATAGCATCACAAAACTGCCCAAGTAACCACTCTATGGAGTAATTAACTAGTATTTACATGGAAAACAAGCTCTTACAGCCATTGCTAACAAGACTGAAAGTCTGTGCCTCAAGATGACATAGCAGAGGCTCAGGCTTGAAAGTGTCAGCGACATTTAGTTCAAGCCAACAATAATCAACACAAAAGTCTTTCCACTCATTCCAGTGGGCTTTGGCTAAGGTCCCTCACACACACACATGCACACAAATCTTTCAAAACAGCCAGAAACAATGTCCTGAATCAGGCCTTAAACTCCGAGCTCCTGCCATAGTCCAGCCTTCATCTACAAAATAAATACAATTTAACAATGAAGAATATTTACTTTCCTTCATCTGATGTTCTGTAAAGTGCTACGTTTCTAAATTATACCGAGTTAAAATGATAATATTGCTCTAGTATTTTAAATATGATAAATATAGAATGAGCTGTGTGCAACTTCACTTGCAAGTTTTATTCTTTTTTTAGTAGATATACTAAATTTAGTCATCAAAATAGCCTCCAATAGTACTCCATGAAAAACTAGTAAGAAGTTATAAATAAAACCACATCCTTCAAAGAAATCCTACGCACCACTTCTGTCCACATTGCATGGAGAAGCCTAGTGTTCCTGTGAGCATATGGAGCGTAGAAAAATGAGGAAGCTGAGAATTACCTAACAATAAAAAGCAAAACCATACAAGTGAACGCTACATATCCTCCCATAAACAGTCTGTTTTCTACATTTAATCTTGGTGCATACAACCCAGTTCTTCTATGTTTTCCCCATTAAAAAACTCTTCCAGGAAGAACATCTTGCAAGAGATGGGTTGATTCATCTTCATCTTGCTCCTTTTTACTGCAAAGTGGAAAAGATTCTTGTACAAACTGCCTACACATTGGACACTGTTGAAAATACTTAATGCAGCCATCACATAAGCACGCGTGCCTGCAGGGCAGGAGTACCCAGTTCACTGTGCCATTCTGGCAAACAACACAGTCTTTACTGTTTTCTTCAGGCAATTCTGGTTCATCTTCAGCCAGTCCAGCCTTTTCTAGCAAGCTTCTGTCAGTGCTTCTCTCACCAGGGGACGTATTGCTTGAAGCTGGTGCAGTGCTATTTGCAGACATGAAGAGCTGCTAAAATACACATAATACACAAACATTTAGAAGTAAACAAACTGTCCCCCGATACCTGAACACACCCATGCAATATAAGTGCTTCTGGGTCAGCTTCACTGGTTTCCACTGGGTCAAACAGCGCCAGACTCACTCTTTGCTTGAGTCCCGACAGTTGCCTGGCCTTCAGTTAAAGGTATTTCAGAAGTGTAAAATTACATAAACCACTGGAAAAATATTAAGGATAAGTCATCAAATCTTAGCCGAGTCAAATCAACGTACGTGCATGAACTTTAATGCAACTGCCCAGGTTTTGAGCAGCTCCGGTTTCTGTTTCTGGTATACCATTCTCTATGCCTAGAGGGATGTTTCTATCCATTCCTACCAAAAAATACATCCACCCAGTTGTCAAGTCTACTTCACTCAACCCATTCCACTCTTGCTCATGTTACAACCCCCCACATCTTATGTGAAGTGCAAATTCTTCTGGGTGTGATCACTCAACAGAGCCAGTAAACTACCATGCAGCCCAAGACACCCATAGAGAGCATACTATGCAACTACACAGAATGCAACTGCACAGTTATTTCTGTTCAGTTTATGCATTGTTTTTACAATGGCAACCATACATGAAAAGAAAGCTTAAGGGGATCAGCAGGGAAGTTTACCTGGATCAACTACATCAGCAAAAAATGGCCAGGACAAACATCTCTTTGGAAAAATCTATTTCTGAATAAATGTTAATCGACTCAATTGAATTGATTTGGCCCAATTTCTAGCTTACCAATACCATACATTATTTTTATTATCACAGTAATGTAACAGTGAATCACACAGAATCACATCATCAACTGCCTGACAGACACAGGACAAAGATGGCCCCACAACACGTGTAGATAAGGGGAACTGGAACAGAATAATGAAAGCATTGGTTTAACTTACGATGGTATGTGCTAGACAGATTCCTAACCTTTGTGCATGTATTACAGTAAAAAGAAAGTAAAAAAGTTTCTTCTGAGGCTGTCCCAATTGCAGGACAGTATAGGAGAACGTGAGAGACTAGCAAGGAGGTAACAAATGTTCTGTAGAGAGGAAGCATTGGGCAGCTAATTTCTTGCTACTGCTTTAGTAAGTGAAGATGACCTAGGCCTCATAGACCAAATCAAGCAATTTCTCCAGGAAATCTTGAATATTTTCATATAAAATATTTCTGTACAGTAACTTTGGCTGGAACTACTTGACTGATAAAATAATTTTAACTATTACCCATTCTTTGCATGACAATAAATGTCTTTTACTAATTTAGGCTCTGAAATCCTACACAAACTAAACTTAACAGTGTCGCCCAAACGAAACAAGACTCAGTACATGGCTTACCTTCAGATCATGGTATTGACCTTGAGCTAGAAGTAGATACTGATATAATATCCTGCAGGAAAGTCTGTAGCTCTCATCAGGAATGTGAATTACAGCCACCATTGAAATCTACCAAGAAAAAGCTATGTTTAGTAACTTCCTTTTCATTATATGAATCATATAGAACAGTTTGCTTGAAAGACTGCATACTTTCTTACAACCTCTGACCTGCTTATTTCCTTAAAACAGCCAGGATTTGACCAACGTTGACTTCAAGCACAGATCAAAAAAATATACTGGGTAAGGTGAAAACAGAACGTGGCACAAGAGAGCACTTTGTGGTGCTTCAGTTTTCTGCCCCAGTTTTCCACAGAGCCCTTCTATGGCCCGTTTACAGCAGAGGCCTGCTCTAACCACTCTCACCTAGTGGAATTAGGCCCCAAACCAACAAGGCACCTAAGCAGATGCAGTCCTCCCAAAGGTAAGTGCTTATGCAGCTGAAGTAAGGCTTGCTTGTAGAGTCATGGATATGCCTCGGAGAGGCTACCTGAGTAATGATTTCAACCAGAAGTAGCAGCTCCCACTCTCCTCTTTTCACCCCACTAACTCCTGATGAGCTTCTCCTAAATGGGAGAGACTTTGACAAACTATGAGGACTTTCCTACAGCAACTGAGCCCCAAGCAAGCACATGCACTTAAGTCCCATACAACTTCTGCAGCCACATCCCGGGCTGTCTTCAACACAAGGAATGGCCCTCTCAGCTCAAGTCTGAGTGCAGAATTACAGGGGAACATGCAAAAGGCAAAGTCTTCTCTACTTTCTCCCACTTTCCTCACAAACACAAGGATCACAGTTTTTAGACTCTGGAAAGCATTGAGAGGTGTCACTGATTGGCTTGTAAACTGAGTAGGCAAAAGACAAATTTCACTGGAAAGGATTATGAAAGGACCCCATGGGCTGACTTTAGAGGCATTTTTCTGAATAAGCTTGCATGCTGTGCCTAAAAACCCTCACCCTGCCCAAATTATGTAATAGCCTCTAAAAAGCAGGAAAAAAAGAAAGTGAAATTCAATGTTATTGTAGTTCCCAGAAGCTGTCAAAAGAGAAATGAAATATAGAAGAAAGCTGTTCTGTTCAAAAAAAAAAAAAAAAAGTACTTTAAAGGCAAATCTGACTTGCACTTCAAAATCCACACATGGCTAATTATATGCAGAGTTTAAATATATATGTACTTATACATAATGTATTTATACTAACTACGTTTACTACGTTTTGGCAACAAAGTTTTTTTTTTCTAAATTACAATGCCCAAATTGTGCACAAAAAACCTCCTAAATCACCAAAAACCAAAACAACCCCACACCACTATTAGCTTCGTTTCAGAACCTGAAAGCCATTAAATCGCCAATAAAATGACAAATTTTGTGTTTTGAGAATAAGAGTTTAAAAGTTAATGGTTCTCAGTGGATTTCTATTATGTCACCCCACCACAACATAAGTGCTTTCTCAATGATGACGCATGTCCCAGTTCATTGTTTGTTCAGACACCTAGGCAAACTTCTAAACTGTCAATGGGACCAGTTCCTAACACAAGCATCTTGATCGTCAAGGTACTGCCTTCGCTGTTGTGCTGTCCTATAGTATAGAAACATACACGGCGATACTATGATCTAGTAGAAATACTATGCTGTTTGATTATAGGACCCCTTCCCTTTAAGCACTAGGTATTTTCTCTTTGTAAATACTTGTACACCATAATCAAGTTACTTCTCGGTCTTCTCTTTTGTACACAGGCCTGATAGCTAAGCCTTCTTCCACTTTAGCCCTGCCAGTCCTCAGTTTCTGTAACTCTTATATATGGTCATGCTAATTTTCTGGAGCTAAAGGAAAATCACAGCACAGAATCAAATAGGTATGATGTGGCCAAAAATACAGTTAGGATGAAAGTGAGGCACCCCCCCCCCCAGGAAAGAGATACCGGAACACCATCTGTAGGGGTGGATGTACACATACACACACACAAAAATAATTCCAGATGGAACTTGATGTACTGATGCAAGAACAATGTGGTAATACCATATTGGCCACAGAGGCAAAGATCCCTTCCCACACTATATTTATATCTTAGAAGTTTGTCTCAACAACAACAGATGCAATTCTGACATTTGATTGGCAAGGAGTTCAGGTGGAGTTATTCCTTTGACCATACTAACAGATTCCAGTTGTGTTCCTTTTCTCCCAAACCAGAGGAAAAACACCTCCACCACTTCTCCTTCCACCCCTTTCTTTCATGTTAAGGAACAAGAGAGAGGTGTTACAAATTGACATCCATACTAATGTCAAACACATTAAAATATGAAATTTGCAGTCTCTTTATATTAAATTAATCTGAGCTCTAACTATAAATAGACATACTTATCTGGGAAACAGCTGGGGTGAGGGGGAAACAATCCCATCTGGGGACAGGAGGGAGGAAGGCAGTCCTAAGGTCAAGTGAAATGAAGCCAATGAATGACAGGCATCACTTGGAAAGGGAACAGACTACTTAGGCACAGGTGTAATCACAAACAATTGCCCAATGTATGTATGGAAAAGCATTCAGTGGGTTTAGGCAATTTGCTTCTGAGTTCAAATAGAAATCCATTATTGTTCAAGCAGTTAGCACTATCAGGTCATCAACCAAATGAAAAGATGGGAGATAAAAGCATGTCCAAAAGAATCAGTCGATTTAGAGTTTAGAAGGGATATTGCACTGCATGTGACAAGGCTGAAGCTGCTTTAAAAGAGAGTCTTTTGGGAAAC
Source organism: Falco naumanni (assembly GCF_017639655.2). Lineage (NCBI taxonomy): Eukaryota > Metazoa > Chordata > Aves > Falconiformes > Falconidae > Falco > Falco naumanni. The sequence goes on from NC_054060.1 coordinate 34,371,279, forward strand.
CAAGTATCTCATCTCAGCCTCCTGCAAGACCTTCACATCTTCCTGTAAATGACCTGGAGCTGGCTACTGTGAGGCATAACATACTGCATTACATATACTCGGGCCTGTTGCAGAAAGGTAATTTCTATGTTCCTAAACAGTCAAGTCAGCAATCAGCTCAAATATCTGTGCCAGACACTAGAAAAATAAATCCTCCTACCTTGCCAACAGCAATCCAAAAGACCGTATCAGCCCAAGAGCTCCACCACAGGTTTATGTGATCAGAAAATTCCAAGTAATAGCTTACTAACCTACCACAATGCTAGCTCATCTGACCACAGGGCTTACCACAGAGACCTTTGCAGATATGAGCTTTGTGAAAATCATAAGCATCTTTTGAATGACATAAATAATTTTTATATAACTATCCTTGCTCTTCTGCCATGCTCCTCCGGAGTCATCAGTGACAAAGTTAGGGACCAAATTCCAGGGGACAAGGAAATGAGGCTGTTTTATTCAAGCCTGTCTCCTGAAACATTCAGGCCTTAAATACAGTGACCCTAAAATAAATTCTTGTATTACTTACAATATCATATATTTCTCTGTCTTCTTCATCAGCTAACGTCAACAATGCTATCAACGGATAGCGAGATCTAGGCACTGGGCCAAAATCGACAATTTGAGCATCTTCTGGTAACTGACAATATTTTTCTTCCTTGTCATTTTTTTTAATGCTTTGTATGTGTCAAGGAAAACAATTAGCATAGCTGCAATTGTAGACAAATGTGACTTTTGCATAAAGAATATTTGTCATCATTTTTGTTCATAAATATATTGTGTCAAGAACTGCTGAATGTTCACAAGTCTCTACACTGCCTGTGCCAATAAATTAGCATATTTTGTCAAAACAACTTAAAAAAAGGATACAAGTACTGCTGTCGATAGAGGTATTCGCTGTACAGAGCATCCTCTAATGCCTGAGGAGTCTTTATTCTGAAGCAGTAGACGTGTTTCTGCAATGCTTCGTGGAGTTTTTGAACACTGCAGCCCCAGTAACACGTAAGAATACAGTCTTCCAGACAATCAGGTGTCAGGGTTATACCCTCTTGTAGAAAGAAGATAAGGATTTCATTTACTCACCCACATGCAGGATTTCTGGAATTGCTAAGTGTACGTTCTTAAAAGGGCAACAAGCAGAAAACAACTTCAGTGTGCCAGATTTTTATCCTTATAATCTAATCTAAGAATTTAGCCTAGGTTCAGTGCTTCTGAAAGTCAATGGAGATGAGGAAGTGGGTGTGGGGGGATAAAATGGCTGATCAAGCTAAAAAAAGAGCATGTGATTTTATGAAGGGTAAATTTTAACTTCTGATAACATTTTACACACTCACTACGAGATCCAAGAGCACAATCCCTAGCCCAAAGTCCATTCCCTTCTTAGATAATAGTATTAATTGGATCACTGGCCTACAACGCTCTCTGTGGTCTCAAAGAATAAGGCCTTCTTGATCATCATGCATAGGGAGGATAATAAAAGGACCTCTGCACTCTGCTTCTTTCCTAAAAATCAAGTACCCAAACCATTAACTTCTAAACACTTACAGCACAAACAGGAGCAGAACTCCTTCAAGAGTTCCAAGTGCTCAAACCTCCTGAAAAATCCAAGTTACCTGAATACTAAGTTGTTAGGTTTGTTGGGTTTTTATGTTGAAGGAGCAGTAAAACTGCTGCAGCCCTTTTCTTATTCATAAGAAAGCTCCACATCTGTGATGGTTGAAGATCTTGCTTACTACTCCCTAATGATGGAGAAAGGCATGAATTTCACTTCTCATGTGGGCAATTTCAAGGATGCTAGGAACCACTTGAACTCTGATCCAAATAGATATTTAAATCCGGTTTCCACTGAAGCACAGATAGAAAGACAGGAAGATTATTTGTTTATTAACAGTAGTGTGCTTCCAAACACCGCTGGAGATCTGGACTTAGGTTTAAGTGGGTGGCATATATTCTTTCATGAATTCTACAGAATTCTACAATTCTGTGCAGTTTACAAAAATACCAGCGGTAGCTGGTAATCTGCAAATGTTTTTGTTACTTAAAAATGTGTTATAGCAGGAAGTGTTTAATTAATAAAAATTAAACTGTACTTAAATATCCAAACATTTCACTTTTAAAAACACATTTAATTACTTGTATTGCAATGATGGAAGCATGTTTCTGAGGAATTTTATAACAGAAAAGGGCAAGAGCAAGAAAAGAGAAAGCTCAGGGACCTAAACTGACGAAAATCAAGCACATCAGAAATATACTGACTTGTTACTGAAGCTGTAGCAGGATGAGGGATTTCTAACCCAAAAGGATTCTTCACTTGTCTCATCCGCTTTTTCAATACTCTTGTGCTGGATTCTGTTTCTTCTGAGTTTCTCAGAATAACAGGAACACCCAAACCAAACCTATGAGACATGAAACAAGAACAAGTGGGTTAAGTGTTGATGGCGACACATTTGAGTTTTTCTTCAGCTCTAAATAGCAAGCAGCACAACAAATAGAGCTAGCTTGGCTTTGCAGAGTATCTGCTAGGATACATGCATAATACAGCCTGCCAGTCTGACTTCAACTTTTCATGGCAGAAGGTAGGAGTCTTCACAGTGATACAGAAAATTTTAAAAGGGGGAACACTTTACTCCTGTGTTTCCAGAGCGTAAAATTAATGAGAACGGTCAATGCCCTCTAGTGGCAAACGGTTAGCCAGAGCCTTCCCCTAACTGACATTGCTGCACAACCTGTCACAGGACACCTCCCGCCCCTCCAAAAAAAATTCTAAAAAAATCACTACTTGCAAAGATGGAACAGCCTTAATGGACAGTGTGTTCAATAGGAATACCTTAAGAGTAAATCATTCAGCCCTAAGATATTTCTAGCTGTAACTACAGCCAGCAAGATGTCTTTATGGGAGACTAAGATCTCGATTTCCCATATAAACCTCAATTACAGTAATATGCTAATAATAAATCCTGAGCCAGAAACCAAGTGCAAAATAGTCAAGAGTCCAAATCAAAGCTGAGACTGTAAGACCTCTTCAAAGCTGAAACCAGCCTGCCAGCCCAAGTGATGTTCTGACTCTAAAAGGATAACAAAGCAAAGGTTTAAAGGTTTAAACACCCTATGAATCAAAATAAAAATCAAAGAAAGTGAGGAAGGATATTTTGGGATGATTTCCAACATCAATTAAAACCCCAAGATTTTCATATTACCTGGGGCTTTTAAAAGAACAGTTACAGAAGAACAAGCTCCACAACAGACTTTCTTTTACACTTAGCTAAAAATAATTCACTTTTAAGGTGATAGCAATAGCTTTCCATAACCAAAAGCTGATTAGAGAAACTGTCCCAGATTTGCAATCAGAAGACTACTTTGGAGACTGAAGAGATTTCCTTAACTGCATTAATTCAGTCCTGTCTCATTAGTAAGGCAACAGGGAGAGGCTGTGGGAGTCTTTTGTTAATGTATTTTAGAAAACAGTTACTAATTAGCTCAGGCTGTACTTCCCTGAACTTGTGCTTTTACTGCTGCCACCTGTACTGTTGATGTGAAGGCCTGTTTAATGGCTTTGAATTTTGGTTTATGCAGTCATTAGAATATTGGGCACTGGAAAACTCCAAATGGCACGAACCATTGGCTCTTCCCTGCATCAATTCCTTCCATTTAGTATACTGAAATAGCAGCTGTTACAGTAAGGTAGGTCTCACATCAATAACTCAAGCTGAAAAGAGCACTACCAGAGCTTCAATGTAATCAGTTTGATAATTGGTGATTTCATGTACAATACAGCTCTGAGCCAAGCAGACAATTTTGTGGCTTAACTGCTACTTTTGCCTGGTTTTAAAAATCTTTTCCAACTCCTGTGTGTCAAACAAAGAAGAAAAGTAGAGCTTTTACTAACATTGGGCTCCTTTCTATTGATTCATGTTGGAGGGGTGCCCTTTGTAAAACTAACAGGCAAAAACAGCAAAGTGATTTTCAAGTTGACGGAAAAAAAATTCTCGAAGCCATTCCCAATAGCAACAACCTGTTCCTGGCAGTCTAACAAATACTTGCCTTTGCCATTTAACATCTTGTGTGCCTGAGTGTCAGCGATACACCAAAAGGGAAAGAGATTGAGCTGGCAGAAAATACTGTATACTCATTACTCCATCTTTGATAAAGTCCTTTGGCTTGCTAGACCTTGAGGAAAACATTTGCATTTCTTCAATAATATACTATAGGGTGCTCAGCCATACTTCGTTTGCATGCACAGAAGGTCAAATCTGTCCGATGCAAGCAAAAGCAGCCACGGCTGTAAAGAAGTACACAAGTTAAACATCTTACTCACAAAGGAACCAGGTGCAGCAGCTGTTTCACTTACTCAATATCCAAAACTCAATGGAGCTAATCTTTCCAGCCGCACATAAAGATGCCTCCTGTTTTATACCATCTGGCTGATTCTGAAGTAAAAACCCTGTTCTTTGGAAACTTTCTTTGCTGGTCGAAAGCAACAGGATAATCACCATGAAAAGCAGGCATAGAAAAAAGCCTCTAGTACAGTTTTCCCAGCAGCTGAAGGCAGAAGGGCCTTTCTGTTCAACAATAAAGTACAGTGTTTCTGTAAATTTTAAGGTAGTATTCAGTGTATGAAGGATAAATAAAGATAGTTTTTATTTTATGATCTCACAGTCTATCAGCCCAGATCATTAGCTAGTATAGGGGAAAATTAATTTCTTCAGAACAGTGCCAGTTTAGAAAAGGCAGGAGTTTCCAACGGTTTTACTCCTGAGTTAACTTCTCAAAGAGCAGTCCAGACTTCAAACAGGTGCCGAGTCTAACGTGAGCATTAATCTCCAGCTAAAAAGGCGATGCACAGGACTGTATTCAGCTAATCTAAATTCTACTTCATTCCTATGACCAGAGCATCTATTGAGCTGGCTCTAGAAAGCTACCTATGCAGTAACCTACTTAGACTCTCTCAGCAGACCCACAGGTATCCAGGGCTGGCCATAAAAACACACACTCATCAAATCACTGCATAATTTTGCAAATGAAAACATTAACACTCCTAAGCAGTTGGTGTTTTTTAGGCTGCCTGACACCATCACAAACACATCCATAAAACAAGCTGACAATTGATGCTGAAAATGATGGGGAAAATAAAATGTCATTACAGCAATATATCATGTATTATGTACTCATATGACACCATATGCTTTTCTAGTACTCTGTGTAGCAAATAAAGGATCAAGTTGTTTTCATGAGTAAGTTCAAGAGCACTTAAACTGTAACTGTGGCTGCAGACACACTGAAGTTGCTTGGAGGCTCTTTGTCATACAGCCGTGGTACAGCAGAGTTCAAAGGTAGCAGCAAACACCTCTGAGCAGCTGGCCACATACGCACATACTCGTATGGGCTGAGCTCCCCGCCACTGCTTCTACTTGACTAACAGTTCCTCAAAAAGCTAATTTGAAGATAGTTTGTATATATTTATATAAACTGCAAGAGTATCTAGTGTAGATGCACCTAGAATCTGATCCTGAAACAAAAATGCATCTGGACAGTCCTCTGAACACCTTGTAGTCCACAAAGCATCAATGGACACGTGTGCAGATGTAAGGATCTTCTGGCACAACTATTTCAGACATTTTACAACAGGGGATTGCAAAGCATTTATTATAGGCAGATAAATAATGATTAAATTGATAAAAGGATCACTGGTTTAGGATATACATGCAGAGGTTTATTTGAATCATGATTCAGTATCTTTTTTTTGTAAAGACAATATTTTTAAAGAACTGATGAAGTGGAAAAGGAAGAGCAGTTGGCAATATAATACCGTCAGCGTGCAGTGGGACAGAGAGAATTATGAAAAGGATTTCTACTACCTCTCTCTCCAAGTAAATAATGAGGTGGAGCTTCATCCAGCAAAAAGGTGAAAAAAGACCAGTTGCCTTCACTACCACGTACCCAGCACTAGGGGAGGCAATGCAAAACAAGAACAAAAATTTTCCAAAAAGTGTATCTGAAAGATCAAAGATCTGCTTCATTCACGCTGAAAGCAATAGATGGCATATGTTTGAGCAGTGGCAGCTAACTGCTGATGTAAACAAGGGGAAGACTTTTAAAGAAAAGTCGAGCAGAGTATTTATAAGCTGCCAAGAGAACAGCTGCAGCTAAGACATCTGTAATTCAAAGAGAGACAAAGGATGGAAAACACTGAAGTACAGCACTACGATATTAATGTTAAGCCAATGGAAGGAAATGCAATAACTCAACTTATTCTCTCCAGAAGCCACACAATTCCCAATTCCTACATAAAATATTTTGATTGCTAATCAATGGTATCCACTTGGCAAGTATCAGTATTTACATTTACAGACACTCCTGAGTTGGCAGTGCTCTGAACCAAGGACATTCAGGACCCTGTTTCTGAAAGAGGCAACAGTGACATCTTTGCTGAATCCTCTCAAACACAAGAAGGGAAGTCTTCTACTCATAACACCTCTAGACACTTTAGCAGATCAGTTGTTTAAGGTTCCTCCCCATCCCAGTCCCTGTTCAGTTCACCTGAAACACCCTCTTCTCTGAGCTTCATCAGTGGAATAGACTGGTATCACATCAGCAAGCCTGGGTACTCTGGCACCTCAGTAACAACCCTGCCTTACAGACTGGCTACAAGATTCAGCTGCTACTCAGCCTAGCGCCAGGCACCTCACTCAGTATCTGCTCATTTTATCTGCTACGAAGATCTGAGATGTTTATCTCCAACAGTGCCAAACTCCTCCCTTGAAGCAGCCCTACCTGACCCCCATTCTCTCACTCAGGGTCAGGTCCTCTCCTGCCCACCTTGTTTTCTCCACAGCTTTCATCCTCCTCCTGCTGGAACAGCAACTCTTCCCCTTCGGTCAACGCTAGCCCTCCTCACCCTCCTTTCTTCAACACAGCCCCACTGCCCCCACCGCTGCCACCCCAGGGCCAGCCCACACTCCCGGAGCTCATTCCCCAAGGGGTGCCAACTCCCATCACCTCCCTCCTACGCCGGTCCACCTCATTACACCGCCAGACCTCCGCAGCCAAGGCCCATCGCCCCAGACCGGCCTCCACGGGCAGGGCCAGCCCCTCAGGGACGGCGTCGGCCCCACACGCTGCCCCCACTGCCGCCGCCCCGCCGCACTCACCAGCCCAGCACCAGGCCGCTGGTGACGAGGAAGCAGACAAACACCACGGTGATGTAGAAGAGCGGCGAGTACTCATAAAGCGTGACGAGAAACACGGCGGCCATGGGGCCGGGCCCGGCCGAGCCGCCCTACCCTACAGCGGGAGAGCACCAGGCCGCGCCAGCCGCCTCACCAGGCGCATGCGCGGCAGCTGAGTGAAGCCACTGCCCTCAGCTTGCCCGGAGATGGGCGGCCCGCGGGCAGGGCTGCGTTGCCTAGCGACGGCCGTGGGCTCCCCGGCTGCCTGGGCTGGCACAAAGCATCCCAGTAACAAATTTAAGTCATAAAACCTGCGTTATGTGGCCGTCCGCCTTCAAACACCTCCGTGCCGTAGCTGTAGCAGCCCTGACACTCGGGGAACCGACCTCCAGTAGAGATGGGATGCTGCCAAATTCCTCCCGTGACCTCCACTTCTAAATAGAGTGCTACAGAAATATGTTTTGCATACTGAAATGAATAAGCAACCCACCTACACGATACCACAAAGGAAATAGCTGTACTTAAGAGTGTACAGAGATCAAGTGACGCTTCAACAGCTGCTTGACAATCCTGCACTTCCATGTGGTTTACTGAAGTGCTCATTGAAAAACTGCATAAATAGATCCCATATTTAAGTCATTAATATAGCTTGCATGAGGTCGTACCTGAGATGCAAAGTCTTAATCTATACTTTCATTCTCTTTGAGCAAAAAAACGAATAGCATTCTTAATTAACTCCCGCTACAGGAGTGTGAAGAAGGCATTCTTTGTTATAGCAGCTTAAATTCCCAGCAGCATGAAGAAGGTCAGATATTTGGCCCAGCACTGAGACAGCCCTCCACCAGCAGCCTGTTACTGAACAGAAGTGCCTGCCTTGCACTCCCTTCTCATATTTGTGAGCTCCAAATCCTAGTTTACTTCCAGAATTATGCTCAACTTATCCAAACAAGAAGGACCATGAGCAGCAGAACTTCCAATTTGTGCCTCATATTTGAATCTCCTAATGTTTACCGAGTCAGACACTCCAGCTGTGGCTTTTTTGACAGCCATTTTACTGTGTATACCCTCAGGTGTTTTAGTAAAGGATGTGAAGTTGCTAACAGGCCCTAAGGGCCTTTTCTAACAGTGGCTGCCTGGCGCTGCCCAGGGGCTGACATGCCAGCCTGGCCTCGGCAGGAGGACGCCCCTCCACGGATCAGGGTTTAAACGCTCAGGCCCGGCCCTCCCTCGCCACCCCGACGGCCGCATTAACCGCCAAGGGACCGAGCCCCGCACCTTCCGAGCCTGCTCCTCCCGCCTCGACAGGCCCCCCGCGGCTACACCCCACCGGTTGCACACGGCCCCGTCACGTTGCCATGACTCCCGCGGGGAGGGGCGGAGCCTCGGCGCCGCGGTAGCGGGGCGGGGAACTGCGGGGTGCGAGGCTGGGCTGTCACGTGGTACCACTGCGGGCGCCGGCGCCCCTTCCCGCCTTCCCGCCCTTTGCGGCACGTGGGGCGCTCCCCGCCGCTCTTGAACCTTCCCGCTACCCGTAGGCGGGTGACACCGCCCGCCCGGCTGGGACGGCGGCGCTGATTGGCCGGCGGGGAGGGGGAGACGAGGGGTCTTCGCCGCGCACGCGCAGCGGGGTGCGCAGCCCAGCGAGGAGGCGGCGGGCGGCGGCTTTCGTTGTTGGCGCGCGAGCGGCGGCGGTTAGGCGGTTGCGCGCGCGCAAGGATGGTGAGAGAAGCCCGTACCGCCTGCGGGGGGGTTGGGCCGGGCCGGGCCGCGGGGAGCCCAGCCGCGGGGGTTCCCCTCGCTGAGGCGGGAGGGGCGGCGTGAGGCTGGTGTCCCCGCGGGCCGGGCTTGGCGGGCCGGGGAGGAGGCTCTGAGGGGAGAAGGCTCTGAGGGGAGAGCAGGTGCCTTCGGAGCAGCGGGGGCAGGCGGCCCCTCAGGGCGAGCCGGCGGTCTGGGGGTGCTGCCCGGCGAGGCGCCGCCGTGAGAGGCTTCTCCGGCTCTGCCGAGCCCCGCCCGACACCCCGGGCCGTGCCGTGTCACCTGCTGCCCCGCCGGCAAAAGGACCTTCTCGGTTGTTTTTCTGCTGGGCGCTGGCAGCCTGCGGGGGGAGAGTGAAGAAACAGCTGTTTAAAAAGGAAGTCGTGACCTGCCTTGCCAGCGGCTGTTCGGCAGACGGCTAAATCGTGTTCTGAAAATCGTGAAGCGTAATGCTGGTATGAATGGTGGCTGAGGTTAACCAACCGCAACACCCCCCTACCGCGCTGCTTGGCAGGTGTGCCCGCTGTCTGTGCAGTCCTCCTGTCTCTTTGACTTTCTTTGGTCTTTACTAAACCAAGCACTGGTGAGCCAGCTTATCCCCGATAGCTGATCTGAATCTGATGTGTTTTGCCGGCACAGCCTTCAACTTCTCTTAGGGATTTATGTTTGTGTGGCTGCACAGGTGTGAAACAAGCACTGCTTACCCTGCAGTGTCTGCTGGAAGATGTTAGGAAATGGCTGAGCCCAGAGGACTAGGAGAAATGCTCCCTTCAGAAAAGAGCATTTGGTAAAAGAATGTAACTTCAGCCTTGAAATGCAGCCCTGAACTTTGTTGTTGTTTTTTATAGAGACCTGAAATGGTAAGAGTGGGTATTAATGAGGTTTGTGGTTCAGAGGGAGCCAAGAACAGTCTTTAAAGTTTCAGGGAAACAAGCAAAATAACGAAGGCTGTGCACACAGTGCCTGACCTGTCCTATCGCAGCAGAGCCTGATTTCCTCCCCAGCTGTTAAAAGGAAGTAGAGGCACAAGACTTTGTGCCAGAATATGGTCAAGGTGGAAGTCTCTTTAGGCGTAACAGCAAGCATAGGATATTTGCAAGGTGATTTTGTAAGTGGAGAAGGAGAGACACCTCTGCTTTTTTGAGGAAAATCTCACAAACAAACCAATGTTGAACATGAGGAGACAGAACTTAGAGTTTAAGTAGTAACTTTCTTCTCATTTGTAAGTAGTGATTTGTTTTGATGAAACACCTCTTTAGTAGAGCTTGTGATAGGTAATCTTACAACTTTTTTCTTTTTAATTTGAGCAATTTTTTTAAACAAATCTTAAAATACAGTTGTTTTGGCACAAAAGCCTTGATGCCTTAAGAATTTATAAATACAGTAATATGAACAAACTGGAGATGTTAAATATCTTTTCTTCATCTAACTGGCATGTGCCTCTTCACTGTGGCAGTAGAGGTTGTGTGTATAAGATGCTGCTCAGGAAATGGCAGTGGTTGGCTTGGTAGAGTTTAAAAGTTGCATGTGTAATGGAAGATAACCTGCATGGTTGCTTGTGAAATAATCATTTCCTTCTCCATCTTAAGTGTGATGACTAATATGCTATCTGGACACTTCTAAAAAAGATTGGAGTTAGTAACAGAGAAGCACGTGGGGAAAGTATGCATGCTTTTTGATAAAAATGCCTTAAATGCTTTCTGTGTATGTAAATCTCCAAAGTTCAGTTAATGTTTTGGTGGGTAAAAATAAGTGATCCTTGATTAGTGTCTGTGTTCTTCTGAGATACTAAGAGTAGCTTCTGTTACTTTAAATACTTAAATTACTTTAACCCATTTCCTGCCACTCTGAGGGGCTTCCTTATTTCAGGACTTGTCTTGGCAAATGATCTGTAAAATTTGTTTACTTGTAAGAGATGTGAGGATAATCCCAGTTCAGGAATAGCTAATATTTCTAGCTAATTGTGTGGTATTGAGGAGAGATATTAAAACAGATAAGAGTTCTGTTATTTTCAGAAACTGCTTTCATCGATGGTTTTTCTGGTATACGTGTAAGTTCTGAAACTTTGGACATGCTGCATGCAGTTCCACTTTGGTAGGGTTTATGTGCACGTATGTGTGACATGCGGAGTTTTTTCTGGTTTACTAGAAAGATTTATCTTTCCCTCCCCTCTGCCATTTCCTTTTTGTAGAGTGAATCTCTGGTGGTTTGTGATGTTGCTGAAGACCTGGTGGAGAAACTAAGAAAATTCCGGTTTCGTAAAGAAACCAACAACGCTGCCATTATAAGTAAGTTAAAAACACATCTGACAAAATGCAAGGTCTTGCAGAAAATCCTGTCTTCTCTTTTCCTTCCCATGTAATATTGCTGATGTAACGGGTAAATGGGAGCCAAGAGGCTGTTTCTCACATGAACTTCAGTGTTTCTAATTCTGTCTGTAATTTTAACTGTAAAGCAGTGTGTTCTTCTGATGTAAGACAGCATTTGCTCTTAGTTGAGTATTTACGCTTGATTGCAGCTCAGTCTACCACTTTGTGAAATGATAGTAGAAAATGTCAAGGCACAGTCATTTTGAGTTCATAAATTTTGTAGCCTTTAAGCAGGGGAGTTTGACATTTCAGTCTTTAAAATTTAGGAGTGTATCACAATGAACAACGCTTATATTGTATGCTTCTCTTGACTTCCATGATTTTTGTGAAGTCCTGGGGCACACCGAAGAAGCAAAATGGAAGCACAAGGAATATACTTGTGGGGGAATGTTAAAAAGCTTAATGTGTATGTTATATAAATTGATTGAGAAAACATTGATCTATGTTTCATTTTGATTTGTAGTGAAAATCGACAAGGATAAGCAGTTGGTGGTACTGGATGAGGAGCATGAGGTTTGTTAAATGAATTGTAAATAAGAATATCTTCAGCCTGCAATGTATTGTTGTCTCTAAGGTACTGCCTTAGTTTCAAATTGTTATCAAACTCTTAATCTAATTTGGGTCATGAGCTTATTTAAATGCATGGTCACTCTGCATGTAAAGCACAGCACTATTAATAGTGGAACTATGCAGAAGCAATTGAGTTGACTAATTAATTGCACAAAAAGGTTATTTTGAAGCTGTTGCCATAAAACTGTGTAAAAAGTACCTTTGGCACCTGCTGGCTTTTTGAAAAGATTTCTGCTGTGTTTCCACGTAGATCTGCATATTTGACTCTGAGCTGGTCTACCATCAATTAGAAGCTAGGATTGCTAATCCTCTGCAGACTCTAAATTTGATAGGTGGCAGAATAAGGTCAGCCCAGTGTGTAGTGTTTCTTTCTTAATGGTACATAGGGCAAAATTAAATCCTTCCCAGGGATTTGAGCATTAACCATAGCTCTTATTCCCCAGAATGTAGAAATTAATGTAACATTTAAATAGAACGAGGGTTCTTTTTTTTTCTTGCTCAAGGAGGAAGGACTGAATTTTTCAAAAGCACCATTTATGTAGCTGATTTTAACAGCTACTTTTTGCTGTGTGCTTGCTTACTTCTGTTTAGCACTAGTTAGATAAGCATGGTAGCTGCCAGCATATCCAACTGGAGCCAAAAATGTTTCCTAAACTCATTATGCCTAAAATAGGGATGATTATTCATACTAACATTAATTCTACGTTTAGTCATAGGAATCTGTTAGCACATGAATTTTCCTGAACTGCTCTAGTAATTTAAGTGAGAGATCATTACCAGTTCAGCTGTAGATGTACATCTAACTTACAGATGTTTTACTCTTCCATTATTCTGCTTTAGCCTTTGTAGTACACCAGCAAGATCACTTGTTCAAATGTTGCTTGTGTTTAATGTTACCAGGGTATTTCTCCCGATGAGCTAAAAGATGAGCTGCCTGAGAGACAACCTCGATATCCTTCTTGCGCTGCTGGGATTTGGTCTTACTCCTGCAAACTGTACAAAGTTGGACTTCACCTTTTTAGGCCAATACCTGCCTGTAGTGTGACTTTACTGATACTTTGTGAGATAACCAAGGGATCAGTTCTATGATGCACTGAACAGTTGTCCCATTGTTGAAACAATGACCATTTAAGTCTTTCCCAAGATCTTATTTTCTTTTTTACTATATAATGTTTGGGGAAGTAAAGCAAAGCCACGCTGCTGTTAATGTAAAGAAATGAGTAAAAAAGTGCCAGTTTTGTATGTGGCTATTTTTGAATATAGAAAACTGCCTGTGTAACTTGGAATCTGTTTTGGTGCTTTCTTAGGATGTGGCCCTTGCTATGTTGCTGCAGTTACTGATTCTGGGAGTGCTGTAGGCATGTGGTCTAGGGAAGAATCTCTGTATTTTAAAAAGGGAAAAGAAGAGGGACAAATAAATTATTCTTAAGCTAGGTGAAATAAGAAGTGTACTTATGTTATAAGCAAAGAAAATACCTGCCACCATTAGCCTTAAAAGCTGGCTGGTGCTATCCCATGTGTCATTCTGAATCTTTCCTTTCATGACTGTAGTGTAGTAGTAGGCTATAAAGCAGGAGTCCTAGTGAAAACTTGAGTTCAAATTGAGCAAAAATACCTGAAACAATAAAGTGCTTAGTCTGCAAAGAAGGAATTTGGCTTTCATCAAGCCAGAAACATGTTGGTGGATGTGGGAAGTCTTTTTACAAAGCTAGGAGAGGAGTATTAGTGATGAAAGGATAATTTTTAGCTCTGATGCAAAACAGTAATACCAAGGCAGCCCTTATGCCCAGCTATGGTAGACTTTGGTAAGGGCAGGTGGGATCAGTTCTAAAAGTCAAATATGGAAGTGAAAACAGGAAAACAGTGAGACTACTTACCAAATTTAAAGCATCTTTTAGAATGCAAGACTTATTTATACCTGCATCAGGCTCTGATAACTGAGGCTTGGATCCTAATAAAATTTATTTCTTAGTTTCTTTAACCTCAGAAAAAACATTTATTGTGTATAGTTACAAGTATCAGCATGATGATGGAAGAGTTTCTTATCCCTTGTGCTTTATCTTCTCCAGTCCAGTTGGTGAGTGAACATTGTGAACAGTAGCTATTATGTGTTGTAAATATGGGAATATTATTTGCTATGGAAGATAAAATGAGTGCTTAATGCTTGAGTTGTGGTTCAGATGCTTAAGGCTAGGTTTGCTTATGCCATTGCCGGAAGCAAGGCACTGTAAAGCTGTGCCATTATCTGGAGACCTTCTTTGGCAGCAGGGAATCGCTAGTATATTAGCTTCATCCTCACCATCAGCTCATGACAGGTGTGAACACTTCCTCTGCCCAGGTCTACCTGGAGGTTGCTGAAGGTCTTTGCTGCCTTTGGGGTTCACATTTAGGGCACTTAAGATGTATGATAGAAGAGATTTTTTCTTTCCTATTTCTGATGGCTGAACAGAAGTGTTGGTTTCCTGCTTAGGTGGCCAAAAGCTGCATCCTTCTAAATGTGCCTGCCCACTGTGTTCTAGTGGTGTGCTCAGCAACATGCTCCTCTAAAGGAAAGGAGCCAGGAGCGCTCTGCATCTGTTCATGTAGGTTTAACCTAATGTGTTTCTTGTCACTCTCTCAGATCTTGGGAAATCAGACAAGGCTCAGGAGATGAATGGGGAGAGGGCTGGGTAATACCACCTCTGTTCCTGAGGGTTTCTGTTCATCTCTGTCAGTCTTGCTTTTCAGATATTAGGGACTGGTTGGGAGGAAATCCCTCTCCTCAGAAGGGCATGGGAACCCATGTCTACCTGTGACAGGAACAGGGCTCTAAAAGGGTGAGGATAGGATTCAAGAGGAGTGTTTTCCAGGGGGGCTCTGTGCAATGGGCAACAACAGAGGATGCCTCCAAACAGTGCTTTCATGTGAAGGTCTAAAGGGCTGTCACAATTACGGGTGAAAAGGAGGGAGAGAGGACTCCATAACCCAGATCTGGGCAGGTGAAAGTGCTGGCTGAATGCACTGTGCTCAGGGAGAAAGACACTGATCTTAGATCATCCCAGGTTTATACAGAGCAGTGACTTCCCCTGCTTGTGTCACAGCAACACTTGATATAGACATACCTGCATGGAGAGCTGTGTAATTTTTATAGAACCCAAATAATCTGTGACCTGATTTGGACTTGAAGAGCTGAATTGCTCTGTGGTTACAATCTGTTCTGAATTGTAATAGGGTAGCTTGATAGTGTTACTGGATTATCCTTGTTATACTCTAGAAGAAGATAAACTGATTGCATTGTTTTACACTTCATTATTTGGAACTAAAATAACTAGGTAGGTAAAAGAGTTCAGCAACTAGTGAGCATATTCTTCTGTAGTTACCTGAGAAATGTTACAGGTGTTAACTTCTCTTCTGAAGGATAGCTATTTTGTGAGTTCGAACAGCAGTAAAAAACATCCTGGGAGACCTTGAAATAACAAAACGGGCAGACTTGCAGTACTTCATAGGAAAAGAGAGCTTAGACAATGTTCTTTATGGGTGGCAAGATTTAAAAGTACACTTGTATCTAGAAACTTGTAAGCAAGCAACTTCTAAAAAAAAGCCTTTTTTTTCCTTGATGTTTTCTGTTTCAAAAAATGTTCTTCAAACGTAAGTTGGTGGTTAGACTGATACTGGAGTTGGAAACAATGAGCCATTAGTTGGGACTCTAAACAGCAGTTAACTTCAACTGTGACTGAAGTTGCTCTGTGGGAGTAGGGAGTCATTTTGAGCTGCCAATTCACCTGGGGAGAGATTAGGAGAAGGAACAACAAATTCAAACTGACTTGGTTTGTTCTCAGTTTGACTCCAGCTCAAAGGCACATGGTATAAAGATCTGCGTAAGTGTAACTAGCAAAAGCATGGACATCTTCTAGAAACAGCAAGAGCAAAGAATGCCGTGTAATTAGCTACTGTAGTGGCAGGAGGTGCTGATTAGTGGGCTGTTGTGATTCAAGTTTGACTGCTGCAATATTTGATGTTAGGTCTAAGCAGAAATGGAGGTGCATGTTGAGACCACCACTTCAACCTGTACACTTATTACTTCTGGAAGTGCTTTTCAAGTACTAGATATGAAAGTAAGAGCAAGGATGATAATGTATATAAAGAAGTAGTCACTTTTCTGAATGTGGACTTCAGCTTTGTTTGGATTCTTTTTTTAAAAAAAAAAAAAAATATTTTTGAAGTGTTGCAGTCAAAATAACTTAACACCCCCTTTTTTTTTTCCCAAACAACTACAGGATGTAAGCCTGAACAGCAGATGATGTATGCTGGAAGCAAGAATAAGCTTGTACAGACAGCTGAGCTCACTAAGGTATAATTGACTAGTTGAAATAACTGTCTCCCCCTTAAATGCAGGTTGCAGAAGCTGTTTTGTGTCTTGCTTGAACCTGTCACAAGAAGGATGTTATGAGACTTTGTAATTACAGTGCACAGATTCTGTTGTAGGAAGACTGGAGAGAGGCGTGGGGATTGCTGGAGTTTTAGGGTACAGGAGGAACTGTGTTCTCTAAAACTAAAATATCCATTGATAGGATGGCTGTCTTTATTTTGGGGAATGAATTTATTGATGGGAAGAATAGACTGAAGTCTCAGCATGGTGTGGTGCAGACTGGTGTAGCTGCACAGTGCATGGGGCTGTACACTTGCAGAACATAGCCTTCAGGATAAGTAACGTATGTGCCAAGTGCTGAACAATTCCAAATCTCCCTGTGTTTGCTTCTCCCAGTACTAAGACCAAAAGAAATCACTGCATTCACTAGGCCTAGGTGTATATATATTTAAAAAATAAAAAGCCACCTAATTGTCATTTTGGAGACCTTTGAAATCTCTACTTAATTGACACCTAGACTTCTTAAAACTTTAGTTTAAACCAGTAAAGTTAGTCAGTGGCCACTTCAGGTTTTTCATACAATGTGAAATGACTTCATCATTCCCCAAAAGCACTGTTCACTTTTGTTATTCCTTATCCTTAGTCCTTTGACATCACATTAAAAATGTACATTGGGCCCATAAAAGAACTGTGAATTTCTACTTGTTCTAGCTGTACTTTGTGAAAAAGGCCCTCTCTGTTTTAGATTGGACATCGAGTTGACGGGTAAATGGGAGGGAAACAGGAGATAAAATGATGGAATCAATCAGTACAGCCCCAAGAAATATATTTTTTTTCAGTTCAGTTGAAAGTGCGTCTTAGAGACCTGAGAACTCTAGCATCTTTGATAGACAGGAAGAATTCCATGAGGAGGAAGGCAGTTTTCAGTGAGCGAGAAGGTGAAAGCCTGAGGACTAGCTCTGTTGGAGATACTATCACCTGTCAAGTGGGAGAAATTCGGTCTGAAAGGCTTTTGAATGAAAGCCTAGGAGCAGATATAGAGGACCATGATCATCTTCCTTCTGAAGCTGGAGATGATAGCCTGTCTCCTGCTTACTTGCTCTTCAGTTGTGCTTTGTTCTTGCCGCTTGCTGAGCTATGTTTCATTTTAGCTCATGCTGTGACTTCCTCCTGGTGTGCTTTCTGCATGTGACTGAACTGAGTCCTGTTATTTTTTTCAGTGACTTGCATATTAACTTGCCTTCTGTTAAGCTGATCTTTTCTTATAACACTGAATTTTGGGATATCCCCCCTATCTTTTACTTCAAAAACAAAAAAAATCCTCAATATTATTTGATAGTAGTGGATCACTGAATACAAGAAACAGTGTCCAAAGTCTACTGCAGCGGAAATGGGTAATAAGGAAGAAAAGATACAGAACTTGAATTGCTTCCTGAAGATTAAAATGGTGAAATGGCTGAGAACAGGACTAACTAGGAAGCTCATTCCAAACAGCAGGTTAACTGAGAAGCTTGTTTTGTGAGTCTTACAAAATCCCATCCATTCTAATGGCCTGAGCATGCTTTTTGCAGCTATGTACTCGATACCATTAGAGGGGCAGATAACTGATAAAGTGCTGACATAGCCTTTTTCTGTGTTGTCAGAGTAGTAACAACAGTCTCAATTTAAAATAGTTTTCTTGTTTTCATTACTTAGAGCACCACTTTTGAAGGCCTGTGGATTTGCAAAATTTACTTACTTGACTCTTCTGAAAAGATTTGTGGGCATCTGAAAGGCTCCAGTTAGCAATACAGAATTAACTTAGCCTTTCTTCAAGGGTATTGAAGTTACTTGCCTGTATGGAACGTAAAGAGTATATTCATGTCTTTGGTCTTTTCTGCTTCAAGGCTGTGTTAGAGATTTGTTTTAAGGCTTCAGCAAAGCTTTGAGTTAATGGTTTTTGGGGTTTGGTTGTTTGTCTTTGGTCTTGTTTGGTTTTTTTTCCAAGTTTCCTATTTTGAGGTATCCCAGGCTTGTTTCTTCAGGGAAAACAATGTTACTGGATACTAAGGGTTTCTTTCAGTTCAAGTAAGAAATTCAACAGTTCAAAAAGGAGAACCCTCTTGGGCTGAGCAAAATTCCTGAACTTTGGGCTAAATCCAGTCCAGAGGTTAAATTCATTTGTAGTCTTAAAACAGACAATCTTCTTGCTGAGGTAATACATATGAAATGGTGCCATTTCAGAGTAACTTTAAAGTATTGTACATGTGCTGTTCTCACATACTCTAGCAATACGAATTATGGGATTCTTGTTCAAGTTAGTAATATTCCTTGCCATTTAGTGTTGCATATTTTGTACTGATGTTATTTGAGAAGATTAATTGATCCTTTCAAGAAAGCACATGGAACCTCTAGGTTGGTTACTGGTTTATTACAGCTCAAACTACTTGTGTGGAAAAGGTACTGGTTGCCTTGTATGCTTACCCCTTTCATGTACCATCACCTCAAGAATTTACACAATGCAATTTTGTTTAGGTATTTGAAATAAGAAATACAGAAGACCTAACTGAAGAATGGCTGCGTGAGAAACTGGGCTTCTTCCATTAAGAAAACCTCTGTAATAAGTATTTATGTACCATCCTGATAATACTGGAACCAGACATGAATACTTACATCTAAAAAATGCACTGTATTTACATCTGTCTCCTGCAGTATATCTCTTGTGCAAAGTTTGTGCAAAGAATAGCAGGTCTGTCTCCTTGAAGTAACAAATCTTTGCAGGTGTTTCCTTATTTGTACCTGTTAAAAGGGAATACTCCTCTGCAGGGACTCCTTTTGCACTCTTGCGACTAATATTTCTATAACTAAAATAGTTCAGTTCTGGATTTGTATCTACAAACATAATTTGGAAGCTGACGCTAACTTTTTCTGAGCTACAAATGCATCCTTATGACATATACTAGCCATTTATGTGCAGAAATTGTGTACTGTTACTTACTTTACAGACTTTTTGACTTAATGACTTTTCAATTTTGAAAATTACTCCCTGCAAGCATTTAGTATTAGAAAGACAAAATCCTTGTATAGCAAATCCATCCATTTATCTTTCCATTGAGTCCACGTGAGCTTTCTCAAATGCTTGGAACTAATTTTTGTCATTCCAGTAATTCCTCACTTGACTGAGTCAAATCTTTCTAAATTTCAGGGCAAAGCTTTGACTGTCCAGTTCTCATGCTGATACAGTCTTACAGGAACTAGATGA
Source organism: Falco naumanni (assembly GCF_017639655.2). Lineage (NCBI taxonomy): Eukaryota > Metazoa > Chordata > Aves > Falconiformes > Falconidae > Falco > Falco naumanni. Next base: position 34,390,764 of record NC_054060.1, read on the forward strand.
TAACTAAGGGCTGAATTACAACTCTGGTTACTCTCATACCAGGTGTCTTGCATATATAACTTATTACACTGTTACAGAGTTTACCTCTTTGCTCATTTCCTATGATATGAACACCTGCTAATACTGTGTGCCTTTAATTTGTTAGCTTTAAAATGACTTGAGAATTTTACACTGCCACTTAGTACAAATTTGGTAAAAACTTTAAAGAATCGAAGTAACATTTTTTCCTAGTGCCTGGTGTTGCAGTTGACATCTGATTTAAAAAAAAAAAAAAGCTAACCTCATTTTCTTTGAAATTCCTGTCATCTACTCCATTTGTAGGAGTCAGGAGGTTAAAGCTTTTCATGATAATGAATGATTTGTATCACTTTTTGTTATAAAAGTTGGCCACACATAGCTTTTGAGTACTTTACAGTCTCTTAACTTTCTTAACTGCTTGTTGGTCAAAATTACATTCCAGATAAAGCTTTTGCATAAGTGATAACTTGATTTTCATTTAGTTACGGTTCATCTCTTTGAAACAGCAAATATTCTAATGTGAAAATAGTATTTAACTTTTATAAATGACCAGTCTTTTTACAGGTCTGTTTTATATTGAATAGAGTAGTTGTCTGATATGGGACATGTTCAGCCCATGCAGTGGCAAAAGGAGTACTCATGTGACAGTATCTCACTGTCTTGCTCATGTTTGTTGTGCTACTGAATAAGTATCTGCATAAGAGCAGCTTCCTGTTGATAACGTACTTTAAAATACAGCTGCCCTAACAAATCTGTTTGGTGAGAAGGAATGCAGTGTTAAATTTAGAGGCCAGTATTTCATGCTGTGAAACCTTTGCTGAAAGAAGGTTTATTTTTTGGTAGTAAACATATGTTGTGATAGTGCTAAAACACTTACTTCCTCTAAGATCACAAGGAATTAATTTGCAAAGGTCCTCAGTGTTGGTAAATCTCTTCTGAGTTTGATGTTACTACTCATTTATTTGTATACAAATCTGACTTGAGGGGAGCTTTTCAAAATACGTGTTAGAATGATCCACTTAAATTGATCTTTCAGCGTGGGAAAGAAATGCTTGTAATTAAATGTCTGTGTTAGTGCAGTGACTGGAAACACAGTTTCACTTCCCTGGACAAAAAAAATGTTGATTATGAAACTGTTGCTTGATCTTTCTGTACTACAGATAAATAAAAACAATGTATTTTGTGACAAACATTGTATAAATAAGACTTTGGCTTAAAGAATAGTGTCATTCTAAGTCCCAGTCTTGAAACAGCAAGGATCTAGTTTTGTTGGCATTGTGCTAAAGGTAAGCCATGTCAAAGTACAGTGTGGGTGAGAGGAAAGCTGTCACTTGTAATGTTCAGCTTGACTTGCAGTGGGGAAAACTGAATTAACAATCTTTGTCATTGTACTTTGTACACTGGTGGGCTGCCAGCATCCAACCGCTGCTGCACAGGTCTTTACAAAAATAACTGTAAAAGGCGCCTGTCTCTCAGGAGGCGAGGGGAGGAGCTGGAGCTGCTGCAGGCAAATGATTGAATTTGATTCTTCATCTCTGGATCACTCCACCTTCTGCCAAGAAAGTATTGCTATTTATGGCTCTATCTTCAGTCTGAGTTCTTTAGCTTTGGATGCTGTTGTTGCCTCTGCTTAAGGACTTTCTGCCTCTGGCACTGCCCTGCGAGTCTTGTAGAAAGCATACAAATCCTGATGAGAGTGTTAAAGTCCACTTTCATGGGAAGGGTGATGTTGATGCTGCTCAGCCCACCAGTATTATTCTTCAAACAGCCTTGCTTGGTGGCTGTACCTCCTTCCCTTCTCTGAGCTGTGGAAGCGAGGAAGCAGCTGCAGGCACTTGGAGAATGAGTGTGCAGAGGATGTTTGCTGTTCTAGGCTTATTTGTGGTTTCCTTGTTTTTAATGCAGTGTTTTGATGCAGCTGTCTGCTGGTTACTGTCCTAGGCCCTTGAGATACAGGTAGTGCTAATACTTGATTAAACAAAGACGTTAATTATGTCAAAATCTTTCCTGCACAAGTAATACTTGTTTTCTAACATATTTTTCCCAAGTTATCTTTAGCATTGTATTTTCTGTACTGCTGCCCCCATAACATCAGTGGGAGGCAGATGTGTCTGTGTTCAGAAGGCCAGTATGTTCTCACTGTGCTTTACTAGTGAGTTGCCCACCTGTAATTGTACATTTGTCTTGAATTTTCAGATCTCTAAAGAGCGTTCAAATTAAAGGGCAATGTAAATTAACTAATGCCACCTGTGGGAGCCTTTGTAGCTAAAGGTCTGAGAGTCAGCATCTTCCATTGTGAACTCCTATTTTTCGGGAGTTAGTGAGTTGGCCGTAAAATCCTTGGCCTGGAGTTAACAGTCTCTCAAAGGGAGATTTCTGCCACAATTAATCTGGTTTGCTTTAAATACTGACTAGATGGCTGGGATACAGCTCTTCTAATCCTATTAATCGATGGTAAGCTGAATTAAAGCATGAGTTTGCATGTCAGCCCATAAAATGGATTTGTATTGTTTGAATATTTTTAACAAAAAAACAAATGCTGGTATTTGATGGTTTAAGTGTGTTTCTAGTATCATAAATGCTGTTTTGATCTATCAAAGGAGGCAATAATGCGGGTGTTGACACCTTTTCACTTCTCCAAAGGAGCATCTTACGCATTTGTACCAGGATTCCATTTTTGTATCTTTAACTGTAAAATAGCTAGTCCAGAAACAATGTTAAACTAGTAACAGGGATCTGAATCACACATGCAAAGGGAGTTAAATTCTTCACTTTCATGCGTTCAAAAAAGAAATAATCATGCAACATTGTTTTTGATACAGCCACCTAGTAACTGTGAAATGGAGGTGTGATGGGACATGAGAAGGGTCAGTGACACTCTTGTGTTTGTTACATGATCTAGACTGGGTTGACTTGTGTACGGTGACATGTTGGTTGGCACCAGTGCTGCGGTTGCTAAAAGGTGCGAGAGGGTCATGGCCAGTTTTGAGAATTTGGCAATTCCATGAAAATATTGGTAACCAGTACAACTTCCATATGCTGTTTAGTCTCTGCTAGTTCACATTGCATGTTTACTTTAAACCAAATCTTTTTTGCTAAGCGTGGTGCTTGTATTGGTTTAAATAAAATGTTTAATTAAGAGATTCTGTTGCCCTGTTTTAATTGCAAAGTAGCACATCTAGAATGGGTGTCTGACAGGAAAATGTATTAATAGTAGGTATGATGTTCCTCCCTTTCTCAGCTTTCTGGAGTTTGCTTTGGACTTGCAGCAACCCGTAGTCTTGAACATACTCCCTCGCTTGCTCTTCTACCTAAAATAATTCCTCTTTCCATCTGTTGTGAAGGGTGGCAGCCAGGGAGAGGGGAGGACAGCATCTGATGGCATACTGCAGGATAACTGCCATCCGCCTCTGCTGCTCTGCACCTTGTATCACAGAACTCAAGTGAGCATACTTGTAAGCTGCAAGACAGCACGGGGGCTCCATTTCATTCTGGAATGCCACATAGACTTCTATTTTACATCTCTCCCACAAGGTCAAGGTTGCCGGCATAACCTGGAGCTGTGAAATGACACTATAGAGTGCAGGTGCCAAGTGAACAGTGTCAGAGTGGTTGTCAAGGTCCTCAAAGCTTGAAAGAAGTCAAAGGAACTTAGTTGCACCCTTTCCTCACAGTTGTTGGCTCATCTCTTTCCTGCTGAAGAGACCATTAGATTAATTTGATTGAAGCACTCCTTTTCCTCATTCTTGCTGACTGTTTCTTCCTTTCCTGATCTTTGGGGATTTTTTTTTTTTCTTATGTTGTTGACCAAGGAATTTGGCTTTTGTAGCTGGTATTCACTCTTCTGCCCATGCTGAAGAATAGCATTAATGGTAGAAGTAACATCCTTCTCCCCCAGGGAAGAGAGCTCTTGTGAAGGAGAAAATGCCAGATGTGCTGAAGCAGCTGCGCTCTTGAATGGCATCTTGGTCACCTAAGTATGTTGCAACAAAATCTGTTGCCCAAAGCTCTGAAAAAAACACCTAAGCTGCTGTGGGAGAAGAATGACTCTCAAGAACAGCCGATTAAAGGGAAGGAGAGTGGGGGAAAGGAATAAATAGCTCTCACATCAAGGGTGAGATCAACTGTGGAGTCCTGTGACATTCTCTGTTGTTTGTTGGGTATGCTTAACTAGAAAATGAGGTGATAGTTTACTGGCACTGCTAGATCATTGAGAGAGTAAAAACGGAAGCTGACCAAAGGGAATTGCAAGAAGATCTAGGGATATAAAGTGAAATGCTTTCATTTGGGAAAGGTCATTGACTAGTAATAGTTACATGAAAAGGGCAAAGTCAAGGCTAGAGAAGGGAATAGGAAACAAAACGGAAAACCTCTGTGCAGCAGTACACATCTGCAATATGCATGTAGCCTGGGTATCGCACAGCTGGTGCTTTCTCTCCCAGGTGTGTGGATAGATGGCTTGCCCAGGGCGAGGAGGAGTTTGCTAAGCAGATCCCTTGACGTGGTGGGGTCTTTGGGGATATTGCAGAGAAGAGGAGAAATTTAGTTGGTTCTGGAGGAGCTGGGGCAATCATTGCCCATATGTGCAGAAGTTTCCTGGCAGTGAAAGAGGCTCCAGCCAAAGGGTCTTGTGAACATGCCTGTGCCTATTGTTCTATGTCCCCCACAGATGGTGGAATTGATTGGAGTACGAGCTGGCTCTCCCAGGCTCCTTACTTGCTCCTCACAGGCCATGGTCCTGCCATGTTGTGTCTGGGTGCAGGTAAGGGCGGGGAAGCCAAGCACAAGCAGGAGAGGTATCGGTGTGGTGCTGCTGAGCAGCCTTAAGGGCGAGTGCTGGCAGGGAGGCTGTGGGGCAGAGACCCGAAGCACTCTGTGGGTGTGAGAGTGGTTGGGGTTTATTCTGCTAGAGTCCTCTGTGGCAGGGGTGATGATTTAAGGTGGGCTTCACCCCTTGGAACAAAAATGAGGGTGTGTGGCGGATGGGCCATCCCCTGCCCTTGTTAGTTGGCACAGTCGTGTCAGCTGTGGTTTTGGTGATGCGCCCCAGGGCCTTCTGCAGCAGCAGAGGAGACCTCACCTGTGGGGGGGCATTGGCTAAGGGCACCTCTCTTGGTAGCTGCAGCCATACCAGCTGCTGCGGAGACTCAACAAAGCTTTGGCCTGATCTGGTTGGATTGTTCATGTGTTACAGCAGAAAATAGAACAAGACTTGCCAATCTCCTAAGATGTGGCTGGTTAGGGAAAAAAAAAAAAAAAGTGTGCTCAGCTTCATGTGGAAAAGCCTGCTCAAAGGGATTTATAGATCTCAGTGCTGGAATTCTTGGATTTTGCTTCTGCATGTATGACTCTAGTTTGATAACAGTCATTCTCTGCACGGTCTTCCCTTAGGGCAGGCAACTGCTTCTCTCTAGCGGCAAAGGAAGAGCTGTGGAGATGGTACCAAGTTTGTGGAGTGGCTGCTGCTTCCGCATCTCCTCCAGAGTGGTATCGAGGCCAGGGAATCAGTCCTGTGCGCTGAGCTGGTCTGGGTATGCAGCTTAAATTGTAACTGCTGGGGAAGAGAGAATTTTTCTGCCATCTGAGAGGAAGCTCTGGTGTTCCTAAAGAACAGTCTTGAACTGCCAGATGTGGAGGTGTACAGGTTCCTGCAGCTTAGCAAGAAGGAGTTGTAGTTCTCAAAATTTCTCTTTGGGGTCAGCAGTCGGTCTTGAGGAGTTGACAACCTCTATCTGAGCTGCTATGTAAGGCAGTGGACTGGCTTGATTTGTGCTGTATTCAAGGCATTGGGAGCTTCATTTTCAGCCATGTTTCAATGAACACAACAATTCTGAAGCATGAGAAGCCCTGGCATTAGCTTTTGACTTCTCCAATTATTAGTATGTATTTGTATCTGCCAGGTCTCTGTATTGAAAGGTTGAGCATAAGGCTGAGCAATCCCACACCCCGATTTTTCTCTTTAACACTCATTTTATGGGGTTTATTTGTTTTTTACATTCAACATTTCATTTTGTGAAAAACGGTGAAGGAAAATGGTGAAATACTAAAGAGTGAATATTCTCTGGTAGTGGTTAGGACATTACTGGCACGTAAAGTTGTATTTGCATCAGTTTAAACTTGGCCACCATTCCTCTCCCAGGTCTTGTAGGCTTCCTTTTGTACCTGCTGTTCCTTTTGGTGCTACTAAGATGGTGTGATCTTGTGCAGGTAATGGGCTGGCTGCTGCAGTGTGTATATGCAGCTTCCTTCGCAGCCTCGCCTTGCTCAGACTAGGCTCTGTGTCCTTTCTCTCAATGCAGCCATAAAGTGAAGGAGATAATTTTAATACATTTGCATAGATGTAGTTAATCGGTGTGGTCCGTTTTGTCACACCACAGGGGAATTGTCTCCTCTGGACTGTTCTCTCATGTTTCATTCTTTCAGGGACTGCAAACACTCTTGGTTAACCTTATTCACCTTAGGTGATAAGTGAGACATCTCATACAGAATGTGACTGAGCTCAGCTGAAGCTCCCCTGACAGCTCTAGCTGACCAGCGGGAGACAGAGGGGAGAAGAGAGCAATTACCAGCCAGAAAGACACTGAATGCAGAACAGATGCGAACACTGGGAAAACAGCATGACTGTCTTTCACGGCAAATTTACCACTGTGATGGGGAAGTCCCATCAAGGCTTTCTGAAAGGCGCACTGTCAACTGTTCCTGCTGTTAGGTGCTACGGCAGGCAGCTCCTAGCATGAATGCAGTTTCTCTTTCCTTTTCTGCAGTACTTAGCTGATCAATTAATATAATGCACCCTTGAAATCCCTATGCCAAACAGCATCTGTTGTTGTCACCTCTTTTCTGCAGAGAATGGGAAGACAGCAGAAGAAAATAGGGCAGAAGATATTCAGTTGAAAGGGAAAGGGTCACCAGCCATCCCACACTTTCACCAAGGCCTTAGAGGACAGAAAGTTAGGGGTCAGTGCCCTTACTGAACTGAATGAGGAGCAAGAGAGATTTAGCATTTTTTCAAAATAATGTCTAATATTAAATATCTGCTATAGGAAAATGCAGCTGGATAACTGGAAGGAGAATGTGCCCGCCTTGCTCACAAATGCAGTCTGCCTGGCCATCTGCTCTGACAGCAGCAAATCCTGGAATGATTTGCGAATGTGATTAATTCAGCTAGAACGACTGGATCAAGGGATCAGCTAGAGACAATGTTTATACCCTACCTCCAACTGTGAATGTGCAATTGTTTGGTTCAGAAGTACAAAACAAATTGTATAGCTGTATTACTGGAAGAATAGAAAAATAGATGCATCCACTAAACAGCCCTTTTTTCCTTAGATGGCCCCATTCCAAGGTCTGTAAGTATAGTCCACCATAAGCTACCCTGTCTGAGAGGTGAAGCCGAGCTGTTCTCATTTTACAGAATGCTTTTGCCTCTTTATTCCCTACACCAATGCTGCTGTTGCTCTCCTTGCTGCAGTTCAGTCCTAACATTTTGGAGCTGCTTGTTCTGTGACCTCGTCCACGTGGTCTGGAGAGGCAGGTGTGGAGCGTGAGCCAGCCACACCACCCTGCTCCCTGTGCCTGAGGTTACCAAGCGGAGAACTGGTACTGATACCAAACCAGCGCAGGGCAGGACTTACATTCTAGAATCGTGGAACGGTTTGGGTTGGAAGGGACCTTAAAGACCATCCAGTTCCAGCCCCCTGCCACGGGCAGGGACACCTCCCACCAGCCCAGGTTGCTCCCAGCCCCATCCAGCCTGGCCCTGAGCACTCCCAGGGATGGGGCATCCACAGCTGCTCTGGGCAGCCTGTGCCAGCGCCTCGCCGCCCTCACAGTAAAGAATTTCTTCCTACTGTCTAACCTAAATCTGCCTTCTTTCAGTTTAAAACCATTCCCCCTTGTCCTACCACTCTATGCCCCTGTAAAAAGCCCCTCCCCAGCTTCCCTGTCGGCCCCTTTGGGTACTGGCAGGTGCTGTCAGGTCTCCCCGCAGCCTTCTCTTCTCCAGGCTGAACAGCCCCAACTCCCTCAGCCTGTCTCCACAGCAGAGGGGCTCCAGCCCTCTGAGCATCTCCGTGGCCTCCGGACTTGGTCCAGCAGGTCCATGTCCCCCTGATGCTGGGGGCCCCAGAGCTGGATGCAGTACTTCTTAAGAACAACCAGGAGGGTGGATTTCTACTGCTGATGGAGCCTTGAGCTGATTTGCTAACATGGATAAAGCTGGAGAGATCAAGAGCAAGATTTGTGAAGGAATTTAGATGTAGATGAAGGTTTTTGAAATCCTATTTAGTGTGATTTAAGTGTGTAAATACACGTTGGGCCTGAGGATACCGTACTCAAGGCCACATGGGATGTCTGTGGGAGAACAGGGAGATCAAAGTCTCCTGTGCCCTATGCTGACTATTCTCCCTCACAAATTTTGAAGCATGCTGCAGGCCTTCTGCTGGAACTGGAAGAGCTGCTTGGCGAAGCATGAGGCTGTGGTAACTGGGCTGTGTCTTCTGGCTGTTGACAAGACACTGAGCCCTGAACAGCTTGCTTTATTGATACAAAGCAGAAGGTGCGTGTATCTTCCCTCCTTTGGGGCAGAAACAATCATGATGTTACATCTGGCAGAGGACCAAATGCCTTTGTCCCAGCGAGTAACTGCCCTGACTCTACCTGATGCAGTCTTCTCCCCTATCCAGCAGCGATGGGGTTTCTGCTAAAATTAGCAGTGAAATAATTAACAAGGGAAAGTTGTTTGGTTTTTTTTTTAGGTGGTGTCATTTGGTACCTGACCTAACGCCATCTTAAAATGCTACCGCTGTGGTTTCAGCTTCTGTTTATTCAGGCTGACACCACTACACTGGTTTATATTTGGATCAGAATTTAAAGTTACTCTTTGAAGAGCTAAAACTAAGGGTGATATTTTCAGAGTCAACACTGCTACAGTTAGACTAATGCAGAATGTTTTGGAAAATCCCCTTGTTAATGAGTGGCCAAATCCTGAAACACATTATAAAATGTTCTTGAAAAAAACAACTGTTGGTCCCTTTGCCTGATCACACACTGGTATTATGTTGTGGGCTCAGAATTGTACAGAGAGCCATTAACAGGAGCTCTACGCAAGAGAAAACCAAACCCTCTTATTAAAAGGACAGGTTGCACATTCAATATTTAGCCTATTGAAAAAAAACCGTTGCCATCTGACAGTAAATGTTGGAGGGATTGAGGCCACGAGTGGATTCCATAATGAGATGCCTGGCAGCATCTGTGTTTTGAAATAGAGTTTTAAATGTGATTCTTGTTTCTCTTGAGACTTACTTTCATGTGCAAAGGAATTTGTAGCGATTTTATTTTTTTATGTGGTCACACACATGGTGGTAGAGTCTAAACAGGGATTCTAAAGATGAGTTAATTAGTGCAACAAGAAAGGAAATTTGCCGGTTCAGAAAGGAAGTTGGTGCCCTTGCAAGTCCAGGGATCTTTCCATCCTGCTGATTGAACAGTGAACCAACATCCTCCATCCTGATGCCTGTTAGCACATAAATGAGGTAAGTGGGTGGGGAGATTGTGTGCTTTTGCTGCTTCTGATGTATATTTAAAAGGTGTGCAGAAAGGTGACCTCTGCTAGACTACATTAGAGGTACTTGGAGAGTCTCTTCTAAATTGGAGATAAATATTCAAATTTTCCTCTCCTGAAAACCCAGTAAGTGAAGTTTTTATTGAAGTCAGCAGCATTTTTATTACTGAGTTCAATAGTATTAGATTATTCCCTGATATTTGTAATGGAAATGACTGTTTTTCCAGGGGTATTATTTTTAGTGTTGAAGAATGTGGTTAACCCGTGCATTTCTACTGTGATAATTCAGAGGAACTGCTCTGTCATATTCCTTCACAGCTCTCTGCTAAAGTGCTGTTGTCATGACCTGCCAGAGCCGTCTGTCTTTAGCTAAATCTTCTGTATGAACAGACTGCAACGCGCTGAATTACAACTGATTATATGACTGTTTTCTGATAAGGACAAATACTTGAAAGGGATTTAAGATGAAGTGAACAGGCACTGATGTTTTCCCTTGGGATTCCAGGAAGGATTAAACTCAATGAGTCCAGGCTAAAAGGGAAGTGCATTAAAAGCTGTAGGCCATCTCCAGATCTCCACTGTCTTCCTTATCTTGTTTACAAGATAATCGGAGAAAATTCTGAGAAGATACTCAGTTGTTCTCTGATTTGAGTTCCCAAATAAATGCGTGAAATGAGAATTGATTAGACCCTTTTCTACAGAACTTGGTTTTCATTTCCTTTTGTCTTATCATATAAAGATAATTATAATACAAGAAGTCCTTCAATGAACCAATCTTTGTTGTACAACATTACAGCTGCCTTCCACTTCTCCTGACAACATAATTGCAGTTGAATGGTGTGCAAGCATCAGAGTTAATAAAATATTGCGTTCCTTGAGGCAGAACCAGTATTAATTGCAAATGCAAGAACATGGCTGACACACCTTTTCATTTCTGGTACTACACATCCCTGTTGCACAGGAACACCAAGTACAATCGGCAGCGTAACAACACCACTGCCTATTCGGGTGTTGAACAGATTGTTTGCCTTTTCTTTCCCATGTTTCAGCTAATATGGATCACACATCCCAAAACAAACCTGTCAGGATTTGTTACAGCTGGAGCGCTGGGGAGAAAATGTTACCGCTGTGGTGACTTGTCTGTGCAAATGGCCGCGACGCTGCTGACAGCAGTGGTGCCAGCCCAGGCGCTACATGAACAGCAGCTTGGCACTGGCCTGTCTAGAGTCCTGCCTGCGTATTTATGTGTCTTGAAGTACAAGTTCAGAGTTACAGGTGAGACTGGTGGCCTGAGGTGGGTCTTATGGGGAGCCACATCTCCTTCTTGGACAGTATCAATAGGCTTGGTGCCGAAACATCTGTAGTTCTGCAGAGCTTTGTGTCACCAGGGAGGCTCTAGGCATAAGTTAAAGTAGTGATGGTCACTATATCCAGGTGCCTTTTAAAGTACGTATCTACCTTGAGTGGATCAAACTGCTCGTTTCCATATTGCAGTCAAAAATGAGCAATTCCCTGGTCCCACGATATAACAGCATCTCTGCACACAGCCTCTCTTTCTTTACCTTCTACAGCTTCTTTGATGGAAATGACCCTCCGGAATGGCTTAGGAAAAGCCTGGAATGGGGAGTTTGAACGCTGAGCATCAGCTCTTCCAGCAAAATCCAGTCACATGGTCTTGGGAGCAAGTGTACCTGTGCAGCTCGAGGATACTTGAGGTAAGAAATAAACAGTAACCTAATAAATAGGGCCTAATGAATGATAAAATAAGTTATATGTAGAAAGTAAGTTATTGCAAAGATGACTTTGGCCCCCTGTTGTTTCCAACTCGCTCCTCTGAGGAGCAAGGGACAAGGAGCTGTTAAGCAGCGGCCGTGGTGTGCGGACAGCAGTTTTATGGGAGTAGTTTGTGGACGAGAGGAGTGATTTTATACTGAAAGATCAACTTCGTGTTCGCAACAACTGATTTCATAAAGACAGCTCATTTGCTGCAGCTTTCCCTATTCTTTTTGGTGAAGGAAATAAAGCTGCTGCGCACCCCTCGTTGTGACAATTAATTGCATGTAAAGCTTTCCAGCAGGTATCACCAGAAAATGTAATTTACTATTTGGCAGCTGTTAGTTTTATGGAAATCATTACGTACGCCATTGGTCTGGAGGAAACTATTGCAGCAATACCGCCCGGACTTTCCTTTATTGCAAAGTGTCGTTGCTTAAAACTGAAATGACTTTTGTGCGGCCCTGTGGAAGGAAAACAGACAAATTTTTTCTCCTCTTGCAGTCAGGCTCCAGGCGGCACCGTGCCGGGGCTGCCGGACCCAGGGCCCCGCTGCCTGTGGGGCGCACACAAGCACTGCACCGCTTCCAGGCTGGCCGCCTGCCTTTTCGGGGGACACCCCGCGCCCCCGGGGAGCCCCCTCCGAGGCTGCACGCCCGGCTGCCCCACGCCGCCCCAGCGCCCATCTTCTCGTCTCGCGTTGGGCCGGACCCGCCTGCAGTCCGTCCCCCGGTCCCGTGGGGCGGCTGCTGGGCACCTGCGGGGCCTCCCGGCTGTCGCGGGGAGAAATGGCGGCGCGGCGGGGGGAAATGGCGGCGGGCGGGCGGGCGGGCGCGCGCGGCGGCAGGAGGGGCGGGGCGAGCGGGGCGGGGCGGGGCGAGGGGGGCGCGCGGCAGCTGCGCGGCGGCGGGTTCGTCCGGCCCCGCCCCGCCCCGCCCCGCGGTGGGTGCGCGCGGCTGGCGTCCCTCGCGCCGCTACCGGCCCGCCGCCATGGCCTTCACGTTCGCCGCCTTCTGTTACATGCTGGCGCTGCTGCTCACCGCCGCCCTCATCTTCTTCGCCATCTGGCATGTGAGTGGGGGGGGGCGGCCCTTAGCGCCGTCCCTCCCGCGCGGCCCGAGGGGCGGGTGCCCGCCGTCCCGCCGCCCGGGCTGCGCTGAGGGGCCGGCAGCCCGCCGCCCTGCCCGCCGGGAGGCCCCGGGCGCTGCTCGGGCCGCTCCCCCGCCGAGGCCGGCGCTAGGCCGCGGGGCTAGCTAGTCCCGCTCCTGGGCGGGAGGTGCCCTCCCGCTCCCCGCGCCGGGCCGGGGCAGCTGGGGCTGGCCCTCGCCGCGGGGGGCCTGCGGGGGCGGGGGGCGGCTCGACTGTGGCACCGCGGCCGGGGCGCGCTGTGGGGGTGTCCCCGCGGCGGGCTGCCGGGGCTCCGCGCCCAGCCCTGCCCTGCCTGGCGGCTGGTGGGGCGCCCGGCGGCTTCCCGGGGGCCTGGCGGGCCGGAGGCCGAGCCGCCTGCCCGGGGCCGCGCTGGGCGTTGGGGCCCCGGCCTGGAGAGGCGGAAACCCGGCGGTGCCGCTCTGTGGATAAAATGGGTTTTCAAGTTCCGATGTAAGACATGTCCCTTTCATTAAACGGCGCTTTACATGAGCGCAGCCTGAAAATGCAGTTGTTGAAAATGTTTTCGTCTGAGGTCAGTTTGGCTGCAAACTTAACCGAAAGTATGAGTTGAGAGTGGTATTTTTTCCCAACTTGAGATCTGATAATTATAATCATTAATATTTTGGGGGGAGTTTTCTGTCTTGAGCCTGACCCGGGGAGAGCTAGCCAAATGGGAACCTGGCTTGGATCAGCTGTGAGATCCTGCTCTAGGAGAGGATGTGATGTTTGCCGTGACCCTAGTGTGGAAGTGGCTTTCCTTGTATTTCATCCCGCACCCTTGTCTGATTTTTATGGCAAGAAAAGGTTAAGTATATGTGGGGGTTTTCTTTATGGATGCACCTTTTAGACATACAGGTAGGGTCAGCATGTACTTTGACAATGAGACAAAACATTTGGCTGCTTTTAAGGTCACTGTTGCTTTTTCTTTATTAACAAACCCTGTGTCGGGTTCCTGTTCCAAGAGAGTCACTTGCGAGGTTTGGGGTCTGCGCGCAGCGTGGGGTTAAAAACTGCTGAAAGTGACATTGGAAGCTCGTTGTTGGTGGGGAGGTAAAAAGGCAGAGTGTGGGCAGAGGTCTCTGAACGCTTGAAGTGTTTTCTGCTTTTTTCTTTGTATAACCTGTTTCGAATGTGACTTACCTGTGGGTTTATGACACTAGGGTTTACTCAGGAGAGATTATGTTCCTGGATAGAATGGCAGCAGTTGAATGTTACGGCTCTGTGCCAAAAATGTCATTTTTCATGCATAAAATACTTTGCTGCTCCTGCACTGAAGAATCGTAACTGTTTCAATTTTTATTTTTTTCCTAGATTATAGCATTTGATGAACTGAAGACCGATTACAAGAATCCCATAGACCAATGTAATACACTCAATCCTGTAAGTAGCACACTAAATATTTTTTAAATTAATATATGTAAAATGCTTGTTGGGTGTTACTTTGATGTAATCAGACTAGGCAATAGAATTGCATCTGGGTTGACAAAACCTAGCTGTTCGACAGAAGTTCTAAGGAAAATGCTTTGTCTGATTCTTTACTTTCAAGTTGAATATTCTGACTGTTATTAATCAGCTGGTGATCTTGTCAGCTGTCGTACTAACATTCTTTCAATCTGCTTTCTACGTTTTCGGCACAAAGACAGTTGAAAAGGTCAAAAAGATTAAAAGAGTCAAAATTGCATTAAAGGTGTGTACTGCTTTTCAGTTTAACGTTTTTAATGCCACTTTCATTTTGTTAGGAACGTTTGTAATACTATTAAGCTGTTTTGTTTAGTGTGCCTGTTCATCTGCTCGTTATTCATTTGTGGGGGGTTTATAACAATGTCATGGGTTTCCATATTTTGTGCAAAACAATTTTGCTTGCTTACCCAGTAAAGTGGGGAAAACTGTTACATGCCTGTTACAGGTCCTCTTGGTTAGCCAAAGTAACTTCAGGTAGAAATAATACTTCTCAAGCGACATGTATTGAACGCTGAGATTGTAGGAGATGAATTGTTTTTTAAGCATTGACCAAGTCGATTCTGATCTTGCTTGAGGATCTAGGTGGGCAAAATGTGATGGGCGTTATCTTTACTTCTTTGTTTTATGTTCCAGGATCAGGGACGTATTGTGGTGTCCTCTCTTGGATGCAACTCTGATACTCCTTGGTTTATGAAAACAATTTGAAGCAAACTATTTTCTTGCATCTGTAATAGTTCAATAACAAAAGGGATACTTGTTAAAGGGAATGTAGTTTGATAGTGCAGGGCTTTTGTGTGTTTTTCATGGGTTTTACCTTGGCTTGGTTGTGCCCAGGCTGAGGTAGAATGCCGGGCAGCACAGCTGGACTGGAACTTTACTGTGTTTTGAAGAGTTAAGTAAATTATGCGAATGAGAAATGAATTTACCATTAGCTGCAGGGGGAACCAACCCGCTTGTTCGACATACAGCACATAAACTGACAACAATTATTACAGCCTGGGAATGGGAGGGGAGAAGAGGCGGTAGGCAGAGGATTGCATCTCAGGGAGTGAGGTTTGCTGCTCAGATAGCTGTGCATCTAACAGTTTCCCTTGCTTGGTCTGTTCTACAGTCATTTCTGCTACAGTATGGGGAAGGGCAAATTCTCATTACATTTATGCATTATGATCTTATTGCAACCTTTGAAGTATAATGCGCATGTTTAATGCAAATATTAACCTTCTGTTAACCCACATGCATGTAGTGTTTATTTATATGATAGCTTTGTGGACTGAAAATATTAAATAACTTAATATTTACTGTTCCTGTGAAAGTAGAATAGATACTAAAAGTGAAGTTAAGATCCTTCGGCGACTCTTGAGGGGCTCTTGTAAATGATGCTGGACAAAAAACGCTGAAGTGTTGTTTTTCTGTACAAAGAATAAAAAGTCTGGTAGGAGCTGAGACACCTCAGTAGAAAGATTAGCCCAGAATAGTAACTGCTTAGTACACAGTTGATGCCTTCTCTTTGCTGCTCCTATTATAGTTGTATCTCTTCTCAGCAAGGAGATTTCTTCCTCCCTCGCTTCTGTGATAAATATCACAGTAGAATATGATATAGTTAATTTTCCTTCAGGTCAGCCAGAGAGGATAAAGTGCAGTAAGATTGCAAGAGACAAGTATTCTGGTGTGAGAGTAGGGTTTAATAAACAATTAAGATAAAGAAAAATATGTTTTGAGATGTGTAGTTAAATAAACTACAGCTTTCCAGACCTGGTAAATCTGTCTCAGAAGGGTGCCAAATGCATTGCGTTTTGGATAGGGTTGTTGTTCTGCTATAAATAATTGCCGAGTTGTGAATGGTAAGTATGCAAAAAAGGATCTGGACAAAAATGTTTACGTGAAACATCTCAAGTCTGACGGCTTATTTTTGTTGATGTTGACGCGAGTTTGCTTTGTTTGATATTCTTCTTTAGGGAAGCAGAGTGTTGTAGCAAAGTAGGTGGTGCGAATGTCTGTTGGTAGTTTTTAGATTTCTGGGAAGATATTTTTGGGGTTTAAAAGAAGTGTCTGCTTAGAGAGAATGAAAAAGAATTCTAAAACGCTGAAACTTCAGCATAGTCATCCTATGCAATGTTAGTCATATTACACAAGAGGGGCAGAGTGCCCTGTGTGTGTATGTATGCGTGTGCACACACATACACAATTTAAATCTTTGGGTGGAAATGGAGTATCTTTCATGAGGAGATGTCCTGAGCTGAGAAGTCAGAAGCGTACGGATTTGCTTCTTTCTGAATTGTGTGATAAAAGGAGAAAATAATACCACTTTGGGGTGACTCGTTTCAGCAAATTTTACTCTTGTGGTGGGTGTGAGATTTTGCTGGCTCTTTGCATGCCTTAATCTATGTATCTCTCCATATTATTCCTATTAATAACACTAATACTACCTGGCATTTCACGCTTTCTGTGATTTCATAGTAAACTGATAATTAGCTCTGTGGGCTTCTGCTGGAAAGCATGATGCTATAAAGCATGCATATTAGGTACTTGTGAAGGAAAACGAAGCTGGCCAGTACACCCTGAACTCTACGTGCGTCGCTGCTGTCATGCCCTCCTGCGCAGCAGGTGGCACAGCGCTCGTCTGTGTGCAGATCCGTGTGTGTGACGGCGTACCTGCTGATTTGGTTGGGTAAAGCTCTGCCTGGGATAATACATTTTGTAGTTTAAATTTGAAAAATTATCTATGTGTGCATACCAAAACAAAGCTGTAAAATAGGAAAACACAAAACATCTTTTTGCCTATAAACCATTACATGGAGCACGTGTCCTACTGATATTTCTCTGTTGCATGAGCAGAAATATCTCTATGATCTCTTCTGTTACGAAGGTCACGTATAAAGCGTGGAATCTGTCAACAGTGCATTCTATTTAATAGAAGCAATAAAAAAAGAAAATTGATCTGGGCATTTAACTTTATAATTTTTTCTTTTTGGTTCATGAATTACCATTGTGAAAACAGCAAGGCAGATACTGCTAGTTGCTGTTTTCACTCTCTGCAGTCTTGTTCTTGTTAGTCGTTTTTAAATAGTATTCTTTAAACGGTAGCTTACCTCCAAAATAAACACCACACATTTTGCTTTGAGTAATCGAAACTTCTCATATTTTTCTTTTCCAGCTTGTACTTCCAGAGTACCTCATCCATGCATTCTTCTGTGTTATGTTTCTCTGTGCAGCAGAGTGGCTTACACTGGGTCTCAATATGCCTTTGTTGGCTTATCATATTTGGAGGTAATATTGATGAGTCTGGTATCTCTGTACTCACGTTAACTGTTCCTTCATTCTGTCGTTGCAGTGTTCCGTGTCTTTGGCAAATAAAGATGCTTTCTGATATGACAGAGATAAAGTTTATGTCATAGCTATAAAATAAGATCCATCACTTTGCTTTCTCTGTCATTTAAATTTTTTATTCACTTGTGCTATGCAAGAATCAAGTTGTGTTGCATGTGTTAAAGGTAGCTGACGTGTCAAAGGTGTGCTAATCCTGCTGACTCGTGGAGCGGATTGCCGGTAGAAGCGGCAATCCTGCTTTCCTCCTACCACCAAGACGTGGGCACCGCCTCACCTTGTGCTGGGGAGCTGCAGGAGGAAGCTCTCTGTTTGAAATGTGACCCAGCGAAACAGCTTTCACAGCTTGGCTGTATTTGTGCTAGTACCGGCAGGAGGAGGAATCCGAGGGGTGGAGGCAGGACTGTTCCTAGCAGCCTGCGTTAAACTATAATTTCAGGGTCATTTCGTATTGGCCCGTATGAGCGTTCCTTCACCATGGTAGCCAGCATGTCTTTTAACGAGTAGAGGCTGCAGGTTACGTAGGGTAGTACGTTGGTCTCCTCTCCATCCTTTTCACCCCTTCCATCAGGAATTCAGTTTTTCATTTATTTATAAATTTGTCCTAGTCCCTTTTGGCATACTAGAGTTCAGCATGGTTTAAGGCTGAGGTAAGCTGTCGCAGCACCACCTGGGAACACCCCTTGATAAGACACATTTAGTATGGGGCTTCGTATTGCTCTCACAGTTCACCATCTCCTACATGGAGTGATGGACTTTGCTGTGAGGGGTGCGATTCCTTGTCTCGGTTCTGGTATTACTTGGTGGGTGGGGGGCAGGAACCAACGTTTCCCATCATTGCCACCACAAAACTAACTGTCTGTCACTTTCAGGTACATGAGTAGACCTGTGATGAGTGGCCCTGGTCTGTATGATCCTACAACCATCATGAATGCAGATATTTTAGCCTATTGCCAGAAAGAAGGATGGTGCAAATTAGCATTCTACCTTCTATCATTTTTTTACTACCTATATGGGTAAGTTTTTTTCCTCTGTCTCCCATCTAATCTTCAGTCTGAAATTTTGGCTCAGTGCACAAAGAGAAATGTTGTACATGGGACTTCCCTGGAAAAGAATCCACAGTCACCATTTAGTCTGTTTTAAAACACAAGTCTTAATTTGGTCGCAGTTACTCTTTCGAATATACGGTGACGGGAGACTTGAAAGCTCCACACTTTCCTTCTTTTAAGCATAGTATAACAACCCCCCACCCAAGTATTTTCATTTAGAAGCTGGAACAATATTTTTAGGATAAGTAGGTATTTTGATGTAAAAGTGATTTTTGTTGAAGTCAGATGTGGAAAGATCATTCCAAGAGTGAAAAGGAGTGGGAGGCACAAAAGCCAGTGCCACCACCTGGTTCCTCCTCCCAGTTCTTTGGCTCAAAAGCTAACTGGCTGCTGGGTGGTCACATCTGGTCTGGGTGGTGTGACATGAGAAGTAGCGTGCAGGTGTTCTTGGCACGCTGCACTTCTTACAATGCAGCTGGAATAGTTTAGGCTTTCAACATATAGGCATCACATTTGTACAGGGCTCCCTGTGGTAATGTCACTTGCTCTAGTGACAACTGTTGTTGCAGCAGTTCATGTGGTACTTTGCAGTGCCCTTCTGATGTGTTGTGTGGAATCTTCAGTCACAATCTACCTTCCTCACACCAATTTGTTCCTTAGAATACACAACTGTATCATAAAATGTGTAACATGAATGGAAATGGTGTGTCTTAACTATTTTCATTTTATTTTCCAGCATGATTTATGTTCTGGTGAGCTCTTAAGAAGACATTGATCGAGCATTGTTCCAGTTAAGTGCATGCAAAAGCCACAAAACATGGATTCTTTACAATGAGAGCCTCTTACCAAGTTTAAACACAGAATCTGATTATTGCATTTGTGTTAGGAATTTATGGTTCCCCTGTTTTTTAACATATTTCCACACTTTATACTTGTGGAAAGACTGTTTTCTTATATTTTACTGGGTTTTTGAAAAGTTCTGACTTCGCACTCCATAAGGAACAGCCATAATCTTCAAGTAGGTATGCGTTACTGACTAGCCTTAGTGCACTAGGGATTTTCTTTAGGCTGGGCTTTGTAGTGGCTCGTTTGGACTTGTGTATCCCACTTGTAACTATAAATCAGCTGTAGCTGCTGAATACTTGGGAAGGACCAGAAGTGCTCTGTGTTTTACCTGTAGGCGATGTTGGCCTTGAGAGATAAATTCGTGGACACAATTGCAAAAAGTAGTTCTGTTTTGTTTGGGTTTTGTTGTGTTTTGCTTCCCCCACCCCCACCCCCCCAATCTGGTTAGTCCTTCCCTGTATATGCATGGTTCAGAGACTTCTATATTTTCTCCAAACATTTAATCTTGCTTTAATCTCAAGCATATGTCATTATGATAGAAGTTGAATTGTCCACAAAGGAATGTATTTAAGTGATTATTTTTTTCAATGTCTGTGCTGTCTTATTAACAAATGGACAAACCTACAACATTTGTCAAGTCCAACGATGAAAATACTTGAGTAATACTACAGACATTTTCAAAGCAGAAAGTGAGATTGTGAAACTGCCCTGCTGTTCCTTAGTGCAATAAATAAAAATATTTAAAAAAACCCTCAAATGTGGAAACACTTATTTTTACCTGGTGCCTTGTTTTGTTTTGGAATTGAACAGATACTTGTTGTATTCATCTGTTAGTTTTTTTGATGAATAATTGCATTTCCTTTTAAAAATGGAACACTGAATCAAGTTGTACCTGGAAAAGGGAAGCTCTGCAACACGGGGAGTTCCACCTGAATGTGAGGGAAAACGTCTTTACCGCGAGGGTGCCGGAGTGCTGGGCCGGGCCGCCCAGAGAGGCGGTGGGGTCTCCTTCTCTGGAGACATCCAAACCCGCCTGGGCTGTGCAGCCCGCTCTAGGAGACCCTGCTTGAGCAGGGGGTTGGGCTGGGTGAGCTCCAGAGGTCCCTTCCAGCCCCACCAGGCTGGGGTCCTGTGAGGTAGACACTTTGTAAGAGTCATTATTATATTGATGACAGGTCACCAGCCAAACAGTAATGAACACAAAATGTATTTTTAAGGCAGTGAGTATTAAAGGCTGCTAAATAGAGGCAGATGCTGCATGTCCTGTAGGATTTCCTTCCCCCACCCCAACATTAGACATGCAGATTTGGAAGCGAGCAGTTGTATCACACAGGCAGTAGCAATGAGAAACCGTAAAGGTCAGGAGCGAGGTGTCTTGCCCAGGTGTCTGCCGCATCCACGCAGACAAAGGTGCACCATGCTAGCATGCATTATCGCGATACTGATCTCAATGTTGTATCCTTTGTTGCCAGATGTGTGGCTAGGTTCTCCCGAAACTCATGGAGGTAATTGTACTGCTGGAAAAGCACAACCAGATTTGTAATGAGTGCTCTGCACTTCCAGAGGGGGTACTACCCATATCAAAAAGCTGTATCTTGTAAAGTTTTTAAATATCAGCTCCTCTTTCCTTTACGTAGAACAGTTTTAAAAGCCTAACATCCAGGACTCACACCAACAGAAGGAAGTATGTAGAGTAGCTAAAAATCCCACCAAAAGAAGAGAAACCCCATTACATTCAGCCACTTAGGCCTCCTGCCATGTAGGTTTTCACACTAGTGCTAGGACACTTAAAAGATGACTGCAAGTCTATTGATGTAGTAGCTACAGAGGACAAACGTGGCTAGCTGGGTTAGGAAGATGGAATAAAACCAAGGCAGAAAAAGCAACCAGATGTCCACATTGTGAGGGGAACATGAGTAACAGAAAGAGGGATGTAGCTTAGCGAGTTATGAGCAGGTATAAGGATGAGAAAGCAACAAGTTACTAATGGTGATCAGCAGACAGTGAGAACAGATGTTGAATTCAGTAGAGGCAGAACAAGACAGAATCAGCACGAAAGCAGAAAGCCAGAAGCAGCTCAAACCCAAGATGGCAGCAGGGGCACCAGCTGCAGAGTATCTCAGAAAGACCAGAGGGACCCCTTCATGAAGAGGAGGACCAGCTAAGCTCTCCACTTGTTTCATCATGTGATTTAGCTGCTGTAGCCTCATTACCTTGATGGTCTGTATCGCTCCAGATCCCCTCAAGTTCCTGAGGCTGTCTATCACTTGCTGAGGTGCCAGTGTGTCCAAAAGCTGAAGCAGGAGACACGCAGCTACTGTGAATGAAAGGTATATAGGCATGCATGCTGCTGAGCACCTCTGGC
The DNA here is from genome assembly GCF_017639655.2 of Falco naumanni. NCBI lineage: Eukaryota > Metazoa > Chordata > Aves > Falconiformes > Falconidae > Falco > Falco naumanni. Next base: position 34,412,311 of record NC_054060.1, read on the forward strand.
TGTGCGCAGCACCACTTTTGCACAGTAGTAGGTTTGTTCCATGAAAACCACTCCAGTAAAACTCAACCTCTTCGTACCAGGGTCACAGAGTAGTTGGATCTTTTGCTGAACAGAATTTCTTGGCACTGGCCCCATCTGCCTGCTGTTCCTGCCCAAGCCTGCAGGTTTTGGAAACAGGTGAAAACCCCTCCCCGTTTCCCCCCTGCCTTTCCAGCAGCATTTGGGATGCAAATTCTAGGCTTTTCAAGAATGGGTCCCAGTACACCCAGTAAATTCCCCTTTGTGTCTTCTGACCACATTTGCTTTTTTAGCAGTATTGCCACCCCCTCCTTCCAGGACACACACAATAATTAATGGCCCTGAAAACTTTAGGGGGAACACTGGGCTGAAGAAAGATGCCGAGGAATAGGTTCATCTCCTTTTTTTGATGAGAAGTTCGGGGAAGAGGAGAAGGTGCAATCCCATCAGTCAGATGAGACTAAAATGTGCAGTGAAAATGGAGAGAGTCAGGAATTTGACAGAACTTCTCATCAGCCTCACTGAAAGACTGCCCCTGTCTGACCCTCCATCTTCTCACCTACATACTAAGGTCTATACTGTGACATGCTTATGTCACTCATCACTATAAATGGGCCCAAATACATTAACTAGCCTGCTCTTTGTAGTGGCAGTTTGCACTGTAACCACAGTTAAGCTTCAAGTAGAATTTGGCTCCTTTAGACAGTGCTGTCTCATGATAACGGGCAGGATGAGTGAGTTAGGTACTGAGAGGGGGAAGACAACTGCTTACCGAGACATGAGCGCCCAAGACCACTGTAACAGCTGAAAATAGAAGAAAACAGTTGATTTTAACACCCAGAGCCCCCTCAATATGTAAATATATGAACACAATTCTTGCCTTAATAAAATCAAGAGGAGTAGGGGTACAAGAAAGTCAGAATAAGAGTTTCAATAGAAATACCCACAACACTATCTCCTGTTTATTCTTCAGGCCTTCCTTAAGTGGTGCCTTTCTAGAGGAACCTCAGTTTTAAAGCTCCCCCTTATTCATGGGAATAGTCCCAAAGGCACAGGAGGACAATCTCAGTTTTCTTTAAATCCTACTCCAGATTAAGGTTTTGATGATAGCTGTAAGACAATGAAAGCAGCAGGGTTCTGCATCGGCAGGAAGCCCAAGGACTCAGTGGACACCTATGCAAGCAGCTGTCGGCGGGACCATTAAGAGAACATGCAACTTGCAGAGCTCTTCCCCTCTACCCTGCGCACAGCTACAAGTGTCTAAAGAAATTACTTTAAACCAGTTTTGTGCAATTTAAGAGTGAATTTTGCACTGCTGGAACCCACTGAGTCCCTGAAAAACAACCCAGGGGTGTGTTATCCTCTGACAACAGCTGCTTTAGCTTACAACTCATACTGTACACCCAATATCGAACTAGGCTAGCAGCAAGGAGTCATGTGGTGCCATCCAACACACGCTTTAAAGCCCTGCTGGATAGAGCAAGAGGAAATGAGAGATTCAGATCTTACAAAGGACAAGGTAGCTCCAAAAGGAGCTTTAAGAAACACAAGCAGCTTTTCAATGCTTGAACTAACCCTAAAGAACACAGCTGTCATTGGACAGCATTCTGTTGCAGCTGGTTGTGCATCTAGAGACAAGCTGGTATCTTTTACAGGAATGTGGGGTGAACCAGAACCTACTGTATGATTGTTTTCCGGTTACTTTCCAAGCAGCTTCTGAGCTCTTCCAGAATTTTGCAGCACTTGGCAATGTCAGGAGCATCCCCATCTGGGATAGGATAGTGGTGCACACAGATCCCATGCTGTTGGTAGGCATCTATAAGGTTTGGCACTCTGTATTTTAAGAGCTCTCCTCTGGTACAAAGCACAAATATATCCTGGGTCCCATAATTCTTTAGTTCTTCTGCCAACAGATTAAGACACTTGCAAATAAACAAAAGCCTATAAAACTTAAGGATAAACAGATAAGCTACTTGGTACTGATTCTCTTTTTTAATCTCTGAGGTTAAGACAATAGGAGTTGGCAATTTTGCTTTGAGCAGCATTTACTTCTACTGACTCTCTCCCACATTTGCCCTCAGGTAACCCATGAATGGAATTTTCTCAGTTCAGAGTCTTGAGACAAGCCTCATTAGAACTGTCAGCACTCTGAACCGTCTGTTAACTGCTGCCAGCTGAAGCATGATTCTGTCCCACCTCCAGCTGTGACTACATCCAAACTGCGTGGGTTTTTGCTATTAGCCTCTGCTCTTCTAGTGTTTACAGATGAACACTCGGTACAAATCTCTACATAATTTCATCTTTTCTATCCCAATCTCACTTTTGTCTGGGAAGAGGAGATTACAAGTTTGTAATTCATCTTGATCCTAGATGCTTTGAAGAGACTTTCTCCTGCAAATGACTTGGCAGACCTCAGGGTTACTGTGAAAGATACAGAGATGCCTGTATAGCTCCAGCCTGGCCATACCCTGACTATTTATTCAATATTTGGTGGAGAAGCCACAGAGAAAGTGGCATTGCATACTTGAAAATGGTACCTAATACTCATAACAGTGACCGTGCTAAGGTACTTGCTGCACCTTCAAGCACAGTATCACCAAAACTCAGGCAGACATTGCTGTCAGACATACCCTCAAACAGGACTTTGTAAAGAACTGCCTTGCATTCTAACATCATGACATGCACATAGACAATTATAGCATCCATCGTAGAAGTATGATTAAGAGACCACCATTTTAGACACCTGGTGTCTGGATCTTTATGCCCAGATTAGATGAACAGCAACTCCAGAAGTCTCCAGACTAAGACAAAGTAAACCTGCAGCTTCTCAGCAATTTACACTTTCAATTTACCTGCATGCTGTTCTTGCCGATTACGTGAAAATGAGAGACATTTACACACTGTCCAGAAGACTCACCTATATCTTTCTGAAGATTTCTTCTGACATCCTTAAACCTGCAACCTAAAATAAATGATGGATGACAATTACCACTCCAGGTATGTGACATTTATGGAATGGCTGCTACAGCTGAAGAACAGAGCACAGACAACCTCTCCCTCAGAGCCAAAGTAAACAACAAAGCCACACCCCAAATACAACACAGTTCTTATTTTTGCAAATAGATCACTGGCACAGAAGACAGTTTGAACACCATTATCTGATTAACACTGTAATTTAATAGGATTAAAAAAATCTGCCCAAGGTTTTAAACTGCTATGCATTTATCCAGATTAAAAGTTTGGGATATTATAAAGCACAGTACAGCTTAAACACCCCCCTCCAAAAAAAAACCCCAAACCAACCAAACCACCCAACAAACAAAACCTAAACAAAAAACCCCAACAAATCAAAGGGCTGGATGGAGATCACTTAAGAGTTGTCTGGTTGACTGGTAGGAAAGTGAGTTCCCTCTTCTGTAATGCTCAGCACAAATCACATTAAAAATCCTCCTTACTACTCAATCTTCAGCCACTTCCATTTTTTCCTCATACCATGCTACCGAGACATTTTTGCAACCCTTGCAGAATACTGCAGCACAACACTCACAGCTATGGTTTGGTTTGTAAGATGCAATTGCTCAAAACATTTACACTGCATCCTCCCTCTGTCTCCCCTCTTCCCCTTACAGCCCCACAGGCATAAAATTCTTATGCCTTTGCTGACAACGGTCAGGACTGTGCATATCCTCTAACACCTTCTGAAAGCATGACAGCAGAATCCTGCAGACCAAAAGCTGTATCAGCAGGGCTATGACTGGAGGTTGGAATATGAAGATGAAACAGCTATTACATGAACAGGTGAGGCAGCTAAAAAACATAATGCAGTTATTTTTTTGGCATATATATGTTAACCGGTGTTCAAGCGTTAGTGGGATTTTCATCAGTGCTGGCCATCATCCACCTCAAGGTACCCTAAGTTCAAATATTATTCAACATTTGTTTTCTAGTTTAGTGTGGTGATGTTCCCAAGCTTGTATATTTCTCAGAGTTGGCTAATGAAAATCAAGTAACTGCTTTAAATGAAGTAGGGAAAGTTCACATTGTCACTACCACCAGTTCTGTCTCTTTCGTGACCACAGGAGATACACCATGGCTGAAGTTCTGGTAGTTAAAAATACAGTGAAAGCTTATATGTTAATTTTTATATCATGGCCATGGTAGGGCAACCCAGACACTAAGGGAGAGCAGTATAGAACTGTCAGCACAGCAAGTGATTTTAATTCAGGCCCGATATATTTTATTAAGGAATTATTTATTAAAGCAGTCTTGTTTCACTGTTGCTGCTTGTTATAAATAGTAAGCCAGGCCAAAAAGCCAAATATTTTAACTGACAAGGGAAGACAACCACTATTCTCTTACCACTCATTAAGATATTCTTTAGATCAGCTTTGGTATTTCTGAAACAATGATTCCAGTGGTAGATTAAAAACCAAGTCACCCTACCAAGCACATGCAACTGAGGATCTTTGAGTGCAAGGTATTACCTTTCTTCAGCTTCAAACACGTCTGCTAATTTCAGTAAACACTTCTTACCTGGAAGGGAACATAATCCCAGGAACTCAGAAGAGTAGACAGTAGACAAAGACAACCTATCAGGGGAGAGAATAACAAAAGTCAGAACAGAACATTTTGATTATTTGAATAGAGATAACTCACTACTAAACACTCCTTTTCTGTGGGACCATGAGACGAGTTGCCTACCTATCATTCAATTTTAAGAATAAACTGAATAAATTCCAGTATTATTTCTATGACATCAGACAAGGGAATCACACGTTTGGTAGCATACTTCATCGCATGCCCCTGCCCAAGAGAAGGACTGAAAATGTTGACGACTCCCCGCGCCTCAGCACCGAGACCCCCGGGCCAGCAGGACCAAGGGTGGCCAGGAAACGCTCCCAGAAGCGGGCCTGGCCCCGCACCCACCGGCAGCTCACGGGCAACACCTTCATCCCCGGCCAGGGGCACCACCGGCCCAGCCCCAGCCTCCGCCCTCCCGCTAGCAGGTCACCGGGGCGCGGGTTTTCCTCAGGAAAACACTCCCGAGAGAGATTTAATGCAAGCTCCCGCGTCGTTTCTGAGGGAAAAGTCACCCACGCCCGCCCCGCGGCGCGCCTTACCAGGAGACAGGGAGCGGCCTCAGCTCCTCCTCAGCGGTCTCGTCGTCAGAGGAGTCGAAGTCGCTCATTGCCATGGCGCAGGGCTGCGGCGGAAGGAGAGCCAGAAGCTCACCTGGGGGCCGGCACCGGGCCGGCGCCCGCCCTGCCCCCTCGGCCGAGGCGGCACTGAGGGACCCTGGGAGCCCGAGCCCGAGCCCCGGCCCCGCTCCCACTCCCGGTCCTTACCGGCTTCACCATGGCGCCGCTCTCCGCCGGCCGCCCGTCCGTTTGAACTGTCCCCGCCCACCCCAGCCACTTCATTGGCCAAGCCTTTCCCTCTCTTCGCCCAATAGGAAGCTGTTGCGCACAGGAAGCCTTACGGCTTCACGAGAGGAGCATTCTGATTGGTAAGCAGCGAAGGAGAGGCGGGCTTTAAAAAAGATAAACAACCTAGAGCTGGCAGTCGACGGTCTCTGCGCTGATTGGCTGAGGTGGTGTGGCGGGAAGTGGCTGCGTCTCGAGCCCCCGGGGGCCTTTGCAAGAGGCTGCACCAGCCCCCAGTTCCTTTTTTTAAGGCCGGCTTTGTGTTTCTGACTGAAAAAGAAGTGAAAGTAGGTTTACTTTTAATTGCTTTCACGTTGCCCCAGCCCTTTTAGCTTGGGATGCTGTTCCTGAGGTATATGTGTTGCAAAGCGTCCGGTCGATGTCAACGTGGAGTACTGTCTGGGCTCCTGCAGCGCCGGCCTTTTATTTCCATTTCTCTTTGGTAGTCTTGTATCACCCGCAGCACCTGTGAGAGCAGGGATGTGCTTGAATTTATGGGGTCTGAGTGCAGTTTGGTGGCTCCTTTCGGCATTAGTGTGGTTTTTGTGGGTGGCTGTACCCTTCATGGGTGCAGGGGAGTTCTCAAAGGGGCTCCCAGGTACACTGAGGAGGTTTTAGGTTACCAGTTCTGGGTGCAGAGAAAATAGGACTTTCTAAAAGCAGAAAATGAGCTATGCTTGCTCTTTTAAACTGTGAACTTAATATCAAATATTTTGGCAGCAGTAAGACATAGAACTTTTGGGACTGTCCGCACGTCACAGGTATACTTTTAACATTGCTGCTTAGGTAGCTGACTCACAACTCCATGTACAAGGAAAGCTGAAGGTGGCTGTTGTGTATGCTCTTGTGAGATCTCATGGAAAATTCAGACTTAAAGCAATTACATACATCCACATCCTGCTCTTGCCATGGTCCTCTTTTCAAAAGTCCAGTGTAAATAGGTTTTAGGGATATTACATGGAGTTTTGAGCTGAGTTTAACACAAAAGATGGCTCCAGGGGAGGGAGGGAGGGAGGGAGGGAGGGGTGGGGGGAAGATTCTGGATGCCTCATCTTGAAGAGCTTAGGGCATTTTAGTAGACCTCTTTTTGCAGCATATCTGGTTTATTGTGCCAGTAACTCTGGCCATTAAATAATAGGAAGAAATGCATAAGTTGATAGTGTGGAGTTTTGTTTTTTAAAATTGTTTTAAGGCATTTCTAGTCTGTGTTTAGACTTGTGTAGAGCTATGTGGTGAAGGAGCCAAGGAGGAACAGTGATTTTTCGCATCAACCTGGAGAATAAAGTCATGGAGACTTTTAAGGATGTTTGAAGTTGAAAGAATGGCTGTTTACAAATTCCTTAAGTAGTTTGAGTTTGGTGGGATTCCCAGCAGGACCAATGCAATGTCTCCAGGTGTGGAGATTTTAGTTCTACATTAGTAATGTTCCACAGCTGGAGGTTTTAATGAAACCTGCCTGAGAAAGATTGTGGAAGCAAATTGCTTGGTATTGCAGGATTTAGGGTAGGTTCAGGGAATGAAGAAACAGATGATGAGAGGATCAAGGAGAAGACCACTTTATTAAAACCTAGAATATGATAGCAGATGTAGAAAGTTACATTACTGAGCATAATGGAGAATTAAAACAATGCAGATGTTGTGGACTAAGATGAGCAATGGGAAAAAATTCATCCAAAGAATTGAGGCAACATGAGGACAGCTAGCCACTGTAGCTGCAAATGCCACTGTAATGACTCCTACAGCCACTGCATGATGGAACAGGTATGTTGTTTGCTTCTGTTTGCTGTCTTTTTAGCTCTTGTTCCCTTAGAGATTATGTGCAACACTTGTACTATTTGATATAGATGTGAAATTTGCCGTACTTTTCTCCTGTGATTGATTTTGTCTATTCATGTGAGAGGTGTTGCAGACTTTAATCTGAGCATTACATCTTTATGGAAGCAGCAATATGAGAAAGATAAATACAAAAAAATAACAACGGTGATAATAACTTCTGGTTGTCCTTTGAAAAGATCAAAGGAATTCTTTGGAGTTTGGGTGCCTTCACGTGGTAAAAATCAGTACAGTATTGCATGAAATCTAAAATGGTAATAACAGCTGGTAATGCCAAGGAGTCTGCAAAATGTGAGGCTAAATCTTGGGTCTGTTGTGGCAGGAATGAAATGAAGTGTGAAATCTGAAGTAAATGTAGGAAAAAAGTTTGGAGGAAAATAACCCCAAAAGCAAACCTGGGGAGGTCCTGCGAGATTATTTATTACCATTGGCACCTTGCAGCATGAAATGACAAATATGTCTATTAGTCTTAAATTGAGCTGTTGCCCAGCATACCAAATTGTAATGTGCTAAAGCAACTAGATCAGCTCGTTTGTGGTGTATTTTATAGGAAAGACTTACAGGAGCTGGTATGCAAGAAAGTGCCCTTTTGGCATATATAAAGGAACATGTTGACATCAAGGCTTTACCTTCTGGAAATTTTTGTCAGTTTGTAGATTGGAGGCTTGTGCAAAGTGAAGAAAAATAGACACAGACATGGGCTGAAATACATGGCTTGGAGGATTTATTTCACTGGTGTGAAAGGGTGATGAATAAGATATGATTTAACCAGAATTTTAATTGGGCTTTTAGATAAATGGTTGGGCCAGGAACAGCTATCTACAAATACCTGATGGGAGAGTCTGAAAAAGATGGACTCTGACTCTTCTTAGGGGAGAAAGAGAAGAGGCAATGGAAACAAATTAGAATATGGGAAGTCTTTGCTTCATATAAGAAAATAATTGCTTACTGCAAGCATTGACAACAAAATAAGAGTCTGCTTGGTAAGTTTGTGCTTATGCGGTAGCTGCTTCGGATTATGTTTTTTCAATTGGCTCTTCCTGTTTTTGAGATAATAATGCTTATGTTACATGACATAAGACACTTATGCCTCTAATGCGATAATAAATACCTTCCCAGAGATGTTTAAAATAATTTACGGTGAGGGGGTCAGGCAGCAAGATTTTCCAAGGAGCCCTATGTCCCAGGCTTTAAATACACTTATGTAGAATGGGTTTGTGGTCTGGCAGCAAAATCTGCATACAAAATTTGTAATATAAGAAAATGGTGTATGAAAATCCAGACAGGTCTGGTGTGTTAGCTAAGAATTTACTTATGGACTCAATCATGACTCCTGTGTAAGCAACGCTGTACAAACCTATCTGGGTTTTGGGTCATTCTTATTTCTCATTTCTCACCAAACAGTCAAGTGCCTGAGAGCTAGCTGCAAATGTTACTCTGGCTACATCTGGTCCTTACGTCTGTGTGCACCAAAACAAAGTGAAGATCTTTGTACCTTGAGTTCATAGCTTGTCTACCAGTGAAGTGTTAAAATCTCAATTGCCAGACAAATACAGTTAAGCCTAACCTGGTTTAGCTGTCCTTGGATCAGGGGAATAGCCCTCATCCCTGGGGACAGTAGAGTGGTTTGTATATGTAATATCTTCTATCTGCTATTCTGCACTCGGGTTTCCCGGGCAAAATAAATAATGGATTTACTTTGGGTAAAAGCTTGGGAGTGAACTAGTGTGTCTGCAGTGGAGGCAGCCAGGGACCAGTGTGAAACAAGGAGTGAAGGAACGTATTTTGTTCAAAGAGGAAACTTGAACAAACAAGTTATCTTCCCTTCCTGCAAGGAGCCAAAATGACATCTGAAATGTCCAAACCATCAAAATAATTTTTAAGATAATTGGTAACTGATTATTCCAAACAACCATATGTAATGCCAAATACCTGTTAGTCATCTCTCATTTCATATATCAGTTTTTAGAAGTTGCGTTTTAGTAAGACTGACTAATACATGTAGTGTTCCAAAAGATGCACTGTAATGTCTTTGGGAGCACTCCACTGGTGATATCACCAGAAGATCCCACAGGGCATCGTATTAATTATTCAGATTGTTGGTTTTGGAGGGAAAAAATGATAGGTGGGACACAAAAAAGAAGCCTACAGAGAGTGGACGCAAGGACAGGTAGCCTGGGAGGAATACTGAGACATTGTCCCAGCAGCCAGGGATCAGGTTAGCAAAGCTAAAGCCCTGATAGAATTAAATCTGGCCAGGGACATCAAGGGCAACAAGAAAAGCTTCTGTAGGTACATCAGTGATAGAAGGAAGACTAGGGAAAATGTGGGCCCTCTCTGGAAGGAGGTGGGAGTAGTCAACGGCTATTTTGCCTCAGTCTTCAAAGGCAAGTGCTCTGGCTGCATGGCCAAAGGTGCAGAAGGCAAAGGCAGGGACAGGGACAATGAAGAACAGCCTGCTATAAGAGAACATCAGGTTCAAGACCGTCTAAGGAACCTGAAGGTGCACAAGTCCATGGGACTTGATGAGATGCATCCACAGGTCCCGAGGGAACTGGCGGATAAGTTGGCTAAACCAGCTGTCCATCATATTTGAGAAGTTGTGTCATTCCGGTGAAGTTCCCACTAACTGGAAAAGGGGAAACGTAACCCCCATTTATGAAAAGAGAAGTAAGGAAGACGTGGGGAAGTCCAGGCCAGTCAGTCTCACCTCTGTGTCTGGAAACATCATGGAGCAGGTCCTCCTGGAAACTATGGCAGGGCACATGGACAATAAGGAGGTGGTTGGTGACAACAAACATGGCTTCACTAAGGGCAGATTGTGCCTGGCACATTTGGTGGCTTTCTGCAATGGGGTTACAGTGTTGGTGGATAAGGGAAGAGCAAGTGACGTCATCTACCTGGGCACTGTTTAACATATTTGTCAGTGACATAGACAGTGGGCCTGAGTGCACCTTCAGCAAGTTTGCCAATGACATGGTGTGGTTGATGTGCTGCAGGAAAGGGATGCCATCCAGAGGGACCTTGACAGCCTGGAGAGGTGGGCCCGTGCGAATGTCACGAAGTTCAACAAAGCCAAGTGCAGGGTCCTGCATGTGGGTCAGGGCAATCCCAAGCACAGATACAGGCTGGGCAGAGAATGGATCGAGAGCAGCCTGGAGGAGGAAGACTTGGGGGTGTTGGTGGACGAGGAGCTCAGCATGGCCCGGCGATGGGCGCTTGCAGCCCTAACCCTGCGCTGCATCACCAGTGGCATGGCCAGCAGATTGAGGGAGGGGATTCTCTACCTCTCCTCCACTCTGGTGAGACCCCACCTGCAGCACCATGTCCAGCCCTGGGGTCCCCAACATAAGAGGACATGGATGTGTTGGAGCGAGTCCAGAGAAGTCCATGAAGATTCTCAGAGGGCTGGAGCCCCTCTGCTGTGGAGACAGGCTGAGGGAGTTGGGGCTGTTCAGCCTGGAGAAGAGAAGGCTCCAGGGAGACCTGACAGCACCTTCCAGAATCCAGAGGTGCCTACAGGAAAGCTGGAGAGGGACTTTTTACAGGGGCATGTAGTGATAGGGCAGAGGGGAATGACTTTAAACTAAAAGAGGGCAGATTTAGGTTAGGCAGTAGGAAGAAATTCTTTACTGTGAGGGTGGCAAGGCACTGGCGCAGGCTGCCCAGAGCAGCTGTGGGTGCCCCATCCCTGGGAGTGCTCAGGACCAGGCTGGATGGGGCTGGGAGCAACCTGGGCTAGTGGAAAGTGTCCCTGCCTGTGGCAGGGGCTCGGAACTAGATGGTCTTTAAGGTCCCTTCCAACTCAAACCGTTCCATAATTCTATGAAGACAAGTGAATGGAAAAAATGGATTTCAGAATCTTTAAAATAGAATTCCTTTCTACTTTTCCAAAACCTGCATTTTTATTTTTAGACTCAATCCAGTAACTTACATCCACTGACATTCTCGGGGCAAACCCTTCTTTGCAACATACAATTTAAGGGAACAGGCTAAGATGAATGACTACAGAACTAAGAAAAGAAAGAATCCTCTGACTTTGCATCCAATGCTTTAACCCCCATTTTTTTTAGTCACAGTGCGTATCCACAAACAGCAAGAGACAGCAATATATTTTAGCTCCTTCAAAACATAGATACCAACCCCTGACACTGACTTCAGCCACATCCCCCTTTTGTTCCTATGCCCTCCCAGAGCAAGTCCCTTGAAATAAGATTTTACAGGTTGCAGGAAGTAACTTTTGGTTTTTTATTGCACTTTTCCTCTCCAAGTTGCATTTTGATACTTAGAATCCTTTCTGGTTCTGAAAAGTCCGGACTGTGAAAGTTTAATTATCTCATGAGTCACCCCAGTTGATGAGATTATAGCTAATTTTCAGTTCAACTCTCTGAAAAACAGGAAAAATTGAGAAAGAAAACATGTAAATTTATCCAGTTTTGTGCTCTGGTAGTATTTCCATTGACTAGTTTGTAGGGGGAAAAAAAATATTCACTATGCCAGAACTTTCATAAACTTTTCTGGACTATCAAGCTTTAAACATATGTCCATTTATCAAATATTTGGTTTGTGTCCTTTACCTTCATTATGGCTCATGAAGTTGTTTCACAGGCACTCACTCAAAACTTTAGCTCCTGCTGTTTTCACAATGGCTGAAGTAATAATTCAGCTGTCTGTTTGGGACTTTATATCATCTCCACTGTAAAAACCTGTGCTGTCATAGACCAAGTATTTAAAAAGACAATGTCTGGAAGAGCAAGCCAGAAACACACAAAAGCCCCAGCCTCACTGTAGCCTTCTTATAAGGAACTTGGTAAGTGCAATGAAAAGGAACAAAATAATCCATATGCAATGTTTTCCATTTTATCTTGGTTACCATTAAGGGAGTATATACATTTTAAAAGTGCAATTTAGTATTAGCTGGGTTAATGTTAAGTAGGGGTGAATTATCTACAAAGCTAATAAAAGCAAACAGAAATAATATTTCCTAGGGAGAACATAATCTCCAGTTAGCGTAAACCAGGATAGCCACCAAGTGTGGCAGCCTTATCAGTGGAAGATTCAGTCTTCTAAGTTTGTTTTGCTTTCCTATGCTTTCCTTCTTTCCTACTGTTGCTGCCAATGTCCTGTTTTGATTGTTGCTTTGAAACTTCATATAAACCACAAATACAGGAAAAAAAGTTAGTAAGAATTCAAATCAGTTTGCTAGCAAATGGTCTCCAATCTCCAAAAGCTTTACAGTAATTATTAAATGATAATAAAGAACAAGTAGGTCCCATGAGGAAAACAGCAATATCTACATGGCCACATATAACTCGGAATAAAAATTACTCCTATTGTATGTCAAGCCAATGATTGATAGGTGATGCTCAGCTCCATGGGCAACATTGCATTTGTTACAAATATGACTTTATCCCTGGTAAATCAAGTAACTGCACATGCAAGTATGCTGCTGCATGCACGGTGCAATATAGATATCCACAAATTACCTGCTTTGGAGCAGTAAGGCACAACTGTTAAGCTCTCATCTGCTGTGTTGTTGTCATTAACTGTTATTATTACTTGTGTTCTGGTAGGGCTTATGTAGTCAAGTTATAATCACAGGACCCCAGCCTGGTGGGGGCTGGAAGGGACCTCTGGAGCTCACCCAGCCCAACCCCCTGCTCAAGCAGGGTCTCCTAGAGTGGGCTGCACAGCCCAGGCAGGTTTGGATGTCTCCAGAGAAGGAGACCCCACCGCCTCCTTGGTGGCCCATCCCAGTGCTCCAGCACCCTCATGGTAAAGACGTTTTTCCTCACATTCAGGTGGAACTCCTGTGTTGCAGCATGTGCCCGTTGCCCCTTGTCCTGGCGCTGGGCACTGCTGAGAAGACCCTGGCTTGCCGCGTCTTCTTGGCGCCTACCCCTAAGATATTTGTAGGCATTGATGAGATCCCCTCTCAGTCTTCTCTCAGGCTCAACAGCCCCAGCTCTCGCCTGTCCTCACCAGGGAGATGCTCCCGTCCCCTCATCATCTTTGTAGCCTCCCCCTCTCTCTGGAACTGGGGAGCTCACACTGGACACGGCACTCCAGGTGCGGCCTCACTAGGGCAGAGCAAAGGGGAGGATCACCTCCCTTGACATGCTGAAATCAAACTACACTGTGCTAAAACCTAAAATAAAAATATTTTTAGTTTTTACTTGATTCAACAGGCAATACATATAGAAGAAGAAAGAAATATAAAGGGAATCATAAAGCAGGGAAAATCTTGCTTTTAAATAATAATTTCTCTTGGAACAGATTCTTCAAGGTCATGAACAGACCACTGTAGAAAGAGCAAGTCATGGAAAGTAAACAAAACAAAAAGTACATTTCAGAGACTTTCTTTACCATATTAGATATAACTTCTTTTTTTGTTTAGCACAAACAGGAAAAAAATATGAGAAAACTGTGATAAAAGCAGAGCAGACAAGAAACATACATCATACCACATCAGGTGCACAGTTCTTGAATCCAAATAGCAGTAGACCTTCTTTGTATCTATGAAAGGCTTCACGTTTCAATCCAGAATAAACGGATTTGTTGAATACTGTGAGTCAAAACATCCTGATGGCAGTGACACTTATATCATTAGTCTCAATAAAAGCAGGGCAGCCCCCTGCCTTAGAAACACAGAAACTAATCTCCACTAACAATTGCCAGTAACAAATTTTAAAACTGCATGGAATACTATTTTATTTACCTACAACACTGTTTTTCATCACCAGCTTTAGGGCCAAATCTCAGTTCTTGTTTTAATTCAGTAGACATGTAGGATTTATAGGGCCAGACAGATCTTAAGACCCTCTGTCTTGGTTTCAAATCTTAACTCCATGGTACTATCCTGGCAAAAGAATCCATAAATCTAGTTCTATGGCAGCAGCAGCAGTGTGTAACACCATATTCACAAGTAAGTCGCTCTGCAATCCAACAGCTGTTCTCAGTAGGCAGGGTGTTTTTGTTCGGAGCTACAGAGAAATTAGTTTTGAGGCTTTATTGACAGAAGAGACCGCCAATCCATGAGTTTTATGTGTTCAGCCAGCTCTCTGCCACAAATGTATTTGGGTTGTGATTGGAAGTAATGAAAATGCACATGCATGAAAGAAAGAAAAAGTTCCCTCAAAAAATCTGGAGTAGGAGGATAGTTGCTTGTTGTTCTGAAATAACGTACCTTGCAAAGAATCTGCCTTCAGCAAACACTTCGGCTTGGAGCAGGCAATCACTATTCACAAATATTTCTGTCAAGGTTTTATTGGCATGGTTTTTGAATAAACCCCTGACAAAACAAACTCAAGTGTAGCTGAAGAACTAAGTAAAGATGTGGAAAATATATGGAATCCCTCAAAATTGTGCTTGCACTTGTACAATTTTCTCTCTCAAGTTCGAATTGTTTCTCCAAACATCACACAATTTTATCTTGTGTAACAAGAATTTTCCATTCATATCCTCATTGTGAGGTGCATTGTAAAGCTTATAATGTGGTGGTTCAGTTTTCTACAAACATAGAATTTAAAGTGAAGGGGGGAAAAGAAGATGCTTGAAAATTTTGAAATTCTGTTCATAGAATCAAGGAGTGCTTTGGGTTGGAAGGGACCTTAAGGACCATCCAGTTCCAACCCCCTGCCACGGGCAGGGACACCTTCCACCAGCCCAGGTTTCTCCAAGCCCCATCCAGCCTGACCTTGAGCACTTCCAGGGATGGGGCATCCACAGCTTCTCTGGGCAACCTGTCTGATGTCTCACCACCATCACAGTAAAGAATTTCTTCCCTGTGTTTAATCTAAATCTGCCTTCCTTCAGTTTAAAGCTTCGTGTATTTGTGCTTGGAATTGCTCTGACCCGTATACAGGACCTTGCACTTGGCCTTGTTGAACTTCATGAGGTTTGCATGGGCCCACCTCTCTAGCCTGTCAAGGTTCCTCTGGGTGGTATCCCTTCCCTCCAGTGTGTCAACTGCACCACACATGTCGATGACAAACTTGCTGAGGGTGCACTCAGTCCCACTGTCCATCTTGCTGATCTTAAACAGTTAGTAAAAAAAATAGAAATGTTCCCCAAATGGTTTAGGATTTTTCTTCAGTTAAGTAAAAGCTGGAGTTTGATCAAAAGGTAGATTGCCCAGCTGGCCTAGTAAAATATCTCAGAAGTAGGAATTATTTTTTGGCTCCTATATCTTATTTTTATACTTAGGAATCTAGGAGCAATAGTGTTATCAAATTATGTCATTAAATCTGTAAAACACAAGCTAATGAATTTTACTGAGCCATGTCCATAGTATTGTCAAAGATTCTAAATAGACAAAAGCTTAGTGGTAATCAGGAGCTGAAGTTGTGTGGTGATGGCAGAGAGATCAAAGTGCCAAACATGCCAGAAGCTTGTGCAATGGAAGGAAAATGACTGCATGAATTATACCTACACACTGCCAGCAGGTATGTAATTTATTTTGCTGGGTGTCTACTCATTTAACTTCAGAGAACATCATCCTGGCTCAAGATGGGGCGATCATAATATCCGTATGCAAAATGCATCACCCAAGCACTTAGTCCAGCCTGCCTGAAGTTCCATCTCCAGCTGTGCCCAGTGCTTTATGAAAGCATTGATATTAGCTCAATAGTAAACTTACGGGACACAGGTTTTGCAATCTTTTTGTTACTTTTTTTAAGCCAAAATCCTGCACACAGTAATTTGTGATTCACTTGGAATGTATTTCAGCCTTCCCCTCAGCACAAAGTTGCGTTTCAGTGCAACTTGTGGTTTTTAAGTAGTTTAGGTTCGATCAGCAGTTAGACTGTAGGAAAAGTCAGCAGCTGGAAGTGTCATCTTCCAGGTGTCATGGTGTGGGCTTCATGGAGTCTGTGATAGTAAGGAAACCTTTGAAGAACCAAAACAACAAAAGAAAAAAACCCCAATGTATGCTTAAGCAGTAGAGAAGAGAACACTACTGGAAGTTAATAGACATCCATCATAGATGCTGTCATATTTAGATTAAGGGAATAACGAACCCAAGTCAAATATAAGGTAATAGTAACACAGCTAAAAAGATTTTGAGGGACAAACTCCTTGGAGAGAATTAGTAATATGCTTTTTCCAGTCCTATTGGAAGTAGAACTTGCCACGGAAATGTTGTGGCCTATTGACACTGTTGTAAGAGGAATCCTTGATGAAAGTAAGGTTGAAGTTCAAGACTAAATGAGTTATTTGGATCAATGTTCTTTTCAGAGTAGCTTAGGGATCTTCCAAGAGTAGAGTCTTTATTCAAGATGTCTCTGAGGAACTACTCAAATTGTAGTTCAGTAGAAGAGTTTAAAAAACTAACAAAACCCAACACAATGAAAATGCAAAATAAATGGCTAGAAGCAGAAGGTGTTCACTGAAGAATTTCAAAGATATCTGATAATGAGTTCACCAAACTACTATGCTGCTACTTTCTGTCTTGAAATGGAGTTCAGATCACTGGGATGGCAGGTGACAAACACTTTTAGGAGAGTACTCACAAAGATCCAGACTTATGTGGGTCTGACTGCCATATTAAATTGGTCAAAGCTGTGATAAAAATAGAAATAACAGGCATTTGGTTAAGTAAGTTCTGATGGCAAAGAGTAAACACTGCCTTTATAGAGGGAAATCAGGCCTCAATGATCTGATAATAGTTTTTAGGAAGAATCAAGAAATTGCACTCTTTTTGTGCAGTCCTCTTGGTTACAAGAATGATTTTGACCCAGTCACATTGTTGGCTTAATGTGTCTTGTCATTCCACCATATGATTTTGGGCTTATGGGCCTATTGTTTGTAGGCAAGTTTAGAACACTTAAGGGAAAGACACTTTATGATAATAATTAATCAAGGATATTATCCTATTGAGCAATCCCTGTCTTTTAATGAGTCTGGAAGGCACTGAATACCAGCTCAGGGAAAAACAAGGCCTATGTGCAGCAAAGGGCAAGCATGCCATGCAAATGAGCCTACATAACTTCCGTGCACCGGAAGCAGTTGTGTACCAATTTCAGAGAGAGGAGAGGATGTGTAAATAAACCGCCTTACATCCTTGGCAGCATGGAGTTATTGCTCTGCAGTCACTGAGCTCACTCAGGAATGTGCTTTGTGGGAGAGGGAACAACTCCCAGACTGTGAAGCCATCAAGGTTTGCAAAGCATCTCCAGGCCAGGAGCTTCACATTTTGGTTATGTAAAGACCATACAGGTAAGGATGATAGCAGCCTTCCAGTACCTAAACGGGCCTCCAAGAAAGCTGGAGAGGCGCTTTTTACAAGGGCATGTAGTGGCAAGATAAGGGGGAATGGCTTTAAACTGAAAGGAGGGCAGATTTAGATTAGATAGATATTAGGAAGAAATTCTTTACTGAGAAGGTGGCGAGACATCAGACCAGGTTGCCCAGAGCAGCTGTGGATGCCCCATCCCTGGGAGTGCTCAGGGCCAGGCTGGATGGGGCTGGGAGCAACCTGGGCTGGTGGGAGGTGTCCCTGCCCATGGCAGGGGGTCGGAACTAGATGGTCTTTAAGGTCCCTTCCAACTCAAAACATTCTGTGATCCTTCCTAGTTTTACTGTTTTCTAAGCAGTAGAGGGCGATCTTGTCTTAAAAATGTAGACTTTATACCTATCAATGCCTTGCTTTTACAAATTGTTGCCAAAAGAATCAAGGCTTTTATCTCTAGAAACATATAGGATCAGATGTCTGTATTATTCTCTGTAAATGTTATCTTTGTTAAAGATACTTGCAGTAACTATCAGGTTTTATGCCACACAGCAACGTTTCTCTATATTAAGTGAGAATTGCTGAAGTAGAACCATTATAATACTAATGGAACAAATAATAGAATCCACTGTGGAAGTACATTATAAAAGTGTGCTGGAATTGAGTGGTACCTAAGAATATTCGGAAATTAACATTTTTTTCGACTTAGGATAAAAAATATTGAAACATTTTGATTAATGAAATGTAGATAAAACTGGTAATTATTATTTGATGTAGTACATTACATGAAAATCAGGAAAACAACATACTAAATGTATTTTGTAAACATTTCTGTATGGAAAGTATCTGCTCTGTATTTATATACGTGGAGATGGCTGCCTGCAAACTGAGGTGCTAAGCTGGCCTGTATATTCGGGGTGGGTGGGGATAGTTCCGTTTACACAGGCTATCCTTATAAGCATGGACAGTGTGCATGAGTAAAAGCTAAAAGATTAATGCTTAAGTTACTCAGACACAAAATAATATGAAGCACGTGACTAGGCAGAGAATTGTTTTTCTGAATGTATTTTTGGTGGTTGTCTTGGTTTCAGCTGGGATAGGGTTTTTAAACTGTGTTTTTTAAACTCACTTTTTAATTTGTATAAGAGTTTGTATTCCTAACATGTCACCTGGAGGCTAGTATGCTAAAGCATTTGGCCACTATGAAGGAGAACTACTGAACTATTGTAGATGTCCTGTCTCGATAAACTTCTTTGCCAATTAATCTGTTGTGAATGCCCTTAATTTTCTAACTGGGTTTTCCTCTCACAGCCCTGTGATAGTTCCCTATGGCTCCAGGATGGAACAATCCTGGGCAGTAAAGAGATTGAGATAATGACAGTCCATGGTGACAGCAGGGCTGGCAGAGCCAGCCTGGGGGAAGACAGACACATACTTGCCAATAGAAATACTTCCATCCTTTGGGAATTGTAGCTTGGGAATCAAAGCTGACCTCATAGAAAAGAATGATGGAGAACAAGCTTTTGATTTATGACTAGATGAAGCTCAGAGTCTGCCCTTCTGATCCTTCTTTACAACACACCTTTTGTATTTTATATGAGCTCTTTCACTTTATTCTCAGAACGTTATCTCCTGGGGTATTGTTTTTAAGTCTTTCAGTGTTGTAATAGTTCACTCATCTCCTTCATAGCAGTCTTTTTTAAATGAAGCTAAAATCCCTTTTTAGTATCACAAATAAACTGTCATTTATATTTAACAGGACTGATCAGCTGCTTTGCTTTTTGTGGGTTTTTTTCTTTTTTCTTTTCTCTCCCCCCCTTCTCCTGAAAGCTAAAACTATATCTGCTCTCTAGACCACATACTGCATACTCATCTGGGGAACCCCATTTAGTACTTATTTGCACTTGAATATGAAAAAATTGCATTTTTAATACTGAAATTTATGAATCAGATCCTTACTAAGATGTTGACCTCTGCTGAGTTCAAGGAAACTATCTGCTTTTCACCACCAATCTTTAATTAAAGCATCCACTATAATGATTGGAACAATATGTCCCACTGCTGGGAAGTCTACTATCTGCTACTGGTCACTTTGCCTTATAGGTCTTAAGCAAAATTGTGAACTACTTAAAAGTGTTAAAAATATGAATCTGGATCTAAATCTTTTAGCTTGTTCTTGTCCAAGTTATCCATTGTTTGTATTTTCCTAATCTTCGCTGTGTTCTCTGTGATGAGCCATAGAAAGGGCATAAAAAGTGTTTAGAGTGGTGTCATTTATAAATAGGAAGAACTATGACAGTGTGAAATTGAGCGCAGCTTTCTGAAAAGGAATGTTTCTGTGCATCAGCCCTGTGGTATCTGTGTTTAGGGTGTTTGTGTTTCCATATATCTGTCAGTCTGTCTGTCATCTGCCTGCCTGTCTTCCTGACTTATATGACTGTTGATAAATATGCTCCATTGGTGATTAAAAGGAAGTGACCTCATAAGTTTGTCTTTTCAACCACAAAGGTTTGGTTGTAACGTGACATTCCATCCTATTACTCTGGTTTACACCAAATTCAACAACTTGTGGCCTGCAGATACTCAGTATAAAGAGCAGAAAGAGACTGACCTTGACAACCTCATTTCTCATTCCTTTCTTGTTATAGGTAATATAGCTGAAAATGTGGTTTTAATTATAGTACTAATGAAAACTGAAAATCCAGACAGACACTTGACAAACTCTGGTAGGCTTTATGTTACATTTGTGCTAACTACAAAGTATCCAGCTGGGTGTAACATTATATCTCTTTTCCTTGCGCATCAGCCTGACTTAAGCTGTATAATTAATGTGTACTTTGGCTGGAGGTCAGCTTACAGTTGGTTTTTTAGAATTTTTACATTTTTTAAGATGTTATAATGAAACAAATATGTTTATTACCTCTGTGCCTGCATTCCCCAGGGAGAGTTAATACCTGTGGAGGAGCAGTGGCTGGGACAACTTGAATAAAATGCATCTGCCAGCTGAGTCTGATGCATGAGAAGTCTATTTTCAAAAGAGGGTGTAAGAAATAGAATCAAAGAACGTAATGTCTACAGATGTGTTTAACTTTGATTCACCTCCTTTGTATGGTTTGTTGATTTTAAGTTATGACACCGATATACAATTGCCCAAAGTAGAATTTGTGAAGGGATTTCTTTTCTTTCTTTTCTTTTTTCTTTGGAAAGGATTTTATTTTCAGAACTCACCAACGAGAAACTGATGTTCTCAACTAGAGCCAAAAGCACTAAAAGCAGGTTCCCTGCCAAGCCCCACCAGTGCACCTTCATCCTGACCTATCTTAACTCTGCTATTCCAGTCGGGCATCTGACTGCACTAGCATGTGTATGTAATCGTGTTAAATTAAGTACTGGTTTTCATGATATGGACAAATGCTCTCTTGGGACCAAGCTGAAATTAGCTTTGAAGGAATTTTATTGTGATGTAAGGGAAAGTTGAAATAGGGTTGCAAATGATAAAAATCTGAGGGCTTGCATTATGCTGCTGTTTTCAAGGACCTGCTGCATAATCTGAATTATTTTTTTTAACAAAAATATTACTGTGATTCTTACACCAAACTTCAAAAAAATTCTGACCTAAAAGGAAATGGCTGCAGTACAGCCACATTCACAGTGGGGGCCACAAGGTGTTACTTATAGAAATGAGTGCATAATGATTTTCAAATTACCTTTTCTGGCATGTTTTTCTGCAAATGCATGAAGAGACTAATCTATGTTGCCTATCTACAGCTGTGCTTTAAACTTGTTTGCTGACACAGATGATCTGAGGAAAGTTTGATTTTTCTCTAAAAGCCTGAGATTGTTTCTGCTTTCCCCTTTTGTGATCACAAAGCCAAACATGGATCTGAAAAAAACTATTTCTTCTGAATAATTATTCCTGAGCAGCTTTGCTAATGTTTAACTGATTTTTGGAAGACAAACTGAGTCCAACTGATCAAAAGGTCTCCCCAAAACAGTATAGTTATCAGGTGATTGTTTTTAAAAATTGCCTTTCTAAAAATGATTGGTGGGTGGAGTTCCTTAAAGGCTGTACGTTGTCATTGAAGATATTTGGAAAATATGATGCTAAAGTGGTACATTTCCTTTGTTCAAAGGAAAGTATAGATTTTGGAAATAGCAATCTTCATTTCTGTTCCAGAAATACTGAGAAGCCTCACCCAGGTTCAAGCTCTGTAGGACCAAATGCTATGCTGACATGCACAGTAAGAGACAACCTTTGTTCCAAGGGCCTGCCACCTAAACTGACACCATGCACAAATCCCACTCCTGTTTCTACAACAACTGCTTAACTGGTTTTCATAGTGTCTCATGAGTGCCCATTTGGCACGAGGGAGATGCACCGGCATCAATTAAAGGCATATCCCATCTCAAAGAGGAAATAACACCTAGTCTCCAGTTAGTAAACAGCTCAAAAAATGAATTAAACCAGATGTTGCTGAGCCCTTGGTATTGACACACATGGTAGTGCAGCCTTTAAAGTGTCCCTCCTGTGGCCCCTCTAGTTATATTAAGATCTTATTTCCATCCTATAAAAATCTAGGAGAACAATTAAGCAACAGTACCCCATTCATATTCCATGTTATACCAAGAAAAGTTCATGGCCGCATTGTTTCTTGATTGAAAGTGTGCTGGGTGGGTAATGTAATGTCACTTATTTGTTATTCCATTAACTGTTATTAAACCAACTTACAGGACAGAAATACCTGAACGTGTTTTTTGTTTAATATTTGTACCTTATTATTCTTTGGCTTGTTTTCTCCGCTTGGTGATTTAGACTCTAACTCTCCTTCACTGAGCTGAATAGTCCCAATTAACCTTAGTGGAACTACTGTAATTATTATCTTTGTTCTGATTTTGTTCCCATCATCTGCTATTTTCAGCTTATGGTTTGGAATTAAGAGATTGATGCCGAGGCACTAATTCTCCATTTGGCATCAAATACCATGCACAGGCATGAGAACAAACTCTTTTGTAGAGTAGCTTGGTATTTGCTGGACAACACAGCACAAATTAAAGGGGAATTTTATCTGGGATAAAAAATGGCTGTATGTTTTTCAAACCCCCCTCTTTTCATAACAAAGTAAAAGATTGTTTTGTGTGGATGCAGGGTTGTTACCTTCCTGAGGGAAGATGAAGGCAGAGAGATGGGTTATACGCTTGTGACTGAGGACAGTGAGACAGTGGGGTCTAATAAGGAGTTACAGCTCAAGGCTGGACCCAGCTGCATTGTGGGCTGGGGCAATATGCTGCCCTGGGGCTATGCCTTTGCTGTATAACCCAAATAATTTGCTGTGTGATAGGTAACACCTCAGTTAGACAATACTAACTAAGGAGGGAGGTACTACTTAGTTAGCCCTTCCCTCAAGAAGTGAATGCCTGTAAGTGATAAATTGTCAGCAATTGGCATGTTAAATGGTCCTGGTATGGAAAGGAGCCATGTGTTTTATAAGCAAGAACAGCAAACCTATGGAACTGCTTAAATCATACCCTATGGATGTGATGGGTTCTCTAAATCAGTGTTGATATTTGTATTGTATACTGCCATGCAGTATACAAGATGGTGGGCCTCTGTGCTAGAATTGAGGGTAACCCCTGCTCAGCTGCAGGTAGTAGAAAAAACATTTCTCTCTCTCTTTGGGTTTCCTGCCCCGAGTTTGGAGGACTCTAAGCTACACCTGTGCGTCTTTGTGCTTGGCTTTCCTTAGTGACAGGCAATGAGATGCTGCCAGTTAAATCTTTGGGATGTCTCTTCCATTTTCATTTGCTTTTGACAAGAGGCACAGAGTTCCTGCTGGGTTTCTTTAATGTGGAAATAGTTTACTCCAGTGAAGGCTTCAGTCATGAGTGTTCTGCATGTGGCCTCTTGTATATCAGCATCACAAGGAAAAGGTGTTCAGGGAACATGGAAAAAAGTGTTAAATTTTGTGATATGCTCACTCATACATAACCACATCGCAGTATTATGCTTGTCATACGCTATGTGTGTTTTGGATTAGTTATGTATTTATAAAAGCTACAAGTAGAAAAAGGAGGGTCAGCATGACAGTAGCTTGCATAGTACCTTTCATTTAAAACATTGATTTGTTGACTTTGACAAGGTGTTCATACTTCTGGTTGTGCAGGAAATGAAATTTACTGGGGTAGATTTCTCAGATGGAACAGTGTTTTTTATCATATAACATTTCAGAGGAATGGCTGGAAGAAAGTTGAGACAGTTTTCTTAGGTGGGAATAATACTGGAAAACAGTTAGATCTGTCCAGAGTGAAAAACAAAAATCTATATGCCTAGCTTTACTGGTGCCGTAGTTCTCTAGGAAATGAGATGTACCTGTGCATGCTCCTGAATGTTTTGTGTTTAGATTTCTGATTTCCTTGAGCTTGTAGATCTGTGGAAATAGTAGTATTTTTTTAAAAAGTGCAGCTGCAGTTTGTGTTTTATTGTTTGATGGGTTTCTTGTCTGTGTGGGGTACCATGTATGTGCATGTGCCTATCTACGTTTGTATGTTCTCAGTTGAAGTGTGCAGATAGTTAGGTTGCTGACTGGCAGATTCAGTCAGGTGCTTCATTCTCTGACAGCAGCTTCATTCTCAAGTAACACTGCAAAACTTTATCTTTAGATACTATCAGCTGCTCAAGAATGGACTCAAAGAGCAAAGGCAGGATGCAGTTGCATTTCAACTCGCAAGCACAGTTTTGGGCAGCCGGACAGCTCCCTTTTGACTACACAACTGAAGATTAAAAGTTTGAATTATGCCCAAAGTTACTAGCACTGGCTGCATGCTCCATGATACAGAGAGAAAAACATCAGTGTTTGCCCTCAGGAGTTTACAGTCTAGGTTACAAAGTTTGATAATGTAATATTTTATAGTATGTGCCATATTAGCTTGAATCCAGAGTTCTATCTCAATTGAGTTTTTACAGATTCATACCTGTTCTGTGTTAATTTACATTAATTAATAGCTGCACAGTACTTAAGAAAGGAACACCTGAGGAAGGACACTGAACACATTCAGTTTTTGAGCTCTGACCATGGAGGACAGAAACATAACGTTTCCTAATAGAACCCTGTTCAAGAAAACATATATATACACTTTGTTTCCTGAACTGGCCCTTTTAAATTTTGGAGCTGGAAGAGAATAAGATTCGCAACACATTAATCTTGGAAGTATAGTCATGAATAATGGATCTGAGGATAGGATTTGGCACTAAACACTAACCATGGTTTTAATGATTTTATAGAAAGCTATAGAACCAATCTGACCTTTTTAAAAGAAGGGGAAAGACATACATTAAAGTAATAATTTTCTGTCTGCAAGACCTAAATCACATAAATGCTGAGATCCATTCTTCCAACTGTAAAGTGCAGAGGAAGATATTTTCTTTCTCCCATCATCTGTCTGTAAGCTTTCACTTAGATCGCAAACGTTTGGAGAAAATGTTGCTGCTTGCTGTGTTTGAACAGTGCTTAGTATGCTGCTGCTCCAGTTTCACTGAGGGACTTCTGAAAATGCAATACTGCACAAGGATGCCAGGCAAATGTAATGCTACATTTTGCTACAGTAGTGCAGTAAGTAAATTGCTTTTAAAAGCACAACGATTTATAATTTCACCAAGTGGTAGTTCTAAAGTAGTGACAGACAGTTCAGCACTAACCCATGGCAGTGTGTATTCAGCACAGCAACAATATACTTTCTGATACTTTGAATTATGATATACGTGGTGGCCCCTGCGTTTTGTGTGGAATAGCTGCGGTGCAAGCTGATGGACTATTTTGTACCTTAGATGCAGAGTTTTTATGATGGCCAATACTCTGAAACTCGTTCAGGCAATAAATTTACTTGCCTTTGAGTTTACAAGGCAATAAACAGCTGAGGCCTTTGACCTCAACATTTACCAAATACATTTGCAGCAGTTGTGTTTATTGACAACTATTTATAGAGAAGTA
The DNA here is from genome assembly GCF_017639655.2 of Falco naumanni. Lineage (NCBI taxonomy): Eukaryota > Metazoa > Chordata > Aves > Falconiformes > Falconidae > Falco > Falco naumanni. The sequence goes on from NC_054060.1 coordinate 34,437,798, forward strand.
TTTTATACTGAATTTCACATGTGAAAGAGAACAGTTCAATTTTGCAGCTCTTGTTCTTCTTTCTGATTTCCATCTCTACTTCCTGTCTCTTTACTTTAATAGCTGAACTTGCACGTTAATGCTGCAAAATACTCAGTTATTGACAAAACAATTAATTTAGAGCTTTGTGCCAAATTTTTAGAACTTTCTCTGTTTTTATTTTGGATGACTGAGATAAAGGTGTATATATGCTACATTTTGCAAGGCACTGTATAAAATCCAATTTAAATTTTCTTATTAATCTCGATAGGTATTCAGTAACTTGAAAACATTCCCTTTATTAGAACATGAAGTAAAAAACACCCACAAAACAAAAATAATAATACTTTAAGCTCCTTTTCCCTGATGTGTAGCAAGCTGGGGTTCTCATTTTCTGGTGGGTGATTAGCATCATGGACGTTAAGGCAGCTCTACAGACCCACAATATCTAGTGACTGATTAGGGTTTGCTGTGTACTGATAAAGACCAAGAACTCTGTCCTGCTCTGCAAAAATCTCTGCAGCTGAGGGTTCCCTACCATTTAGGCATGTGCAGGATGGATGCAACCAGCTGGGGCTGTTCATAACAGTAAGCAGCAGACCAGCTGGAATTTTAATCAGCATAAACTCATGTAGTCCTGAATCTGCTCTAATTTATACCAGGGGTTAAACGAGAGACTGGCAAGCCCTGGTATTACTGGAAAGCGGGAAGGTAACAGCGCTTTCATCTCTTCCTGCGACTGTCAGCAGAGCTCACACTAGGTGCACCTGAGTAACTCCTCAAAAAAACAATCCCTGCTTTTGGAGTTGCCACTTTCAAAATTGCATTGGCCCTGATCCAGCAAAATACTTGATTTAATTTGAGGCATGAAGCATGGGACTTCAGTGTGACTGCCTGTAAGCTAAAAGATAAGCACATGCTCAAGTTCCTTGTTGGAAAATAGCCAGCATACTTTTTATCTTGCAGCATCATGCCTGTAAGATACTCATTTCAATCTGTTGAACTCTGATTGCTTGAGTTCTTCTAGAAAAATAATTTCAGATGCTGTGGAATTATAGTCATTCATTTCTATATAACTCACCAGATTCTTGCCCCATGTAAGTTGCTTCATGCCAGTTAGCAGCAGTAGAGGATATGCTGCAGAGTTTTGATCAGGAATTCTTTATGCCTTCTTGTAATTGGACTCTTTTCCTTTTTGTTGAGGTATTTATCATTAATATCTACAGGCCAAGTGCAGATTCTGAAATCTATTTGAAAAATCATATTTAACCAGATGGTCAGACTGTCAGGTGGGCAACACCAGATAAGTTTAGAAAGTAGTGTCCTATGCTTCAATAAATCATGATAAATGTGTCCACAGTAGATAGTCATCCAGTGTTGATTTTCATTCATGTGACATAAAGAAAATGGGCTTATTCTCTAGAGTGGATCTGTCCACACAGGCAGAGGTTCATATGCAAAATGTTTAATGTATTTGGTGTGTTGAATGTTTAAACAAGTAAGAAAAATACTTAATCAGTACAGCTTCAGCTTGCTTTGTGAATTATACTTACAGCTCATATCCCAGATTCACACACTGGAGATCTGTGGCAATAATACAAAATGGCACTGACTCACACTGAGGCGGTGACAAACTGGAGTTCTGGGGAGGGACCCCACTTTCTTGGCACCTCCACTGTCTGCTTAATGAGGTGGCAGTGACGCTGGGCTGGAATTAAGGTCCTCTGATATGAAGGTGTAGGGGAAAACCCATTGCTTTGTTGGGTTGGGTTTTGGATGAGTACCAGAACCCTCCTAAGGAAATCCCATATAGGCATGCCTAGAAGACTGCCTCAGTATGGTCATTTGGCTGAGCTTGCTGTGAAGTGTAAAGAGGAGATATGGGCCCATCAGTCTGTAGGGATGAATGCATGCAGCTTTGTTGGAGCTAAATATGAGTCAAAGAAGTAAAATGAGATGAGGAGGACAAGTGGGGAGGGACACTGCATTAGCAGTTTGACTGTATGACACTGTAAAAGGCCACTCCAGATCTGTCAGCACAACTGTGTGTGGAGCAAGCCAAGAAACCAGATGCTCTTCCTGCTGCTGAAAGACTATTTTCCGTAGTTCAGTGTTGGGGCCTTGTGATGTAGATCCCTGACCTTATTCCTGCCTAAAGTAGTGAATGTGGAAGAAAGGGAGGAATCTTATGCTTACTTGGGCTGATTTATAAACTAAAACCAAATTGATTGGATTGCATAGTAAATTTAAAAGGGGAGGGGAAGTTAACTTTGTAACAATGATTTATATGTTTAGGTAGCAGCATCTGCCTTCACGATCAGTGTGTGTCTCAGCTATAGTCCTCTCAACAAAGACGCATGCCCCAAAAGCATAATAAATAATTTTAGAAGGAATTATTAAGCTAATGAGAAACATACTTAAGATCACTGCTTTATCCACTTGGTCTTCCTTCACTTTTAAAATAGTCTTCCTATTTTCCTTTGCATGTATCTATCCTAAAGGATTAAGCCTTCACATGGCACACATCCTCACTAGAGGAGTCATACTCAATGGCCTTTGGAGGCTGGTGGATGGAAATGCCCACTAATAAAGCCACAAAGCTTTAAGGAATTATAACAACCTTCATATATCCTCCTGGCCCACTGTCTGCCCTCTGAGACCACTCTGCGTTGCTGTGAAAAGAATTACAAAGGTGCTGTTCTGTGTGGCCTGTGAGGATTTACTATAAAAGCAACAATAAGGAAACTGGGCTGTTATGAAAAGGTGCATCAGAGAGTATCCATTAGTCATTAATTTGCTGTTGACTCTTTTTTGATAAAACACGTAGACTTTTTGTTTTATATATAGAAATTTTGTACTTTCTTGGAAATTTTTTACTTAATCTCAAAAGACATATTTCATTCTGAAAATCTATTTTTTATGTCATTAAGGGGGTTATTGATTGAAAGTAATTATTTTCTACTGGAAATTTGTCAGAAATTAGTATCTTTCCTTGACAATTTCAGGAAGGGGAAAAGCATTAACCATTTTGCCGGTAGCTTTAATCAGCTTCTGATATCTTCCTGGTGTATTCAGTACTTCTTGGCTTTTATATTTTCATTGTGACCTAGAAATTTGGGGTGGGAGGGAAGAAGTAGGTACTCAAATAGCTGGAAGAGGACAGAAAAAAGCACTGTCGTGAGATTTCCTTTGTGAAGCTTCCTAGCTAAATGGAGTCAAATCCCAGCTGCCTGGAAGTGGTTGTGCAGCCTGTTAACAGCACCCTTGTGTTATGCGTTTTAGTGTTTTCCACTGATATTCCTTTCTCCAGGTCAACTAGCCACCATCAGGGACTTAACCTCTTTGGAGAAAAATTTTGTTTATTTTTTGTTAACTATGTACTATAATTTTATGTTAAACATTTTTGTCCTTTTATTGCTTGAAATCCATTTCTCAAGTGTGTGATGAGTTCGGCCAAACAATCAGATATAAGTTTTTCTCTAGCAATGTTTTGATTAATTTAGGGTGCTAAAATAGGAAAGGAGATTTAGATGGGCCAAAAAAAATAAAATGTGAAAGGAAACAAAGACCTCTGAGGTCTTGGAATCACCACCCTGTTAGATTAGACTATTTTGCCTCCTTTATTTTTTAATAAAAGGTCTACAGAGCCAAAAGGCTGAAGGGGAAAACTATCACTGAATTTCCTTAGTTTTCTCTGTGAAAAGAAGAGACAGAGTATTGGTATCACAAAGCATATATTATATAATATAGCTCTTAAAGCCTTAGCTCCAGGAGTCACTGCAAGATGTAATGTACCTTAGCCTGCTTGTTCGTATGATTTATCCTTAAATTTAAGAAACCTTAGTCCTAAATTTTTATTTGTTTAAATTTGGATTGATATCCCCAGAAGAACCCAAATTATTTAAGTACCTCTTGCACTGATATCTGTTCCAAATTTTTAACTGTTTTTTAATTAGTAGCTCTCCATTCACTCTAATAAAAATTCATTAATAAAGAAAGAAAATGTTTAAATCAAACAAACAAACAACCCACCAGCAAACCAAAGGTTTGTCCATTCTCATCATCAGCCCAGGCAGGCCACTTTGCTCTACAGGCTGAGAAAAGATGAACTTGATAGGATGCATGGGAGGTTAACAGATTCAGATTCTGGTGGGCCAAAGCATGGGGAAATGAGTGGAAAAACTGAGGACACACATAAGGAACAGTCTGGTCTGTCCCTCCCTATTTATTCTGAGGAAAACTTAGCTCAAGCATACTGTGGTCATAACCTTACAAAGTATAAACTGCCATGCATTCTGTGGAGTTATTCCAATTGATCTCAGCTGAGGGTCTGCCCAAAGACACTAATTTGAGAAAGACATGTAACAGGGTATGATTTTCAGGATTATGCTCCAGATGAGGAAGACTGAAGGTCTTGCTTGTCTTTTCCAATATATTAATTTCCTACCAATATAACTCCATTAACTTCAGAAAGCACTCACTACTCTTCTACTATATGAATGTAGTGTTACCGTCTATAAGTAAGAAGGCCTGTCTAGCTCTAGTGTTCCCCATTGTGTGGTTTGGGAAGGTGTAGGACTCAGCCCTAGGCTTATAGGTGCTGTGCTGGAAGAGACTCTCCTAGAAATAAACCACGTTCCTCAGCCACAAAGTAGTGCAGTAGTGTATTTTCTACAATTTAATCTGCCGCTCGAGATGGGTCACATGCCACATTATGGGTGTTCCATGAAGCTCCACTTTTGCATAGCGGCATAAAAGTGCTGCCAGTATGTGCTGTGCTGAGCTTTGCTGTCGGTGGTGACAATATTTCTCTCTGTTAATAGTTAATCTGTATCAGTAGGCAAACAACAATTCTCATTTTTAAATTCTAGCATTGTTAAAAATACCTGGAAGATGCCCATGTTGTACTTGCCAGTGATTCTAGCCTTACATTACATTAATTACATGCAAAGTAAACAGTACTATCTATGGTGTTATCTGGAGCTTTACATTATAACACTGTGTTGCCAGTTGGTTTTATCATTGTCATTCTTCAGCTATTTGGAAGGAATAGCTAAACCCAGCTGCATTGTTTATGAGATTAGAGAAAGATACATTTCTGTTGTTGCTAAAATTAGAAATATTTTTTAAATTATGCTTTGGACAAACACTTAAAATCTGATGTGGAAGTTGTTCTGGTATCAGGGGGAGATCTCTTGGCATGCCTATAAAAATTTTCCCAGATCTGGCCAAGCTGTATGGCTCTCAAAAGATTTTAGTTCACAGATGTTTAGCAGAGACTTGTTAGAGTTTGGCAGCTAAATTCTCTGAAGTTTTTGTCTGAACTGAACAAATAGTTTTCTCATAATTCCTTTGCTGCTAGAGCTGTCTCTGAAGGATATAGGCAAAAAAAAAAAATACAGAAAGAAGCACCTGATGAGAATTTAAATGGAGAAAATGGGAGGGAAGTAGAAATCAGAGGTAGCAGGAAACAGAAAATAATCTGAGTATTTTCTGCTTGTTCTGTTCTCACATATCTGTTGTGAAGACAAATGTTTTACCCTGTGTGAAGCACTTGGATGCTATGCCAATAGGGCCATAGGAATGGCTATGAGGAAATGAATAATTCTGTATTAAACACAGATTTTAAAGGCTGTGTATAGGATAAAGCCTGGGGCTACATGTTGAATGGAAGAATAGAAAGAAGTATTGAATAACTGCTTGTTTTCTGAATGAGGGAGTGTTTCTACAGACAGCTATCTCCTTGACAACCCTAATTCTTTCCTCAAGCCTCCCTTACCTCACAATGAATGAGACAGTGGTTTGGTGCAAAAAAATTGTGCATGATCATGTAATGAAAACCTGTATCATGAAGTGCAATGAGAAAAGGGCTGGATGAAGTTTGTACAGCAACCTTAATTTTGGCATTTCCTAGCTTTTAAATTTTGGGCATTGCCTTGTCAATGTTATTTTAACATAGTTTTTGGATGACATAGGGAAAAGTGATGCATTCGAAGCTGTATTGCTTCCTTAGCTCCAGTGAAGCATTCCTAATCTTCATCTGAATGAGCCTAAGGGGCTTGTTTGTCAGACTTAGAGTCAGGGGCAAATTGTTCACAGCAACATTTTAGAAAACAAACCTCATGCCAAGTTTACAAATGATCTTCCAAAAATGCACATCTTGTGTCTTGCCCCTGCAGCTATGTGGACAGCCACTTGCATACTCAGATGACATTTGCCTGAAGAACTCGGGAAGCAAGATGTACAGTAACATAGCTAGAGTGTCCATGTGGATTTGAGTGGCTTCCTTCTGGAGACCACATTTGCATTTAGTGCTTGAAATATTATGAAAGACCACATCACATTTCCTTTGTAGTAGAAGTGACCAGGCCCTTTGTCAGTTCAGTGGAACCTAATGAGGGTCCTGGTTCAGAGAAGCTCACCATCTGTAAAATAGGCATATTCTTATCGTTCTTATTAAGGGCATACTTAACCCACCAACTTAATGAGGAACATACATCTTTAAAGGTAATCACATACTTAAGTGCTCTGTTGAAAAGGGATTGATTTAAACCTGATACACTCTGTAACTCATCCTGTTCACCAAGTACTCATTCAAATTCCTTGCTTAACTAAAAGGTCTGGTTTACACCTTCTAGGCATTGCTTTGAGCAGCAGCAATGTGGAGCTGTACTGCTTCTCACAGAATTGCAGTAGCAAAATAGGGCTGAAAGACACCTAGAGAGGTTCTTGATTGCAAGGGTTCTGAGCCTGGGATCCAGAGGCTGTGTATTGCTCATTCAAAGCATTAAACCAGTTTGCAGCCTGCTCCTCCTTTTCAGGGAGCAACTCAGGAGCACATAAAATGTGGACTGTTGGCTTTCAGAGTTGTTTGGGTGGTGGAAACTCATGATCATGACCCCTGTTTTCCTTGTGGGGTTCCTGGGCTTGCATTCCATGAGGTGCATTGCGCCAGAAGTGAGCTCCTGTGAAGGGTATCAGTGAAGTGTATATCAGTGAAGTGTAGGCTACCACCTCTGGTGGAGTTCATCTGGCTTGCAGTCTGCAACCTCCTGATTCTCCCTCTGAAAAGGAGTTGACAACTAGGAACAGGCTGTTCAAACTGATCAAGAAGCATGTCCATGACTGTTTTTTCCAAGGGGAAATGGGGATGCTTAGAGGCTTTCCTGCATGCATATGCACGCATGGAAAATTAAGAGACCTCAGGAAGTGCTGTTCCTGCTGTTTCAGCACCCCAGATCTTGTAAGGGAAGGACAGGAAAAAATGATCCATCCAGCCAGAATGTCTGAATACTACGCACCTAGTTTGCTTCCTTGCCAAGATGGGACTGACTATACCTACTTTTTTCCTGGCAGTTTTGTGTTTATGTGGTTTTTCTGTAATTTTAAAATAATTATTGCTCTTTTTTTAATAGCATCTCAGAACAAAGGTATGAAAATTTCCTCCTGTCTATAAATGCTCACTGGTGTATTGTCTCAAGGATGGCAAACACAGTATTACTGTGCATGTTGTATCACAATGCCGAGACACATTTGGCCAACAGACTGAATCCTCATGGGAATTGGCAGAAGGGTTTTCCAAAGCTCAGAATTATATGTTGAAAATAGTTGTCTGGAAGGTAAGGGTCCCCCAGAATGGACTTACAGACCGTCAGGTTTCATGTTTCCTTAAGTGACATTCGAATCCATAAAATGTTCTGGAACACTCTGATCCACATTTGATTCTCAAAAATGTTGGCTCATGGGATGAAGCTTTTTACTCCAAGGTTTTACTTGAGGCCAGCTTCTGTTTGCCTTTCCCATTTGGATAGCCTGAGTGAATCAGGTGGGCAGACTTGCACTGCAAGAGTTGGTTTGTATTTACCCTGTCAGCATAAACTCGGTGAAAACACTGGTGAGGGTGTTGGTGGTATAAGTGTCCAGCTGCTAAAATACAGATGTTGTACAGCTAAACTGGATTGATCCAGAATGGTAGTTCACTGGCAAGACTTAGCATTCTTAATGCAAAGTGAACCCTCATACTAGGGCCTCTTATACTGTAGGTTTTGTACTTTAATGAGGTAGATATTTAATCAATTTTAGGGTATACTGGTATCTGCATTTTGCATATGTTTCAAATAACAATGAAATTTATACGCAGATGAAGTAATTGAAGCATAGCCTGATTTCAGAAGGGCACACAGTCCTTACTGCAGTGTAATTTGAAGAGATTTGGGATCAATCAAAGTGTTTTAAAATTAAGAGTTTTCTGCAGCTGGGACACTCCCAAGTTGAGCTACTTTGGTTTCAGTTTATAGCACAACTTTTTTTCCCCAAGTCAAATGGTTTATTGTACCCAGGATTTCTTAACTGTCACATCTGAAAATGAAAAGTGTCTTTAAAAACTTGATATTCTGTAGAGATCTAAACCTGCACTGAGCTGTGTGACCCAAACATACCCTGAACTTTAATGGCAACAAGTTTAAAATTTAAATCCAGGTCCACATTTCATATGAGTTCCTATCCTTGTGTGTCAGAATTTGAACACAATATTCAGCTAAAATATCTTGGAATTTGCCTTTACTTAACTGCTCTCACATCAGTTAGAGCTCTGGCAATCATTTATTGCCTCCAAATAACAATTATTTATTGCGTCTAATATCATGCCTTAAGCATGATCTTAGCTATTGTTTAGCAAATAACCCTTATTCTTATGGTGGTCCGTACCACACTGTTTTATATCTCTGCCTGCAAACTCTGGAGTAGTTGACATTCTGATATGAATTCTTATAAATAAACCATTACCAGATTTTCATGATGTTGCTTTACAAATCCTCTTACTTTTGTAGCGAGTGTATTTTCAAACTTTCTCTGCTGAGAGTGCATTATTAAGTTATTTGCTGAGGTCCAATTTCTGATACATTTTCTTGCAGTAAGTAACACCATGTTTTGTGGGGAGTTCCCTGTGGAATAGGAGCTATTCATTCTGGGGATAAAAGAAGCAGACTTTGGCCATCAAGATCTGATCCAACGGCCACTGAGTACAGTGGAGGTCTCTCATTGCTTAGCAGGGCTTTGTGTGTGGTTGAAGAATAGGACGATCAAGTCAGTCATCAGGAGTAAGGACTAAGACAAATTGCATTTAACGGTAGTTAAACAGTTTGTTTAACTGTGTCTTAGAATGATGTAGATTGTTTCTGTGCTGGATTCTGAATTTTATAGCTAACAATTAACTTAGAATCCTTCTACTAACAAAGCCTCCTCTAGCTCAAAGATGAGTCTTAAATTCATTGCTCTAATATTCATAGGTGGGTTTAATGAAAAAATTCTATTAGTCTAATATAGGCCAATACTCCAATATATTTTCAGGCTCATTTTATTGCTTTTATTAATAGATACATTTAAAGGATATTTTGTTTATAGCTGGGGAAAGAAAAAAAGGCAGTAGAAGCATCTTAGTAGAAATAAAAAGCAAAATGAAGTGCCACAAGTGGGTAGAATGTAGAACACCATGTTAAGTTATAAGCAGCAGTTACTTACACGGGAGTAATTACAGGATTGGGTCCTGCAGTATAGATTTGATAACAGACATATACAAATAAAACTATATTGAAAGAATTACATTGAACAGGAAAGCATAGTTTAGTTTTAATGATACTTTCAGTAATTTGGAAGCAAAAACTTCAAATGTTTCAGGGTTTTTTTTTGCAAGTTTTAACATAGTTTTCTATTAAAGTGTTCTTTCTCATTTGAAATAAGTTATTTGACCTCCTTCCTATTAATTCAAACTGTTGTTAAGCAGTGTTTCTTTAGGAAAATCTTAAAATAAGCTATGAGCCATATTTTTCAGAATGCCATCTCTTTCAGAGTGCACTGTTGAATGGAGTCTTGTTAGATAAAGGGTGCACATTTTCAAAATTCCTTCAAAAAGAGTTTATTTTAGGATTACGTGTGCAATTGGAAATAAATTCTGATATATTTAGATCTTGATTAGAAGTAAGAATAAGTATCAAGTTCTCTAATGGGATGTACCAGCTGGCAGCTAGCATGACACTGTGCTTATCACTATTTCTTTCTTTCCCTGGTGTTATTATTTATTTAGTTTTTCTCCCTCACCTTCTTACACAGACCATGAGTGGGAGCTCACAGTGTAACAATACAGGTTATACTGCAGAGCAGGTGCAAGCCAGACTGGTGGTGGGGTGAATGGCTTTGCACCACTGCTTCTATTCCCTCCCTTCTGCCCACTGAGCGGTGTATTTAGACCTGTGGTGGTCCGGCACCCTCTCCTGTCTGTCCAGAATAGACAGATACTTTTTTTTGAGCCCTTCTGTGCTGCTGGAATAGCACAAAGGGGCTAGAAAAGGGATGGAATGAGGGCCGCTCCTCTCTGGATAGTTCACTAAACCTTCCAGTTCCTGATGTGCTGGTGGCTGTAGTTTAGAAGTACTTGCCATGAGCAAAATTCTCTTTTAGAATACTAATTGCAGGGTAAATTACCGTGTACTTAAGTAGGGAAAAAGTCCAAACAAAACCACAACAAATTGTTTAGCAAAATAAATATTTTGAAAAGTGATCTAAATTGTCGCCTTTTATACAACATTAATGAAGTTATGTAGTGAACATAAAACAAATTATGAAGTCCGTTCAATTTTAAAAAGGAACAGAGAAAAGCTTTTGCTCATGTGAAATATCTGACAGCAGCTACCTATCATGCAGATGAGGAAGACAAAGGCTAGGGATGCAATGTGCTTTACTACAGAAGATTCTTTGTGTTTTGTCTTTTATATCAATAAATGAAAACAGAATTTTGTGGTTAGAATATGGCTTTAAGTGCATAGATAAGAGCCCAAGTAAATACTAGCACTCCTCCATTCCTGAGGGAAGTTGGTGGCCTGCCCGTATAATTTGCTGATAAAGTCCCATCTGTTAAAACAAAGTACTGCAGCACTAGTAATAAATTTCAGGCAAAGACCATGAGAGGTTATTTTGCATGACAGTCTTTGCTGAGCTTTATTTTAAACCAGGAAAAGTATTTGAAACTGAAATAAAGATTATAATATTGGCTTTAAGTTAGCTTTACACTTTTACAGGGCAAATGAGAAATCCCGCTTCACTTTCTTTCACTGGTAAACAGTGTTGCATGATAAACTGTTAGGAGAATAAAGTCATAAGGAAAACTCTGCTTCACAAGTGACATACGTAGAAAAACAGCAGATGTCTGATGAAGTAAAGAACCAACTTATTGCCAAGTCTTTGGAAAACAAAATTAATTTCCTTTCGTCTTTGATAATGATGATGTAATGTAGTTAATAGGAAGAGCCTGCCATGCTCATGGAGTTATTAAAGAAGAAATGTTAGACTTGCAGCAGGTCAGAAATACGGGTTTACTTACCAGTGCCATTTCCATGAGAGTATTTATAGATGTGGAGGAAAAAGAAAGACGATAATGATGTACAATGTTGCTTTTTGTCTTATTTGAAGCACAAGAGATGTGTAATGAAACAAAACTCATGAATGTCCTCCTAATGAGTTCAGAATTCTGGTTGTTCAGCACAAAGAAGACAACTCTTCTTGGTAGGCAACTTTTTTCTGTTGTGATCTTACTTCAAAGAAAAAGTAAATATTTTTCTAGAGTGAAATTAAAAAAATTAATAACTTGATTTCTGTTTTTCCCTGATGAGGGTTAAACCAAGTGAAGGTAGTGGATAAGTGGACATGGCCTTGGCTGTTTTACTGGGGAGAAAATACCTCAACAACAAGAACAACAGAATAAAGGAGAGTGTGTTTTTCTTCATTTTCAAACACTTAATTTTGCCTCTTTGATTTTAACAAAAATAGTGTGGTAAATAGGTGTAATGCTATATTTGCAATATCTCCTGTAGTCACTAGATGTCCCTGCATGCTGTTGCAGTAACTGGTAGGGTGTGGTTCCTGGTAAACAAAAAAGGTAAAGCTAAAACTCAAGGAGGGCAGATTACTTGAGGGTATGTGGGAAGCTGTCGTGTTTTTTGTGAATTTTGTGTGCACTTAAATGGTGGAGGACGTAGTGCTGGAATGTACTGTACTTTTACTATAGATACCGAATGAAAATTAGATTTGTTCATGGAAACTTTTGAGGAGCTACTTACTGGAATGGTTGAAGCAGTCAAACATGGTTTGGCAAAGCATTGGAGACTCAGTCTCCTCCCCAGTGATAAATATTAAAAGTACATAAAGCTGGTAGTTAAAATTGGAGTTTCATTGCTGAGACATGAGGATAACAGCAATATACATACATACATGTGTGTATACATACACCTGTGTGTAAATGTATATATATGGGAGAGATCCCACAGTCCCACAGTCATAACTAATGTTGGTTTTAATAATGTCCATGATAAAAATCTTGACAGTGAAGTTTTATATTCTACAGCAGGTTTTATATTATGTGGCAAGGCTGGGAGAAGTATCTAATTAACGAGAAACCTAATGTTGACCTGTCATGTGGAGGATTTGCATCTATTTCTAAAGTTTTCCCCTTTGAGTACAAAATGCACACATTTTGGTAAATCTGACTGCTAAATTCTACCCTGGTGTGAATAAACACAACGCTGTTGCTATCACTGGAGTCTTGTTCTCATGCAGGTTATAGAACTGGCTTTTGTCTTTCTAGTAACTACACATTTGCTACACATGGAAGCCAGGACTCATGTTTTGGAAGGTTAGCTTTGAGGAGAAGTGGGACAGATATGCTATCATCTAAGCGATTTCACTTGTGAGGACAGCCATTGGGCTTTCTGAACAGTGTTACGTGCCTTCACTTTATAGATCGTTCTTTTCCACCATTAAAGATTCAACAGGTTAGTGCAAATCACAGATACAGAAAGTAGAGCAAAACACTGCAGAAGTGATTGTGGTTTCCAATTAACAAGTGAAAAATAGTGCCAGAATTTAGTGCAAAATACCAAACATAACTCTCAAGAGAAAAAGAACATGTGACTGAAACAGTTACTTCAGCTGAAACATATGGATGGGGACTACTAAACTGCTTTTATTGTTACAATTTTATTTTTTGCATATATAGCTAAAAGTTTATGGATATTTACTTTAGCATTAGACTGCCCTATTCCCTATTTAACTTGCCACAGGTTGTTATAAAAAGAAAATGATTTTGAGTTTTTTGAATACCTACAAAATTGCTATGGTTATTAAAGCACACGCAAGCTGATAGACTGCATGCTTATTAAGCTTGGATATTCAGCCCTTTAGAGCCCACCTGCCAATGAATTTTTCACTCCAAAAGAATCAGCTAAAGTTCAACAAATTAATTTTGCAGTGGGTTGCTCATGCAGAGGTGAGACCTGCTAGTATGCCATCAGAATGTTGAAAGCAATCTCAGTTCGCTTCACTAAATGGGGGTTTCAGAGGTGAATTATATTGATGTGGCGGACTCAAGCAAGTTCCTTGTCCTGGAAAGCTGCTTTTCTGCCTGTGGAATCTCTGATCTCTTAACTCTTTAGGAAATGAAAATTTGAAGGTTCTCTGTCATGTACCTGATAAATCCAAACCTCTCTGTCCCCCTACCTCCCCTCCCACAAATACTCTACCGTGGGTAAAAGAATAATTTCTATTGTGTGGTATTTGTTTAGATTAGGAGAACCATGGCTATCCAGCTGGAACAATGGCTCATAAAGTAAAACTAATCCTTTGAAATTCTTGCATTTAGTACATGTTTGTTCTAATTTCAACGGGATAACTAATTTTTTTTTATTGTGCTAATGGGCTGTTATGCATATGTGGAAGCCATTTACTGCATGCCCTAGATGGAAACAGACTCATATTTCAACTTTGAATATTTAACACTTAATAAGGTAGCCACCTGCTTTTAAAGTTATTCCAACATATTTGAATGGCCTTTACTGCTTATTGTGAATACCAGGGTTATTTTTGATCTCCTGTAATGAAACAAATAACCAAACCAATTTAAGCACTAAATAAAAAAAAAATTCGAGCCCCTCTATTTTTCAGAAAATCAAACAACTTTATAATAGCACCTTATAAATCACTTAGAAAGAGTTCTGTAACTTTAAAAGCCGGGCCTGCATATAGTGAATGTTTGTTCTTCTCAACATGACGCAGTGAAACCACTGAGTGCATAGCGGGGTGAGGGCAGGTGCTGAGCTCTGATCACCACCCAGCACTGCCTGTTCTCTTCAACCCTGACCAAAGCTGTCTGGAGCATTCCTGTTGAAACCTCAAACCAGGAGAAATGATTCTGTGCATCTGTTCCACTTTGCCCCCAAATTTTGTCATGGCTCATGAACCTGCATCTGGGGAGTATGAAGTACAAGCCAGAAATTGGCAGGGAGGTATTGCAAATGTGGCTTGAAGCCACGTACTTACTCCTCACTGGAGCTGGCTGCTCAGGACTTCAAACAGCTTGAGAAGTCGTCTAATTTACAAGGGTTGGCATTGCTGCAGGGACAGAATTAGGACTGTGTGGTGGTTTGTGTGGGGGAAGTTGTTACCTTAAGTCAGCGTTTCCTGTTTCTCTAGTTTTTGCTGTTTAATTTTGATGATGAGTATACAGGACAAGAACATGATTAATAACATATTATCAAGCTCCAAGATGTCAGCCTTTGTCATGCAGTGCCAGCAAGGCTGGGGACTACTAAGGTGAGTTTTCCTTCTGGAAATAGCAACCCTATTGCCATTCCCCAGTGCAGTCAGCTTGCCAGGTTAGCACTTTGTTGTCCACTTAACTGCTTTGCTTCTGGTGACTATCTGCAAAAAACCCTCACTTCCTTCCAGTTTCAAAGCATAGCAGTGCATTGGTTGTGTATACGTGGGGAGAAAATTTAACAGAGGGAGGGCTCACTTTGGTTTGCTGTCTATTGGGTGGGTTGAGCTGTGCATTGTTGCTATGGAAAGAGAGGTTTAGGATGGGCTTGGGCAGGAAGGTGGAAATGCTTATGGCAGCCTTGGCTACAGCAGAAGATGTTCTACCACCTGGCAGCTCTATTTCCAGGTCAATAATTCTCATTTTAATGTCAGCCATTGCAGTATTTCTGAGAAAGGAACTCTGGAGGAGGTAGTGGTCTTTTAGACCGTTTCTCTTTAGGCCATTTGGTCTCTTGAAAATAAGGGTGAGAATTTAAGAGAGTAGTTTATGGTGAGCTGGTGTAATAGCAAGGAAACAACCTGCTTGCACTTACTGTGGGTAGGAAGGTATGCTGCAGCTTTTGGTACCAGCTGGAGGTTTCTTGGTGCTGACACTCGAAGTCTAAATGGACTGAAGTGCCATAGCCAGATGGGAAGTGAGGAAGGCATTTATCTCTGAGGCTGGGTCATCACATGGATGTAATGCAGACTTTTGGCTTGTCAGGGATGGTAGAAAGCATTTCTCACAGATGTTGCCGTATGAGAGCACAGTATCAATAAGGACACAAGAAGTCTTCCAGAACATTGATTCTCTTGATAATCTGCGAGCATGTGTCCTTGCTCTGAGGGAACCACAATGCTCCTTGGAGCATTTCCCTCTGCCCACAAGCCTAACCTCTGTCCTGCTGAGTCTTAGCTTTAGCCAGCTCCTGCTCTTCCACGTGCTAATCTTGGCGAGACACTGGGACAACTGAATGTCTTGTATTATCCTGGGTTGTAAACAACAGACAAAGCCATGTGTCATCTACAAGCACTCTAATCCAAACAGTGGCGTGAGCGCCTGTGCACCATTGGGAGCATTTTTGTAGTGTGTGAGGCATGCTAGGGGGACAAAGGGTGGCCAGTGTGCCAAATATCTCTAGTATAGACAAGGCTTAGACATGTGTGTTGGACAAAAGCAGAGCAGTAGTGGCAGAAGTACTTAGTAAAGCAGCTTGAGTCATTTTGGCCACTGGTAGTTTTCTCTCTTTCGATGCAGATAAGTAAAGAGAATAATGTTTTTTAAGAGAATGGTTCCCCTTTGAGGGAGCTGGTGTATGTCAGAAAAGACTGGTAGCAGGGAGGGACTGTCAGGAGTCGTTGACAATGTTAGCATAAAAAGACTTTTGCTGCTTTGTGATGTTCTTTTGTTTAAACTTGCTGTTGTTGTATAAAACTCAGAATTGTTGTGAAAAAATAATTTTTTGTGATGTTGGCATTTGCTTTCTGCTTCTGGAGTGAACCAGAAGTTTTCTGAAGCAGATGAGTTATGTCAACTCATGGGTCGTACTTAGCCTTTTTACCCTTAAAATGAAAAAGATTGAAATCTGGGTTTTGTACAGCAGACGTTACTAAAACAAGGAGAAAACTTGGTTCTTTTCCTGGGTTATGGAAGTAATCTGATATGCAATATTTAGGAATTTATTTCACTGCTGTGCCTTTCTTTAACCATCTGTAAAATGGGAATGATACTGGCTCTGTTATATCAGGTGTTTTAGGATGTATGGGACAAACGAGCCAGGGAACAAGTCAGAAGCCGATTGTATTGGAGTATCTTTCAAAACCCTGAATTTGACAAAATCCAAACTGTATAAGGATCTGTCATCCTCTTTCATTCCCAGTGTCAACCCCCTACAGAATAATTTGAAATTCTGTTTTCATTTGGAATATGTGCTTTTTATAAACTAGCAACATTCTAGCAACGGGCTGAACACATCTTCACCAGTAAGAGCTTTTTTCTTGTAAGGGCGAAGAATGTTCAGATTCTGTAGCATTAGCTGTCACTTATTTTATTTTTAAACAACTCATCCCTGTCTGTAATAGGGAACAAATTCTTGAGCGGCATGACAGTACGTATTTTCAGTATATTCATCTTCCCAGAGAAGACATAGCTTGAGCTTTTTAAAGCAAGAGCATACAACGTGTATTTGCAGTTTTTAATAGCCCTTGTGTGCCCCATTTTCACACGGCAGCATAGGTAGTTATCTCCCTCTTTCTTTTGTGAGTCACACAGAAAGCACAAAGCAAACCTCATGTTGGGCAGTGAATGTTTTTGTGTAGGATCAGCAAGCTGTAGCTTGCTCTCCTGTTGATAGGGCACAGAGCAAAACAGGTGACCTGGTATCCTGCTACTTGCCTTTGCTTGGTGGCAGGATTCCTCAAAAACATATATCCCAAAAGCCCATGGTTAGAGTTGGTTGAAGGGATGTGGTGCACCCGGAGATGTACATTGCATACATTATGTCTTGCTGCTTCCACTGCTGTGTCTTCCTCTGCATTCTGTGAGTGCCGTAGGAGAGGACCCTAAGTGATGTGCTGCTAATGCTCTGTGTGTGTTGCGCAGGCTCTTGGTGCAGGAATGCTGACACAAACAAAAAGGAGATAACTTGGAAATTCTATTACTCCATTTATGTTATTATTGTAGTTAATGGTCTGTCAGCATTTCCATTATAAATCCCTATTTTCAAGGTTTTATAACTCAGCCGTAAAAATTCTCTCCAGGCTGAATTTGGCATGTGTGTTTTCAGCCTGAGAGCACATGTGTTGGTTTTTTTAACAAGTTTTTTTTAAAAAAAAAAATTAAACTGCATTCACAATTTTTAAGATATAGAATTGCCAAAAAAAAAAAAAAAAAGCCAACAAAAAATAGGTGATTGGTTACAGATGCTTTCTTTGCACTCATATAACTCAAAAATTGCTGAGTTATTTCAGCTGTAATTGTGGGTATGTGTAAGGTTAAAATGGTGGATTTAGTACTATTCCTTTCTTTATGGTGTTGGTATTTGACAAGTAAATAGAAAACAGACCCCAATACTGTACACACACACATATAAGCTGACCTGTGTATAAACTGACCTCCCAAACCTGCCCCATGCTCCCCTTCTCTAGGCCAGATTGTTTCAAGGTCAGCAAGGGTGGGGATGCAGGGAGTGGAGAGTGAGGGACAAAATCTTAGATTTTCGTGAGTTTCTTTTCTTTTATTCCATTGCTTCCCATAGGCTCGGGCTGGTCTGCAGTTACAGAATCCACATCAGCCAGGTGGTGTTATAAATAAAAAGTTACAATAGACACGTGTTCCCACACATTCTGAGTCTCAGCTTTGTCCGTCTGTTTACAGAGGGACTGCCCTCAGTCTGAAACTCACTCCAGAGGAGTTTACACAAAGATGAGTGTAAACCACATGTTTTACTCTGAAGCATCTGAAAGGAAAAGAAACAAGGGGAAGACCAAGAGATTATGTCTGAATTCTTTGCTGTCTGCACACACAGACTTTTCCTCCTAATCTCCCCACAATACTTGCAATTCTCCATTTATACTCATTCACCAGTGCTAGAACAGGAAAGGGTGACCGGCATTCAGATAAAGTTTTATTTCAGAATCTCAGTTCTCCCAATTAGTTTGCTTCCAAATAAATTGATTACCTCAAGAACTGACATTATAGATTATTTTTTTTTGCATGCACATAAGGTGCTTTCTTCATAATGTCTTATTGTTCATAAGAACAGAACATCACATGTCTTCCCAATAATGAACAGTTTCTTTCACACTAAGAGGAAGTGTGCAAGAAGCTGTAACTGTCCTATGCCCTAGCGATTCCTGCTGTTACTGTACTTCGGCATTGTCTAAGTGCTGGTGTCTATAAAAGTGTGTAAAATTATGATTTTGGAAACGTATAATCTGATTTTGGTTTTTAGCATCTTATCAGATAGATGATCTTTTTGTAAGTCTTCGATTCTTTAAATTTTTGCTATCCCTATTGAATTTTTTCCATGATGTTTTTAACATCCTGTGATATATAACATCCCATCATATCTTAAACATTCCTTTACATCAGTATGAAAGGTCATGTACTTGGGCTGTTTTTCATTTCATGAACATCTGGGCTTATGAGATTAACAGAACAGTATACCATTGCCTTCTTTTTGGTCTCTTTTATTAATAACTTGTGAATAACACTTGTCTTCTACCATGTGGATTATACTTCTGTTGGGACAATTTCCTCAATATAATAATGGCTGCTAGTTAACCCCTTACTCACAACTGCTGCTGTTACTAACTCATATGCATTTCTTTATATGTTCAAATGTGTAGTCATACATGTTTACATGGGGTGGGAACAGTTCATTTGCCTAAACATAAGCATCTAGCACCATTTTACATGTTGTAAGGTATCCCACCTGGTCTCCAGCTGTCACTCCAGGGAAGGCATGGGTCTCCTGTAGGTCCTCTGTTGTATCTGCCAGTGCTGTGCAGATGTCTTTGATACTGTAAAGTTATTTTCAGTGTCACTATATGCCTATGTTTATGTTAGAAACTTATTTCTATATTTGTGATGAGCACAGGCAGGAATTGGGGTCCTCCCACAGTGCAATGGGAGGACCACATGATTTCTGGTTAGCAAAACCATGAAACAGGAATGAGAGTCATTCAAAACGTGCCAGTAAAGGTTTTACCTGAGCGTGTGGTGATTTTATATTCTGCATAGACCACACAGGTAACTTAGTTACAGCCAGCCATATGGGACATGAAAGGTGATCTGAAATAATCTAAAATGCCAAAAGTAGCTTTGTTATGCATAGATATATGATCATTTTCAAGTTCTGGAAGAGCTAACACCAACATTTTGTGGTATTTCCTAGCAATGGTATAAACCTCTCATTGCTTGTTGTGTAAGGTGTGAGATAGCAGATTGTAAAGCTCTTGCTGCGGTGGGGGTCAATGATCTTCATCCAGAGATTTGGGCAGGCTGGCAGCTGGGAAAGGACAGAGAAAGAAAACATGGAGGATGGGCCTGAAGAAAAGGCTGTTCAATAGGAGTAGGGCTAGGGCCACACTACTGACTCCATGCCTTTGATAGTCTAACTCATATAAGAGGGACCTTATAGAAATTCCTGCTTCCCATCTATGATTGGCAGAGTTTTCTGTTCCCTCCATATGCCTTCTCATTCTCCATCAGATCTTTTGCTATCATCACTACCCTTGTTGCCTCTGTGCAGCCATTTTCCCAGCTCTCATGTTTATGAACAAATAAGCATTTAGGTCTTAGAGTCCACAGGTATGTCCTAATTGTAGCATTTGTCTTACAGGAAAGGCACTTATGTCAGGCTGTAACAACACTCAGTGGCCTCGTGGTTTACGGTCTCCTGCATTTCCTCCTGCTTCAGTCAGAAACTTGGGCAAACTTGTAGGAATATATAGAGGTTTTTTGCACAGAAAACTTATGCAGGTGGAAATTTCAATAATTACAGCTATCTTTTAGTGGAGTTTAACTGTCAGAAGCGTGGAGAAGTTTGTTCTATACCTGTGGTCAGAAACACACTAAACAGAACTACAGACTTGCAGATTAGAAATCTCCATAGTATGTCACCAGTCTTTTAAGCCCTTATTTCTTCTTTTGTCTGTGTATTTATTGTGTGTTTTGTGTACTGTATTCTATCTACCATAGCAGTTTCGTGGGTTTTGGCCACAAGATGGCATCTGATTTCATAATCTTCTTCTAAAATATCACTTTTATTTTTTCTGCCTTGATGGAGTAATGCCCAGTTTTCTTGCAGCAAATTATAACTTACTTTCCTTCTGCCTTAGGGAATACCTTCAGGAGCAAATGCAGTATGATTTTCCATGACATTTTTGGTCCCTGATAGTTGGAACCACCAGCAGGGGTGATGGGTGACACTTCCTGTGAATCTTCTGCTCTGTAACCCATATCCTCCATCCTTCCAGGGTGTAACTGCTGCCTCTGTTACGATTGTTGCCTGGTAAGTGAGAACTGACACAAAAGCTTTAGCTCATCTCATTTGTGAAGTGATCCAAAGTCCCTTGAAGTTGTTTGGAAAACTCTGATTGGCGTAAAGGGAACTTTGACAGGGCCCCTGCTTACAGAAAAATATCCTACAATTTCTTAATTCTAACTAAGCTGCCTAAAGTTACACATAATGTGTTTCTTTCTTCTTTCTGCTTCAGGGCATCTCTCACTCACCTGTATTTGGGGAATGAGGAGCAGTCAGATTTGAAGGATGAGCAGGCAATCTAGCAGACTCTTCTGAGCAGACTGGGAATTCTGCCTCTGCAATTGCAGGAGA
Source organism: Falco naumanni (assembly GCF_017639655.2). Lineage (NCBI taxonomy): Eukaryota > Metazoa > Chordata > Aves > Falconiformes > Falconidae > Falco > Falco naumanni. Next base: position 34,458,779 of record NC_054060.1, read on the forward strand.
AATGGGTAACTGAGATTTATTGGTGGATCAGACCTACAGAAGACCACAACAGTCATTTCTTGGAAGCTTATAGAAAGGGAGCTGGAGTAAGGCTGGATCTTAATTTGCAAATGGAGAACTAAATTATTCAAAAAAATATTGAAATTTGGCTTTGTGTGAAAACCAATGATTCAATGCAGCTAATCAATATGTTGATAACATGCTGTTTGGAAACTACTAGATGATGTGAAATAAGGCAATTTACCTTTTTCTAAGTAACTTTAGCACATAATTATGAATTATTCCAGAATGTTTTATCACAGCAGACATTCCAACAATTAAGAAGGTAGAAAGTGAAAATGGAGTTGTAGAAGAGGTTAGAGAGATTCATAGAGTTCTTTGGTGGCTTTTACACATGATTGTTTGGTTCAAATCTGGCTCAGAAACTCCACGTCCCTTTGATTGCTGGAAGTTGGTGCAGTTCAGTCAGAAGAATTACACTGTATTTGGCCTGTGTCTCATATTCCTCCCTCAATACCTGCTACTCTCTCCCACTTTCCCTCCCAGGGACAAGGCTGAACTCGGTAGATTTTAGGTGTGATGTAGTGGGGAGCTGCTATGCTCTTTCTTGTGTGCTTAAATGCTGAGCTGCTTATCCTTAATCGATGGCTATTATGCTGCTTTAGTTTTTGGAAGCAAGTGTGTAAAATCACTTTTCCGTGCATAGTCACATAGACCATATCCTCTCCATTAGACAGCCACAGAAACCATTTCCCTCTCTGTTTTTGCAACAGATTATTGAAATAGTAACTGTAGCACCTGTGTCCTTGGCTGATCAAATGAAGCAATACTAGAAGGTGCCAAATGCACTTTAATTTTTTAAAATAAAAATCCAGTAGGATTTTTCCAATCCAACTGGAGAAAGAAGCCTCAGCAGCACTGCACAGCCAGATGACCTCTGCAGCCCAACAGGAAGGGCTACAGAGGCCCTTCACACAAAGACTACAGGGTAGGAACCTCTGCCAGCCAGGATGGGAGAGTACCTGGGGATTTCAGATATGGGTGATACCAGGAGAGGAGTCAGGAACAAGGGCACAGCAAGCATGAGACTGTAGACAACAAATAGTTCAGCCTCATTGTTATTGCTGAACTGATGGATCAAGAAAAAGGGAAGATTTACTGCTGCAGTCTGGTAACGCTGCATGAAATGTAGGTGAAATGGTAGATGCTGACAAAACAGGTGAGCACCAGGCAGAGTGGTAAAGGCTGAAGCAGTGAAAAGGATTTTTAAACAGGAAGTTCAGCAAAAAATGGAACAGTTAATTATGGTCTCTGTATTGATGTGTCTCATAGCTGGGTTTTCTGATTGAAGTTTTTCTGTGTTTGGGGCAGAACTAAAGGCTTTTTGGTCTGTGGGTTTCTGAATGCCTGGTAAAGGATGAGCTTGTCACACAGGGTTTTCCTCACTGCTAAGCTCTCTCTTCTATAGTGGAGGAGAGGTATCTGTTTTTAAAAAAATTAATTTCTCTGAAGCTGCTACTGCTCAGTTCAGTCACATATGACTGAAATTAGCAAGTGTGGACTTTGTGGAGGGGACAGACAAACAGACACTGTATGAACAGAAAACCTGGCTAAACCCTCTGTTTTTCAGATGATGTTTTAACATAAACTCTCTTAACTTTATTAAGTGGCTCTTTCTATAGATACTTACCCTAGCACCTCAGAGATTTGTCTTTATACCTATAACATTCCTGGGAATCAAGGACGGGTTGCTGTCTTATTTTTCACTTGGACAACTGGAACACAGAGAAACTTTGACCGAGATCACAAAGCTATTTAAGTGTACAAATCCTAGTAGTAACTTAAGGCTCTGTAAAAATAGTCCCCTGAAGCTTCTGGATCCAAGCAGTTTGTCCAAGATCACACTGCAATTGTGTAGCAGAGGAGTGAGGATTGATTTCCTTACACACAGGTGCACTCTGGCCAACAGGTTGCCTTCCTCTTGATGGAGACCAATGCTGCACTGCACAGCAGGTTGAGGTGGGGAAGGACGTTAGTGCCAACCTGATTGCTACCGCTGCTTGCCACTGCCCTGCTGCCTGCCACAGCCACCCCAGCCATACCGAGAAGGGTGCTCCTGTGAGTCCTTTTTCAGGCTAAAGGAGCAGGCCTAGTTTAAAGGATGTAAATAGCAGGCCTTTGCTAATTTTGCATGTGATACAGTGCTTCCATTAACAATTTTCCTAGGAAACTGACAAGGCTGAAGGCTGTCCCGTTTTCCACAGGTATTGCTGGATCCAGGAGAGGATGTTTGTAGAATAAGTAACTTTGCACATTTCCATTCTGCCTGAGCCTCCTTTCAGCCCTCTGTGGTTGAAAAGTTAAGAAAAAGCTGCTGTTAGCAGAATTTGCTCTTGTGCTGAGATTTTGCTTGAGGAACTTGGTGGTATGTATTGGTGAGCTGTACTTGAAGTAATTATTTGCCTCTTGGTGCACTTGACAGTAGGAAAGCTCCTCTATTCTATGTGAATGTTAAAGAGCAGATTTTCAAACAGCATACCGCTACTCTGGAGAATATTCCAGCTAAAGATTTATTTTTTAAAAGTACTGATTCTCTTACCAAGAGGGACTGTCTTTGTTTGGTATGGAGAAGTTTCAAACTCTTCCGCTCCAGGTCTGAAGGAAAGAGAATATTGCAACAGTAAGGAGCTAAGGACAGCTATCCACCAACACCTCCATTTTCAGATTTCACATCTGGTTAAGTGCATTATTTTTGCTTTTACATATAAATCATTAGCTATTGGCTGTGGCCTGTAGGAAAAAGAGACAGCAATTTTCATATGTCTATCCATATTCTTATATAGAAAGGGAGTAATATTTTTCTAAAATACACAATATGAGTGCTTCTGTTGCATCTCTTATCTAAGTACCTCCAATTCTCTGCAAATTGTAGTCAAATTAGATGTATGTTACATGACAAGACAATTAAGAAAAGGGGAAATGTGAGATCAGCTTCTGTTTCTTTTATAAATCCAGAGGCAAGCACATATTCCTTTCCTGCTGAGCAATGAAAAGTTCCTGTTTTATTCTGATGCACTTGAAATGCAAAGTAGAACTCCAGTTTATCCATACTCTTTCTGCTAATGTGCTCAAAATGGGGTTTATTTCGCAAATATGCTTTCTCCATCAGAACTGGAGTCTTCATCTAAACAGCTTTTCCCCATCTAAGCAGGATAGTAAGTGGAGAAGGAAGTTATTCCTCTGTTAACCTCCTGCATGGCTCAGTAAAAGCTGTGGCAGTCTCTTATGTGACTCTCCTGTGTCAAATGGGAAAATCTTTTGTACCTTCATGGTTCTCACTTCTGTACTTCAGTCCCAGCCCCAAACTTCCTTCTATGTCAGCTGCTGCCTTTGTTCCCTTTGATGTACATTGTGTGATCTAGTGAGATTTGAGCTGCATATTTGTGCTTTGTTGTCTCACCTGCTCTCGTTTTGACAACTTGAAATGGACAAATGAGTCAGACAAGCAGCTTGCTGGAAAGGCTCAAACTTCAGAAACCTGCAGTACTACTGCTCATCCATAGTACAGTGACTGCTGAGGTCCTTGCCAAGGCCACATTTCCCCAGGGTCTGTGAAGCTGCCAGGAGCTCTGAAGGTACACTGAGAGCACTCCAGCAATCCTGTTTGTCTGTCCAACAGGCTTGCTGTGACAGTGACACTTTCTGCCTCCAGCGTGCTTCATGTCATCTCTCCATCTGCAACACCACCCCAAACAAGCTGCTGCAGAATCCTGTAGCTTTTTTTGGTAGGTTTTATGAAGACAGAGCAAATCTTGTATAAAGGAAAAAAGGCTTTTTGGGTGTTGGAGTGGAGTTTAATACATGTTTAATACATGAGTGGAGTTTAAACACTGCTTCTAAGTAACATTAGTTATGAGACTATTCAAGGGATGGGGATACTGGCTGCTTGGCACTATTTCTAGAAGGAGCATTTTCCACTGAGCCGGTGATTCCATAGCAGTTTAAGCCAAAATAAATTGGTGTTCTGTGGTCTAGTGCTACCCCTAACCTCTGCTTGCACATTCCCAGTCCCATCTCCTCCCCTCTCCTTTCTGTGCTGGCTCTAGCAAGCCTGTAGCTGTGGATGAGGCAGGGCTGCTCTCTGCATGCCATGGGTTTTGCAGTGTGGCAGGAAGGAACAGCAGAGGTGCTGTGTTTCTGTAATACCCAAGAAGCTAAGTCACCACCTGGCTAAAAATTCTGGGAACTTGTGGCCTGCCTTAATCAAATCCACGTGTCCAAACAGGAAGCCACTCAGTGCTGTCCTGCTTTTACATGGATAGTCTGGGATGGAGAGTGGGGAAGATACTGTTGGATTTTCCAAGTTCCACCACTAATTTACACTCTTTCCTACCTTTGGTGAAACAATTTAATTTGCAGCTGTCCAGACTGTACCATGGGGTTATCAATGCGTTTGATCCCATAGGAAACTTGCATGGTGCTACTCTGTGTGGGCCAAGACATTTGATATCTGTGGGCACAAAGTGCTCCGCCTTCTGAATTGCTATAATTGTGATTTTGTTAATTATTTGTATGTTTGCAAACACAGGGCAAAGAAGTCTTAGAAAATACCAGAAATCAAGAACTGCCACTCTGAAGTTTGTAAATCATAGAATCCGTATTAGGAGAAAATATTTTTCTGCACTGTGTCACTTTTCAGACTATGGCTGGTGCCACTTTGTCCAAATGTAAAAAATACTGGGATGAAAAGAAAAAATTGCTTATAGTTATGTTCACCCTTATTCTTTTCTTGAGGGAAAAAAAGGGATGTCATAGGGAACCCACAGAGCATCAGCCAGTCTGAGCTGTGCTGCACAGAGCTAGTTCAAAACTGAAGATACATGAGATTCAGTATAGAAAAATAAACTGATAAGAGGAGCCCAGGCCAAGCACCTCTGCTGGTCCCAGCTGTCACAGTTTATCAGGGACTGAACTCCAGACTTGGCTCTGTGACCCTCATGAGAAAAGTAGAACAGGTTATCAGTAATGAAAACACTCAGAAAAATGGTATTGTTTCATATTTAAATGCTTATGTTCTTGCACATGTGCAGTCAGTGAGTCTCCATCAGCAGCACCGTTGGAAGCCTGCTTCCTCCTCCTGCATCTGGGGTGCCAGCCTAGGAGCGAATGCGGGAGACCAGGTTGACAAAGAGTCGAGTATTATCCTGAGGATAAATGAGTTAGCCCATCACTGCAAACACTGTGCTGGCGGATTTTAGTGCAATTAGCTCCACAAATACCAAGACATGCAGTCTGCAACCAGACTAAAAGGTCTCCTAAACAATTAGGGGACCACGGCCCCATGGACCCCTGTCATGCACATTAATGTCACTAGCCTTAGCAAAGGGTATGTGTGTGCTTTGATGCCAGGGGAATCCAGAGTTTGATGGCCCCATAAACTTCATACCATTTTTGGTCCCAACTCCCACGGCTCAGTGGCATTTTATTTACTACACCTAATAACATTTAGTCAATAAACACGTACAGGTTGGAGAGAAGGTCTAGTGTGAGCTTAATTACCTCAACTCTCTGCCTTCTCTTTTGTTATGTACATCATGGATACTTGACAGCATTAACATTCCTGGAATTGTATCTGCCATCCTTTGTAAAAGGATTGAATACTACGCATTAGTTCGGGCTCGTGGGGCATTTGTGTCTCCAACAACAGCTTAATTATGGACATTGTTTACTAATCAGTATTAAATTGACAGACTATGAGGGCTAATCTGGAGATTAACACAATAGCTTGTTTTCATTTTGTTCTTCTAGCAGTTTATTGAATGCAAGATTTAAAACAAGACCCTTTTGTGAACCTTACCTTCCACATCACAGCTTCTGTGAGTGTAAAGATCTGTATATTTTCTTTCTTTAACTTCATGTTTGAGCACAAACATTTTGTTTAATATATAAGAACAATCATTAGAAAACCGTGTTGTATTGGATACTGCTGGATGTAAAAGCTATAAAGAGTGTCCTTTCTGTAGGATCAGTAGTTCACAAATCTTTAGGCTCCTTTAAGCCTTCTGTTTGTTCTGTTTCACAAGCTACACAGAGTATCATCACTCAAACAAATACCAACAGACCCCAGGCCCCAAGCAGTAATATGTGTAGTGAGAAGATCTGATGTCACTGTGTGCAAAGTTATTCAGTGAAAGCTGTGTGTGCTTCTGGACGTCTGTTTTGCTCATACAAATTATTAAACTCCCTGATAGTTTTGATTTGCCTGTGAGCTATTTCCATCATTGGCCACTAAAGCTGCCCAGAAGCTGAAGAATGTCTGTTCTGCCTAGGTGGATGTCCATTTGATTATAAGAAGTATGAAGGTTCGTTTAGGGAAGAACACACATCGTGTGAAAGAGTCTTATGTATGTTGTGTGTCTGTCCATCTTGTCTGACTGCAGCACTTGTGATTTCTAGTGGTGACAGTGATCTGGTTCCCAACATATTCACATCTCTATTCAACTCTGATTTTTCAGACTGCTGAAAATACCTTGAGTTTTGTAGTTTGCCAAACTTTGTTTATTGATGGATTACTTAGCTGGTTATGTATAAATGAATAAAAACACACTTAGTAATAACGAGATAATCTTTTTCTATGCTCTTACTTTCTGAAAGAGTGATGTAGATTAGGGGGAAGTGATGCTACACTACAGCAGCAGTGAGGGTGGTAGAGTGGATAAAACAACCAGAAACAAGCGGAAAGGGCTGTTACTACCCTCTGTCCCAGACATGGCAATTCTCATACACAGGGTTTAATGACAGTGTGGCACTCCAAATTACATTATGGAGCTGCAGTCATTTTACTTGTGGCAAGAAAAGATGGCAAATGTTTTTGCACTGAAATGCCCAGCAGAATGTCTCCAAAGTCAGTGCTCTTCTGGTCCATGCACTCCTCATGCTGGAAGTAATTAGTATAAAAGCCCTAATCTTTTTTTGCATCCGAGCCACGCGGTATAATCCAGCCTTTCAGAAGGATAAGTCAGTATTTCTGAGCTCACTTGGATTTAATGTAAACAATAAAGGGCTAATTCAATAAAATGGCTTTGACCCATCAAAATCTACTTTCAGGAGCTGTACTGTAGGCTAGGAGCCCACATGGTGTGTTGTGCGTGCAGAAATCTTCAAACCTGCCTGTTTGGAGAATAGCTGACAATGCAGATGTACCGGCTCTAAGAAGAGCCAGTTGTTAGAGATTTTGTACCTTGCTTTTTGGGGTCATATGCCTTAATTCTTAGAGAACTTGTTTGTCAAATATGATATGACAGCTCTTCTGATTTATTCACAGGTCTTAGAAAAAACAAAGGAAGACAAGGAAAGGAAAAACAAACAGAAAGAAAATTAGCTGGGACAAAAAATGTAACTTTTTCTTCATTTTTTTAACTTTTTTTGTTTGAGATTCTTCAGAGGAGTGTAGCTTTCAGGAAACATTGAATATTCCTACTGATCTGTCTCCTGAAAAAAGGAAAAATCACAAGAACGCTGTTAAAAATTAAGACATCCAAATGTAGTTGTTGGCTTCTGAAAATTGAAGTTAGAGTTTTCCAAACATCTCAGCTCACAGACTCTGAAAGGTCTCCCGGAGGAGGTGTAGTGTGGCAAATAGGCTGTCTTTTATTGTTATGCTGCTGACTCATTAAAAATTGTCTGTTGATCACAGGTTGAAAGTCAATGATGTAAATGATTGGTTATTGTAGCAAAGTCAGGTTTTACTTCAGTTTTGCTTTTTCTTCTTGCTGCTTATTTACTCAAAGGGTTATTTTACATAGGAGCAGCAGGGTTTTATAAAGGGATTCATATTGGCTTCATGCATGTGAATGTACATCCATAAACCATATATTTTAACTATTGTTTGCAAAGGTTAACAACTCTGGTCTCTTGATCTACCTTTTTTGCAGTTGCTTGTATTCAAGTCCTTTTTAAGCAGCAGTCTTGAAAGGGTGAGCAGTAGAATGTTTTCATGGGACTCTTGGGAAGCTGATAAAGTTTGCTAGTTAATCCAATAAAGCTAAGTCTGTTGCATCAGACCACATCAGTCAGATCAGTTTACACTCTGGCTTTTAAAGCAGGTCTTTGTTTATTTTCTTAAAAAAGTACCTGCTACCTGTACATAGGCTCTCAGGGCAGAAGGGACCACCCCACTGATCATCTATTTCCAACCTCCTGTTTCTGTAGCCATATGGTGTTTTCTGGAAGCTGTATGGAAGCATTAAATTAGAATTATATCTGGTCTTGCTTAAAGGCTAAGAAGAACAAAGTCAGCCAAATCCTGTACTAAGATGTTCCGATATTTAATAATGCTTATTACAAGAAAATGACTTTTTATTTTAGTGTTGAATTCACCTGTCTCCATTCAGCCACAGGATTTTGTTCTACTTTTGTTAGATCAGGAAGTTCCTGGTTGTCAGGTCTCTTCTCCGTTTTTTTTATTGTGCTCAATATTTTTTTGTATTAAGGTCAATGGACTGAACTCCTTAGGCTTCACACTACAAGCTTTCCTTTTCAATATATGAATGTTTTTTGTGTCCCTTCTTTCAATACTTGAGGAATATTCCAACCTCCTTCAAAGTATGGGCATCTAACCAGCTACTCTAATAGATGTCTCATCTGTGTACAGAGGCAGTGTTGCATCTCTGCTTCCACTTCCTAGACATCTTATGATCAAATGAACTATTTTTTTGCCACAGCATCTCAGAGGTTTGTGTTTGTCCATTGTCCCTTGAATCCTTACTGCTTTCCAAGTCAATCTCCCATCCTGATGGCAAAACCTACATGTTCTGTTTCAATGTGTACTGTAACAGCCAAGCGATCCATCCACGATAATACAGTTTTTCTTTCTGTCCATTACAGACAGAAGCTTGAAAGTGGATTAATTGCATACCCTGATCACAATGGAATAGATGCATGTTATTGCTCACTTACGCATTTGGAAGCATTCAGGCTTGTGTGTTTCTGTATGATCTCTGACAACCAAATGGGTAAGTGTCTTTGCAAAAAGTCTAGTGCGCTGTTTTCTTGTTCCTTTACAGAAGGAGATGGAACCACTGATTTTAACATTCAGGTTAAGTGACTTATCCCCAATTTTCAACCATATAATTATTTCTTCCTTAGGAAGAGAAGAAAATAAAAGGAGGTCTCTAACACCTCCTTTTTACTACTTCTCCTACTATTACAACACAGAAGTTTTTAAGCTTGGTCTCTCTCAAACCTTGCCACCTTAAAGTGCCTTTGGACATTGCCTTGAGGTTTAGCTGTGCCAGTTTAAGATATTATTATCCTCAGCTATTCTTCATCACCAGAATGTAAAGATACCTTCTTCCCCAGCTCTTCAAAAATCAGCCACATTAAATCAAAGTGTGTTTCCACAACAGTTTTAGTTTCTCCAGACTAGAACTCCCTCAGCATCACACTCACCCCTGCTTTTCTTACTCCCTTCTTCCCACAAACTTAGTAGTCATCAAACTGTAGTGAGGCAGCTTGGAAAAGGCAAAACCATTGATAATTACTCACTTTTTCTTAGGGTTGAGATGCAATCACATTAGGTTCCTTTTATAATTTAGGGAGAAATCTCGAGAGAGTAATTCAGACCACCTAAATTCTGATTTTCTTTCTCTCCTTTTAGGAAGTCTGAGGATAAAGTTCTGTGTTATGATTGAGCTGATCTAACATCTTGCCCTTCTGTTGAAAGATGTGTTTATGCTCCTCCTTACTGTTATACAATCCTGTCACTCTTTTTCAGTAGCTAAGTAGTCTTGTGTAACTGCACCCTAAACCAGCCCACCATACAGGTAGATGAGCACCAGACAGGGCACAAGAGAGAGAAAGCAGGAGAGTGAACCAGCCTTTTTAGTGTCAGTTTACTGTTACATTGGCTTAGAGGTACCATTTGACCATGTCCTGAAATTGCTGCTAATCTGACTGGTTCAGAATGATGTCTGCATTACGCAGTGGCTGATCTCTAGCTGGCTGAGCTGTGGTTTTGTAACCTGCAGCAAAGGAGCAGTGACATACTGTTTGGCTAGATAATGCCTTGAATCAGGGTGCTATTTGCTGATTAAACCCTTGTCCAATTACATACACATTGAGACATTTGTATCGTGATTATCCCATTTTCAACCTCCTTTTACACAGTTTGGTAAGGGATTATCAGCCTGTCTTCCAGAAGTCCGTTAACCCTCTGTGTGAGACTAAACCCCTGTTCTCTGTAAAAGTTGTTCCACTGCTTAAGAAAACCTTGTCTTCTTACTTAATGAGCTAAACTTTCACTTACTGTTCTTTTCCTTGCTTGGAAACTTTTCTGAGAGGATCATGAAAAAAAATCTTTACTGCAGTCTCTCAAGAGCTCTGAGATGGTACTTGCTGTAATATCATGGATGTTGATGTGGACTGTAACCAAAGAAATCCTTCCTGAACTTGGAATCTTCCATGTTCTTTGTAATAATACGTTGCCTTCATTCCTGGAAAACTACTAGCTTTTTATTGTGTGTCTTTTGTCTCTTGGAGATCGTCTTAATCAGTTTCCTTCACGGAGTTCTCAGACGGGACTATCTATCAACTTTGGCAAGTTGAGGGTTGTTTCTTTGACCTCTGAAGTCTGTCTGGTTTGAGCCAGTGGCAGTTCTCAATCAGTTCCTCCAGCTTATTTTTGCAAGGCAGTCTCTTCCTATGTCTGCAGTGTCAGGTACAATTAAATATACCCAGGGGTAAAGATTTTGGGCTTCCTCCTTGCTGTGACATGTTTTCAGTCACCTTTATTTCCTTGCCTATGCTTTTTATGTGATTCCTCTGGGAGCGTGTGTGGGGAGTCCTTGTGGAGTGATTTGGACTTGTCTGTTGAGGAAAGATGTTTCTCTTAGCCACAAACTTTCTCTTCCACCTGAACTATTATCTTGTACTTCATGAAGGCAAAATTATGTCTCTTTTGAGGGAAGAACTGAAATTTGGCACATCCAGTGTAGTGGCATATAGCTGATGACCCTCTGTCTGTCTGCATTGCTGATGAGAAACTGCACTACAAAGCAAAGCCTCAATCTCAACTCTGGGAATATTCTCAGAAATTCCACTGCCAGCTGTGTGCTTTTCACAGTTTGTATTCCCTCAGTACTATCCCTTTGTAAAGGGTTACAAATAAGCTCAGAAAATCAAAGTGTGAACCTACAGCACATCCTTGTACCTTGTACCAAACTACTCAAGCATCCTAAAAGCAATCACAGAAACACCAAAATACCCTGAGAGTGTGGGCTTTACACAATCTTCTACGTGATACTCGAAGGCAGGGGTTTCGTGGAACCCAGCCTGCTGCCAGGTCAGACCAGGACTCCTTAATTGTGACTGCATCTATTACTGTTCACCATTAGGAGTCAGGGGTTGATAACTTGGTTTTAAGTGGACAGGCCCATATGCCAGCCTTTCATGCTTTTCTCAAAGCTGTATTTGTGCCCAGATGGAGTCAAATCTGTTTCAATTACTGCCAGTCATAAAGGTGCAAATAGAATCAGGGTTTTTATTGGACTTCCCTACCATAGCTCCACCTTGTGCTTCAGCAAAGGAAGCATTAAGAGGAAAGTAATTGGCCTGCGTTAATTAGAGACTTCTGCTTTTCCCAGTGACAGGCAGACCAGTTGGTAATTACAATGCATCAGTAACCCCCCACTTGCCTCCAGTGCTGCTGCTTGGTGAGCTAATGAGGAAGAGAGAACGAGCTGTAGTAAGAGGCTATCCTGAGTGGTTTGAAGTTTTGTAGGGGAGCATTTACTTCACTCTAAAAGTGGAGTTTGAACTATAAGGTTGGGGTTTACAACAGTAACGCTGATATGTGCTCCTAGGACACTGTGAATTACCCTCTCTTGTGACTTGAGATTAGATACGCTACTAATGCTACATTTAACTAATACACGTTGCAGCACATTCCTGTCTTTGTCAGAGTGGAAGGAGGTCTGTTCCCATTCTTTTTTTTGTGTGCAGATGACCTGCTTCCACCTCATTAGCTCTGCAGTGCTGGTTGGTGTGTTGGGAAGGATGGTCCTGAAAGATCCACCCATCTGAAAGGGGTGAAGAAAGGCAGCCCTGACAAGGCTGCCATCTCTGTTTCTTATGTGGGAATTGATTCGATGAGGGTGGAGGAGCACGCAGGGGTGCAAAGGAGCAATAAGCTCCTGTCTCCCTTGTAGGCATTTAGTGAAATGAATAAGAATGCTCCAGCTCAGATTTTTCAGATCACATGCATGCATATAATATGAAGCCATATTTTATAATCAACAGTTCAGGTCCTGATTTGAGTTAAATAGACTTCAGCTGGGGAGCTGACCTTACTGTCCCTATCACATTTGAAAATGCCAGCTGCTGAGTTATTTTAGATGTTTTCTCAAGAACACAATACACTAGATTCTATGAGCAGCCTCCTGAAGGAAGAATAAGTGTTGTCCCCTTTAGTTTTGTAGAATTATAAATTTAAAAGACTTCTAATTCTTAAAAAACCTCCTCTGTCACTGGATGAAAAATAACCCTTTCCTAAAAGCTAATATAAATAACAATCTAACCAGTCAACTAAAATGGCACACTAACATTTTGTTGGAATTCTCTGATCTACCTCAGCACTCAAAACTGATATTTGAATAAGGTGTTACTACAATTCAAAACACTTCAGTGAATTTTACCAGATACTGTGGTTTAAATATCTATATCTCTTATCTCTTCTGACACCAGTGAGATTTAAGTATATACTCAAAGGCACTACAATATTTTGCTGAACAGGGATGTTATAAAATGTGTCCTTACATTAAAAATATTCTTAAAAACCTAAATTAGGCAAATGTCATGATCAGTTAGAATTGATTTGGGCTCACTTGGTACTGTTAGGAGGGAGAAATACACATTTGGTAGAGATCCAGAGCACCAAAAGTTTCAAAGTGAAAGCAACTTCTCTTGTGTGTAAAGCAGTTAAAGTCTCAGAAAAAGAGATTTATACTGGGAATGCTGTTGGCATAGTGATAACTATCAAACTGAATGGAGTCTTGGAAAGAACAACACTTGATAACAGCTGTGTTTGCATTAAACATTTTTAGAGTTCAGTTCAGAGCAGTTCTGCACCATATATGTAGAATTTTTATGCAGAATTTGCATACAGAAAGTATGGAATGCTCTTTGCTGGGTAAATTATTTGCTTCTGCTATTTATTACGCTCCGCCCCCCATCCCCTGGGCACAAGTGGCTGCAAGGATTTGAGTTAGTAGAGAAAACAGGTGTGCCTGGTCAGAAGAGCAAAAAGCATGTATTCAAGGGAAAAGTGGGATTTTTGTTTCAAATAAGATGTATAATGCAGTCCTCCCTCTGGGTCCATCTAAACTGACCTTTTGGCAAGAATGAATTAAGGCATAGATACCATGGCCCATATTTACCTCATCTAATGGAGACACTTTAATTCTATCCTTATTAGGCAAAAGATTTAAGTACAGTCTTAAGTCAGGAACATTGTTGTACTAGACTTTCTCCTCTGAGGAAGAGAGGTTCTTTTAGATGGTACTTCAGGTCATCCATGCACAGTTCCATCTTCTCTCTCTTTAGAGAGACCAACAGGGAAATTGCATTATAAGACTGGACCAGTCTAACAGCTAGCTTTAGGTGAAAGGGTCAGTCTCACTCCTCTTCCTTGCGCTTCTTCCCAACTATAGGGACTGATTTCCTCTGTTGCAGCAGCTCTCCTGTTTGCCTGATTGCATGGTAAAAGCTGAACCAACTCATCGATCTGGAAGAAAATTACTTTTTTTCTTTGGTCAAGGCGAGCAAAACCTTTCCTGCAGGCTGAGTGAATTGCATCGGTAGTCAGGGGAGTGCCAGGGAACTCATAAAGAATACCACAATGCAAAGGATTCTTTCCTTCCAGCACAGCTCACCTCAGAAAGTTGACTGAGTTTCTGTTTCCCAAAAGGCACAATACCCCACAGCTTGTGAGTCTCACCTCATGTTATTCCTGGGTTCAGATTTGGAAGTGGAAGAATTGTGGATGTACGGCTTCTCTGGAGTTGTTCTGGCAGTGGTGTTTTTCCATGAGCCTCAAAACGACTGAAGGTGAAGCTCCCAAAGCTGTGCAATTCCTGCCTGCCTCCCTGCTCCCAGGATAGCCTAACCTGAATGTGTTGGAATTTGGCTGAAAAGCTGCAACTAGTATTCTTGTTCCTGCAAAAGGTACCTTCTAATAGTAATGACTAGAAGTGTTAAGTACCTGAATTTTGCATGTCACGTGAAAGATAGAAGTTCTGTCAGCAACCTGCCATTAATACCATTTTGGGTCACCATCTGCTCTGCAGTGATTCAGAAAGTCAGAGGCAGCTACTGGCTCAGCAGCATCACTTGCAGCAGTTTCGGTGTTCTTTGGAGCCTGCTGCCTGAAACACTGGCCTGGTTCCACCTGACCTGCATAGCAGTCATGGTTTAGCCCCAGCCGGCAACTAAACCCACACAACTGCTCACTCACTCCCCCACAGTGCGATGGTGGAGAGAACTGGAAAAGTGAGAAAACTGATGGGTTGAGATAAAGGCAGTTTAATAGGTAAAGGAAAAGCTGTGATTGCAAGCAAAGCAAGCCACGGAATCCCTTCACCACTTCCCGCCAGCAGGCAGGTGCTCAGCCATCTGCAGGAGTGCAGGGCTCCATCACATGTAACGGTGACTTGGGAAGACAAACACCAGTGTCCCCCCTTCCTTCTTCTTCCCCCAGCTCTATGCACTGAGCATGACGTCATGTGGTATGGAATATCCCTTTGGGCACTGGGGTCAGCTGCCCTGGCTGTGTCCCCTCTTAGTTTCTTGTGCCCCTCCAGCCTTCCCACTGGCAGGGCCTGAGAAGCTAAAAAGTCCTTGACTTAGTATAAACACTACCTAGCAACAGCTAAAAACATCAGCATGTTATCAACATTATTCTCATACTAAGTCCAAAACACTGCACTGTACCAGCTACTAAGAAGAAAATTAACTCTATCCCAGCTGAAACCAGGACAACAGCTCATGAAATCTGATGGAATTTCTCAAAGTTACTATGACTAACTGATTTCACCTATGTCTGTGGTCACGGCACCATTTTTATTTCCTTATGAGGGGGAGGTACAATGAGCAATAGCAGACATCGTTAATTCTTTTGGTATTTTTGCTTTTCTGATCATGGTTTAATATTTGAGAGTCTTTGAGCTGGAGATTTTTTTCCTTCTTCAGTCTTTCTGCAAAGAAAAATTATCTCAGCAGTATATTTTCTTGTAGGACAGCAAGAAGAGAGAATGGTGGAAGAAAGAAGATAGTTCTGCTATGGTTGTGCCACCTATGTATAATCTATACCCAGGTTTTAACTCCTGGTTGTTGCTTGTAAATATCTTCAACTCCTGGCTTCTGACCTGTAGCATTTAGCCTTCAGCAACTGAAAAGGCTGCTAATTCCCCACTGTCCACCCAGCCACTCAGCTGCAGGTCATGGCTCCGCAGCAGAAGCAGTAGGATGGGTGATGTGGCTTTGTGGTTACCGTTGGCAGTCTAGTGTAGGAAGAAGAGAGTACGAGTGGGGGTGACAACCGATCTGAAGCAGTGAGGAAGGACGCAGGAGGGTTTCAGCAAAAAAAATCAGCAAAAGGAACAGAAAATCCACGCAGAACCATGGGAAGTTGTCTCTATGCCTAGTGTCACCCTAGTCAGAAGAGTAGAAGACAAACACAGTACCTGTCTTCTGAACCAGAATTTGGTCTTTAATTGTCGTGGTTTAACCCCAGGTGGCAACCAAGTACCGCACAGCTGCTTGCTCACTCCTCCCCACCCAGAGGGAAGGGAAGGAGGATTGGAAAGGAAAGTAAAACTCAAGGGTTGAGATAAGAACAATTTAATAGGTAAAGCAAAAGCTGCGCATGCAAGCAAAACAAAGCAAAGCAAAGTAAGGAATTCATTCACTGCTTCCCATGGGCAGGCAGGTGTTCGGCCAACCCCAGGAAAGCAGGGCTCCATCACATGTAATGGTTACTCAGGAAGACAAACGCCATAATGCCAAACGTACCCCCCTTCCTTCTTCTTCCCTCAGTTTATATACTCAGCATGACATCATACGGTATGGAATACCTCTTTGGCTAGCTTGGGTCACCTGTCCTGGCTGTGTCCCCTCCCAATTTCCTGTGCCTCCCCAGCCCTCTGGCTGGCAGGGCCCAAGGAACTGAAAAGTCCTTGATTTAGCATAAACATCACCCAGCAACAATTAAAAACATCAGCATCCTATCACTGTTCTCACATCATAGCCAAAACACAGCGCTGTACTAACTACTAAGAAGAAAATGTTTCTTCTTTTAAAACCATTCAAGTTAAAATAGTATGAGACAAGTGGAAACCATGAACAAACATTCATGCTGGTTCTCCTGCAGGTAGTTGGTGAGGACAATGCCTGAATGTCCAGAGGTCCTTCTGTTGACTGTTCCAGTTCTCATGCACTGGAGATTCAATCAATTTTCTTTCTTTAGTCTTCCTTCAATGCCATGTAGGGTTGAGGTGGTGGTAGGTACCACTTGGGGTCTAATGTCCCTAGAGTTGTGACATTCTCTGTTCCATATGACTGAACACTGGTATATAATCAGATTTCATCTGTGGCGCAAGAGTAAACTTATCTTCCATGTTTCTCCTTTGTATGCAACCTATAAAAGGCTTCATTGTTTTAAAAGAAAGGTTCTGGGCTAAGGGAAAGCTGTGCAGTTTGGAAATGTGCTTTTTATTTTTGTTCAGGCTAAGAACAGCATTCATCTCTTAAGGCTGCATTTCACATAGAGGGAGGCAGCCTGTATTCCCATGGTTTGAAAGGGACAGAGTGTCTATGGGGTAGGACCTCCTCACTCTCAGTGTCCCCTTGTGCTTTCCAAGTGCTTAGCATTCCTTACAAATTACAGTCTTTTGTGGTACAGAATACTGTGCTATTTTAACCAATTGGAGGAGTGGTGGTGCTGGGAGGAATATAATAGGCTGAGAAGTATTTTCTTACTGTGCTAGACAGTTTGTTTAGGCTTCCATCCTGCAACAGGGTTTGAAGGCATGGACCCTTATGGCCCAGTGGGACTTCCTGTGAATAGAAGAGGTCTCCTTAAGTGTGGCCTCACATGTAAAATCCACTGTCAGCTGTAGCACCTCCATATATTTAAACTGATGAAACAGTGTAAAGGAAAGGAGCTATCAGATATAAATCCCAGAATACTGATAGGCAACTTCATTACTGAGTAGTAGGCAGGTGCTAGTGTTCATTTCAGGGAGTGGAATGATGGTTAAATGCCAGATCACTTGAATCCAATAGGAAACGTGAAAAGAACACATAAGGAAATAGCTTCTGAGATGAAAAACATTTAAGTTTACACTAGAGAGACAATAAGCAAATTATTGACTTCAAAAATCCCATTTTCAGGAGGCTGTGAAAAGTGTCAGGAGAAAGGTCCAGAGATCAAAAGGAGACAAAAATGTTAACAGATCTTCCTGAGAACAAGAATGTGCCAGCGGGAGACTTGTTAGAGCCATCTAGGGTGACAGCATGGAGGGGAGAGAGACATACATACTCTATAAGGTAATCTAAAGAAATTGCCCCTCCCTGCTTAGAGCAAAAAAGAGCTGAGAGCTGGCAGTAAGCACCAGTGAGCCCTGGGGAGCTACTAAACAGCTGTATTGCATATATTGTTTTTAAGATTTGTTTTCTCAGAATAGTTTGCTTATAAGATCTGCCCAGATTCTATAGATCTACTTTTTTCACACGGACAGTGGTAGAAAACAAATAGCATCCTTGGAGCGAAGTATTTTTAGTTAGAACATGAGTCTGTGTACAAAAATCATCTTTGGATCAAATATTATTTTTCTAACTTAAAAAAAATATTGTCTTCAACATCCAGTTTTTCAAAACTACAGTGAATTCTCACAGCTTTACCCACAATTCATGTATCCATCCATCTCTCCATCCACACAAATGCAGCATAAATTGTAAACTGAAGCATAGGTGAGTGACATTTATTTAACACCTGGTGTGGTAAGGTGCAATAGGGAGGCAGTATTGTGGAGTGATTTCAGGAATCTGTCAAGAATAAATATTATTGATAATAAATGCTGAATATGCAGCCAGCATATAAGCAGTAGGAAACAGCATTGCCTTTGTTTCTGCTGTTCTGTTTATTTCATTCCGTTTCATCCATACTAAGTCCTAACAAATATGGGATTTATTCTGAAGAAATCCCTACAGAGTTCTTTCCTTTTAGGGGAAGAGCAAGCTCCTCAGTCTTAGGGTAAGAACACTAGAGGAAGGAGAAAGTAACTGGGGGAAGAGTAGATGTTTCCCAAAGGTATGCTGATTTGGGACTTGAAAGAGGAGAATTTGCTGCAGTCTTGTGAGAAGCAAACACCCCTTGGGATAACCCAAACTACTAAACCCTCTCTTTTACACTATTAAGAAATTTCTTCCTACATTCTTAATGTACCACATTTTCTGATACGACTGATATGGGAACTTCTTTCCTCAAATGTGTCATTCCTATTACACTTCTATTCAGTAGAATTTCACTTCTCCCCTTAAAGATGCAAAGGAACACAAACAATAAGAAACATTTCTGTGTTTTGAAAGACTGGGAACTCCATTTTGTTGTATCCCAAGTAATCTAATAACATAGTAAGTCAGTTTTACCTCTGACTTTTGACAAGTTTCTTGGTGTTAAAATGTCCATTTCACCACTGTGCTACCAACATGAGCTCAAAAATCAAGACATCCATGTGCTCTGAGCTATACCTCAGCAATGGCTCTAACTCACTTCCCACCTGGCTTCGGCTGACACACGTGCACTACTAGTACAGCCAAGTGCGAAGGGCTCGGAACTGTCTCCCCATGTTTGGGCACAGTGTGGGAGAGAGCTAGGATGCCCAAAGTTAGAGGATGTGCTAACCAAAGGTTAAAAAAAATGTGGCTTGTGAGCATCTACTCATGGTTTGCAGAAGTTTGTGTGGTGTAACTGTTTTCACCTGCTAAACCACAGAGATAAATAACTTTCTAGTCTTTATTCTGCAAATTCCCTTTACTTGTCTCCAGGCATAAGTAGGAAGAGCAAAAGCTCATGCAAATACAAAATGGAGAAGAGTAGCTGCTTTTTTTAAAGATGTGTCTCACATCTGAAAAAAACCCTGAGAAACCCTGCTGTAGTCCTAATATACAGAGAGGAGGAAGCTGACTGGGGGCAGGAAGAATATTTATGCTAATGGTTCCCACCTCCTGAAGATGCTGCTTTTTTTAAAGAAGGTCTGCTTCTCTGAAGAACTGTGGAGGTGGGGAAGGATTACTTTCTTTACCACGGAAGTCTGTAAGGCCCAGCCATATTACTCAGATAGCTGGCAAGAAAGCATGCTCTTAAAGATCACTTCTGTTGAACTTGATAGGAACTGTGTCACTGACTTCTGTGGGACCTAGATCAGGCCCTAATCTGTTAAACAAATAACAGTGACATGACTGTTTTCCCTCCTGGCCCCCTACTTTTGGCTATTCTGCCCACCACAGTGTTTATACTTTCTCAAGCTGGGCTGGTTTGATTGCAGCAGCACAGACAGTGTACGCCTCTGACCCAGGGAGCTCTTGCAGCAGAGAGAAAGCATTGTGCTGCAGCTTTTTGCTTGGGTAGCTCCTCCAATTATTAAGGGAATAGCCTCAAAGAATCTAAGGAATCACAGATATTCTGGGGGGAAAAAATCGGTTGGCTGAAAGTAACTGTGTAGAAAAAGAATGAACTAGCATCTTGATTCAACATGTCTGTTGTATCAATCATTTACTCTGAGTGGGTAGCAAAGATATGATCTAATAGGTGCAGGATTCTTATTTCCTGTTAGAAGCTGAGCATACCTTTTGTGTGAAATCAGAACGTTTTTATTTTGGTTTATTCACCAAATACTTTTATCAGCTAATCTCTGTGGTAATGTGGCAAAAAGCATTTAGGTCATTATGCTTCAGACTATATAAATCTCTTTTAAGATCTAGCTCTTTTATAAGGCTTTATAGCATATATTCTCCAAAACTTTCAAGTCTTCAGCTTTCTAGCAATGTGCTCATTTTCTCTCTGTGTTGCCCACGCTTCGGTTCATAGGTATAAAAGTTATTCTTTCCCTTTGAGAAAATGCTAGTGTATGTACAATTAATGATAATGCAATCATCCTCAGAGTTTACTTCTCTCACATCCAAGAAAAAAAGATGAATTAGAATAAAATGAGAAGTGCCATCACCTGCTCTGGAAATCAGTGGTGTACTCACAGTGATAAGCAGCTGGCTCAATATCCATATTGATATTTAGGCATCTAACTACCCATGGATTTCACAGGGAATTCAGACACTTAATTAGTGTTTAGTTTGAATATCTCTGTGCACCTGGCTCTATGCCTGGTATGAAGTGTTAGCAGGATCAGCCTCCTCAGCTCATATGCTCAAATCTGCCATGATCCTTCTGTAGGCCAGCCGATGGGCTCCCCAGCGACTTCAGTGGAGTCAGGAGAGCTTGGAGGCTGCTCCTGTGGAGCTTGTTTTAGAATCTGAGTCTAAGTTTTATGATGAATGAGGAGATTTCCATCTTTTTTTTTTTTTTTGTCTGTGTGGTGATTTCTTTGCCTCTAAGGTATCACAGAGGCAAAAGAAGTAATTGGAATAGGTTAGCAAAACACAAGACACAAGCAAGTAATTGTTTCAGTAATCAACTTTAAAAGGCTGGGACACTGAGTTTCCTTCAAGACTGGTTCCTTTCTCTTCCCTGGATTTAGAACCAGTTAGTGTTATCCGTAGGCAGCGCAGACATTGTTAGGACAGTGTAAACGTTTCCACTGCGACAGGTTTGGAGTGACTAGCCTTGCACAAGAGGCAAAATTGTAGCTAATATATCCCAAGCAGGATCCAAATAACTCTTAATGCCAAGCCATGACCTTGCATTTGCTTGTATTACAAGATGTGCAAATAGACGAATGAACTCCACCTACCAAACAGTCCAGATCAAACTGAAGAATTGATATATCCTTGTTGGTATTCTTTCATTTACCCAGCTTTGTGTCATCTGCAACCTTCATCAGTAGCAATACTGTCTCTTCCTCAGAATTCTGGAATATTACTGAATGGTCCTGTCTACAGTGAGATACCTGTGCTATGCCTCTTGGAGCTCCCAGACTATGTTCTTTGCACCTTTGGACTTGGTTTTCCTTATGGAGCTGTTTCTTGGCCATGTTCAAGCCATAGCCTGTGTGCTGAATCAGTTTTTATAAAGTAGTATTGTAAACTTGACATTTTGTGAAGTGTGTCCTGTGGATTTTTTTGATTTATTGTCAGCTCCACTACTTTTAACCAAACAAGTTTATAATAATGAAAACTTTTAAAGCATTTAAGACTTGTATTCTATTGGATTCATCAAGAGGATTGATACTATCTGGGTTGTGAGCCTTTGGATTTGCAACTGATCGCATCCCATCACATCCTTGTAATAGTCTTATCTGGAACTGATGCTGTGTTGACCCTTTTGTAGTTATCCACAGTTCCCTAATTTAATAGAAATGTTGGTACATAAATTATTTTCTCAAAATCCCCTGCTTGTGCAATATTTCTTAAATAAAACTCTTCAGAACTCTTTAAGTGTAAATTATTTCATATCTGAATCCAGGCATAAGATAGTATGATAGTAAGTGCTATCAGGAACACCCAGGGAGGGGGCGAGCACATGCATATTCATAAATCCATCATGTAACAGTAGGCATTATACTCATGGAATGTGTTTGTGGATTCAGCACTGGGTTCTGGGCTGAAACCATGGGCTGGCTATGTCCTCTCTAGGTTGTTTTGAGGGCTGTAACAAGCCCTGTGGTAATTGAAAGGGTATCAGGGAACTACCTTCATGTGTAATAACCCTGTGTAATCTACTGTTTTCTGCTCCACATCCAGAACTCAGAATATATATGTCCAGCAGAAGATATTATGGCCTTGACCTGCTTCTACCAGGCTTCCCTCCTGGTATCATGGCTTGAAAAGGACTATGCATAAGACTGATAAAGTCCACACCAAAGCGGGGCTTTTTTAAAATGCCTCCAAGGCTTGGAAACTGAAGATAGCCATGAGGTAAGAGGCTATAGCTGAGAAAATTATTTCCTATATTTTCTTTGTACTGTATCAGTGTTTACTAGCTCATCCTTTGTATTTTGAGACTTAGAAGTTCAACTGTTTTGCTGGTTAGCGCTTTCAGCAGATGGTAAGAAACCAAACTGCAGATTAATCTCCAGACAATTAACGTACATTTCTAGAGGAGACAACTGAGAGAAAGGTGCGCTATCTTTATTAAGAAAAAAAGGAAAAACCCACTCTACGATTACTTTTCAAGACAAACATTTAGGCAATTTGCCAGAGAAAAATAAAATGCTGTCCATCATCTGCAATGTGCATCTTCCTCTTGCAGCTTGTCCCAGTGACTTTCAAGACTTCAGGTAAAACCTAGAAAAAGTTGTATTTCAAGGAATAGCCCTGGAAAGCTTTGATTCATTGCTTGTTTTCAAGATTTGTGAGATGTACTGTAATTGCATATGTTATTACTCTTGCAATATTTTGTATTACGTTACTGCATGTTTATAGACCAAAACTTTATAGACAGATAGAAAGCAGCCTGAGAAGGAGGGGAGACATAAATCAAGGTATAAAACTGCCCTGAATAATATTTTATGCTTCACTATATTGACCTGGAATTACAGGATAAAGACATTTTCCACTGGTGCACTGTTCTTTTCTTGCTTTCTCTGTGTGTCTGTTTCAGGCTTGTTGGAGTTCTTCATTAAATCCAGAATCTGTATCAAATGAGCTGTAGTATGCTGCAGCACATAAAGGTTTCAAAGCAACAATTACTCTATTATTTCAGCAGGGATTACCTGTTTGAAATGAAACCCACACTGAATCCTTTCTGACCTGGTCCTCATTGTGATACTGATAACAAGCCACACTTTCCAGTCTTTATCTTACCTCCTACAGGGTAATCTTTTCTTCTGGAGCTTAATTCTGCTAATAGCACCCTTGACTGGTTGCCAGACAACAAACACAAGCAGGTGAAAAATGAATGGCTCCCGTCTGACCGCTGATAACTGCTAGAGACTTTTTATTCTCCAAATTCCCTCCAAAATATACAAGTTGACTGGTGGACAATCAATTACATTCCTTGTATGCTTCTCTCTCCTTCAGATTGGTTATGCTTTGAAAGATTGTGATGATCTTTTCTACAGTTTCAGATTCTTTTTTTTCCCCCTCCCCGAAACAACAGTAAATAGTAATTCCAGATGGTAGAAATTACTTTTAAATTAAAGCAGGTAATACAGGGAATGTATGCTTATCTAATTCGCCTGTTTTAAGTGGCAACGATACGGTGGAAATGGGTAAAACTGATGTGCAGTGAAGGTATGTAAAATAGTTTGAGATTGTAAAATGCTCTTTTTCCCCCTTTTCTGATTTACTGTCCATGAAAATGAATTATAGACTCGTGAAGAAAACAGAAGTTTTTATTTGCTGAACTCAATAGGCTGCTTTCTGGGGACTTGAACTCTGCAAAGTGCTGAAAAAAAGATTACTGCATTCCACTGACAATTTTTCTGTTTGAACCAAATGGGAGGGATGACAGTATGCTGTGCTCTGCCTTTCTGCTTCCCAAAGAAAATCTCAGGACTGTTCATTGTTCCTCCGTTGTGTGCCTAAAAGTCAAGCCCTTAAGCACATGCTTAAAAACTTCACTAAGTTATGCATTTGAGCCTGGACTTGGCTTTAATCAGGTCCTCTTAAAACCAGTGAGTGCAGAAGATCCTTAGCACCTTGCAGATTTGTACTATATGTGAATCAAAGCCATTATCATAAGCAGGATGGTATAAACGGACCTCGCGTCACTGAAAGCAGTGAATGTACATTAATTTACACCAGCTGAAGATTTGCTGGGGACTCATTTGTTTTTTCCAAAGTGATTTTGCTTTTACCATTTGAGTATATGATTATAAGGTAACTAGTTAGTGCTAAGGGGGAATATGGTTGGCTTCACTGGAAAATATAAAAGTATCCACTGCTCCTTCAGGGAAATCATTTTAATAGATAACAGCATGTTGTACAATGTTTCATCAGTGATATTTAGATCTAAATTAGGAGCAGTTGTGAGATGGGTTGCCGATTTTCTTGTGATAAAAGGGAAATAGTTCAAGAAATATAGACCAGATGTTATCTTAATCCAATCCTCATGTACAAGAGCACACTATGAGACAGTAATAATAGTCCCTTCTACCTGTTTCTAATTTTCCTGCTCTGAAACACCCCCTGTGAAAAATAGATTAAACCAACACATCATTTATGAATCGGCACTAGGCGGGTTTGAGTTTGTATGGAATGCAGCATGCGTGGCACAGACCGGAGGGTGCAGCCACTAGATTTTGATACATGTTTAAAAATGCTCACTTGACAGTAATGTTTAAGACAGCAGCTCTTAGTGATTTAAAAGGAGAGTAGCCAGTTTGGGTTTGAATCAGGCTTTTGGTTCAGCATATCCCTACACAGTTTCAAATTTGTCATCAGTGTTTCTAGGCAGTATATGTTATACAATCCTCAGCAGGCCAAAAAAGAGGGGGTTGATCCTCAGCTGCTGTAAATCAACACTGATCCATTGATTTAGATGGAACTACACTGATTTGTACCATCTCATGGTCTGGACAAAGTGTATTAACTTTCCCCAGGAAAATCCTTCACAACAAAAAGCTCCATTCACAGTCCTACTGCATAAGCAGTAACTAATGTGTCTCTGCTCTCGTAATAATGTTTAATACCTGCATCATTTCCTACTTTCTGGGGCAGTTGAAACATTACTCTTTGCTTTGACGTAAGAAGTTGAGTGCTGCGCATTTGTAATATTTGGGACAGCTTTTTCCATAGCTCTTTGTCTGAGCTAAAACATTTTGCTGGAATATTCATGTCCCTTGGCATCAATATGCCAAGGAGGCGTTTGGGCAGCTGTCTAGCAAGTCAGGAGACAAGACTTTTATTTTCCTTTGAGAAACATGGTAATATGAAAATACTTTATTCAGCAATATTCAGAACTGTAAGAACTACTGTGGGATTTTTTTTTTTGTTCACTGGAATAGCCATAGCTGTGAGGATAGCAATAATACCATCAACAGTGTTAATAAGTCTGCTTTATCTAGAGTGGACACCTTGACATTTTGGACTATTTCAAACTATTTTTCAAGCAAACTAAAATTATGTTTTCCAGATCGGATATTTTCATATTTCTATGAACAGAGGAAACAAGAGCAGGCAGTGAGACAATTAATCTTCAGAGACTGCCCACACAGCTGGCTGTCCGCTGCAAGAACTGTGCAAGGACGGAACTAAAGTTTTCCTTTTGAAACTAACTCCTTTGGTCTTCATTTATTTTTAAAATGAATGTATAGCATTGCAAATAGATTCACCCCTCTGTTGTTTGGGTTTTTTTAGTTGTTTTTTTTTTTTTTCAACAACTTTAAAAGATAAATGGGTAAGCTGGTGCTGGAAAGAATGGCTCTGAAGGGCCAAAAGAGGCTGTAGGCTCACACTGGAGACATGGAATCTCATGGGTTCCCATAAAAGGTTCATAATCTGACTGTGCATCTATGGAGACTCATGGGTGATGTATGAACACATTAAGGAAAAAGTGTTCAGTGTTTCTGTAGAGTATTATTTTTATTCCTTTTCAACCTGTTAATCCAACAGGTTGAATTACAGCTGTAATTTTATTTATTTTGTGGCTGTACCTCAAGACCCTACCTATCTTTTGAGGGTCTAGTTTTGTTTGATACTGTACAAATGCAAGCACTGAAATTCTCTTGAGTCAGGCAGCGTAGTGAGAAGAGACAGGTGGATCAACGGGAACAGGGCGGGGTGGAATCATAAAGGAATGGCACACAAAGATGTAAAAATAGAGTCCAAGTTGTCACATGCCCTGGACTGCTCACATCAATAGGAAAGCTGTCATTTGGGATTTGAGTGCTTCAGAAATATAGATGGAAAACTTGATGGATTGAAGTAGTTAATGAAAGAATCAAATGAGAGGAAGAAAAATGTGGAGTGGTTGTAAATAGTTATAGGGGAGAGAATCCACCTGGCAGACAACCTATGGATTGGGAAGGCTTGAAACGCTGCAGCAGCAGAGATGAATACACACATCTAGTCAAAATGCAAAGTGCAGTTTCAAGATCTTGGTGCTAAAAGGCACCGGTGGTGGTGGTAGTGGGGTACGTAGGTTAATACTGAAAGTGTGTTATTAGTAATGACCGAAGACCTTTAGCCTCCTGTCCAAAATCCTTTTTTACTGTATAGAACGGGAAAGTAAACTCTATCATGTTGGGCTATTTAGTAAGCTATTAGTGCATTCATCTTTTCATCATTTGACAGGTGGAAGTAGTAGTCCAGCTTTTAGTTTTAATTATAAGGGATTCCAGATGTAGAATAGGACATAAATTAAAACCAGATCTACTCATATGTCTTTTCAAAGTAAGCCAACTTCAAGGTATCTGCTTTTCATTTAAAAATGTTATTAAAGCTATTACTAAGAAATTCATAGTCTTAGCATGCTCCAATAATTGACACCTTTAAAGTGACTAAACAGATTTAGAGTGTGCAGAAAAGTAAATTTGTCTTAGAGAATGACTCTAATCATCCATTTACATATAATGGACAAATCAGTGTTTGTGTTTTGAAAGGCTGGGTGAGCAGCCTGTGTAGATAGCTTTCTGACTACTCCTCCAGCCTGGCCCAGCTGCTGGGTGTTAGGTTGTTTCCATGATGATGCTACTATACATGAAGATAAAGAATTAAGGGCTGATCCAAAGCCAGTGAAAGTCAATGGGAGTCTTTTGATAAGCTTTCTTTCCATCATAGCCTCCTCTTTTCACGTTGACTTGACCTATATTACATTATGTTGGAAGTTGCATTTTTTTAAAAGAAAATTAAATCCAGAACCATTTTTTTCCCAGTGATAATGTTCTTAAACCCCTAACTGTGTAAAGAAACCTGCAGATTCCTTTCTAAAAAGGCTTTCTTTCCCCAAGACCTATTTATCTAGTGATACATTACAACCATGCAAATAACGCTGTACATTTGACTTCATAAAAAGTCTGAGGTTTCCAATAATTAGAATGATAGCTGGCAAGTCTGATAAATTAGAGAAATAACTTGTTTGGTGTAAACTGAGCCTGTTTCTGAGGCAGAAATGTTAGGCTTTTATCCTCTGGAGTGTGATTGAAAGGGTGAGAAGTTAATTTGGCAGCTTCGCTTCTATGGTTTCATAATGTTTCTCCTCCCCCCTCCCCTCAGCTTCAGGGAAGGACTGTGATTTCAGTACTTTGCGCCTGCCCTCATACAAGGCAAGAGCATGACCCGAAACGAAACCCCTCTCCCCAGGGCACATCCTGAGCAGTAACAGCTTGGCTCAAGTGTTTCTTATGAACAGCCGTCCAGAGCACTTGATCTAAATCATGCCATTTCCTTCACAGTATGGCACAGTTAACAAGTCAGTGCATCAACACAATCTGCAGATGGCAGTTCAAAAGGTGCACGTTCCCCAGCAAGATAAAGGGCAATGAGTTCCATGGGTTAGCTCATTACTTGGATTCAGGCAGGGGCTCCGTAGGGGTGTGAGGGAGGAAAAGGGGGCAGGCAAACCTTGAGAATGCATGTCTACACAAATAAAGCCAGCATTGCAAGAAGCATGTTATTGAAGTAAAAGTGCAAACAGCTTGCAGAGCATGGCTTCCTTCAGAGGTGGCTTGCTTTGCCTCCAAAAAGCAAGAGGAAAAGGGGAGTGAAACCGGTGATGATAATGCGGTGCCTGTGTGCCTTCATTTATCCACAAGGCCAGGCAAATGCGACACCATTTCCTAAGCAAAGCCCCAAAATTCATGAGAGGCAAGCAAGCTATCATCAAGGGCCAGGGCTCATGGTTGCTCTGCATCCTGCTTGGGAAGGAACCTGTTTTCTGGAGCATTGCAGAAGAGCTTCTAGAGAGCAGTGTGCACTCCTGCACAAATTACATTAGAGCTAAACGTCCAGTGAAGAATCTCTGAGACATATTAGTCCTTTAGACTTCAAAACGAGCTTAAATTGGAACCATATTGCTGGAATACTTCTTAGCTAACATTTATATTACTTCAGTTACCAAATCCAGACTAAGTCCCAGGACTCGGCAGGGGAGGACATAATATATTAGGAAGTAAGATGAGGGTGTGCACTTCTGGCCTCCTATTTTATATAAATGTACAAAAAGTTTCCTCACACTAGCAAGGAAATGACTACAAGGCCCTAAAATGCCAGTTTCCAGCGGCAAATGAGGGAAGTCCACTGCCCCTCCTCCCCTCTCTCCCCTGACCATTCTGTGTGTGCCATGCCTTGGGGATAGTTTGGATTACTTGGAGTAGGACTGTTGCATAGAAGCTCAGGTATCAGAGCAGATAATTATACACATATAGCTAGATACAGCAAAGATCTCAGTGAATTGTCAGAGGATGAGATACATCTCGGGAGACCAAACAAGCCTCCCCTATACTGATCTTTGTAAATGAATCTCTTTGGGAACTATCAAGATGGTGCTTTACCACGATTTTCACTGCTGAGGAAAAAGGAACTCTTCCAAGCTGTTTGTTTTCCAGGTTGTATCAAAAGCTGGCGAGTGAAGATTTTTTTCTTTCTGCGCTTATGTTAGTATGAATGCACTGAAAGGCGCTAACATATGTGCTGATCTCTGAGTTCCTGCAGCAGAGAAGTTCAAGGCAGGTTAGGTAAGAGAGGAACGTAACCCCCCTCCCCTCCCCGTAACTTCAAATCTACAAAGGCTGACTTTCTGGTGAACTCTCTGGTCTACATCGCAATTCTTTTGCAGAAACAGTGCTAAAACTGGGAAGGGCAAATCCTGAGTGGCTGCTAGGCAGAGGTGTGTTGAACTAAGTTCATTCCTTGTGTAATTTGATTGATTTAGTAGAGTTATGCAAGATAAATTTGGCTTCGGGCTTTTGGGTGATGTGTCATGTTTCTTTAACTTATTGAACAGGTGCTTAGCAACAGCATCTTCCACTGTTTTATCCAGAGATCTTCAGTTCTTTCTTTCATTATCCATTTGTCAATATCCTTCCAAGCTGTGCTGAGTTAAAAACAGAGCCAAGACTTCAGGCTGTGCCCCACTGGGACACGTAGGTACGCAGCATGTTTCCCCAGGTTCTGCATCCATTTCTCTCCTACAACAGTGCCTGGTGATTACTGTTTTTCTCAATCCAGTGAGATAAATTAAGGATAAAGAGCTGTGAGTCTCAGAGATTTTTTTGGATTTGGTGAGTTCAGCCTTAAGCTAAAGCAGCTGAAGAGGACTTCAATAGTAAGGAGCTGAACTTCATTTCATTAGAAATGTTCCACCTTCTGCTGAGATCAGCAGAAAACAAGTGAGCCCCAAAGGTTTTAGACCCGAGTTGACAAGGCAGCAGTCTTCAGCAGTGATTCAGGTTGCTCACAGCTGCTCCACAGTGTGACTTCTCTAGACCATTTCTTCAAAGCTGCAGTTTCTGTACTAGAAGTATCTTTGCCCAAACAGCAAGTCTAGTACATGCAAATGTCTTCAGACACTGCAAAGCAGCAATTTATTTCTCCCTATTGGGCAGCAGCCTTCAAAATACTTTTTCTTTGCTTCAGAGTGCAGTGCCCAGAGGACTTTCAGTGAGGTGGCTTGAATGCAGTAGGGCTCTGCCTTGGCTAAGTAGATCCCCCTTCTCTTTCGGAGGTATCTTTGATATCTCAACATGGTATTAAATGGTGCTGTGCTATACATCATGTATACCCGGGTTGTGAGAAATACTATCTTTTCTATCCCTTTTCCCATCTCTCTTGAGAAGACATGAGGAAGGAGAGATGAGCAATCCTTGTGCTCAGCCTTTCCTGCACGTAAACGACGAAGCCATGTGCCCTCTGTGTTCTGTCTATGTCTTTTCAGCTCACCATCTCATGTAGATGGTGGAGGGCCTCGTTCATGAGATCTGTGACAGCTGCAGCCTGCCTAATCTCTTATCTCTGTGGCTGTATCCTTCACAGCCATTGCTTCCAGAGAAAGTGTTGTTTGCTTTCTTACGTTACACCTTAAGTTCAACCTAGTAAGGTACACCTCAAACAAAAGTGTGTGACTTACGAAAACGATTATATGATATGGGTGCTAGTAATAGCAGGAAACAGAACTCAGTGAATTAAGTCCCTTCCGTCCGCATCTTCCTGTGATTACCCTCCTAATGATGGACGTCAGAGAAGAAAATGGTTTATTTTGGTAGCTCTCACTGATCAGAATGCTCATATTTCTTAGAACTACAGTGGAAGTCTCTAGTGTTGTGTTGAAATAGAATCTCAGACTCTCACAGTGCCTTAGTCTTCCAGAAAGCATTCTGCATCTTTATCATGAAACATCAGTGCTATGATAGCACTGAAAAACCCTGAGAATGGGAGCTCCAGTGTGCAAACAACCATATATTGAGACATGAAATAAAGAGATTGATCTCACATAGGCGGTCTGCAGTAGGGCTAGCACACAGACCTGGGTCTCCTGCCTCCCAGTCCCATGCTTTCATCATGAAATCACTCAGTTCTTTCAGCTGGGTCTCCAGGCTCTGTTCTTAGCACTGTAGTTTCTCTGTCCCTCATGGAAACCCCAGGACTGGGCTTCACAGACTCTCTGCAACTCTATCCCTTTGGACTGTAATTGATTTGGAGTCAGGTGGTGGTGTAACATAACCCGTATGGAATCTGTTGGTGAAGTTTATGGCCATTCAGTTAAACAGGGAAAAAAAAAAAGGGAGAAATATAGAGGGGGAGTGGGAAGTGAATTAAGATTGAGTTCTGGGATGTGAAGCTATGTTGTTTCACAGCCCAAGGAGAAAAGCTTGTAGAGGCCTTGGGTATGGAGAAATCTATCCCCAGCTCATGCACCACAGTCGCTCAGCCTGGCCGTGACAGCCTGTGTATATACAGAAGAACCCACAGAGAAACACCTGTTCCCACTGTGTTCAGCCTTTGAGCCGGTATGGAAAACCAGAGAAATGCAGAGGGAATGTAGAGAATACTTCAAAAAATTAAAAAAGAAAAAAGAATTGCTCTGTTGATG
This sequence comes from Falco naumanni, assembly GCF_017639655.2. NCBI lineage: Eukaryota > Metazoa > Chordata > Aves > Falconiformes > Falconidae > Falco > Falco naumanni. Next base: position 34,489,977 of record NC_054060.1, read on the forward strand.
CCTCTGCACTGCTTGCCTGTGTGGCTGTAGTAAGTCTCTGAACTTCTGTCTCCCCTTACCTAAATTTCCAGGGCTTTTGGGTAGCAAAGGAAGATATTCCAGTGTAGCTCCTAGGCTCCCTGAGGTACTGCAGACAGCCTCATGTTATTTGCAGATTTGAACAACTGATTCTAGATTGAAAGTCTTGAACAGGGAAGATCTCCATTGACAGTACTGGATTTTCTGATCTGGCAAATTTATCTGGGATGATAGAGATGACAGACCAGAAAATTGTTCTTTTTGTGACAAAAGAATCCCTTTCACAAGGTTTTGTAGAGGTTTGAAGATATTCTTCCAGGTGCAAAAAGTTTTAGAGAAGATTTCTTACCCAGCTGGAGGGTTTCGCCTGTGAGTTACGCTGAAAATGCCAACAGCATTATGTGATAAGCATTATGTGACAAGCTTTATGTGGTAAGTATGTGACAAGCAAGGCCATAACTTTGTACGGTATCCCTGCATTGCTGAAATCAAAATAAATAGAGTGAAAACGCTGCTGTGAGAGCTCAGATCATGACCGTATGTAAAGTATTGTGAAACAAATACTCATAGCTTTGCTTCAGCCATGGTGATTTACTGATACAAGGGAATCAAAGCCTGTGTGAAGCAGCAACATTTGTCAACTGGCCCATTTGTACAGCTAGGAAAAAAAATGGGTAGGCCTTTGAACACAGAATCTAGGTATTACTGTTGTTGCTGTCATTACTGTAATCTAGGATCTTGCTTTCCAGGAGGAAGAGAGGAAGCCAGTTCTCACGCCAGACTGTAGGCAGACTGCTCTTGTCTCTGGGCGATTGGAGCAGTCCTCATCTTACACAAAATACTCTCTTACAGACTGGCTATGGAGAGCCATCCTGCTGCTGCCACGAGTCAAAATACTGCTCTTGTATGGAAGTGAAGTGCAAAAGATAGAAAGTAGCAGTTCAGGAGAATGAGGGTTTGCCTTTAAGCACTTTAAGCACTGAGTAAGGAGTGATAGCCACGTTGCATCAGCCACCCAGACATCCTAGGAGACCTCAGGTCCTTGATTACTCTTCTGTGGTATATTTTTTAACTTTGCCCCTCAGTGTGTGCTCCAGCCAGTACTAACAAAGGGGGATTTCCTGAGGAAGGGGCAAGATGCTTCAGTCGCTCTGCTAACATGATGCTATGCAGCATGTGCTGTGGGTGCAATGCCCCCTGTGCACTTAGTGTCCGGCTGATTCCTTTCCCAGGGACTGTCCTGGTCCCTCTTGTGAGCCCCACTCTGTGAAATCACTGTCATACATACTGCACACACCAGAATCCTGGCACAGAGCAGCCTTCAGGGTGATCTCTCTGCCCCCATGGTGTGTGTGTGCCAGTGCCCCAAAGCACTCCTGGACTGTGTTGTCTGTTCTGTACTATGTTACCCTATTCTACCTCAGTGGAAAATGAGATATAACAAGGTTGAAACCAGTCACTTTGTAGTGAAAAATAACCTCTTATAGAAAGGTACAGATCAGTAAATGAAAACAGTAAAAACAAAACCCAGGGACTTCTGAATTACTCTATGGCTTTCTTAACAGAGGTTATAATTTTCCATTGCATTTTGATGGTCACTTACTACATCTGTAGCATGCTGCTTCTTTGTCATTAAACTCTACCAGATTCTTCCATAGGGGTGATATTTTTTTAAAGAGAAAATACTGAAGCCCCATGTGAAAACAGGAAACTCCATGAATTTTTTATAGTGAAATTTTTCCACTAGGGAAACATCCGTATTTTACAGTTTGCAAAATGTGTGGGACCATAAACTGTAAAACCGCATGGAGAACCACAACTCCTTTGTACTTTAAAAATAGACATAAAAGTAATTTCTCAGAAAGAAGGAGCGTATTTTTAAAGGTGAATATTTGTAGGGCTTATAAAACCTATTGGTCTGTTCTTGGAAAATGAATGATAATATTTTAAAAAGGAAAAGACAGGTTGTTGTGAGTCTATTGCAGCTGAATCACCTCTATAGTATGTGCTCAACTGGACCAGCCATAGCGCAGCTACACGAGGATGTGCAATGATCCCACCCAACACGTGAGCCTTTGGTTCCCCACTTCACGCAGGGATAAGGGGGCAGGAGAGGTGGTGCACAGACATGAGGAGGCAAGTGGTGGAGAAGGTCATGAAGAAACTCAGACTATTTCATTTCTTCCACAGCGTACCAGCCAGTGGTGCTGAGCTGGAATGAGGGAAAAGCAAGCTGTTCTGGCCACAGGACTGCAGTGTTTCCCCTGACTCTGCAACGTGGTGAGCAGGGAGCGGGTCATACTTTATTCTCCCAGCTCCTTCGGGGTGGTGCAGGAATGACCACACTCAAGGCTTTGAGCCAGAATTCACTCTTACCCTACTGTCTATGTCATTCATAGTAAATGAGACTGACAGTTCTCTTCCTGTTCGGATCAGCTGGGCTGTTGCCAGGGCCGTGCAGGACCTGACAAGGCTGGTCTTTAGAGCTGCCCAACTGGGAGATGCAAACGTGGCAGGAGGGTGGTTTTTAGCAGATGCTGTGTGCCATGGGACAGCACAGGGATGTCATCACAGGATGTCAGGAGGTATTTCTCTGCTCCTGGACGTGCTGTAAAGGCAAGCAGCTGTAGTGATTGCCTGAGGCCCATGGTGTTTGAAAGCAGGGTAAGACATCCAATGTGTGAGTGGGCATATGAAGCACCTAGTGCTGGCTCTGGCTCTCTGTTGGTGAGGTGACATACCAAGGGCAAGATGTGTTCCTCAGCATACCCAAGCATCTTGTCTGAATACTGAATTGGACCAGGACAGGTTATAGTTCTAGGCAAAGCATTTGCCTTGGAGCTGGCAGACTCCTTGGCCCTGCTGCCTGCTTGGTGCATGCCCAATCTCTGGAGAGCCAGCTCTTCTGCTACTGTTTCAGCAGCAAAGTCGGGGTGTTTGGAGAAGGGGGCCTTTCCCAGCAGCAGCAGCTGTATTGCTGTCCTCTCCCTCTCCCCCAGCAGCAGGACCAGCAAACCCTAGTCTTCACAGCTCTTTCCTCTTTCCATTCCTCCCCAGCTTTCCTCTCTACCTCTGTTTCCAGGTGAGAGGGGTCAGTTTCTGGCATAGCCTCCTCTATGGGTGACAACATTCACTCTCATCTGTGTGGCAGAGTACACTTTGTCTGACTCATAATTTGATAATGATGTCCTGTTTATCAAAGTTTATCCTGCCATTTCATATGGATAGGAATGTACTTTTCCATGTGTTGCTCAGTTCTAGTGTTGTTGAATAGCGTAATATTCTGGTCTGCTGTTTGTTTGCAGCTGCCTTTCATCTTCAATTACCCACTATATTTTAGCAGTGGATAACTGACTGATTCCTGTATTCAGGCCAAATCCTGCTTGTTTGGCTCATGTGAGTAATCTAAGGAAGTCTGACACTTTGTTCCCTGATCTGTCTGGGAATGCTTGCACAAGTGGTCCCCAGGCATGGGACGCATGAGAGGAGTAGAGGCCTGAGGCTGGGACCCATCTTCCTTTCATTGCATAGCCACTAGGCAAATGCACCAGTCCCAGAGTGTGACTCTAGCTTTGGGCAGTCATCCTGTTTGCGGCCAGCTGGATAACATTAATTTTTACAGGCTGTTGGTACACAGTGTGGAATATACCAGCTGCCTTTCCATTTTCAGGGAGGGCTGAGACAAGGCCTTGGGCCATTCCAGTTGGACAGCACTCCTGAAAAGGGCAAATAGATGAGTTGGAAACATGCAAAGTTAAAAACTTGCCCAGTTCTTCTGTGCAGCTGTCATCATTAGCAGAAACAGGCTGGTGCTGCCAGAGCTGCTGGGCTACCCACTGCTGAGACTCATTTTACAAAAAAGCACTGCCCTGCTTTGCTGGCAAACTTATTTCTTTTGGATGCCTTCATTTAGCTGAGCTACAGAGTACTGATAGCGGTTTATCTCAGGAGGGGGCTGCAGCTGCTCAGTTTTTTCCTACCTTTGTGCATACTTGAAGAGATCTGGGATATGACCAGTACAGAGGTCTGAACATGGACCATGGTGAGGTATGTGAATTTAGAATAATTATTTTCTTTCTGTCACGTGCCACCACCACTTCCAGGATGGGGTCATCACCTGAGAGAGGAGGGCTGGTCCATGGTAAGAGCATTTCCTTTGGACCTGGGAAATATGGGTTCAGTTTTCTATTCTGTTACAGATTTTCTCTGTGAACTTCAGTAAGTAACTTAGATTCTCTGTGATTCAGTGTCATGTGTAAAATAGTGGTAATAGCTTGACCTTTCATCACTAATGAACATAAAAGAAAATAAATCAAAAAAATTTTAAGAGTCAGCCATTAAAACGTTCAGAGCCGAAGGGAAAGGAGTATCTGCCCTGAGGAGATGAATTAATTGGGAAGGACTAAAGTAAAATGATGAGGTAGTTTAGGTTCGGGGGTTAGAGGTATGGACAAGGTGGGGCAGGGAGACGTAGTTGCTAGAAAACATTTGGCAGGCTGGAAGGAACATGAGGGTGTTGGAACTATGGTCATGAAGGAGTGTCATGAGTGGAAGAGCAGAAGGTGTAAAAACCCCCTAGAAAAATCTACTTTTTGAAGAGCAACTATATAATTTGAGAACTGTTTTGGGCACCTGGGCTAGAAACCAATGAAGAAGAGTAGGATGTTGTGGCCTTGGTGGCTGCCCTCCATATGCATGCTGAGGTGGCTGCCCTCTGTATTCACGCTGAGGTGGCTCCAGGAATATTTCATGCCCTGCTTACCAGGATCACTTGGGCTTTTTAACTGAAATTATGCTGTAAATGTCCCAAGCTGAACTGTTTGTCCCCAGAGTCTATCTTTGTCTTGTTTATTTGTTGGTTTACTTGCATGTTTCTTGAACAAAGTCCTCATTGTCTGCTTTTACAAAATCTGAATATTTTGGGGTGTAAACTGGCAGTGTCTGGGTAGAGCAGTGGGTTTACGGTTTTGGATGTTGTGCAGTGCTTGTAAATAAAGTTACAATGTAGATAGCAATAGCAGTCATGACAATTAAGACCTCCGGTGCCTGAACTGAGCTGTTTGGCTGATCTCTAACTATTTCTGTGGGCTGTAAAGAAAAGATAGTTTCTTAACAACTGCTCCATGCATGGATCACTTGTGTAAGCGCTATAGCTCCCAGATTTACAGTCTTTTCCAAGATAGGGAGGATCAAACATAACACCAGTCTTTCAAAAGGCTGTAGCCAGGATCTAGGGAACTGCAGAAGGGTAATACAGATGTTTGAATGGACAAATTAGTAAAAAATAATGGACACATGCATAAATATGACTTGGAAAGAGTTAACATGGTACCTGTAAAGGGAATTCCTATTTTACAAATGTCTTGGAGTTCATTAGAGGGATCAATGAACAAGTGCGTAAGAGAGATCTGATAGATATAATCCACTTGGGAATTCCAAAAGACTTTACACAAAATCTCCCACCAAAGGCTTTTAGTGAAACTTAGCAGCCATGGGATAGGAGAGAAGCTCTTTGCATGGATATCTAACCAACTTAAAAGAACAGGGTACAGAGAGTTTAAATAAACAGTCAGTTCTTGCAGTGAGGGAAGTTCACTAGTAGAGTCCTGAGCTGGGGCCTGTGCTGTTCAACGTTTTTGTAAGTGGTCAGAGGAAAGAACAGTGAGAAAACCTGGTGGTGAGGCAGGATTCAGTCAGAGGAATAAAGTTGTTGACAGATAGTGAAAGAATGTAAAAGAGCAGGCAAGACTGACTGACTGGTCAACAAATTAGACTGTGAAATTCAACAGACATATTTGTGAACAGATGCACATGGTGAGAAGTGATCTAGGCTTCATATATAAAGTGAGAAGCTTTAAGCTGACCACTGCCACTCAGGAGAAAGATGCAATGATCACTAGTTTTCTTGGATACTTGGGTGAAAATGCCAGTTCAATGCGCGATAGCACTCCAAATCATGTTAGGAATTACTAGGAAGGGAGTGGAGATGAAAAGAGAAGATCCTTACACTGTTATATAAATCAATTTATTGCCTACCCATTCAGTGTGGTACACAATTCTGAACCCTCATCTTGAAAGAAATATACCAGAACTAGAAAACCTTCAGAGAAGAACAGGCCTGATTAATGTCTGGGATAGCGGTCAGGATTTGTTACCCTGGAAAAGCTGTGAAGACTGATGTGGAAAGTGTTGATAGGGATCAGCTGTTCATGTATCAGTATGAAAGCCAGACTGCTATAGGCTCAAATTCAGCTAATGGGAGTCCTTGTTCAAACCCGACAAAGAGATGGGTAGTCCATCTCTGGAGCTCCCTGCCAGAGGATGTGTAGATGGATGCAAAAATAGTTTTAAGGCAGATTGTACAAGTAGTTGAAAGAGAGATCTGTGAAGTGTTTCTAAACAGAAGTAGGCAGAGCAGAGTTGGAAGCTGGAACAATATTCAGACAAGTATCGTAAATGACTGCCATGTTCTTACTCTTTCCTGGATATCTCTTCAGTATCGTTACTGGGAAAAGGATATTAATGCTTGCTCTGACCCAATATGACAATTTTCACGTTCTTGCCTATATGTGCTTTATAGGCAAACATCCACTGGGCATTCAGATTCACATACAGTGGCGTACTTCAGTAGAGCAAGGTCTAATCTCTGTGGTGAGGAGATAGGTCAGCTCTGGATCTTAAATTCAAACCAGCGTAATCTATTTTTCACCTTTCTAGGGCAGATCTCTCTACAGATCACCTCATAAAGAAGTTCAAAGGATGTTGTCCCTGAGAAACTAGGCAGTGAGGTCAATATTCTTGAAATAACAGTTTCTTGATGTGCCCTTATTTGCAGTTTGAGATAACAGAAAATATCACCGCTTTTGTTTCAGGACTAAACTTTTAACTGAATGTATCCTGGCCTTTTTCACCAGTGGAGCCTGGAAGCTGGAGACTTCTCCCTGTGGAGGCTGGAAAGGCTATCCACATTCCCTCCAACTCCTCTTAATTCAGAAAGCTGGCACAAGTACATGCTAAGAAGATTTGGAGAGTCTTGTTAGCCAGAACAGTATTGCTTTTCTGATCTGCAAGAAGTGATGATGTCTAATGCTGGTTCTTTTCATTGAGAACGTGATAGCACCATAACATAGCTGACTTTGTACCCCCATTTGCACTGTTTCTGCTCCACAGTTTAGACATTAAGTTGCTATTTTCATTGAGGCAAAGTGAGTCTGTTCTTGAAGTGCATAATGTATCCTCCTTAGCAGGAAAGATTAGAACAATGTACCTTGCAGATAAATAAAAGGAATTTTCTATCCAGGCCTGTTGTCATCTGCTGTTTCCATCTAGAAGGCAGATTCAAAACCTTTGACAATACCTGCTGAAATTGTGATGAGCCTTTGGTGAATTCGGTACAGTTTCAGCTGGCAGCTCCTCAAGAAATGCTCAATATTTTCACATCTCTGTTAAAAAGGCTAATAAAAGGCTTTGAGAGGACTGACTTACCTGCAAAGGAATTGTTCTTTTCTGAGCTTTACTTGAATTCTGACAATACTCATGAAACCTTTTTTTACTTGCTACCCTTCTGTTCTCTTTTTCAATTGTCCAGCAATTCTGATTTCTTCCAAGCAATAACAAGGAAAGGTGGAGCGAAAATCACTATGGTAGATCTTTTTCATATTGCTTTTTTTACAAGGAAGACGTTTTATTAAGATTCATCCTGAATTCTTGTCCAAAGATTTAACAGATTTCCACCTTAAGTATTCAAGTAGGAAGTTTGTCAGTTATTTTTGCTGGAGCCATGAAGCATCAGGGACAGGAGCAAGTTTAATAAACTATATATGTATGTATATATAGATGTACATATATATGTATGTATATGAGACACCATTGCTTTAATTAACTGGATTATGCAGTTTAGATCCTGTCCATGTTGCCTATTGGAAAATAAGAGAGATCAAGCCTTTTCAGTACTGAAAAATCTTGATTTTGGCTTCCTTATATATCTAGAGTGGATGTTACTCATCAGGCTTCCAGACATCCATGGAACATTGCTGCTTGTTTCACCAGAAGGGCTTAGGCCATCTGGGGAGAAAAATTCTGGAAGAAAACTCTAATTTTGATCATTTGTCAATTTTAATACGTTCATATATGTCATATCATCATCAAAGCATCCAAGCTGCTACGGACTTGAGAAGAAAGTTTTACAGCCATTGTAGCACTTGGGAGTATGCAGAGGAATATATTTGTGATTTATATTCACTGGAAAAAGAAGAAACAGTTCCTTACTTGTACAGTAACTTACCCTTAGCAATGTGCTAGGCACAAAATCTCTCCATACTTGCTCTCCATTCTCTCTGCTGTAGATGCTACTGTAAGTTTCAGATCCAGAGGAGATGCCCTTGAAATTTACTGTCAGGACACTTTTTTTTCATTCCTGCTACTTTTTCACCTACAAAAAAGAAGATTTACCATCCCCGTCTGGGTTTTGAATATTTCAACAACTTTCCACGTCTTTTCAACACTCCTTCTTAATACCTTATTACAGAGTTGGTGGCAAGATACTGTCTTTCGTCTGCTCATTCATTCATTTTACAGAAAGTACCTCAATTTCTGTGTAAGGATATCTCACTAGAATTCTAGTATGGATTCTTCTCTTTGACCTTTTCCAGCTCTGGGGCATTTACCAAGTATTTTGTGGTCATGGTAGTTCATCTGAAGACACAAGAAATACAGATCCAGCCATAAAGATGTTTCTATAGGCACTGCTGTCCAACAGACCTCAACTGCCTGTATGGATACATGAGAAGCAAAAGCAGAATCCATGTGGACAACACATCTTGAACTATAATTACCATATGGTAAATAGTCATTCTTTATTGTATTGTCAAGGAACTTGCTCTGATGTGGAGGCTTGGGGTATTGCTGGCATACTTAATGGATTAATCTTGGGGGAATACTCTTTTTCCCACTTGACATTCAAGTCACTTTTCTGAATTATAAAAACATCTGTAAGAAGAACTGAATGAGTTGTAGGCCTTGACAGCTGATCTTCCCATGACTCATTCCACAAAGACAAACTTGTCTTATACTTTTCCTTTATCTTCATCTAAAGCATTTGCCAAGGGGAGTGTCTGAATTTTGCTTAAATTATAATATTCAGTTTCAGATTTTCCATCTGAAGCCTTTGCTCCAGAAAGGGAAGGGAAGCTTTATATTGTGACAGCAATAAGGTTTTAAGAGTTTTTTTGGATAGAACCAGAGTATTTAGGAAGGTTTTTCTACCTTTGTGCATAAGGGTTAAAGAGGAAAGCTGTTTTTATTCAATTTTAGGTTGACATGAATTAGCTTCTGCATTAAGAGATGTAATTTTTACTTGGATGTTAATAGTTACAGTGGGGCCACATGCAGATGTTAACAGCAAGTTGTCTATACCTCAGCTAGATATAGACATTATTCCAAAATAACGAATTAAGAGAACGAAGGTGTATCAGTCTCTTCCCATAACAGTTGCCTAAAACAACTCAGACTATATGTTCTCTAAATTGTCCATTTCATTTGTTTTCCTGACAAGCTTAGAGGTAGATGTCTCCAATACAGGTATCTAAAGTGACTTTAGAAGCCTTCCTCCATTATGAAGTGTGGTAGACTTTGTTCCTGAGAGACTTTTCACTTGCATGCTGGGAGGTAGCTCTGCAGTCTTTCCTGGTAAGTATAAATTAAGCAAGGACTTCCTAACTTCAATTAGATTAGCTTGTCAAAATAAGATTGATAGTAAATTGTCTCAAAGCATAAATACCTTCACAGATACAAAATAGTAGTGTTTTTTAATCTATTGGAGAAATGCATACTGAAACTAGATATACTTGAACGAAAAATGAGACCTTTTTTAATGAAAGGGGTACTTAATCATTAAAACAACCCAAAGATTGTAGTAAAAGGACTGATAGATTCTCCATCTTTTGATGTCGTCACATCAAGACTGGCTGCCTTTGTGAAAGGTATGTGTCAGCCAGCTAGAAGTGACAGTCCAGTCAAACACAAATTATTGGGTTCAGCACAGGGGTAACACAGTGAAAGTTAATGACCTGTGATGTATAGGAAATCACACTAGATGATCTAATGGTTTCTTCTGGCCTCACACTCTATGAATCTATGAATATGTATCCTCAGAGGTTGACTGCTAATTATATTCCTAAACAGGGGAATAAGCAGAGGCTGCTTCAAAAGAAGGATTTAAATTTATTTAGTGGTATCCATTGTCCTTTAGTTACATATTCAGGTGGTTCACACCCAGATTTTTAAGGTCTGTGAGAGGAGCTGGAGCATCTGGCAGAGCATGGTCGCTGATAACCTCCACTGTAAGAATTTAGTGCTGTGAGAAGTGATTCACACAGTTCCCAAAAGGCGCTGACTTCCAGCATGTAACCACATCTTGGCAGCGTTTGAAGGGCACCCTGCAAGCATAAGAGGCAGAAATGGTGATTCAGAGAGCCACAGCAAGTGATAAGAAGCCCTTTATGGTGGAGTATGAAAACACAAAAATACCTATACTTCTTGTGTTCAGGGCTATGCAGAATATCAAGGGAGGTACAGCTCTCAGTAGCTGGGCTCATGAGTGTATGTTTAGAGATGGCTGTTTTGGCCACTTTTTTAGCAAGGTAAAGCTTTTCCCCACATTTATTTTCTGGAAGGACAGTGGGAAATCAGAACTCTTAGAGCCATCCTTATGCCACACCGGGGCTGCCCATGTGTACTTACATCAGGTTCCTGTTGCTGGTTTTGTTTTGTTTTCCAGTTGGGTGGGAATATTATCTTTAAACAGACGAGAAAATGAAAACAACTGACTTAAAGTCTCTTTCAAAATAACATTCGAGGAAGCAAGGATGTTCACAGGAGGGAAGGAATAATAACTGATGAAGAGGCAAGCAATCAGAGGGAAAGAAGTGGCTAGGTTTGGAGAATGCTGGGGAAGGCCTGTCTGTTTACAAGCTCTGTTTATCCACACCTGTGGCTTAGAAATGCTGTCATCTGAGGAGTGGCCCCATATTACAAGAAGGTCAAGCACCGAGCAGACCTAATTAAAAGCTCATTACAAGAGACAATCTCCATTAGCATGCCAAGTTTCATGCAAATCCATTAGCACCAGGGCTCTCTTCGGAAGCTTTAAATTCCAGTCCTGTGCCCCAGGGACTGGAAACCGTGGCCGGTTAATTTGCCATTCTCAGTCTGTGAACATTAGGCACAGTCCTCTTACTTTCTGGATTACTTCACATTCCAGCAAATTAGTTTTATCCGTTCTGAGAACATTTTAACAAAGAAAGTTCTTTTGGCATCACATGGATAAAATAACAAGGGATAAAAGAATGAACAGTTCCCCCAATCAGGAACAAATAACTTTAAATCTCTCCTGAAAATGCAGCCTTTCCTGTTATTCCCACCCCCCCTTTCCTTTCACTTATCTTTCGGCAGTTGGATTTTTTAATTATGTTTCTGCAGCCAGATTCCCCTCCCACTCTCTCTTTACGATGGTGTTCTCAAGAGCCATGTTTTTTCTTTATGCTATTGTAGCAGAACTTGACTAAAGATCTTCAAACTTGTTAAGTATAAAAGTTGGTAAATGATACTATTGTTTGAGTTAGGGGTGGGGGGAGAAAAGGGGAAGGCAGTTTATCTGTGGTGGCTGTGGGGAGGGGGAAGGTTTAAAAAAAGGAAAAGAAAAAAGGCTCAAATGAACTGAAATGGATCAAAGTAAACAGAGACATCTAAAAGCTTTTGTACGTTAAAAGTGGCTATCTGTTGCAAGTCCTGCCTCATTAACTACTGATAGAAGCACTGTCTTGGCCTTCCAAGATATCTAATGCTGACCGCCTATAACGAGATGAACTCTGGGTTATTCCCTCTTGCCGTTCCGTGTGTTGCCGTGCAGAACTGCTTAACCTCAACCTCTCCACAAATGTTTACCCTCTCTGCTAGGCACAGCAATGGGAAAGTCAGTCCCTAAACTTCAGCGCTTGCTCAAAGGAAGAAACGTAAGCTCAGAGAGCAGGAAGGAAGTGGGAGAAAGAAGGAAATATCCCCAAAGCCAGTGTCTTGCCTGGGTGTCTGGCCTGCACCATTTTGATGTACCTTTTTTGAGGATCGAGTAGAGCGAGAGACAGAGATCAGCCTCCCTGTTCTGGCATAGTATCCCCCATGCTGTCCCCATTTGGTGGGGGCAGCAAGCCGAAACCGAGAGGCTTGTCTAGGGAAGCAGGGAGAGTGAGGAGGGATGGGGAGGGGGGAACACGATGGCTCTTTGACTAGGACCAGATAGGTCTCTGTGTAGAGTAATATTACAGCTCGCTCTCTCATAAACAAGCTGCATGCAGGCTTCTAAAGAGCCCATCTGGCATAGCTTTGAGAATGGCAATAATTACAAGCTGATGATGGACATGGAAGAAAAGCCCTGCTGAGCTAGCTCATAAGGAAGTACAGGCCAGGACTGTAGGGAAATTACAGGCTAAAACCCTTTCTAGTTTAGGCCTTTTGGTGATCTTAATCACAGACTTTAAATGTTGTAATAAACACTGTTGCATTTTATTGACCAACTCCCATGACAGGCAAATCTTTTTTATTTTATTTTATTTTTACTATTTGTTAGCTCAGAAAGCAGTTCAAGAACAATAGTTTCTTAAGACTGGGTCTGTAGATTTACTTCATGAAAAGTGATCCAAACAGTGAGAGTCCCTTTTGTTACTTTGCAATTAAAAAAGAACAAGAAAAAAAGGGAAAATAAGTATTTTAGAGTTACACTTACCCCTATGTGGTACTAGGTCACTGATCATGCTTTTGACATTATCATTGAGGAATGAAAGATCTAAAATGAGTTGTTGTTAGGTGAAACTCCTGTTGATTTTGCTGGCTGTAGGATTTCACAGGAAAGCAAGCAGGGTTTAGGTATGAGAGATATGGGCTTGATCCTGTGCCCAGTGAAGTTCATGGCATGTTCACTGACTTCAGTGGTCTAAACCAGTGCAAGGGGAAGCTTAGAGGCCTCATCCGTGTCTGCATTTAAATGCACTCTTACTATTCTGACTCAGAGCAGTGTTCCTGAATAAAGAGGAAAATTCCAGGCTGCTGGGGTCACTGGGGCTCTGTTCCAATGTCCCTTACAGGTATCAAACATCATTTTCACAGTGAAAAATGTGAAACACATTTTCACAGTGGAATGTGTGAAACATGAAACACAACCACATTGATGCCCAGTTTAGGGTACTTGACAGGGTTGTGATTTTCAGAGGAAGGTGTCTCTGGCACCAGGTTTCCCAAGTTTGGAGTTAAGAATCACTAAACTTCTGAGAATGTTACCTGTGTCTCTAAATGTCTGTGCTTTGGGTATATGCGTATATTTACTATGTGGTTTTCTATACACATGTATGTGGCAATGCCATCTCTGTGGACTATAGATGGATATGGACTGTCTCTAGGGTCTATCTATATGGATATGTGAGTGGAGTACAATGGAGCTGCGATAGTTAACACCAACTGAAGTTCTGCTTCAGAGAGCCTACCTGTTTTCCCAGACTAATTTCATTCTCCTTTTCCTACTATGGAGTCTAGAAGATCAAGAGTTAAACAGTTCTCTGAGTTTTATTTGACTTGAGTGCAATAAATCTCCCAGGGTGACTGATAGACTGATAACTCTCAAAATCCATGCAGTGCTTTGTGTGTCAAATCAGCAGTGAATTTGGAGTGCTGTCCATTGCTTTAAATAATGCTGTTTTGACAGTATGTTGTTTATTACAATTCAACACATGTAATTTGTTTTCTTGGAGGAAATTTGCCTTTTTTTTTACATTGTCTTTTTTTTTTTTTTTTACTTTGAGAACATCATCCACAGATTAGAAATGCTGCATAATATGGTGGGTTGGATTTACTGATCCAGTTGAATCCTGGAAATATATCCGTGTTTTTACAGGACACATTCTCGTATGAGATCCTAAATAGCAGAACATTCTGTTCCTTTAGATAAATGTTTGCCTGCAGGTATAGCTTTGTGTTTGTGAATTGTTTCGTGTTGGTCTTATTTCTGCCGCAATTCCCCTTTCACAGACATTTAAAAGTTTCTGTTTTACTTGTAGCTGTTTGTATCCCAGAATTTCATAATGCAGACTGCTTATTTAGTTTTCTCGATTACCATTTGATTATTTGTTCAGGCACCAGATTTTTTTCTCTTTTTGTTGCAAAGTTGAAGGAATGCAAGGTCAGGCAATGGAAATTTACCTATTCGAATGCAGGTCTTTTCTTTCATAAACTTCCTTTGGCTTCTTAATCTGTAACTTGCTTGTCAATGTGAAATGATTTCTTTATATTTAACTGTCTCTTTCCAATACAGACTAGAATTGTTCCTAACAAAAGAAGCATGAATTGGTGGAAACTATATATTAAATGCAAGACTATTTGTCTAGTTTTCATTAGGTTGCTGAGTGAGAAGCCCAAACTCCTCTCTTTTCCCAAGGTACTCGGATATCCACGAAGTGCCTTCATCCCGTAGCCTTGTTTCCTCTCCCGGTAAACCAGCTTTCCAAAAGAATGCTATGCTCTCTGCTCTTTATACTGTCAGCAGTGACAGCAACCAGCAACGCTGACATTTCTTATTGTTTACAAAGGATGAGCGCCAACAAGGCATCTCTGATCATCTGATAAACTCTCCTAACCCTCTCCCCCCGCCCCCCACCCAACCCTCTGCTTCACTGACCAAACTAACCTTTTCACGGTACACTGCCTATAATTACCAGTGAAAGACGCTAACCAGAAAGGATCAAAACTTCAGCTAAACACAAACAAACCAGCAAAACGGCTATGAAGATAAACTACTCGTAACTAACATTGCTCAGCAAACAGTGCAGGCCAGGAGAAACTGAGTAGCTGCAGGCAGGGAGGTGGAGAAAGAAGAAATCTACCTTATGTGCATGTGGTTTTCATATGAATTTTAAAATTACTTGAAAAAACATTCTAGAATAGCATTAAAATAACCTTATTGTTTATTATCATAATCCTGTATATGTAATATCCTCTTCCACCTTCAGTTCCCCCCACTCCTGCAGAAACTCCCGCCAATACAGTGGTCAAACTAAGTTCATAGTTCCTTGTAATGACCTCAGGCCTAACGTCTATACCAAAAAGAGTGACTTTTCAGTAATCACATTAATTTTACTTTTACACCACCCCCAGCCCCCTGCCTCGATTTCTAGCATGACAGGCAGATACTGTGTATTTCTTTCAATTTTGTTTTCCTGGAGCTGAGAAGCACCAGCACAGAGAGTCTTCCCTCCTCTCATCCCTCTCCAAGAGTGAGTTGGCAAGGAAGGTGGTATTGATGGCCTTTGTTTGTCAGGAATGTTGATGTTGTGGATGATTGTATAAAAATGGTTTAAATTCCACCTTTTAAAAATTACATCTGCTGTTCCAAACTCTACCTGAATTAGCTGGATAACAGGCTTGCTCAGCAAACAGAACTTTTGCCACTGAATTTTCCAGTGCCAAAGTGTCAGACACAGTTTTCAGGAGGGTGTGATTTTCTTCCCATATGCTAAGCTGTATTGGCTCACTTTTCCACAATAAGAAGGCTGTTACATGGAAAACAACATGACCAAGTTTAGGTCTCCAGCAGAAATAAAAATCTTTAAAATGAAGTTTTATTTTAGGCACAACGAACAGCAGCAGCAGGTCTTCTGGCTCTGCAAAATACCTTCCTGTTCTTGTGGAAGTCTTGTCTGCTGGGAACCCAGTCATGCCATGTTATCTCAGCATGGAATTAGTCTTTTCAGTGATGAAATAATTTCATTTTACTTGTGTTATTTCTGCAGATGCATTGATTAGAACCTCCTAAGGAATAACCACAAAAGTAGTACTGCCATTCCTATGGCCTTTGGACAGGCTTTGTCATCAGCTGAATACTGAACACCTAAGAGACCTCTCTTCATCTTTCTTTCTTTCATCAAATTATTGTAGTGTTGTGATGGATGAAATAGTTTGCACCTTAGCCCTAAAGCTCTGATCCTTGGCTGGAAGCTTTAGCTGAAACTTAAGCACAAATAATAACCTGCTGCTAAATTGAAAGTGGCTGAGATTGTCCTTGTCTGACTTTGCAGGGCTTCCATCATCATGCAGGGTCTCCAGAAATGCTGTTCATGCCAACGCAACTGGTTGAGGTAGTACGTGGTGATTTTCCTTTTGTTTATTTTAATGTCAATTTTCATGGTTCTCTCTTGAATTTTTATCTGTTCCAAGTAGATTTCACAACATTGTCAATCTAGCAAGATACGGAAAGTGGAGCCTACGGGAGCAAACTTGAAAGCCTATGTGATTTAAGAAGCATGAAAACCTCCTTTAGAAGTATGTTTCATTTAGCCTTATTGGCCTTCCTGCCTTCCCTCTGTATCAGTCTGACATTTTTTAATCAGAAGGTTCTGCACAAAAGTGGCTATTCATGCAGTTATGACACTCAAAATGAGAAGTATCCATAGGTCTGGGATGTCATGAGTTTTCCTAGAAGAACTGAGTATGTGCTTGTGCATGCGATGTGCATGAATGCCTTTTGTTTCCTCCCAGCTCTTCTTGTCAGAGTAGGTATATCCCAGGGAATCAGTTTGCTCCAATACTCTTGCAAGAACATACTGTGTGAATTGCTGCAACAAAGCGGAGTGCTGCATAGACAAATGCAGTTTAATGTATTGACAAATAGGAATAGAATTTAAAGTTGCAGATATGCATCATATGAAGGCATGAGCTTAAATATACAGAAACTCCCCCACTAATATAAGGTATATTTGAGGTTTCTAGGCTAAACTGTTTGTGAACAAGAAAATGCAAAAGCTGTGCAAAATACCACAGCTATTTACTTTTTGAACATGCATAGATAGGAAATGCCTTATGTCAGTCTTATTGTGTCCAAAATACCCGCTGGCCCATGAATGCATAAATGCAAAGATGATTTTTTTTAAAACAGTTTAATGCATTTGGTGAGGGGAGACTGTAAATTAGTCTTATCAGAAAAAGTCTTAACTATTGAAAAACTGCTTCCTCCCCATAAACATAGTGAGGATTCATAGATCATAAGGCTGGAGGGGACAATCAAGGAGTGTGCTGTTTCTAACATAGAATTATAGAATTGTTTAGGTTGGAAAAGACCCTTAAGAACATTCAATTATTAACCTAGCATTGCCAAGTCTACCACTAAACCATGTCCTGAAGCACCACATCTACACATCTTTTAAATACCTCCAGGGATGGTGACTCAACCACTCCCCTGGGCAGCCTGTGCCAGTGCTTGACAACCCTTTTGATGAAGAATGTTTTTCTAATAACCAATCTAAACCTCCCCTGGCACAACTTGAAGCCATTTCCTCTTGCCCATGGAGCATGTTGGCCAGTATTGGGTGTTTCTGAAATTAGATGTAGGAAAACCTATAGCTTGAGCCAGGGTAGGCAGTGGCATGACTATAATCAGCTGTCTGCATTGGACAGAGGTAAAACTTATAACACATGCTCTTAGTGAGTTACAGTCACTGCAGACCACTTGGGCTTCTTTTTCCTGCTGCTAGTGTAATTAGAGTTCATAGATTTCCCACTACTGTCCTTTTATCTTGCCTCTCTTTCATGTTTCCAAGTCTCACTATCACCTTCATGCTAATGAGGAACTCTAAACACTTGTTACCTTAGTATAGGTAAGCAGGCACATTGGATATGCAAGCCTTACCTGTTCTGAATCACCATGACATTTTATTTCTGTGCTTTGTGCTAGTAACTTGGTGTGAGTGTAGCCATGTATTGCCAAAGCTTAGGGTTGCAGCTGAGGGAGCTGGGCAGGGAAAGGTACTAAGATGAAAACAATAAAAAAAAAATAATTCTTTCTGCACTCACATGTGCTCGTATTGTATCAATCACAAGAAGCCCCGTGAATTAAGATGAGGTGAAAATGCCAGCAATCCCTTGCCCTTTTATCTCCACTGTAATGAAGTCATGTCTTGCTGTTTAACTTTCATGTTACAATTAGGGTTTTTACTTCCTCATGTGATTCACTGCAGGGAAAATGGATTCAGAAAATTTTCAAGGGCAAAAAGAACAAGTCAGAGGAGCAAGTAGGTTGAAATGGAGGTCTTTTTCCAAGTTATTTATTTCCAAGTCAGATTAAAAAGAACTGCGAGAGCAAGCGTTGCTTCTATCAGCATGCAGTGATTGGAAATAATAAGATATTTGCTCCTGGGACATTAACAAAAGCCCCCTGACTCAGGCAAAGATGACTGTAAGGAGTTAGTAGGGGGAGGTATGTTTGAGACAAATAAAGGTCAAGCACTTAAAAGCCCAAGGGGCTAATTGTTGTTTGAGCCCACAGATTTCTTTCTGGTTTTTTGTATCTGATGTTTAAAAATGTGAGCTCAAAATTCACATCATTAATGCACAGAACTATTTTACAGTGAGAGGTAAGAGAGTAATAATGATATTTAATGTCATTTGTCATGGAACTGCATATAAATTCTCTACCTTGCTTACCTAAAATGAAGTGCCTCTTCTAGACAAAGCCAGTTGTTCCCTGGACACTGGATGAAGTAGATTTTTGCTTTGCAGATTTTTGCTCTATTGCATTTGCAGGTGCCTCATATTTAGTCACAGACGGCAAATAATCAGAATTTATCTGAATAAAATTTTCCTGAGTCTTCTGCCTGAATGTTCTCACTGTCTGTTCCCAGCCAAACTGCCTTTCCAGTTCTTTTCCCTACATTTCTGCATAGTTCATTGCCCTCGTTCCACCACTGGGCCCCAGCAGTTTTGTTTGATGTCTCTCTCTTGTCTATACACATCTGTTTAGGCCAGTGGCTTTCAGACTGTGATGCAGGAGTCTCGGTGTGCAGGAAGATGAGGTCGCCACAGTTTGCCTCAGTAGAGTTCTATGAGATGTCACTAGGAAAAGCACAGTTATTGTCATTAAGTTTAGATTTGCTAATACGTGGCCTGCACTCCCAGGAGAAAACTTCAAGGGGCTGGAAATCCAAAAAGGATTGCTGTAAGTTATTTTGTGGAGGAGGAGCAACATCTCTCCATGCTGCACAGCTCCTGCCTCATGGACATGTCACAGAAGAGCTCCTCTAGGACAGAGATAGAGTCTTTCCAACCCATACTGTGTCAGACTCTGTCCTGAAGTGGCTGCTATGTGTATTTTTCATTTAGAAGTTATCAAGATGCCAGGTTTGCTGATGTACTAATGGAGCAACTATCACAGTGGTTGTTGTGGGGCACTGGGTTTTGGCTGTTCCAGCCTTGGTGGGCCAGGTGAAGCTAAGCATTTACATCAGGGACACACCATGCAATATCAGCATTAAAACCAAAATTCATTTTCAAGCAACCAGCATTTCTTTCTGGGGAAACACTCCAAGGAAGCATAGCAAGAAATGGGGGAACAACAACAACAAAAAGTCTCTGAAACAGTGCTCAGGGGAATTTTGCTCTCCAGGTTGCTGATTTGTTCATATAGACAAGGGGGAAATGAGGACACCCCCTCCTGATCTTGGTTAACTGTATTTACACGTATTGTGGAGGAAAATTTTCATCAGCTAGGAGTTAGATATCTGCAGGACTCTCCTTATCTTTTGGCTTTGGGCTCTGCTGCTGTTTCCAAATATGCAATGCAAAGTACTAGCTCGCTGCATCCGCTACACCTGCTTATTTGGCTTTCATTTGTATGCCCAGTCATTGTAACAAACATCATGTTGTACTGGCTGTCAAAAAGGGCCTTTCTGGCTAATGAAAACTCCAGTTTCTGTTACAGTTCCACAGTTACAGTTCTTTCCTTGCTCCTGCTTGCTGCTATCAACAAGGGATTAGCCCAAGAGCTTCATAATGCCTCTGCACCACCCGGAGTGTCCCCCATTCGGTGAATAATATTTTTGTGCGTACATAGTTGTGGCATTTGTAGCAAGACAACCAAATCAACCAGCTGAAGCTGCTCTGTGGTCTTAAATGTAGATATTCAGGTGTAAGGCAGGCCGGCTGGCTGCCCTCCCCTCTGGGAGGCTCTGCATGTGGAGGGGTGCAGCCCCATGACTAGCATTTCTCCTCCCCTCCAGCAATGCCTCAGTGAGTGCAGTAACCTGTGCCAGACATGGGGCTATTATTAATTCCTTATCCTTAGGTCACACTGGATCAACAACCATGGTATGTTTTTTTTTAGTCACAATGAGGCTCTAGGGCTGTACATCTTTGCATTGCCTTGTACTTGAGGATGATAATAAATTCTGCCATGGAGTTCTGTGGTCCAGCCAGTGCTGGCCTGGTGTTTTCTATACACCATTCATCCTGCTAAACTCAATTCCCTCCCACAGTGTGCTCAGGCCTATGAATACTTCCACTGGAGTATGGAATAGGCCTTTCATTTCCCCACCTCTGTTTTTAGGAGACGGTAGGGGTAGCTCCTTCTTTAAGGCATCGAAATGAACCAGTTACCTCTGTACTTGTCATGTTTGGAACTGCCATGATTTTAAAGGCTGCTTAAAGCAGAGTTTACTAGACTTGTGTAAATCTTTGCTTTAAATCCACTGTAAATATGTTACAGAATCTGCCAAACATGCATTAAAATATTTTGCTCCAGGTATGCCTATGTCTAACCTTTTGGTTTCTAAGAGCTTTAATCAGTAATCTTCAAGTAGGAAGTTATTCATCTTTATTGCCAGGCAGCTCTCAGTGGTGGTCGTGGCAACAATCTTTTCATTGCTTCTGTGTTTAGTTGTTCTTTGACATGATAGAAGTCAGCTGCAGTTCAATGAGCTCACTATTTGTGCAGCTTAATTGCTTGCTTCCTTTAATATGTACTCAATTTTTCCTTTTATGAGCAGGGTTGTTGGAAAAATTAAGCTTAAGGATATAGCTATCCACTGTTAATTAACCTCCTTCCCAAACACATTAGTAAAATAGGTCAAATGACTGTTGAGTGTTAAGTGTACCATTACTAAGGTATTTCTCAGCTGGAAAACGAACCCTATATTAGATAAGACAGGAGCTTCCAAAGGAGCTTCAAGGACTTAGGTGTCCATATCACACTGAAATTCAATTAGATCCGAGTGCCTAATTCCCTTAAGCTGGATTGTGCAAAAGCCTTAGGAGCATATGTTAAGAAGTTTTGATTTGGTGCATGTTTAGAACATGTGTGTTTAAAAATAGACTGAAACAGCTTCTTTTTGTTGCTCCTTAATTGAGCTTAGTGGAATCCTTCATTCTTCTGGGATGTGTGATCCACACATGCATGCATGTATATGTACACAAAAGCAGGCAAAAAAAGGGAATACTTTTTGGTAGGTATTTGTACTTTGCATTAATAAGGATACTGCATGTGTTTGTTCTTTCAAGAATGACTAATATTACTATTCAGATTTTAAATTCCTAGGATAGCTTTGTTATGCGAGGATGTATAAATAGTTTTGATGAGTATAAAATATGCTCAGTGAGGGAACTGATCTATCAAAACAGCTTTATACAGTGATAGTGTAATTTCTTTCCATGTCAGGGATATATTCAGATGGAAAAATCACTTTAATTGCAGTGGTGATAGCTTGATTGGAATTTTGCCAATTTACCCCCAAAATTGTACATGAATTTTAAAATAATATTTAGACAAGTGAGTTCAGTTGGGAAGTTCTTCATTTTTTAAATATATGTATTTTACAAAGGGCTGGATAAGGTTTAAGAAAAATGGAAGTTGGAAGATTTCCCACTAGGACATAAAAGGCCATTTTTTGTTATGATTGTATCTCCCAATCGCATTTCCCAGGATAAGTCAGGAGACTTATTCTAGAAGCCAGTGGGAGTTCCATATGCATAAACTCTCCTCATCCAAATATTATTGTGTGTTACAGTAGTGGCCAGCCCAGATCAGAGTCCACTGTGCCACGCATGGTCCATGTGTGTAGGAGGCAACCCCTGCCTCGGAGGGCTTCCAGCTTCCAGAAGGAAACAGAGAGGAATGCAGCATTCTACAAAACAGATTTTATAGAGCAAGGATAAAATGGCCAAGGTCACATGATGGATCCATGGCCTCCTTGCAACAGAACCTGGAGGAATATTATAGGGGTTTGAATTGCAAACAGGGTTTTTGCACACTTCACTTTCATGCTGTAGTTCCGCAGACAGAGAAGTGCTTGTCTTTGAACAGGCCTTCTCCAGGCAGGGTTTCCCAGCCCCATGCCCCAGCTGTGGTGCACAGGCTGTGCAGGGATGAAAGGCTGCAATCCCTCAGACCTCTTCCCAGCTACATACCCCCATGCAGACAGTGAATGCCATCCTTTCCAGCACAAGTTCTGCTTCTGCTCTATCGTTTTCCCCTGTTGTCCTAATAATAGCTTTATGAAGGGCTTGATAGATGCAAAAAAATGTAAAATAAGTGTATTAGTGGAGGCTAGGCCCTTCATTTGAAGTATCTTCACAGTTCACCAAAGCCAGGGTCAGTGGAAAACTTTAGGCTTCCAGGATGCAAGCTGGAGCTGTATGGTACATTGTCTTTTTCTCTTTCATACCAAATCAGAATGCTGTAAAAAGGACATAAGGTGGGTCTAAATGACATTTCTGCCAAGAATCAAAGCCCCTTTAGCCATTGCCAGTGGTGTAATGGGGCCTATAATAAATGAGAATTAAGTCCTTATTTAGAGATGCACTGAAATTGCTGAAGTGCTGCCAATGTGATACAAGCATCAGGAAATCGCATTTGTTCCATGTGGCCAAAACCCGCAGAGAAGCTCCACGAAGCACTTGATTTTTTAGTATGGCTGTAAATAATGTTGTAGGGAATTAATACTGAAGTCCAGTGAACAACTTCTAGACATGCTTCCAACAAAGTATTTTCACCCTCCTTTGTAGCTGATGGTGCTGCACTTCAGGGTGCAGATCTGAGATTCTCCTCAATAGAAATGCACCTGTCGATATGCAGAGGGTGGGTGTGCAGTAGCTGAGGAGCTTCTGCAAGCCAGGTGATAGCCTTAAGCATTTAAAATGACAGCAATGCCGCTGCTGTTGGCAGAGTGGCTGCTCCTTTCAGAACACGGTGAATGTATACTAGAGCATGGTTCACACACTGCTACTTGCAGCAACAGAAGCAGCCTATTTCTAGATCCTGGGACACAAGGCTAAGAAAATGGTGCAGGGAATTGGCAGTTATTCCTTCGCTTATATATCTTCCTGTGGAGGAAATCAGTGTGAGGATTCCCAGGCTGGTCTGTGTGGAGCTGTAGAAAAGGGTGGCTCTTGGTTGTGCCACAGGGAGGAGTGGAGTGCTTTAGAGGAGTGGCTCATGTCGCATTGCTTGTGTTGGGCACACCATAGGGACCCAGATGCTCTGAGCGCTTCAGTATGGTGAACTAAAATGGTATGGCTGGTGTTCCTTGGGGACCATCACAGGACCCCAGCCTGGTGGGGCTGGAAGGGACCTCTGGAGCTCGCCCAGCCCAACCCCCTGCTCAAGCAGGGTCTCCTAGAGCGGGCTGCACAGCCCAGGCGGGTTTGGATGTCTCCAGAGAAGGAGACCCCACCGCCTCTCTGGGCGGCCCGGCCCAGCGCTCCGGCACCCTCACGGTAAAGACGTTTTTCCTCACATTCAGGTGGAACTCCCCGTGTTGCAGCGTGTGCCCGTTGCCCCTTGTCCTGGTGCTGGGCACCGCTGGAAAGAGCCTGGCCCCGTCCTCTTGGCGCTAACCCCTAAGATATCTGTAGGCATTGATGAGATCCCCTCTCAGTCTTCTCTCCAGGCTCAACAGCCCCAGCTCTTGCCTGTCCTCACCAGGGAGATGCTCCCGTCCCCCCATCATCTTTGTAGCCTCCGCTGGCCCCTCTCCAGCAGTTCCCCCTCTCTCTGGAACTGGGGAGCTCACACTGGACACAGCACTCCAGGTGCGGCCTCAGCAGGGCAGACCGTTTTGCATGTGGCCATGGGAGCCGGTAGTCACTGAAGGGCTGGCGATCTGGCGAGCTGGCGGGCAGGGCCTCGCTGGGTGCCTGGGATTCGTGTCGCAAGCCAGAAGGTGGCACTGCGGATACTGCGTTGGAGAGGTCCCATCTGCTCCCGGCCGGAGAAGGAAAGTGGGGGAAATACTGCAATAGTAAGACACTGTAAACCGGGTTACGTGGAAGGTAGCAGGGGTCTGAGAGACCTTAAAGCAAGCAGCATGAGTGGACAAGGCGGCAGTGTGGATGCGAATGGTGTGAGGGTACAGGGAACATCCTGGCGTTTAATCTTCCACTGGCAAGGTTTTGAACTTATTAATCGCAGAATCGGATTGTGCAAAATGTTGAAAAGCAGTTTTATTGCAAATTCCCAAAGTGAATGAGCTTGGAAGGAGGTTTACAGAGTGAGCACCACAGAGGGGTTCTTGGCTTTGGCTGGACCGGTATAGAAGGCTTGGTTGTCTTGAGCTGAAAATGGGTAAAACTTTCCTGTTCAGCCCTTCTGTGGCTGACTTGGGAGAACGACTCCTACCTCTTGTATTTTTTTCTGTCAATGAATATTCAATAGTGAGGGACAAACCGATGGACTTCGGTTCTGCTAAAACAGGAGACTGACATCAGAAGAAAGGAGCAGGTGAACAATTGGCTATGAGATCTTTGTTAACACAGAGCCCACCCCTGAGCTTATACGCCTGGCTTCTTCACCCTGAGATTGTGGATACTTTGAAGAGGATTTTGTGCTCAGCTCCGAGGGAAGCCTCCTAAAGACAGTTTGATTGGAAGTGACTGTGGAAGGCCAGTGTGCGATTCATCATCCAAATGACTTATCCCTCCCCCAAAGTTTCTGTAGTTTCCTGTCAGAGCTCACGTGCCCTGAGGAAAAGTGCTTTTTCTTATTTTATTCCTTCACTCTTCGCTAGCTACTTGTGTGGGTGTCCTGGGGTCTCAGAGAAAGTGGTGCTGTGCCTGGATTTGTCTCAGCTTAACTCCACTTTTTCTATCCACCCCAGTGTGAATCTGGAGTCACATATTAGAGTTAATGGCAATCCGCTCATAGACAGACTTAGCAGGTACATCGGGGGGGGGGGGGGGGGGGGGGGGCGGGGGGGGGGCGGGGGGTTGGTGGCAGCTTTAACCTTCTCCAGAGTGCCTCCCAGCTGCTTCCCCTCCACTGCTGTGTGGAGAGGCTTACACAGATGACAGGAGAATGAGGATCTCTGGGTCCTAAACCTGCTAACTCTTGTGAACAGTTACCCTGGGTCAGCTTCAGTGCTGGCCAGGATTTGTGCCTGCATATGGTGCCCGGCTCAGGAGCAGAGCAGAGCCTACTGGGGATGCTTGGAGCATGCGGCCCTATAGGGGCCAGCTGGATTAAATCATGCAGGGTGGCAGGTTTTCCTTCTGCTGTCCTGCTGTGGGTAGTAGCTCAGGGGTAGTAATAAGCAGTTGGAGAGCAGAGATTTGCAGACTGGGAAGGGAAGATACACAAAAGCTGAGCAAAGACATGAAGATCAGAATTTTGGCCCAGAAGCATCAGTCCTTTACCTGGAAGAGTGCTGTACTGCAAGGGGGAAATAGCCTCTGTGTTCTGCTCTTCATATGAATGCATAAGAAATTGCTTCACCACAGAGGGAAGGGCTCCCAGACAGATGCAAGAGGCTTGTGCAGGGGAGGTAAGGTCTGCTGCATCCTACCCTACTCCTTTTTCCCCTCTGTGGGCAGACAGGGTGGCTCGCAATGTGACCAAGCGTAAATGGTGCGGCTCTCTGAATTGGCAGGGAGGGATTTTTTTTTTTTGGTCAGGATTGCACTTGCAGTTTACAGCAAGCTGGTTTCTGCTGAAAGGCAGATGTGACTTCGCTGTCCTGCAAAGCCAGCCCCCATCCCTCCTTTTTCAGTCCTGGTGGAGTCCTGAGATGGGGAA
Source organism: Falco naumanni (assembly GCF_017639655.2). Lineage (NCBI taxonomy): Eukaryota > Metazoa > Chordata > Aves > Falconiformes > Falconidae > Falco > Falco naumanni. The sequence goes on from NC_054060.1 coordinate 34,515,865, forward strand.
GGCCATGTGCAGCTCCGAAGGGCACACGTTTCCTGTCTCTTTGCTCCTGGCAGGTTTTGTCTGCAGACACTGGCTTGAGTACCCCATAATTACATTTTCGCATTTTTTAATATAGTAACACATGGCTGGGCTTGTGGTAGAGAGCCAAGTGATGTCTTTGGGCCATAAGGACTATAAATAACCAAAGGGATCATTTTATTTGGTTATGGAAGGAAGAAGGTCTTTCTTCAGCAGTTACTGTACAAACACAGCTTTGGAGCAAATAAAGAAGGGTTTTTTTCCTATACGTTAGGGAGATACCCATGGATTCAGCAGAACCCCCCAAAAGACAAAAATTCTTTCTATTACATTTCTCTATGGAAGGCCTTTACACAGTCAAGCTGTCCAAATTATAGCTTTGTTTTTGTTTTAGTTGTGGCAATTATTGTGCTTTTGTTAAAAATACCATTCTGTGTCAATTCTAAGCTCCCAGTAGCAAGGGCTGTCTTAAAATAAATGTATGTACAGTGCCAGGCACAATAGGCCTCATCTGTGCCCAAGACCTTGAGGCACGACTGTCATATATATAGCGAATAGCTGGTTTGTGTAACATGATGCAACTTTTCAGGTCTAGATCTTGGCACTGTGAATCTTGAAATCCAGGATTCCTACTTTCCCTTCACACTGTGCTCCTGAAATCCATGATTCCTCCTTTCCCTCCACAGTGTGCCTCTTGGCATACAGCCGTAAGCTGTATCAGCTTGCACTCTGCTGTCACGCAGCCTCCTCAACTTGCTCCCCAGCACATATTTCCCCCGCTGCGGTGATGCCCCTCACTCTGGATAGCACCCTGCTTTCCACATCCAGACAGCCCCTGGATCTATGCGTTGCTCTGACCAGGAATGCTGAGCAGCGTGCAGGACCAAGGCTGCGGTGCTGCCTGCCGCCAAGGGAATTGTACATAATGCTAGCGAGCAGCCATCCATCCCCACCACACGGCTCACTGATAATCTAACGTGTTGTGATTCCTCTGACTTTCAGAGTTTGTTTAGTGTGAATGACTACACACAAGGCTTGGGGCAGGAGCATTTAGGCCTCTTACATACAGCTTTAGTTTTGCTTTGGAGTAAGGCTCCCATGACCTCGTATCTGCGGCGAGTGCTGGATCTGCCATAAACAGTCTGTAGAACTTGGACACAAGCTTCTCTTAATAGAGAAGAAAAATGCTTGGAGGGATTGCAAAGCTATATTGTGTATCTTCAGACATTACAAAACCAGAGACACCTTTCTGTGCACCATGGAACAGGATGCCTGGTGGATTTACATATTTGTTAATATATGTGACTAAAATATAACCAGATATAATGGGCCCATTTCTGCGCCTATTTTGTGGATACAAAATGTGATCAAAATATACTCTGACTCTGATAACCAAGTAGGTGAAGGGTATTTACTGCAGCCTTCCTCATTTCCTTTTGATGGGAATGTTTTCTCCTGCACATGGTCCAATTCTTAGCATAGATGACTGCCAGACCAAGAGGTTTCATTCCTAGCATGTGTGCAAACTGCTAAATTTCTGGAGGGAATGTGCTGTTTGTACAATTGCTTCGTTACAAAGAGACTATAGTTGCATGATTGTCCTCAATTAGTTGTGCTGCCAGATCATTCCTAATATTTTTTTTAGATAGGCACAGCAGTGCAATGAATCTGATAGTGTGTATGTTTTGATGTGATGCATTGACAGCAGCAGTGTCTATCAAGAAGAACAACTACAGATTAAAGAGCAGGGTGCTCGCTCCAACATGATGGGGCAGTTACGGGGAAAAAGCTCCCATTGTTTCCACGGCCATATCGACCGAGGCCTACACAAGGCCCTCTTGATTAAATTAACTGGCAGCAGAACAGCAAGTTCTTGTTAACCATACATGCCAAAAGACCCTAACACAAACAATCCCCATTATAAATTAGGCCTTTTACAAACAATATTTCAAGAAACTACTTGTCCATTTTCCATGCCATTATGCATTTTTAGGATGATTACATGTTTCTGCTGGATAATGGCCTTTTGCCAAGGGCGAAATGGAGTTTCAATAGGATTCATTATGAAGTGAAAAGTTTTTCTATTCCTACCTCCTTGAAGGAAAAAGCCACTCACAGATTAAGTTTGTGATATAATTACGTTGCTTTAGATAACCAGTGACATTACTTCCCAAATGATAAGTACTTGTTTTTATCCTTTCTTAATCTCACAGGCCTCTTGTAGTCTTTTAATAGGAAGTGGTGTCAGCTGTGAAGGCCACTTGATCATTTGGGTTGGAGCAGAGTGCAAGGCTGCCCTGCTGATAAAAGTCAAGACAGCTCTAGCTATCAGGATCGCTATTAGAGGAGGAAGTGCTGTCTGCAAGGGGAGACTATGCCAGGCAACTTTTCAATGCACTGCTAAATAATTATGTTCCATTATAAACCTTTCCCTTCCCCCTGTTCATTTTACAGAGCATGATCTTCCCTTGAATTCAGACATGTTGTTTGTTTCTGCAAGGGAACAAGAAATGCTGAGTTTCCAGAATGGGGATGTTAAGGGTTGAACCTGTGAGCGGCTGAATGACCACAGTAGCGGCCAAACCCTTGGATCCTGGTGCTGTGTGCAGCAGTTCAACGGTGCTCAGTATCACAGAGAAGTTACACAGCAGCTCTGTGACTGGGATCCTGACAAAGGCAGAGGTTGCCTTGGAGATCACAAAAACAGGGGAGCTTGTATTTTAAGCCCTGATCTGGATCTCGGAAAACCTGGCTCAGTTTCCAGTCCTCCTTCAGATCCTCAGTTTTGATCGGTCATGCTCTGCCCTCATTTCCCATTTTTTAAATATGAATGGATATGATTTCTCCTTTTGTTCAAGTCTTAGGATTATAGGATCTTAAGATAAAGACTCTGTCATCTGTACAGAATATCAACAGGCTTTTGCCTGTCTTGGGTGAGATATTGACATGTTACTGTACCAGAAATCCCATTTCTCTGATCTATGGCTCATGTGACCAACTTTGTTTATAAAGATGCCCATCATTCTCCATTATATGTTTCCTCCATCATCATTGCAGGAATTGTATCAGGAGGGCAAAAAAGAAACGCTTAGTGACCATAAGAACAAAAGCCCCAATTCATGAAAATTCATTTTCAGGTGGCAAAAGCAATTTATTATACCCATATAGCAATTATTGTCAAGTTACTAATTACAAGATTTCATTACTAGTATTAAGAAGACAAGCCATTTACATTTTTATAGTCTGAGGTCTTTAGGAACGCTAATTAGAGTTTTTCAGCACTCCTGGAAGAGAGGAAGATGTTACTGTGCAGGTTCAGCTCACATTCACTAGGAGGGTAGTCGGGAGTTAAGTTGCTTGCCTGTGTGACAGTGAGTATTCTGTCCTGACAGCTCAGGAGTTAGAGGACTCCACCTTGGACTTGTTGCCTGATTCATCTCCCTTGGCTTGTCTAAGGAGCCAGTCTCTAGGCTCTCTTAGAAGAACAGAAAAAAGGGCACCTCCAAGTGGCAACTCAACCTACTGAACATCCATGCTTCCACTCATTAAAATCCATTTTCAAGGAGCCTAACCAAGGTGCTGCTGGCAAGTTACTAAAGTTAGGTGAGGTGAAGCTGAGCTAAGGCCATCTCACCCTAATTCTGCTTCCCCAGATGTGAGGAGCCAGGAAAGCTGAGAGCAGGAGTAACTCTGGGGAAGGTGTGTACTATCCAAACTGAGGGTGACATAGGAGTTTGAGTGAGATATGGAGGAGCTGGAAAGGAAAAGGTAGTCCTGGGATTTAGATAGTGAGATGCTTCTCTCATGTTGCCACAGTGGTCTTGTATAAGGCAAGATGCTTTTATTGCCCTTTTGGCTGGAAGCCCTAAAGTTTTTTTCTGGTTTTGGGTACTCATCTGAGCTCCATCTGAACTGCATGTGAGCTTAATACTCCAAACTGTGTACATGAAAAATGCTGTAAAATGCAAAGTACTTTGAAATATCATGCTGTAGACATGCAGACCTTTGTTGATGTCGTCCTCTCCTTTCCCTGCTCAGGAGGGGAATAATTCTATCTGCTTTCCCCACAGAGGAGACAGAACCACAAAAAGCTCACGTGTAATTAGGGCGATGGGTCAGAGAAAAAGAAGACAATGAGTTTGACAGGTGGGTGTTTGATGGGCATATGAGGAAATACACAACCAAAGCAATTCTTCTGCTCTGTGCATTACAGGAGAAAAGAAAATGGGTAGTTATGGACTGTTCACACAAACAGACAGGCAAGTTGGAAGTTGATTGTGGGAAGTTAGTTTTTAGTCTTTTTTACAACGTAGGTGTGTTTTATATAATATGTATATTATATAAATGTGCATATATCAACAATATATATATGCTTATTTAGAAAAATAAAAGATCTAAACCCAAATATATGTATAAAGAAATGTATGCCTGGTGGGCTGTGCCTCTTGAACTATGAAATCTAGTTCTCCAATCCTGCAGGCAGTCACTACAGGGTCTGGGTCACAGAGGTGGCTGCCTGCATGCTCTGTGGAAGGGAGCGCAAACAGGGGCAGGCGCACCCAGGCATTGCCAGCTCCTGCTACCTCTTGTAGGCAGACTGAAGCACCAAGTGGCAGCAGGTCACAGTGAAGGACCTAAGCTGCTGAGGGAGTGCCAGAAGATATTCAGGGAGGGTGTCCCTTGTGGTAAGTGTTGCCACAGCCTTGTGCAGCCAAGTCATATAATTCTGCTCCTAGATCTATCAAGTTCTGCCTCAAAGTGCCACAGTGATCAGAGAAGGAGTCTGCAGGCCTGACTGTCGTCTTCTTGTCTCCTTCTCTGGGGACATTCAAAACCTGCTTGGACATGACTGTGCAACCTGCTCTAGATAAACCTGCTTTAGCAGGAGTTGGACTAAATGATCTCCGGAGGTCCCTTCCAACCCCGACTACTCTGTGATTCTGTGCGTGCTGTCCTTCACGGATTGGCAGATCACACTTTTAGACAGCCCTGATAAAAGCAGCCATGCTGCAGGCACAGTGCTGTACTCCCTGAAAGGCTGTTAAATGCATTAGTCATTAGGCATTTAATTACCTCTTTTCACCTAGGACTCAGCTGGCCTCTAATGACCAATATTCAGAATAACAGGGATGAATTGAAATGAGCACTGGGAAACAATAATTGCAAGTGACTTCTTGCCTAAGTTCATGGAAGAAGTTGGTGGCAGAAACCTCCTCTGCCATAAACCCAAAACCATTCCTTGCTGCTGGAGTCACACTTCAGCCCAAGTGATTGTGCTCTGTGTACCAGGCTGCTTTCAGGAGGACAAGTGAAAAGGAGGAAATCCTTTCACAGTCATGGGAGCTGGGGCCTCCATCCCCTGCCCCTGGAGATGGTGGAAAGACTCATTGTCTTCCACAAACTTGGCATGGAGCCGTTGTGAGGCTCTCCTGCACAGCACATGGGGAAAGTGCAGGCCAGAGGGACAGCCCATGGCTGGAAAATTTCCTGAGATAATGGGAAGGAGTGAGGAGAAGCACCACTGTCTGGGTAGAGAACAGCCCTGTCTGTTCTTCCAACAGCTGCCTCTTGGGGTACCACAGCTACACATTTCTGAGGTGGGGCTGTCCTGCTCTGTGGAACAAAGTGAACCACATAGAAACCCTGACCCAGAACTCATGCGTGGAGATGCTTTTGGCATGGGAAAAATTAAGTGTCCAATAGGACACTCCAGAAATTCAGGTATACAGATATTACACTGAAAAGACCAGGGTGCTCTTTTCCCAGTTAGTCTCCTGAGGCAGATGGCAGAAAGAAGAAGGATAATATTAGAAAAATAAGCTTTGTTGGGGGTATGGGTATGTGTGGGGGGTGGGCAAGAAAAACTGAATAGAAAACAGATTGCTTCAAGGCACTTGAATTCTCTGCCCATTTTTGGTATCAAAATTACCTAAAGGATGTTAACAAACTAAGAAAAGCTTAGAAAACCAAACAAATAATAAACTCTGATAACCAGCAAGCTCCCCAAAGACCCTGCATGCCTCAGGAAGGGGAATTCCAGTGAAAATCACCACATTTCCAAACTGCTGGTTTTAGTGTTAATCTTCTGGAGCTGTTTTTAAACAAGGTCTGCAGCAGCTTATGTAGCCAGCTGAGCAGATGATGTGAATAAAAGAAATGAGCCACAGATCAAAAAAGTCTACATGGTTTGGCTTTTAATTTTACCTCTTCGTCTTTTACCCAGATGTGGCTGTGGGTAGGTATCAGCCAAGAAATTGCAGGTGGCATGGTTATCTTGCTGTTTACTGTGCGATGATGCTGCTACCAGCTATTCAATAATAGGAAATGACTAATGATGTGGTGGAAATTATGAACCAGGATTAATAAAACTTGAAAAGGAACAGTCTGGTCTGTTTGATCCTCTGAAGAGGAAGTCTGTCTGTGTACAAGTCTTTTCCCTGAGGTGATGTTCTTATTAGTCTGATCTGAGTAGGGAGCAAAGGGAACCAAGTTTGGAAGTGGGTTAAAAAGAAGACAGTAAAAGAGGACATGAAGTATTGTCGAAAAACATCCCTGAGTGACACGCTCATTTCCAATGCTGCCTTTCAGGAGGGTGGTGGTAAGTCACAGGAAGGCAGTTCCAGTCTGCATGTCGCTTGCAAGTGAAAAGGAATTTCTTGGAGAGCTGCATTTGACTCAGGTCCGATTTTGCTGCTCTTTCTCCTGCCAAATCCTCCTTGAGTCATTTTGCTTGATTAGGGACTACAGTGCTGGGCTAAGTCCAGTGCTGCTTAGCCGTGTGAACAGGAGGTGCCATCTTCTGAGTGCTGTAGCAGTGATGTGAGTAATTTCTTGGTGGAGACTGAAGGCAGGCTGCCTTTCATAGGACTGTCGCAGGTGCCATGATTTGAAAGCAAAAAAACGCCTTTAAAAATCAGGCCCGAGACAGGGAAGCGGAGGGCCTGAGCAGAGTAAAATCCTGGACTGAGCCCAATGGAAGAAGTTTCCGGACATAGACCTGAAAATGAGTGCATAAGCCTTGGAGAACTAGAATTTTTGTGGGTAAAACCACCACCATCTGAGATGGCACCAAGATGGAAATATGTTTGATGTGGCAAGGCTGACAGCTAGGACACACGATGGATTCCAGGTTGTTACCACAAACCAGCAGTCCTTTCTCACCATGTCTGATAGCTGTGTAGCAGAGGTGCTAGATCTATCTGCAAGTCTGTAAGTGGTGGCAATGTGGCATGGTAGAACAGTGGGGCCATACCAGTCATGATACTGAGGATATGAGGCAGTTCTTGAATAGAGGCTGGGGGAAGCTGTCCTCCCCTAAGCCCCCTTCCATCTCCCAGAGAAGAGACTTGGTGTTTCCTTTTTTTGTGGGAGATTATCTATTTCCTATGTTCCTTGATGATTCATGACTGCATTGGCGAGCCACTGGGGATTTCTGCTCTTCTTGAGGCAGATCACAGTTGTAGCTATTGCTGTTTTCCTAGAGGACTGAGGTTAGTTCAGTAGGGTACAGAGTGACGATGTTGAGTGGCCTGTAACATTTGATAATGTGTGAAGGAAATGCTCTGCTGAAATAGATGGTGCTGTGTGGTTGGCTGAGATTGCAGAGGTTGTGAGGTCAGTGTGATCTTGTCTAGTCCAATATTTCTATGGTGCCAGAATCTGATGATCTTGAATGCTCATGTCCAACAGTAGTTCTCTGCTTTAGCCCTCCTTGACTTTGCCACTGTTTGAACCTGTTTGTTTGGCATGAGAGAAACAAGGTAAAAAGGTCTTTTAGCCTGGCAAGTGAAAACATGGTCGAAACCGATGGCTTTCATTTAAACCTAAGGATCTCAGGATTGTACTGGATGGAGCTGGAGAGAGGGGCTGAGGGGAGGCAGGAGGAGTGACAGCACAAGGGAAAGGAAGAATTGGAAGGGAAGAATTGACTGCCGTCCCCTTGCCCTCCATGGGAGCTCTTGTTTTGGTACACATTGGTGCTGAAGCATGGCCCACAGACCAGACCTAGTCCACTAATTTTCTGGTATGGGACTTGGTCCCTGCTGTCCTTTTTTCAAGGTTAGTTTGGAGCAGAAAGTGAGCTTTAGACTCTTATCTGTCATAATGGTTCATTGCTTCTGGCATATTATGTGTAGTCCCCAAGGTCTCTCCCTTGGCATGCATCAGGCACAAAACAGGGCTCATTGTGTAACCAAAACTCAAACCATTTAAAAAGAGCATGATGGACTGCAGGAGAGGATTGTGCACACTCTGAGTCACAGGATGGCAGCTGCATGCCCATCCTATCCTGCAATTTACTCATTGCCTGATAGAAAACATCTTTCTGTTTGCTGACATCGCAGGAGCATGCTGTGGTGGCCATGAACATTGGAGAGGTGGGGCCATGCAGCTGCTGTCTGCAGGGCACTAATGCAGCCTGCACTTGCAAAAGACAGCAGTGATTTTTTTTATTTTTTTGAGTGGCACTGTGAGCTCTCAGAGCTTTGAAGTCATGATAGTCAAGTTCACCAAGTTCATTAAGTGTAAATCAGTTGGATCCACTGCAGTTCCATTTATACTAGCTGAGGGTCTGGCTGCAGTCTCATCTGGTTGATCAATCCAGACAGAGCAGCCATTACCTGGTATTTGGAGCTCAGGCCTTTTAAAGGAATGAACACTTGGTTGCATTTCAGTGTGTGTGTGTGTAGGGCAAGTCACCCCTCAGATTTCAGAGTTCAGAGTTTGCTGCTCAGGCCAATGGGCAAGCAGTCACTAACCACAGTGTGTGAGTTTGAGCCCCAAAGGAGTAGCCCCTAGGTGGTGGGGTAGTTTGTGAAAGGCTCTGCATTCCTCCTCTCCCATCTCTTGCGTTGTCTCCTACGTTTTTTCCCTGTGCCAGCTTTCTTTTTCTCACTCTGCCTCTGGCTTCCCCTTATTCTTTTAAATAATTTATGTTTTAAAGTGCAACTCAGCTATGCAATTGGTTTTGTATTTATAAATTGGATTGGGCTGACCCTCTCCTTACCTCTGAGCTGGTATTTTTAAAAGCCCCATTGTTTCCCACTACTTCAGAAGGTTAAAAGTCCAATCTCATTACAAATGCTGTGCATATGTTGTTGTTTAGTATTATATCAGTGCATTACCTAAAACTACACAGCCAATCGTAACTCTGATGGACTGTGTCTCACGTCATCATAAGGGTGGGATGGAGCCACTGATGTATTTTAAAAACATTAAATCCTGGTGCCTGCTTTGTAATATCTGAGGATCTTCCTTTTGTCTTTTTGATATCATAAAGCATTTTCACTCTCTGCTTGGGCAATACAAAGAAACATTCAGGGCTTGAAATCCCATAATCAGTTTTGATCATGCTGCTTTTGGGAAAGCAAGGACAGATGACTTTGTCTTGGTGGAATGTTCCTCCCTGCGAATGCTTTTTAAGTTCTTTTTTTATTATTATTTCCCTCTTGATTTAAACCAACCTACTAGATTTTTGTTACTGTTGTCTTATTCATAAGCTATGCACCAAGTTGGTTTTTTTCTTAATTCTGTTGCCCAAAGAAGATTTTCTTGACACCAAGTTCTTTTATGTACTAGGGTGAACAGAAACCTGCCTCATACTTTGATCAAATCAAATTTACAGTTTTCTGTGCTGGTTTCTAGTTCATCAATAGGAGTTCTCAGTACTGAATCTTCAGTATCCAAAGGCTTTGCTTCTGTTTAGAATGGACCGGGTCCTGTCATGCTTAAGTAACAATTGTATCTAGGCCAGCTTTTTCAAAATATACTGGAACTGGTCCCCAGAAAGAAAGTAAATGATAGTCTTTGGTTCTGGCGAGTGCATAGCAGCTTAGTATCAGCCAGAAGGAATGAATGTAACGCCCTGACCCCATTGCTGTTGACACTTGGCTACAGGAGATTCAAGCCCAAAGACTGTCTACATTGGGTGAATCTTACTCCAGAAGGTAATGATAAAGGTGGGGCTCTCACATACAGCCTTGGCATTGACTTTGTGTGTGGTAATAATAGTGATAATGACTTTGTGTTGCTGCTTCGTCCACAAAAGCAGCCTGGGCTCAGCAGTGGTTCCCTCTCTTTGTTCTTTCCATAGAACCGAAGAAGTGTTTGCAGAACAATGTCCAGTCTTTACAGAAACAGATGCTCAAGCTATTTGTTTTTCTTCTTTTTGCTCTAAGCTAGATGAATATAATGTTCTCTTGAGTTGTAAAATACTGGTTTTGTACCTCACAGTCACGTTTCAGTATCAGCAAATATTTTAGATATGAGTTAAGAGAGGTACCCCACTGACAGAAAAAGGCTGGTGGAGCTTGTAGTATCGCATCGTAAATTCCCTCTTCTGCTATGAAAATGTAATAAAATACATGGCATGGCAGATTTACAGTGATAAAGTTGCTGCTATGTTAAGGCAACTGTTTTATCTCTTCGTTTTAAAACAGTTTTTACTGTACTACACACAATGAGTGCTTCCTCCAAGAAACAATGCCTACAAAGCTTCACATGAAGTCAAATATGATCTCATAGCAACTCTTCATCAACTTGTTACACCGTTATCTCTCTGCTGCTAATAAATTTTAGGAGTGAAAATTTATATGCAAATGTTTTATTTCAGCTATCATTATACTTAGCTTATCATGAGCCTGGTAGTGCCCCCACCCAGTTACATCATCCTTGGAAAAATTTAGTTCAATACGTCTTTTATAGTCTTACTGCAATGTTATATTTGCAAGCCTGACCACACATAATGGGCTTCCCAGCTAGGTCCTGTGGGCTGATGCAGGTAGGCAGGGTCTTGCTTGCCTGGGGAGCTGTATTAGCTCAAGTTGATCCTGTATAGTATAGTGGTAGCATGGGACAGGGATATGCGGGTCTGTGAATAAAGTGGTCCATGTTGCCTGTCTCTAGATAGATGTCTCTGGTGGGCTGTTTGCTGAGTGCCTTGACTGGGTGTATCGGTGTTTTTCTTCTCACTGCCTTTTTGTTGTTGGATTCTGACTTGAAAAAAGAAAGTTGAGATTACAACCTTTTATTAGTCAAACTTCAGGCTTCTTTCATCTCCCACTGTTAGATTGTCGTAGAGATGTCAGAATTTGTCTGATGGTGCTGCCTGTCCTGATTCAGCAAAGCATTTAAACATGTGCTTATGGCTATTGCAGTCCTGTGAGCATTCATCCTACAAACTACAGTCAGGACTGAGAATGAAACAAGAGAGGTACTCATGATTTTGCATGTGTAATATCGAACAAATAAAACAATATGCCTTCTGGGCTGCTCACCAAAAGATTCGTGTAGGTCATATGCTGGGATGGTGGAGGGGCAGGAGCTGTCATCTTCTTTATGTATATTACTTTGACAGTGTGGATCTGTAGCCTAGACAGGTAAATACTCTTATGCTAGTTCCTAGATGCTGTTTGGTTTGTTCTGTGTTTGTGCTGTAATTAAAGCATTGTGACTTTTGATGAGAAATTTGAGGGGAAATTCTGCATACCACAGTATTAAGCAATAACACAAGTAGGTAGGTGAGAATTTCAAAAGGCTGAATCTTGGAGCAGGAAGGTTTGGTTATGATGCTGGTGGTGTTTTCATACTTAGGGAGTGTGAATAGATTTTGTTTGGATCATTTTTCCAGGGGACTGAAAAGGTCTGTGATTTTTTTGTAGCATGCTCCCTGGATACATGAAAGTTAACTTTCTTTAGAATTCTGACTCTGTTGTTGTTAGGATAATAAAATGTGTTTCCTTTTAAGGAAATTGCTCTCCATATGGAGATTTATATCTCCATATACTCCATATACCATGATTGTTATGATTGATTTGTTAATATGTGTTTATGCGAATGCCTCAGTATAATGGCTATGATAAAATTTAGGAAGCTTATGCCTCCATGCTTCCCAAAGACACAGGGGAATAAGCTGATCTCATGGGTCTTGTTTTTAAGGGCTCACCAGGTATTTTTGCTTCATTGTCCAAATTGTACCTGTAAAATTGTACAACTGCTTCCTCTTCATGTTTATAGCTCTATGATAGGCTGTACTGTAAACACCTAGATAACTCCCAAGGACTAGAATTTTGCTAAAGCCAAGCAAACCATATCTTACTAATTTTCTACTCTGTCATTGAGCAAGCTGAAAAAGACTTTTTTTTAAAGAACAGCAAAGGAGTCTGTAGGTACTAACCTCAGAGGCTGTGATGACTGTAATATTTAGATAAAGAATACCACATGTACTCATGGGAAGAGAACAGGAGGGGAAGCAGCAATTCGAAGACTGAGTAAAAATTAGCTACACAGATTGGCATTTTCAAAAATTCCTATCAGACTAGAAATATGTGTTATGTTGACAGACTTGTGATCCTTCATCGTTCATACATGTTTGGGAACCTCAGCACAAGTGATGAAGGGGATCACATTGGACTGGTGGAGGAAGAAGAGAAAATCTGACATCAAAAGCACTTGTCTGGTAAGGAGAGCTTTCTATCCAGGAACACAGACAAAGCCTTGAAAAGAACATTTTTTTTCGATTTGCATTAAAATAGCTATAAAGGCTTGCATTTATTTATTTACAACATTATTTTTTCTCATTGTGATGTAAAATGAAGTTGGTATTTTCATTTCTTTGGTGGTTGCAGCATATTGCTGTGTCACTGAACCCATCTGCTGCACAACTGTCAGGATTGTGATGCTTCAAACACACAGGGGCTGAAATACCATTCATTTGACAACTACTGGCTTAGCAGACCAAAGGTCACATAAACAAAAGGCATCAGTAACCAGGAGCCCTGGGTCTATGGTATACAAAAATATTGCAACTACAACTGCTTCTAAATGTTAGCTGTTTTCTTCCTAATACTTAGGAGACCAGCGGGAGGTAGTAGCTACAACAATGTGCCCACAGGTTAGCGAAAGCCCGGCTCTATGTTTGAAGCAATTAGAACAAGCCATAGAAGAACACCAATGAAAATTAAAGGAAGAGTGGAAATGGCTTCCACTGTTACTCCAGGTCACCAGGGGAGGCTCAGCCAACCAGTGACTTAAGATTAACACATGCATCAACACATATGGACAATTCCAGTCAAGTCAGGAACTGTTTTTCCTATGGCCATGAGGAAAGTTAACTATTGTATCCTAAGTCATCTGACATTTTTTCCCAAATAGAAGAATTTCCTTTCTTCTTCTGGAGAACTTTGCATTTTGCAAGGGAGTGTGTTTACGATAGATTCCCACATCAGAAGTGGTGACATCAGTGATTCCTCTTGCAATTTCCCATCAGTACCCTGGGGACAGGGCTGGCCTTCCTTTGGTAGCACACGCTGAGATCTGGGGACAGCAGGTGCTGTAATACACCAAAGTGCTAGTGCTCTCACTAGGCATTTTAGCCAGTGAAAGTTGCAGGACTTACCACAATGCATAGCCTATACCAAGGTCTGATCCCTCTTTATTTCATGGAGCTCAGTAAAACTTAACAAGTTGTTGCCCAGCAGTGACAGAAAGCAGCGGCTGTGTTGCAGTAGCTATTGTAATGGAAGGACTCTTGCTGTTCAGTTCCAGACTAAGCAGCAGCAAAGGTATTTTTAAGTTTGCAGCCTGCACTTCATTGTGTGGATTATCTCCAGATGTGGGTAATGTAAAGGACAGGCAAGTGTGGATTCACTGGGTAGGGTGCAAATTAGGTCATCCCTCATTTGCTGACGATACTTCGATACTTCGTTGTTTTCAGGACCTGGGGACAAGCTAAAGGCTACCTAAGCCAGAGCATTAGATTATCATCCTCCAAGACTTTGGGTTCTGCAGCCCCAGGAGAAGGTCTAATTCACTCCTTCCTCTCCCTTGAGGCAGGAGATGGAGGGAATCCATGTTGTCTCAAGAGGATCTGTGTGTGTTTGCCATGCTGGAAGCTCTGTATATTCCTCCTACTCTTCTATCACTCCTCATGCTGATAAGCCTGCTACAGGCGGTCTGGGGATTGGGTTATTTGTAGTTTCATTTCTAAGGCAGCAAGCTGTCTGGCAAGTGAAAAATAGGCTTTTCACTGAGTTACACTAAAAATGACATTTTTTTTGGGGGTGGTGGGGGTGGTGTGTTCATTCCTGGATATGCTGGGGGTGTACCTCTCAGGATACATAGCGAAATGCTTTAACACTTCACATGAGTCCTGGAGATTTAAAACCACTGTGAAAAGAGATTGGGCTTGTTTAGGATTTAAGAAACAACTTGTTGAGGTCATGTGACTATCCATGATTTAGCAAACCGCTAAGTGGTTAAGGATAGTTTTCTAGTTAGCTTGCTTCTAGTCTTTTAGGTGTCTGATGAAAATCAGCAGCTGAGCTGATGGATATCTAATTTGGCTGCTAATTGCTTATTTGACCATCCAGTTATCTGTTTGTTAGATATTCAGGTGGCCATCAGGAGCAATCAGTCTTCTGATCACTCAGTGATTTGGATGTACAGTGAGATGAATCAGCTCTTAGTAGCAGATTTTCAAACCCAATCTGGAGAAAGTAGTTTATATTCCCACACAAGGGCTAGGACTGTAATGAATTTTAGATTGTTATGTGACTTTCTCAAGGAGACACCCCTCACCAGAGAGACTTTAAAGGTTTGTTAAAGAAGCCTGGAGCTGGAGCTAATCCAACTGAAATTGCCTGGGTAGAAAGCATGTGTGCGTGTATTTATGTATCCCCACATACTATGTGTATACTCCTCTGTGTAGTCAGGGAGCAGATTCGTTCTCCTGCTATGTGTATTCATCAGGTGTTATCTGACCTCAGATACTACTTAAGAAAACATCTAACTGAGACTGATGGAAGATTTGCCCAGGTAATGGCATCCCTAACAGCACCTGTGGTAAAAGTGGAGCGTCACCTACAGTGATTGTATGGAGCACTGCACGATAGCTGGGATGTCTGTAAAGTCTGTACGAAATTAACTACAGCTGCACAATAGGTGATTAAACTAGTTTTCTCATGCTGTAACTCAGCCCTCTTGAATACTCATTTAAGAAGTCTTTCTTTTATAGGACTGTAATACGCATGATCCCATTCCTTTCCACCCTTCCTATTACTCTACAGCAATGCCTTATTTAATACCCTACTTTTATTTTTATTGCTCCTTGCAGTCAACCTCCTCTCCTCAGCCTCTGTCCTGGGAAGCTTAGCCAAGCAACAGGGAGCTTCTTGGTGGGGAAAGTGATGGAAAAGGAACAGAACCACACCAAGTTTGTCATACTAGTCCCATAGCAGAAGTAGCTTTCCCAGAGAAAGATTGGCACAGGGTGGATTCCCCTCCTTCTGTTTCTGTCTTCACACCTCTGAACCTGCCCATGTCCATGTGGAACAAGATTACGTCACTTCTTTAGTCTCCTCAGGTCCTTTTGTGGCGTAAGAGGAAATTCTTATCAAGCCTCTGTGGAGCTAGTCTGTAACCTCTGTAGAACCTGGGAAATCTGAGGGGTGAGGCTTTCTTGCAAACATGCATGGTTCTGGTTAACCACTTCAGGAGCTCTTCCTGAAGGAGAGGAAAATTGCTAGATCTACTTTTGGTAAAATCCTGAGGTAGTTCATCTCAAATCAACTGGCTATGCTGGCTGACAGCTGAAGATCTATTTCCTATAATATGGGAGATGTCCTGTAAAAAGGGGCCATAAACAAAGCAGGTTTTCAAAGAAAGTGAATGCAGTGTATCAACATTGCCAGTGTATAATGTTCAAAGCTTGTGAATTTGTCACCCAGTGCTTTGGGTTCTCTTCCCATCAGTTAATAGTCTAAGGTCCCTGGGAGTGGTTGTGCTTCTCTAATCTGATCAGTGAAATAGGAGCCAGAGAATTTCACTGTGTGATTCTTGCATAGAGTTCAAAAGCTCATGTGTCAGACTGTCTACTGCCTACAAGAAGATGTGTTATGCCATCTTGACTTAAAGGCTTCAAATGAAATAGGACTTAACGTGTCCCAAAGGTAATTGTTGCAGTGGCTAACTGTCCTCCCTGCTAAAATACCCGTTTTGCTTTTGAACCTGTAGGATTAATCTTTTAAGAACTTCTTCACAACTGTGAGGATCTGAGACCTGTTTTAATATTTAATGAGCCTGACATTCTTATATAATAACAAACTGCTGGGACATGGAGCTTTGAACAAAATATTTAATAACACCAGACCAGCAATGAAATGGATAGGGTTGGAAGGACTGATACCACCGCTGAATTACCTGGTGGTAATTCAGGTAATTTCCAGCAGCAGAGGGTAATTACTGAGTTGTATTGTTTTTACTAGCAAATGACTGAAGACATATTTCTGGAAAATGAATGCAGCCTGATCAGAGAGACACCTATCTAGTGAAATGAAACAGATTGTAAATATGTTTATCCATTAAAATGTCGTGCTAAGCTTCTCTTGGTCCCTGCTGGGCAGATGACGCCTATCCCATTCACCTCTAATCCGAGAAGCTCATTGCATCTACCAGACCTATTTGCAGCGAGACACTTGTGGGAGACGAAACCTTGGCATGGGAGGTTGCTTGTCTCTGAGGGCTGTTGGAAGGGGAGCAGAATTCCTTGTCTGCCTCGGTCCACCCACGCAAACAGGAAGGGGGCTGTGCCAGATGATAAGTCCAACTTACCATGCAGGGTAACTAGATGCCAGAGAGGATTGTTTTCATTTCCACGGGATTTCTAATTAAGGGACATGCTTTAACTGTGTTTTCAATGGCTGAACATCCAAATGACAGTTTGATATGAGCAATTTGTCTGGCAGGCTAGATAAATTCATACCAAAGCTAAAGGATTTTCCGTTTAAAATGGGTACACATCCTTAGCTTTGAATTGGATCAAAAATTCCCGTAACGAAAGAATCCCCTTTATATAACAACTTCTTTTTAACCTTCATTCTTTGCAGTTTTAATGATCAAAGTCTCTCTTTCTCCTGATTTCTCCCCAGTCATTGACTCTGGCAAGTGCTTGTTTTTTTCTGAACTCTCAGTCTTGTTCCAGTTTGATGAATGAAGGGAAATGTCTATTCCCATTTCTCCTGTTCCACCCAGCCCTAATGAGCAGTAGCATTGTCTGACTGACTCCTGGGGGAATTTGCTACCTGCATAGCTGTTGGGCTGGGCAGTTGCAGCTGGATTTCTTTTGATGCTTTGTTTCCTAGAGATGTGATCCACAGTCTTGAGAACAGGTAGAGGGAAAAGGTGCTGCTGTCTTTCTGTCAGGGGAAGTGAGGTGCAACATGATTAGGCTATAGAGTGCTGTGTGTTTCTGGAATATTGAAAGTCCATCCAGTCATGAAAGATGTTGCTTTGGTTGAAGACATAACTGCTTTTTATTGTGTTCACAGAAATAGATCAAAAACATGTTCATGATATATGTGGCCAGCAGAGTTGATGTGGGCAAACGTTAAATGTTTTTTTTCTGTAGGAGTCCTAGTCTGAAACCCTCTTGAAAACTTTGCCAGATTCAGCTAGAAAGACTTTGGCATTTAGTGTAGGTTAATGAGAACTGTGAGCTTTGAAGGTTACATGATTGCATGTTCTCCCTTCCCCCCATCATCATATGACACCATTCAAAATATGTCTGAGTGGAGAATACAGTTATTTTTGGTACTGGCCCAGAAACTTATCAGGTGAAGTGCAATTAATGAATCAAGTGCCTTAAAAATATCTGCCCAGAAGCAGCAGGTACTCTTTTGGTGACTGAATAGAAGAATTCCATTCAGAAGAACAGCAAAAGGCTTTACTTACATCATTTCTTCATAGTGTATTTTTCCTGTTGCTTCCAGGGAGGTTACATTTTTTTGCTATACTAACAAAAACCTGCCTGCACCTTGGAAAATCACAAGACTGAAAAAAACTCAGTTTGCTTAGTGGAGATTTAGCTGAAATCCTTAAGGGGTTTGCCTGCCCTGAATGTAACTGCTGCCCTGGGAGGGAGATCCAGGTTGGCTTTCGAGCTTGTTCCACCTCTGCTCTTCTTTCCTGTGTCATCAAACGCCAGAAAATGTAGAGGAGGAATCTATGACTTAAATACAGAGGGGAGCAGGGCTAGCACTCAGATGAGGGAAGGGGAAGATGGAAGCAAGCAGTCTTCCAAGGTTATGTCTGAAGAAGCAGTATGAAGAAACTGAACAGGACTCACAGAGAGATGGGGACTAATAAGTCAAAGGAAACTGAAAGTGGGTATGAGTAATGGGATAGAGCTACTTGGCTGGGAAAGGACAGAAGGAGCCTGAGATGGGAAATTGGGTGGGGATAATAAAATCAGGAATGTATGGGACAGAAACAATTGTCTGTGATGACAGAGAAGGAGAGGAGGAAGCAGGGGTAGAGAAGCACTGTATGGTGGAGAGACATAAAAAGGACGAAAAGTGGGGACTAGCTGGCCAGGTGAAAAGGGAGAAAGTGTTGTAAGGAGGAGAGGTGAGATGGAAGTGAAAGTGGGAACTCAAGTGAGTTGACTCTGAGAGGAGCCCAGTGCTGGCATGAAAGCTACAGGTGGTTCTCAAATAAATTCAGTTTGAAGGGAGTCAGACTTTGGGACAACAGTAGACAGACCCATGTCCTTTTTTCTGGAATGAGATCTGGAGCCAAGGACACACCATCCCACCGTACCTGAATTCCTTTCCACTGCTGCTGTCCACAGTAGTGCACACCTAAGGCCAGCAGAGAAAAAAAAAATGGGTTGAGCATAGAAAGAAGGCATGTACATCAGTGCCTGCACTCCAAGGACTTAAGGCACGGGCAGCCTTGACCTGTGCGTTTTCTAATAGTGTGGAATGATTGAATTTGCAACTGTACTAACATCCTCTGAACATAGTCTCGGTGAACAACACAGAGCAATGGGTTAAGGAGACGGGGAAGGTTTATGCTTTTCAGAAGGGAACAACATTAGCAGATAAGTAATTAGAGATAACAAAGATGGAGAGCAGAGGACTGATACATCATGGCTGAAATACCCATGTTTATTAGTAAAGCCAAGAGGGAAAGGCTGTCTCTGTGTTCTTATTTTCTATAATACAAATGTTTGATAGTCCCAAAAGAAGTCATGGCTCCGGTGCTGGGCACTCAACACTGCTACAGGAAGATGGTATTTGCATTAAGGAGCGTGCAGTTCAAATAGACAAGGCAGACACAGAGTGGGAGAGGAGCAAGAGCACTGAGAGGTAAAGCAGGTGGCAATGGTTAGCAGCAGAGCTGATTGCTGAACTTCTGAATCCCAGTGCACTGATGTGTCTGCTAAATTGTACTGCTGTTTGCACTCGTACTGAAGCCAAAAGGAGGTCTGAGTAAATGCTCAAGGCTAAAAGCACTATGGGATTTCTGTCCTAGAAACCAGAATCCAAAATGCGTTGATTTTATTTTTAAAGGAAAAAGCAAATGGATCGGTTCTTATTCTGAACAGTCCTGCTGCCACCATAGCACACAGTGAGTGCTCTGTTATGAGAGGAGAAATCCCATTAAAATGAGTAGGACTACAGCTCTGAGCCCTGGTGGGACATGCAGACGTACTGAAAGCTGTTTATATTGGCTGGGAAATACACAAGTTAATAGTAGTTTTAGCATTTACACAGAGACCTAGAAATGTCCTCAATGCTTTGCACAACAAATAAAATAAGTTGTTAATTACTTGTCCTGAAGATTTATATAATGTGATGTTAGTCCCACACAAGCAAAGTTAGGGCAGCAAGAACAGAAGCTTTGATTGCAGAGCACATGAAGGCAGTTATACCAGGGAACACACCAGCTTTGTGTTCTCTCTACCCAGACCAGCCCCTTGCTCCTAGGGCATTGATTTACCCAATGTTTTTGCAGTCAAATTCCACACTAGATTTAGCAGGAATTTATATGAGTCTTTTTGTACACAAAGCTCAACTCCTCTTCCCTCCCATCAAAACCAGCTGAAAGTGCCAATACATTAAAAGATTTGTTTCTAGGATTTTGCTGGTCGTTTTGAGAAATGAAAGTTTTAAAATTATTTTAAGTGCTTAGTTACCTTTCCATACAGCAATGCTTGACTAACAGCAATAAAGCCATTGGAAGAAGTGAATCTGGATAGTTATGTCATAACTGAAAGAGAGTATGACAGCATATGTATTAGTTGAGTTTATTTAGGACATCCTGCTGCTAAAATGAGCCTACAGAATGGTCAAATTTCATAACGGTAACATTCAGACTATTTGTCCTCAATTATACGTTTATTTAAAATTTCCTTTTGGTTTGCTGATGTAAATGTATTGTTCATTTTTCACATACCAAGCACTGTTGTTTAGTCTCAAGGGAATTATTGTTACAAATTTAACAACTGTGACATATTAAAAAGCACATTTAAGGAATAAATTAAGGGTTGAGAGGATGTGACCAAATGTTTCCATGGTGTTTTGCCAAAACGTCACTTAAATGCCAGTGCAATTTTAACAGGAGTTGCTCTTTCAGAACTCATCTTGCCCACCAAAAAAATAAAATAAATCTTGTCTGCATCAGTAGCAGGCACACTTTCATTGCAGTTGCCAGAAAATAATTTCCTAAGTTTTATTTTCATTTTGGAAACTACTTTAAACTACTGGGTGATTTTCAGGTTCGCTCTGCTCTCGCTCTGCTCTCTGCCTGTGTTATGCAGCTGATCAGCAAGGAGGAAGTCAATAGCTCAGAGTGTGTAAGCAAAAATGTTCAAATTAGATGCCTTATGTAGGCACCTGCATCCCTAATTAACAACTCGCTGATAATGTCAGGAACTGATTTTCAGGAAGTTCTTTGTTCTTTGAAAGTCAGGCCCAACACTGGGCAATGTAAAATAGAAACCTGAAACATCGATGATTACTTCTGAGAAACTTGACCCTAATGTCAAAACAAATTGTGAATAGTGCATGTGTGAGTCTGGGAAACGCTGCCTGTGCTTATATTTTTATAATTTTGATTGCCTTTCTGAAGTTACCGAAGTCAGATTGTTGCAAGAAGCAGTTTGACATGTATGATTTTCTATGAGCAGAGAGCTTTCTGGGGAAAGTTGGGGTAGTGATAGAAGGCATTTCTGGGAGATACATCCCCTAAACTAATCTGTGTTTTAAGTCTTTTAACGTAAAGTAAGTTTTCTAGGACTGTTTTTAATACCTGTGTGGAAAACGCCATGGTCTAAAAGCTCCGTATGTGATTTTCTCCTCCCTGAGATCTAGTGCTCTCGGAAGGAGGGATGAACTGAGTTACCACCTGAGTACTATCTTCTGATCACCTTCTTCCAGCTGCCTGCTACAAGTGTCGCGCTTGCTGTGATGCTCAGGTCAGTGGCATGAGGAATAAATACAGGCTAGTTTCTGGTTAGCATGGCTTGAACCCTGCAGATTTAGCTCAGACTGGGACTGATGGCCTAGGTCCCAGTGGGCAGGGGTGTGGAGGGGAGCCTAGTCAGGGCCATTAAGGTCTATGAATGCCCTTGGGGCACTGGCACAGAAAAACAGTCTCACGCTGATGCAGATCTAGTGGGCAATTTGGCAAACAAAGCAATGTTTTGTTTGCATTGTGAACCTTACACAGGGGGATTCATTTTGAGATGGTTAAGATAGTTTATGGTGGCCATACTGAAGTGCAAAACAGCAGCACTAAGGGGAGCAGACCTCAGTGATGTTTTCCTCACCCACAAGCAAGGTTGGATGCTCTCCCTTCTACAGCGGTAGATTGATGCCTTTATTTTCAGTTGTATTAAAAAAAAAAAAAAAGTATAGGAAGAACATGCTTGGGAATTACCGCTGCCAGAGCCTCTTGGTTTTACTGAGTTTTCTTCTGAGAAGAGCTTGGTCCTGCCACTTGCTAGAATGTGTTTATCAAATGCTAGATGCATATGGATCAGTTGTGGGGGCACATGCAGAGGGCTGCTATGCCTGCAGGAGGGATGATGAGGCAGCAGCTCCTTTGGGACAGTTCAAGGGCACGCTTGTGATTTGGATGTGCTTAGCTAGCTGTACATCATTACAGAGACATTATGGTCCGTGGCTTGGCAGCAGCTGTGACATTAAAATGTATAAGATGTTACCAAAGGAAGCACTTAGCAAAACTTTTTTGGCTTTCCCAGACATAAACAACAAATTTTCTTAACAATAGTAGGTTATGACTGGGGGTGAGTCACTAATGTGTTTAGAAGGATGTCCTCTCCCTGCACGAAGGAGACCACAACTGGCTAAATTAAGCCAAGACAGGGTAACCCTCGTGGCTGAGGGGCACAGTGGGGGATTCCCAGATGGCTTTCTGAAATCTGTATATTATACACCACTGCTGTTCTGCGTGAGAGCTCTGCAGGGGCTCTCTAAATCTCTGCAGGACAGATTCTCCAGTGCTATAAATTGGTGTGGCCCTTTGGTATCTGTGCAGATAATCTGATTTATACCAGCTGAAAGGTCCTCTGTAGGTGTAGATCCTGGTTTCAGTTGCTAACAAGAAGCTGACTTGATCATTTCTGCTATTTCTGATAAAGTAGGTACCTGCCATGGAATTCAAAGGGGACATTGAGCTTCCTGTGATTATCTGGAGATACAATTTAGTCTCTGCATCTGATAAGCCATTTATGAAACTTTGATTTCCACTTTTGAATTATCCTAGTGCTCCTTTCAAAGAGGAAGTGTGGTGAAGATGTAGTGTCATGATTGGTTCAGAAAAATCCACAGAAAAAATCTGGAACTTGAAGAAGTATATCTTCATTCTTGGATGATGTAGTAACAGTATAGCTTGTACAGGTGTTTTCACAAAGATATTTATTTCAGTGAAATTGATTCCAGCTCACTTTTAGTTTCTTCTTTTAGTATTTTTTTTTTGTTCCTTCATGTGGCTTATGATGAGGTGAGAGTTGCAAGTGATGGCATGTAGAAACTCATATTTACAATAACTTTACTCTAACAATGCAGTCTTATGAGAAGCGCCATAAGGCTCCATGGGGCCATATGCACTGACGCACCAACACCATGATGTTGAAATTCAAGTGGGATAGACTTCACATCTGCCTGGTAATGTAACAAAGCAATATTAACATTTTCATAAAATGTTCTCAAATCAGTTTGGCTTGGCTCGCCGTTCAGATACTCAAGCCAAAGAGACTGTCCTGAGAGTGGTGTAAGCAGAGAAGCAATACATAGTAGTAAGTGAGGCTGTGGGATCTGAATTGCCATTTTAATAAGACAGTGAAAGTGGCCGAGCTTTGTAAAATCCCTTGTTTTTCTACATGTGCCTACACACTTATGTAAGAAAACCCTGCACACACCACTGTACAGTGTAGGGACACTTTTCGTCCTGATGCTCCCCAAGAAATTCATAGAAGTTCAACCTTAATTTGATTTTTTTCCCCTGAAGCTCACCTCAACTGTCCAAAGTTTAGAGAAAACTGTTGGTTAAGTAGTGTGTGACAGTCACTGTAAATGTTGAAAGAGGAAGTGAAGAGTGCACTTTGCTGCAGTTAGTCCATCACAAAAAGGTATCAGCAGTGTTTTTTAATCTAGCAGGGAAAGGAATAACATGAACTGATAGGTGGGAACCTGAGGATGAACATTTCTGAACAGGAAGATGTAAGCAAATAGCAACACTGAGTAACTAAACATTGCTGCATTTTACTAAGGGTTGCCTTGGATGCTTCATCACTGAAAGCCTTAATAGCCTTGCAGGGAGGATACTCTAATTCAGTCACAGTTTAGTGGGGTCAGTGCAAGAATTAGAGGTTTAAATCCCATTGCCATCAGGACAGAAGTTTAATTAGAGTGGCTATAACAGTCCCTTCAATGCTTGATACTCTGTACTCCAGCTGGGCTTGCCAGACTGAGTCTGTTGAGGTCCTTGATAACTCTCTGTGTAAGCCTGGACAGAATTTTATTTGCATGCTAGTTTCGGAATTGGTTGTTCTTTATAAGTGTGCTTCTATTTACATGTGAACAAGAATATTTATTTTTCATCAGCCTTTGTTCTCCTATTTTTAAAAGGCTTACTCATCCCCTCAAAGATTAGAATCAGCTCCATCTGATTTAGGTGACAGTTCTCACCCCATGAGCAGCAAGAAATTGAAATGAACTGTTTCTGGAATGAGCCATTGTTGATCCAAGCTGTCCAACAAGTACTTGAATAACAAATATCTCTTACCAAACCAATGTTGGTTCATGAACAGAGAAAAAGAATGAAGTTCACTGGATTGCTTGTTTGCAAAACACAGTTCAGCCCTTTCTTTGCCAAAGTCGAGCTGTCAGGGACTAGATCCTTAACTGCTATAAACCAACTCAATTCAGTGACTTCAGTGCAGAGGTGACAACTTACATTAAGTGATCATCCAGCCTCAAAAGTGCATCAAGGCAGCAGTATAAAGAAAAAATAAATGATGGGGAATGGTAGCAAAACATTTCATAATAGCCCGAGAAAATTCTGGGGTAAAATGCAGGTATGGTCTCGTTTTTTGCAAAGATAAGTTTTTCCCTTTCTTATGTCCTGTTTCACTTAGTGCTTGCAAAGATCAAATGTGAAGCAAAACTTGTGTGATTAGGAAATATTTCTTCACCAAAAGGGTTGTCAGGCACAGGCACAGGCTGCCCAGGGAGGCAGTGGAGTCACCATCCCTGGAAGTGTTTAAAAACATATAGATGTGGTGTTTAGGGACACAGTTTAGCGGTGGACTTGGCAGTGCTGGGTTAACAGTTGGCTTTGATGATCTTAAAAGTCTTTTCCAACCTAAATGATTCTATGATTCTATAATTCTAAGTGCCTCTAAACACTACTACAACATGGGGTAAATAATGCTAATAACCGTTAATTATGTGCCTTATTTAATTCCTGTTTCCAAGTGCCATGAATATAAAGTGCTAAATGATAGCAAATTAGCCTTAAAGGTGTTAATAGGAAGTTGCTTAGTGCTGATGGATGTTTTTTGCCATTCTGACAGGAGGAAAACTTCTCCATTAAGATTCCTCTCCAGCCAAATCCACAGGTCACCCATTTGCTTTTTTAGACACTCAACACCACGTACCCAGAGACCCATTTCCAATGTTGGCACAAATGATGCAGCTGGGGAAAATGGACAACTTTAGAAAAAAAAGCTCTTTGTCTTGACAATTTTTACCCTTCTTTGTATCAGTTGGTTCAATAAAGAACATCACTTCCAGCTAGAAAAATGCTGTGCTAATGTTGCTGGATCATCACCATTACATGATCACCATCTGATCAAATACATCAGATTTTCCACTGAAGTTGTGTTTATGGGCTTAGCAGTGCAACTGGCTTGAGTATAAAAATCCTAACAATTTCAAATGTTAGGAAACTGAATCATTTGCTTGTTCTTCTCTTCTGTGCTTCAGTCATGAGACAGTTGTATAAGGAGGCATCATGCCCAAAGTAGAAACGCTGTGTAACAGTAAATTCTTCAGACCAAGTGGGCACTGTGTAATATTCTGCACCTGTACAGTTGTTACTTTTGAAGTTGCCACATTTGTCTTTGGATAAACATTATGGGGAAATTGTGCTTCCTTGAACTCCAAGCAGATTTGAAATGAATCGATATCAGGGGCTGGCTGCTGTGTATACTGATGGGTGTAAAGTTAGCACTAAGTCAAGCAACTGTATAAGCAATCATAGAATCACAGAATGGTTTGGGTTGGAAGGGACCTTAAAGATCATCCAGTTCCAGCCCAACTGCCATGGGCAGGGACACCTCCCACCAGCCCAGGTTGCTCCCAGCCCCATCCAGCCTGGCCCTGAGCACTCCCAGGGATGGGGCATCCACAGCTGCTCTGGGCAGCCTGTGCCAGCGCCTCACCGCCCTCACAGTAAAGAATTTCTTCCTACTGTCTAACCTAAATCTGTCCTCCTCTATCAGTTTAAAGCCATTCCCCCTTGTCCTGCCACTCTATGCCCCTGTAAAAAGCCCCTCCCCAGCTTCCCTGTCGGCCCCTTTGGGTACTGGCAGGTGCTGTCAGGTCTCCCCGCAGCCTTCTCTTCTCCAGGCTGAACAGCCCCAACTCCCTCAGCCTGTCTCCACAGCAGAGGGGCTCCAGCCCTCTGAGCATCTCCGTGGCCTCCTCTGGACTCGCTCCAGCAGGGCCGTGTCCCCCTGATGCCGGGGGCCCCAGACTGGACACAGAGCTGCAGGAGGGGTCTCACCAGAGCGGAGCAGAGGGGCAGAATCCCCTCCCTCGACCCGCTGGCCACGCCGCTGGTGATGCAGCGCAGGGTACGGTTGGCTTTCCGGGCTGGGCCATGCTGAGCTCCTCGTCCACCAACACCCCCGATCCTCCTCAGGGCTGCTCTCGATCTGTTCTCTGCCCAGCCTGTATCTGTGCTTGGGATTGCCCCCACCCATGTGTGGGACCTTCAGTCATCCAAATCATAGAATTATTTAGGTTAGGAAAGACTTTTAAGATCATCAAGTCCAACTGTAAATGGAACAAACCTGAGAGGTAAAGCAACTAAAATGTTTTTGCCTTGCACTGGAAATGGGTCTCTGGGTACGTGGTGTTGAGTGTCTAAAAAAGCAAATGGGTGACCTGTGGGTTTGGCTGGAGAGGAATCTTAATGGAGAAGTTTTCCTCCTGTCAGAATGGCAAAAAACATCCATCAGCACTAAGCAACTTCCTATTAACACCTTTAAGGCTAATTTGCTATCATTTAGCACTTTATATTCATGGCACTTGGAAACAGGAATTAAATAAGGCACATAATTAACGGTTATTAGCATTATTTACCCCATGTTGTAGTAGTGTTTAGAGGCACTTAGAATTATAGAATCATAGAATCATTTAGGTTGGAAAAGACTTTTAAGATCATCAAAGCCAACTGTTAACCCAGCACTGCCAAGTCCACCGCTAAACTGTGTCCCTAAACACCACATCTATATGTTTTTAAACACTTCCAGGGATGGTGACTCCACTGCCTCCCTGGGCAGCCTGTGCCCGTGCCTGACAACCCTTTTGGTGAAGAAATATTTCCTAATACACAATCGAAACCTCCCCTGGTGCAACTTGAGGCCGTTTTGTCTTGTCCTGTCGCTTGTTACCTGGGAGAAGAGACTGGCCCCCACCTGTCGTGGGTTGTAACCTCCTTTCAAGTAGTTGTAGAGAGCAGTAAGGTCTCCCCTGACCTATAACTTATACAAATACATAAGATGAGGCAGTTTTCAAAAATATTTCCATCTAAGAACACTGTTAACATTAACAGAAATATCCCCAAAATGTAAAGCAAGATCTCTTTTCTAATGAACAGATAATAGTAGCACTCAGGATATGCCAGCAACCTAACCTTTTACTCACTTGCCACTCATGTTTCATGGATGAAAAAATGTTGGTAAATTACTTGTGTGGCAAGTAATGCCAGCAGAAATATTTGGAAAAAAAAAAAATCTGTAAAATTGTGTCAATGCCAGGGTATATACTTCATTCTTCAGTAGTTAACGGGCTGTTGAATCTTTTCGCTGTTACCTTGTTCCAACCTTGGGAGGCATTTCTAAAAAACTTTCATGGAAGACAGCAAAAAGCTGGAAATTAGCTGTAGTTTTAAACCACCTTAAAACAAGAACTTTAGTGAATGGCTTCTCTAGTATTCTGTTAAATTTCAGGAGTCCTTCAGCGTTTGCAGTTGGGAATAGCCTGACTCACTCCAACAAAGCCATAGCAGCTGAAGATTTGGATCATAAGGTGTATCCCAAATACTGCAGATTCCTACAAAAAGGAATTCTTTGTCCCATTAGCATTTCAACACACTCACTACAGAGATCTCACTGGGGGTAAAGCATTAAAACCCTTTCAAAAGTGGTTTAGTTGGCTAATTAGACAGTAAGTGTAAACCTGATGCATCCAGCTGTACAAATAAAACGTGACTTTAAAGTTTAATGTTCTGCATGGAGAGTAGTCGTGAACTTGGAGCCAAGACGGGATGAGAGGAAGGTGGTTGGCTTACAGCTCAGTAGTGGTGTGTCTGAAGGCTGAAACCTTTGGAGAACTAAAAGAGAGTTTATTTTAAGTGTAACTAAAAGGAACTAAGTACCAGTTACCACAAATAGGGTGATCTTTATCTTCCTTTGTTGGCTTGTGCAGAGGGAAAAGAAACTTAAAAGACTTGCAGACTTATGCAGCTGCAGGCTTCACAAAGAGGATATCTCCCTCACATTGCTGACATGTCTCTCATTTTTTGGGTGCTACCTTACCTTTGAAGGAAATTAACTGGTCAATTTGATGCCCTCTTATGCCCTTGGCTCCTGGGTAGGTGTGATCAAGTAGCTAAACACTTACATAAATGACATTTCTCCCCTCCATCCTAATGCATCCATCCTGCAATCGTTTAAGGAAAATTAGGGTCCCCTTGTGCAGTTTTCCTCTTTGGCTATCTTGGAGCAGCACCTGTAAGCGCTCACTTTGAGAGATAGCTAATGTGCTAATTACCCAGGACCCAAAAATGCAAGCTGTAAACAAATGAGGACTGCATTTATAATCAATCAATTTTATGACCTTCTGATGGTGATGATATCAGTAGAGTTTACACTGGGTGCCCTTGTACTCCTCCAAGGCAGCTGTGCCCTTATGTTTTAGTTACAGCTTGAAGAAGATTTTGCTAATTTACTTTATAGTAGGCGTACTTAAGAAAAATATTACCTTCCCTAAACATCTGAGCCCGTTACCGAGTCTAATTTTTAAATAATGAAAACACATGGACTGTCAGTACCTTCAGGGTGTATTGTCAGGTGACAAGCTGTTTTCAAAACATCCATGGCAGAAAGTAATGACTTCAGAGCAAAATGTTGTTCTCATTGGTATAAGTTGCTGTGAGACAAATCCCACACCCTCTGATGTCAATGGAAAGACTCCATTTGACTTCAAAGAGGACTGGATCAGGCCATAAAAGAAATGTTGCCATCATAAAACACCAAACATGCTTTATGGTTTAAACATTTTAAAAATGCTCTGCTCACTGGTGATCTGTGCAGTTTACCTGGCTATATGTAACTTGTAATTTTTGTGTTTGCTTTGCAATGGATTTGTGATAGAAGAATGCCCATAAAGTCTGATTTGTGAAGTGTTAAAATAGTGTCCTGGAAAGCCACACAATGCCAAGGTATACAAGATGCCCTGTAATACCTCAGCTTGAGGAAGACTATCCAATTTTCCTGATGTTACTAAGTTCTCTCACAGAAAAACAATGTTCTTTAACCATAGACAGATGTGTTAAAAATAGCTTGATTTTGTGTCCTTGTTCTTTTATTGGAATCGTTAGCTTTTTAATCAAAGTTCAGGTTAGATTTTGAGGACAGAACTGTTTCCTGTATTTCCCAAAGCTTTGCTGGGGCCGTTGATGATTTGAGCAACTTTTAAAAATGGGACAGGATGGGGGCCCTCTGTGTTGGTGATTATGATCCCCTTGAGTTGGGAACCCAGAGATAAGCTCCAAACCAGCAGCAGATGCAAGTTATTCAACATAATTCCTTTCTCTCAACATTGTACCCTGATTTAAGCATGGGTTACAAATAAGATCCGTTCCTTAGGGTTGTTAGAATAAGAACTCCATTTTTCCCTGCATCATGTCTCCTATGATCAGATGTATGCTGGAGCCCTGATGTTGGGCAATCGATTAAATTAGCTGTCCAAAAGGTGCTCTGGAGCTTTTCTGAGCTTCTGTGAATTATTGCTCTGCTTATGCTACAGAGCTTGCTGAATGCCTTTGCCTCCCTGAGCTCTCTGCTGGGTGGGGAAGAGAGGTGCTCCTGCCTATGGGCTGGCTTTGCCAGCTGGAGCGGCAGGACCATGCAGTTCTCTGGGGATGCCCCGCTTCCCTGGGTTGCAGGGAGGCAGCAGGCAAGTGGCAGTGCTGAGCCAGAGGGCTCAGGGAGCCCCTGGGAGAGCGCTGCCCTCGTCTTAGAAAGCTGAGCTTTTGTGGTCCTGTTTGCAGGGCAGGCAGCCGGCCAGACAGCTGGATTGCCATGGCAAAGTCAGTGTCTGGCCTTTTTAAAAGAGAAACTTGCTAGATTTATGTGCGGGAATGGATATAGTCCTTCTGGAGTTGACGCGGTCTAATGAATGAGATGGGGAGTAAAATACTTTATACTTGCTATCAGGGGTTAACGATTCCTGCCCTCTCAGCTTTCCCCTGCTCATGTTTTCCCTCTCTCCCCCTTCTCCCCTTCCAGTCCCCCCGCTGCTTTCTGAGCAGTGGCACCACCTGGTTTGTTTTCTGTGTCAGGTATATTACAGACTGTCTGTCAGAGGTTAACTGCCACAGCCAGCTCAGCCTTTTCTCTTATTGTACCTGGTCTAAACTCCCTCCCTGCCTGGCTGGATGCCTCTTGTTATGTTTCCCAGAAAGTAACGGTACCTGGAGAAAGCAGCTTTCTTGGTCATTTTTAGTTTCTCAGTGGTTATGGATGGTGAAGATAGCGTCTGCTCACTCGTGGGCTGGGGAACCCACTCTGTGTGCCTCCATCACTCTTCATGTGTGCTAAAGCCTGAAAGACCTTATGGCACAGAAGTGCACTGAAGTTACACATCAGAGACTATGTTTGCCTTTTCTGCTCTCAAAGAAAACACTGATGTGAATTTTCCTCTGTTGATGCCGACTCTGGCTGTGTCCCCAGTCTGTATCAAAGAGGTCAATAACCCTCCCCAGCTGCCTACATGGATGGGAAACTTCAGCTTGCAGCTCAGATGGGAGCTCTGGGATCATTCTACAGGTGCTTGGCCTTAACCCTGAAAGAAGCAGGGCCTTCTGTTCTGCGCCAAGAGTATATCTGGGCCCTAGAGAAGGTACAAAAAGTCCTGGCTTTTTTCTGGATTCAGGCCAAGAGAAGAGGACAGTAAGAAGAAATTTAATACAACTGTTTGAAGGGCAGCTACAAAGATGATGGGGTCAAACTCTTGGTAGTGGTAGCTGATACAATAAGGGGCAATGGCCATGGACTGCAGTGGGGGAGGTTCATGTTGGACATTAAGGAAAACTTCTCCTGGGAGGGGAGTGCAACACTGGAACAGGCTGCTCATGGAGGGGGAAAGGAGAGAAATCCTCCTCCCTGGAAGTTTTTAAGACTCAGCTAGAAATATCATCTCACACATTTTGCTTTTCCTCAATGGGCGCTGGCACAAGCCCAGGTGCTCAACGGTCTCAGGGTTGTGTCTCTCTGAACAGTCTCATAAACTATACACAAACCCATCCCCTCATGAAATTTGAGCATGTTTTACTGCAAATCTGAAGGGTCAACCCAAAACTTGCCTTGTATCAACTCTCCAAACTGTGAAGGAAATATCAGCATAAAGCTGCCTTTGATGCAGTTCTGCTGTACATCTGCAATGGGATAGAGACCTTTAATTATATCTCCACAAGCTATTTTGCCCTTGGACCACTGCTTTGTTTTGTAAATGGGAGAAATGTCTGCATGAACTATTCCCGTTCTCCTAGTAATGTGGTTATTGTCTGTGAGATTCCTTTCTCTGCTGGTGCAGCAACTGGGAATTGTGTGATGACTGATGAACTGGATGGTCCCAAAATCAAGGTGTTGAAATGCTGCCTGGGAAAATGGGGCTTCTGGGTTCCTAGGTGGGGCCATCCCTCAACGAGACATTTCCTGGGAGTCACTGTATGCTGCTCACCTTCTCTGTCCCTGATTTACAATCCTGATCTGCAGATTTACAAATCTGATATGCAGAAGTGCCTCCACCAGAAGGACCACCAGCAGCCACTGTATTCAACAAGAGCAGTATGTTGCATGCATAAAGTAGTGTATAATGCTAAGTACCGTGAATAATCATGTCCAAGGCATATCAAATTGGGCTCTGAAAATTAACGGGCACTTTTGACCTCCTTTCTGTGCCTCAGCTCCTTGCCTATAAAATGGGAAATGTACCACTTTCCCATTTCGCAGGGTGAATAGCAATTGATTAGTACTGGGCAAGAACTCATATATTACATTTAAATGCTCTTTAGAAAAACCTAGGGAGAAGTAATTATTCCTGCCTTCGGAGCAGGGTTTGGGTTGCAAAAGAAGACATAGAGGCATAGAGACATAGTGCATAGTGAGGGGGGAGCAAAATACTGACTCATTCATTCAGCACTGTTCACTGTGTGTGAATACGGTATGTAAAAATGGCCTGGAATGATGCTGTAATTAAAGACCTCATCGTGAGACACAGCACAGAGAGCTGTAGTGAGATACCCACTTTCCTTAACTGGCAGGGCTCAATTTTGAAGCCTAAATGCAGATAATTTTTTTTAAAGGTCATTTTCAATATGGTTCCTTAGGACAGAAAGCTTATGTTCAAAGGTCTTTAATGTGATTAGCAAAGAATTCCATTCCTTTTTTGGTTTTCAGTCTTTTAAATGAATGAATTATTAGAAGACAGTGCCCAGAAATGAAATGCTTACCAATACAGGTACTAATATGACTTCAGAGAAAGAATCAAACCATAGAAGTTTTGGAAAGAGCCTTCTGTTTATGTAGCTTCAGTCACTGAATCAGAAACAGTACCTACATCAGGTGACTCAAAGTACACACCACTACACATCTGGATTAACAGATATGGGAATCAACTAAAATAAAATCTAGAATTCAAGTGTATTTATGCATTACAATTACAATAAATAGCAAAATCTGAGTGCAAGGTATTGAGATTAAGCTTGGGTTTTTTTCCAAGTGATTCAAGATGAATAGAGGATCCCGCAAAACAATGGATTAATTGTTACATGCTCGAGTTAAGTGTCCTCACTGGAGCTGTAGGCAAAAGGATGGAGGTTTGTGGTGCAGAACAACACAGATGAAATATGAATCAGAACCAGTTCTCAGCTCAAAAGTCTCAGCAGGACTATAGTTAGTAATAATAAGCAATACTGTTGTTGACATGCATTTTACAAAGATTAGGGTTGATCTTCATCGCCAGAAATATTTTTTCCTTGGCCCTGCATTTGCTGCATTTTTTCCAAGTGTTTTGCATTGCCTGTTAGCCTGTGGAACACTAGAGCATCTCTAGCATCGCTGAGTGCCTCTTTGCCAAGTTCCAGGAATAGAAGAACAGCTACCAAGAAAGGTCGTTTTTCTGGTATTCCAACTTGCACAGTGAAATGCAAACCATTTGAAAAATAAGTCTGGGAACTTGGCTGGTGCTCCCTGGGGATTACCCATCCATTACCCATTCCCTCTTTTACAGGCCAAATGGCAGAACTGAAATGGGAAGGTTTCACGAGAAGAACAAGTTCCCTGGCTGGTTTCATACTTTTCCACTGTGGAAGAGTAACTTCTCACTCAAATGGTGCACGATACCAGATTACGTTTTGCTGTCTTCCTCCCAGGCATGTGGCCAACAGATACTGACTTGCACACACATGAAGAGGAGACTGCTTTCCATCTTGTGGTATTGTGGTGCCGTCAGCCCCCTCAGACCAAAGCATGATGCTGCTTAGCAAGGCACATTGGGGCTCCTGAGCTACCGCTGCCTCAGCTGTGTTGGGATGCTAAAGGCCATTACACAAGACTGTCTTTCTGATCTAATTGCTACCCAGAGCAGAAGGAGTGCAGTCTTACATTTGCTGGTGTACCAGCCTTTGGCAGAAGTAGCAGCGGTTTCTGGGGTGGGATACTTTTGCCTTGCATTTTAGTGCGCTGTTGTAGCTTAGAAGGCAAAGAGGTGTACCCCTTGCAGTAGGTTCATTTTATCCTTCTGACTTTGATCCCTTCTGCCTTTCTTTTGTACTCATGAGTGCTCGCCAGGCTGGGAGCTTCAAATTGACGATTTTGCAACCAAGTTGATCATTGTGGGCTAAACACAGTGCCAGCCTGGGCAAAGATGTGAACTGAGGTGGTGGGTTAGCTCTAGCTGTTTTTTCTCTGCTTTACTTAGACCCTTGTGGATGGATTGAGATTATTCTTTGGATCACAGGTTATGCAGAATTGCCTTCAGCCTGGATGGGAAGACAGCAGATACTATAAAAGAGGAAAACAAATCAGTAACCTGAAGGCAGTCTGTTCAAAGCACTGCACTCTGTGTTCACAAAAGGATATTTCTGGGGCATTCACTATGCATAATATTGGCAAGAAAAATCCCTTTTCCATATTTTTTCTTGCTAACCTGTTCCTGAGCCCTCCCAGGGAATTACTCTGATTTACCTCGTGGTCCTTGTGCCCTTTCAACTTGAATAAAACTGCAGGCTTTTCCAGACACCTTTAAATAACATGAAGGTGACCCATGAACTGAACTAATAAACATGACCAGTCGAGCTCCTTAGGATCAGACTTCATTGCCTCAGTTTCATCATCAGTTTGGGTTACTCCAGACACTCAGAATCAGGGTCCTGAATTTTTCTCCCTTACTGTTATTTCTCTGCTATATTTAACCAGACTCTCATTAGGCTTCAATTGATATTAATTTTTCATGAGAGCTTGTTTTTTTGACCCATGCAAACAATTAATGGTTATTATTAGAGCTAGAGTGTAACGTCTTGCATGCAGCTGCCTTTGATTACGATGTTTCTGAGGTCCCTCTATTATTTTGCCTCCTCAGTAAAGCCTTATATGATGTTATGGTCACAGATAGCACAGCAAAAACTTCGCAAGTCTGAAAGAACAGAGTGGAAATAATTGTCAGGAGCTGGAGGCTTCAGTGCTGTTGTATGGCTGCTGCCTGCTGGCCCCTGACTCCTGTAGAGCAGGAACTGGAGTTCACTGACACTGAAGTGGTGAAGGACATTCTGCTGATGAATCCAGAGTCCTGGTGCCCACCAACATTAATCCTGAGTGTAAATCACTCAGCTTTTCCTTTTTCCACATTTACCAGATGGTTGGGTGGGGTTGTGTGTCTTAAAATGTCCAGCCAGGTGGCTGGGGAAGGGCATTGCTCACTGGGATGGGTTTGATGCCTGTGAGATTGGGGCATTATTTTGGAGCGAGCATTTGGGCTTTCTCCTGTATAAGTCTGGAGGAGCCTTGCTGACTTGCAAGGTTGCCATGAAATTCATTGCTTGAATTTTTCTCTTTTGATTTGTTCATTTATTTTTCCTTAAAACCTCTCATCTTCAGTAAACTTTACCACCCAACAAGAAATAACTGGGACTTTGCTAGAGGCTAAGGTGATGGTCTTAAGTTGTCCTAAACTCCTTATTCTTCAAGGGAAGAAACAGAAATAAGTAGGAAAAAGGGCTTGCATTTCTTGGGCTGAATGAAAGAGCAGCTAATGCTGCCTGGAGTGACATCTGTCTTGGGTCAAGTGGTGCACAGATACAAATGGTGTGTAGCGTCTACCAGTAATCCCACAGCTGCAGCCTTCTCGATATAAAGCAACTTACTGAGAAGTTAAAATAAGGCCATTTCATTACTAAAACAAGGTTTTTATGTTTGCTTCAGATATTTTACATATAGTTTTTTAAGTACAGCATTTCAGACCTAGTTCTGCAAAGAGGCTTACCTTTGTGGGTTGCATTAAAATAAGCAAGTACTCAAATCTTTGTAGAATTGATGCTCTCAGTAGAGGTGGCCAGGTAATTTTCTGTTGCAACAGTTTTGAAATGGTTCAATGGCTGCAAAACCCCAAGAAAAACAGTTTAAGAAAAGACACTTTTTCATTTTAAAACGAAAAGTAAGAAAATGTTGAGGAAAAGGATTTTTTGTTTGGTTTTTTTTCCTCTATATTTTTCGTAGGAAAGCAAATAATTTCCTGAGTAGTTCGAGCTTTAAATAGTTCCTGTAACTGTCTCGGTTTGTTGAGTCAAGAATACAGCAAGCTAAGGTTTTTGATTTGGTTTTTTTATTCAAGCAGGCACGTGTTCACAGAGATTATCTATGGATGGAGATAAGGATAGAGATACTCTGATACATGCATAGATTTGGCAGATGTGACTTTAGCCACTAAAGAGCTTAAAACTACAAAAGTTTTGTCTGCTGTAGAAAGCCAAATATATCTTTTAAAAATAAGATATTTCACATGTATAGAAGGCAGCACACAGCTGTTGATTTTAACTTCAGCAGTGTAGCCTACCTTTTAAAGTGGTCATGTTAGAGTCCCCAGTCTGAGCAGTTGCACATACGACTAGCTTTGCATATTGCAGCCTCTTTGGTAATATCTGTTCAGTACTGAAAGCTCAACCTTTGGTTTTGCTCTGTCCCTTGCCTGCTTTCCACCCACATGGCTGCACACATAGGGCACGTCATGGGGTGAGCAGAGGGGCCACCTGCAGTGTGTCTGTCTCTGATGTGCTTTCTGGAAATACTTGCATGCTTTGAGTCACCCCGCTCAGGGGTTTGAATCTTTTTACTCTACCTATATCATCTTTTATGTGTTTCAGAACAGGGGTAATTTCTAGTGCTACAGCAGGCTCCGCATTGCAGATTTTACCAGGGGCCTCTAGGTGCTACCAAACTGCAGATATTAAGAACAGTTTGTAGGCCTGGGCACCAAAGTTTGTTACAACACTTATTTATTACCAGTCTCATATAACTCATTCACGGTAAACAATACAGGTTTTATTATGTGTAAGTAATAGGAGACCTTTGCTTTTTCCACTAACAAACATGCCGTGGGTAATTATTCCTGTATTAAAACGACATGTGGACATATTTGTGACATGCAACAGTTCCATTTCTTTGAAGAGAAGTATTATTCTAAACAAGGTTAGCCACCATTTATTTTGAGGGGCTCTTGCATTTCTGTATTTGAAGCGCTTTGTGGCTTTCCTTGTCTATTTGATAATCATTAACATGTTCCGTCGTTAACCTTCAAGCAGCTTTGCTTGAAACTTTATATGCAACTTTTCAAACATTTGTCTTGCATTGCAGACTGTGGTTTGCTGGGGCTGTTTTTATGATCGCTAGTGGTAAAATCAGGAAGATGAAAAATGGGTGTGTATTGAAGAGCAGCATATCCAGCATTCTAGGTCTTAAATTAGAGTGATGAGCATAAACATTGCAAACAGAGCTTTTTCAACTCAATTGCAATTATATTTGAAATTACCTACAATTACCAGTAACCATCTCAAAGCTAGAAATTAACTTTGTAGGCTCTCCTCCAGATGGATCAGCTGTTAAACGTGCTGTCTCGTGCAGCTGAATGGAGGGGTGGAAAAAGGGTAAGGAGGTGTCTGACTGGCAACCGTGCTGTGCTGTCTTCTAGCTGAAGCAGAGCTTGTGCTGCCTGTCATGAATGTGCCTGCTTTCACTTTGAAATAAACCCATGCCACTTTTGGAGACATAGTTTGGGAAACTGTGGTTTTGCTGACCTCAGTAGATTTTAACCCTGGAAGCCAGTGCAGAAAATGACCCTTTATTTTTGCTGTGAAAACTGGCAGAGGGACTGCTTCGCATTTGCTGTGCAAGGCTGCATGGGGAGGCTGGGGAGGAGTCAGGCCATCGCTGCTCCCCTGGCCCCATTCCCTGCCAATCCTGCCGTTAAAAGGCAGAAGCAAAGCCCTCTGTGGCTCTCAGGGCTGCTGGGGGGATGACCTTATCTTTCCAAATGGGAACCCCATCCCTCCATACCCTCCTGTACTTGATGATGTGCAGTTTGCAGAATCCAATGTCCAGAGGAATTATGAATTAACGTGAGCAGGAAAATGCCCCCGAACAGCTACCAGAGGAATGAACACACTGCACTGACTCTCACAGCAGCGCCTGGGTCTAGCAGAGTGCTCTCCCTTCCTATGTGGAGCTTTGTGAGCTGTGCCAGTGGAGAGCAGGTTGTCTGTGTCTCCTTCCCCTGGGTCAAGTCATGAGCAAAAGGTTACATCTATGCCAGATCCACTTACTGCCTGACCAGCTAGAAAGTAGTATTTTCTAATTCCTGCTCTGCTTGATGATTTCCTGCTCTCATTTCTTCAAATGATCTTCATAATTCATTTGGCTAACTTGATACCAATTTCTTCCATAGCCAGTGTGGCCAGAGAAGTTCACACACTGCTCCCTCTTCTTCCGTAATCAGTCAGTGCGCAAGGATGTTGCCATGGCTCTGTGGCTGCAGTGAACTTCACTGATTTTCAGCTGGTGGAGCTGAGAGAGGTATTTTGCCCAAAGCATCTCAGAAATGCTTGTGATTTCAGTTTCCAACATGAATCTGAGCTGGGGAATGAGAACGTGCCAGGAGTGTCAATGACAGCTTTAGAAATGGATTGTTTGCATAAACTTGAAAACAGTACAAGCATAAATGTATTTCCTTTGTTTAACTTTTCACTCTTGTTTACTCATCTCTGCTTCTAAAAGGCTTTGCAAGTAAACTCTGCAAATCTTTAAGTTTCACAGGCATTAAAGGGGACTGGGAGTTCTGGGATCGCTCCTGGGCCCTGCCATCTGGGAGCTGAGGCATGGGGTAGGGCCGTAAGGCTCTGATCCACAAGCCATCAGAACCAGCAGGAAGATTTTTACATACTTTGCGTTGGAAACCTCTGTGCCCTTGGGATTTCATTGACTCCCCACGGACAGCACCCATCTCCTTGGTGCTGTGAGGTGACGTCTGTAGAGCCCTGTGAGTCTCAGTCCCTTCTCCATGTGCTTGAGGCGTGTGGGCGATGCAGAAAAGTGACCTGGAAAATCAGACAGGGTCAGGATTTCCTCAGTGCAGCTGAGGAAAATAGAGGCTTCTATGGACTGCAGTGTTCTTTGGTAGAGAAAAACTGCTTAGGCGTTGAGGTTTTTGAGGGAAACAACTGTTTTTTAATCCCGTGTTTTACAGCACCACTGCAGTGGAGTCCTGGTTTACACGTATTGGGGAGGAGGGAGAGGAGCTTCAGCTATATGACAAATGAAAATCCAGGTCTCGTGTTGCCTTTCATAATAACTCCTCCTCTCCTGCATTATCTAGTCAATCACCTTATTAAACCTGTGCTTGTTTGTGCTGTTCTTGTTCTGCATGGATTTAAACTGGATGCAGGCGTTGGTGGATGACATTTTAAGCGTCTACTAAAACTACCAACTTTCTCCTTGCCTCTTATGGCAGCTGTGGAGGACTACAAACCCTTCAGCTTAGTTCCACAAAGAAAGGGAGGACCAGGGCAGCATGTAAGCCTCTTGCTCTGGAGCTCCCAGTTAGACTGGAAAAGCTTGACTTCCCCATCCCATAGTTGCACACACATCACTGGTCCTGGGGAATTTATTTCCTGAGATTGCCGCTCACCTCTGGGAGGAGGGCTCGAAAATCAGTTCAGGCAGAAGTGTTTGGGCCCGGTGCCTGCCAGGCACACTGGGCAGCCTGCATGTCTTGTGTGGCTTTCAAAACCGGGGCAGACCAGAGGCAGCTGGAAATGGGCTCTGGAGCATAGAGAACGGTGCTTCAGAACTGGTGGCTCTTTTGGGACTCGCAGGCTGCTCCTGCAGGGTCTCTAAAAGTTAACAGAACATTGTCAGAAGGCTCAGATTTACTCTGCAGAAGTCCACACTACTGCTGGAGAATTCTTATGATTTCTGCAGTTCTGGTATGCTGGATGTGACTTGCTCAGAAAAAAAGATCTGCTCTTGCAGTTAAGGCTCTGAACCAACACGTGCAAGTGCTGGGTTCTCTCAGTTTTCCAGAACAACACTGGACAAGTTGTTTAAGCCCAAATCTGCAAAGAATACTTTGTAGCTTGATTCCTGGTGAGAATGAAGCATCTCAACATCTCTGTGGATCTGAACCCTTACCTGTACTTTCTGCCTGTCTAGTTTATTCAGACAAAAATTTGTGAACGTAAGAACTGTTTCCTCAGTGCATATGAATGGATCCTGGCATGAACTTTGTCACAGCCATGTCCTCCAAGCCCTACCACGTGCCAGGTGCGTCACAGAGTCTTGTATTAAATGAGCAAGAGTCTGCAATGTACAAGAGTTACGTACACCTGCATTTTTGGTCACTCTTTTTAGCCCCATTTCCTAAGGGGAAAGAAAGGTTTATGCAGTCATGCTTGTATGATGGTTTCGGTCCCTGTGGGTCCCAGTCCCTGCTTTTTGCCACCATCACTCTCTACCCATAGCCTGATTTTACCTGAATCTGAGCCTCAAAAATACTCACTTTTAACAAGATTTATGCAAATATATAGCCAGGTATTGGAGAGACCTAATTGCTCCTCCTAGCACAGGGAAAGCTAAGCTCAATTCTTATTAGACGTCAGGAGATGGAAGAGAGCAGGAAAACAGGAAAAGGTTAGAACACAGCGTAACGTGACTGGGTACTTGAGGATCTACCCTTCAATTAAAGAGATAATTTAATGTGGATTCTCTAGTGTTTAGTATGATGCACAGTGGATGATGATTTTCTTTCAGCTGGAGCAACCCCCTCTCCCGTGAGGATCCTCTGGCATCTTATACAGGGGAAGCTCACATTTGCAAGCACAATTGAGTTAAACAGTCATCCAGAAAGCATAAATCTAAAGGGACCCAGGCTTCATGAGGCCCAGAGCTCACATAGCTCCTCTTTCTGTTATGTGCACACCTCAGTGAAGAGAGGCAGCTTACAGACTCTGGAGGTTGGCCTGGGGATCTCCAGACACATCAGGTCAAGCAATTTCTTGTATAAGTGACCCCAGCAAGGTCAGGGTAATGACAGGTCTGTGGGACTACTTATGTCAGTAGTCACCCACCTTTGTGCAAACTCTTGTCCTCAGCAAATGAATACTCACTCCTGCCTGCCTCATGTCCTGCTTGAGGAGCTGTGACTAATCACAGTTGCTGAATCTTGCAGGAAATTGATATCTTCTGTCAACATTTTATTTCTCTGAAATTGTCTCTTAAATAAGCTTTGCAGTCTTCTGACTGACGCAGGTTTCATTCAATACCACAGACTTTATAGAACAACATATGATTATTACTTTTCTCTTTTAAAGATTGCAGAGGTAACAACAGTCCCTTTTCTGGACACAATCCTTGGAGCAAAATATTAACATAGTGCATTCACTAAATAAGGAGGATTTTACACATCTGTAATCTATGTGGTCATCCTGGATCTTTCCATTGTCTCCCAAACTAAATAACTGGGGGTAGGTTGGATGCTAAGTGATATTCAGACTTTGGTGAACCTCTAACCTTGTCAGTTGTGTATTAACACTCTCAGGTGCATAAAATTGTTTTGCTTAACAATGTGGTGGTTGTAGCTTTGCCTAATTCTGCCTCCTTCACCTTTCTGCAAGTCAGCACCACCACCTGTTCTGAAAGCTGTGCACCAGCTGCCTGCACCCTGCAACACTGGATGAAGCCTTTCCAGGGCTCCATGGTGGATCATCTAGTGGTCATATGGGGCAGCCTAAGAAGTAAGACAAGCCTTTCCTACTCTCCAAGGTTGCTGTCTTCTCTGCTAGATTACAGTTGCAAAGAGAAAAGCTGCTTCTACGCTTGGGTTGTGCATGTAATGTTAAAAAGCTCAGTTGCTATCGTTGGTCATGAAGGATGACTAATGTGAAAGTACTTTTCTTGAGCTGCCTGGTAGGTCCACATTTCAGCTTTGTTCAGTAAAGCACTTAAGCATGTGCTTAAAATTAAGTGTGCTGCTGACTGGAGGCCTTGGACAATAAATATGCTACTGGAAAAGTATCTGGACCATACATTTATTAGTCTGTCTAAAAGCCTTGTTATTTCTTCTTCAGTTCTGAAGTAAATCACGTCTTTCAAAAGCCACAGTTGTGGGTAAATGTCTGATTTTGATAGGTGTTGCATATTGCAGCTATTGCTGATTTTAAATAAACTTATAGATGCTCAGCACATCCGCAAATGAGACACAGCTTGGCTCCTTT
Organism: Falco naumanni; assembly: GCF_017639655.2. NCBI lineage: Eukaryota > Metazoa > Chordata > Aves > Falconiformes > Falconidae > Falco > Falco naumanni. The sequence goes on from NC_054060.1 coordinate 34,557,517, forward strand.
CAGTGGTTTGGTGTTTTTTGAGAAATCTCTCTTTGAACTACCTATCTGCAGGCTTTTTCTTTTTACTGTCTGTGTGGCCATCCTGCAATTACCTGTGGGTTTATGATCCTTCTCTAGAGAACAAGTTGGTTGGATAGTCTGACGATAAAGAAAGATGGGGGTGATAAAATGGGGCAGAGTATGATATCAGTTACAAGTGTCACATGAGTGTCCCTCCAGATTTACACTGCTGCAGCTTTGCTCTGGATCTAGCTCCAAGATTTGTCATAAAAGTCCATTTCAATAATTTTGGAGTTTAGTCTATTGAATAAAAATGTACCGTCAAGAGTTGAGGGCCTTTGTGAGTGCACTGAAAGCAGACTGGAGCGAGCAACTCATTGAGAAGTAAGTGGAAGGTAAATCTGTGGGAGGGGAGTAAGAAACGAAAACATGTTTTTAAAGGTTTTATGGCTAGCAATTTATTTCCTTAACCCCTGGTTCAGTGCTGGGTAACAGTAAACAATGAAGGAGCCATAGTTGCCTCTGGAATGAATTGACCATGCGAAAAAAAGGCTTGTGATTCCCCAAAGTGGCAAAAGATTTTGGGAACCTGCTTGAAATGCTCTGAAAGGGCTGGGGAAGTTCAGGTGGGTGCTTAAGCCCTCTTGAAAAAGTGGATTTCTCTGAGGTGGAGGGGGAGTGGATCTCTGAATTGTTGTTTTCTGCTGAGGTGCTTGTTCATAAATATAATCTCTGATTATTCCTGTGCAAGGTCAAATGTTCAGTTCTGTGAAACCCCCTGTAAATAAACAGTAGAGAGATGAATCCAGGAGCTGAAGTGAGCATGCACAAGTCAACGTGAATCAATGGTGTTGCCCAAATCTGTAGTCAGTGCAGAGATGGGCCTTAAATCAGCTATTTTTAGCAGTCAGTAGTGCAAGAGTACAATCAGTCTATATTTACATCAGATAATATTTATGTTTAGTATGTAATTACCATTGACCCTGTTTACACATATAATTAACAGTTTGACATCGTATCCCACTGGGTTGACATCTGTAGAATTCAAAAAGGGCTCAGGATCTCCAAAGAGTGTTTTTGTTTCAGGTTAGACGTGGTCTGATTGTCTAAATTAAAGACATGTCAAACCACATGAAAAGTTTAGGACAGAAGGTAACCACACAGGACGTGGCATGTGGGCCAGGTAATCACAGTGGTGGAAAGAATGGCCACACTTGTGAGGAACATATTCCTCTACAGGCTTTGGAAAAAAAAGTTCCTTTTTTGTTTTTAGTAGGAAATAAAAATTAGTAAATGCAACCCCCAGCTGTAAGGAAGCACAAATAAAGCAAAACAGATGTTCATTAGCTAATCACTTGCAATTTTTTCCCTTCTTGTTCTTCATGGAGGAAAAGAAAATTGAGCATGTGGGAACTTGCCTGTTGAGAAAACATTTGGATCTTCAGTCATTTATCTGTTTCACCTCTGACTTGGTTCAGGCCTCCATTAAAAGGCAGGCGGGGTGCTATCAGAAAGAAAGGTCAGCGGGGATCACTGCAGATGCTTTTCAGCTGGGGCAACCCTTGAGGCTATCCTGGCTTTTGTGGGCATGGAGAGTCAATTAAAAACAAAACAGAAAACCAAACAAAAATTCAGCGAGTGCAGCGGAGCTTTGAACTGCATCACTTGTGTTTGTCTTATTCCTAAATTACAGTGTCATTTTTGTACAGTGCTCGTTATAATCACATATATACATCAGGAAGTGTGTTTATTACAGTGAATACCAATGAATCCCAAATGGCAAGCTGCTTATTTCCCAGTGTTATCAAAGGAAAGTAACATAACTTTTATTCCCTTTGGATTTATATAATTTTCTTTTCCTCCCTGCTTAACATGAGACAAAAATAGGCACAAGTTTGTATTGCAGTTGGTGGATTTTATCAATAATAAAATGCTGAAACATAAAGCCATCCATGTGCATAAGCATCAAACCACATGCCTCTTTGTAACAGTGTTATTACATTAGGCAAAATTACAGTAACTCAGCCAACACCTCTTTCATTAGTGGTGCTGGCTTCATGCTTTAACAACGTTAATTTAACAGTGTTAATTTTAATGCACACTAGCATAATGTTTCCTGGAAACCTGGCACTACACAGTAGGTTGGGCAGGTGTAAGGTCTTGCCTACCAGCAACCTGAACCATCATGTCTTAGTTGTCATATGAAAACTGGCTCACTATGAGCTGGTTTACTTGGGAGCATTGGTCTGGGAGAATTCAGTCTTTCTCTGTAAGGGTGAGGCTTCATTTGGGTTTTATTTTCCTTTCATACCAGTAGCACTGAGGTTCATGGTCATTCTGCTGCTATAGGAAATGAGCTCCACAGCCATGGGCCAGCTGGCAAGAGGGCATGTACAGGGGGGGTGTCTCCACTAAGGCCAGCAGACCTGTGGTTCCTGAGGGAAGTAGATGTCAAGAGAAATCACAGTCAGACAGAGCGAGGTGGAATCCTGTATAATTTGTGTGAGTCCAGGGAGAAGTTACGCCAAACCTGGCAGCTTTCTTGGATTGGATAGCTGGGCTTTCTAGCCAAGAGGAATGCAATGGGTCTTACCTATCTGGACATCAGTAAATCATTTGATGTTGTGCCATTTGCATGTTTATCATGTAAACTGGAGATTAGAATGAACACTGTTAAGACACTTGAAGAACTGACTGAGTGATAGCACCAAGTAGTATTAAAAGGGAAAGTATCTGGCTGGGTATATGAGCGGAGTTCTTCAAGGATTCATCTTGGGGACGGATCTCATTTAATATTTTCATGAATGACCTTGGCACAAAACACAGCATGTTGCTGAAGTCTGCTGATGACACAAACTTGGGAGGCGTGCCATACAGAAAGAACTGGATGACCTTGAAGACTGGAGTAATAGAAATGAGATGAAATCCAGTAGTGCAAAATGCAAAGTCATGAGTTTAGGGAGTAATAAGAATTTCCACTATAAACTAGAGACTTGTCAGCTGTAGATGACAAAGGAGAAGAAACATGTGTGGGTAGCGAAGTCACAGGAGGGGCTCTGAAAAAGGTATGCACAACTTGAAGTATATCCTGGGAGGTGTTTCTCCTAGGAGAAGGTAGGTATGCTGCTTCTGTGGAACTGATGAAGCCTCATGTGGCATCCCATGGGCAACTGTTGTCCCCACATTCTTAAGGTATGAGTTTGACCTGGGCTGCAAACAGAAAAGGATGGTGAAGATGCTGGGAGGATGGAGAGCTTGTCCTTCGAGAGAAGAATGAAAGAGCAGAGCTTGTCATTTGTGAGAAGAATGAAAGAACTAAGTTTTTAACCTAGACAAATGAAAGCTAAGGAGTGATGGCTGTACATCTGTATATCAGGGTGGTCAACATCAGAGAGGAAAATAAGCTATGTAAGTTAAAGGACACAAGGCTAAATGGGTACAATTTGGCCTGAGTACATTAGGCTGAAATAAAAGGGAAGTTTGTGACTATGCAGAGCACAGAGGCTCTGAAACAGCCTTCCAGTAGGAGCTGGGGACAAATAAGACCTTATAAAAACAAGTTTGGCATGTTTGTAGAAAGGATTATAACACCTGGGCTTAGAGGGTATGGACTTTGGAGGCTGTTTCCTGGGGAGTCCTGAGCCTTGAATGACATAGCTTTCAGCTTGATTTAGACCATTGGCCATATCAGAAGCCTTTTTGTGGCTGATAATTTCCTTACCTGGACGGGACCTTGTTTTCCAGGTGCTAACATCCTATTTGATAGGGGCAGCAAACCAGTCATGTCTTAGGGTGCTTTGGTATTTACTCATATTTGTATAGCTAGAGGTTGGTGGGAATCAGATGTTTTATGTTTGGACTCCCTTAGTGTGCAAGTGATTAATCTGGTTCAGTTAATAGACACTGCACTCGATCCTGTGGTTTCTGTGTGTTGATTCTGAGTGTGGTGTGTATCTTTTGGGTGTTTGAGTTGGTTTATGTTCCTGGGTGTCTACATGACCTGATTAATACTCCCAGGTTAATGCAAATGCAAACAGAGACCACAGAGGAAGGCCCACAGAGGAAGGCCTGGCCAAAAATTGCATAGTGCACAGCGTATAACTGGCTATCACTGTGTTAATCAGATAAATAGGAAATGAAATATATTAACCCAGCAATGATCAGGGAGTAGAGTTGTTAATCTTGTCATTGGTGGCTAAAAATGAAGTATTTAGGTCTGGAGTAGCAATAACAAATAAATATCAGTATTGTTATTTTCGACTGCTAGGCGAAACCAACTCCTTGTCTTTGATTGCATCCCTTGTACTCCTGAACAAACTTTCCATGGGGCTTAAAGGGACCTTCCATTCTTGCCTTAAATGTAGCTGTTTCTGCACCAGAGCTGAGAAACTCCAGCTTAAACAAACCTGTCTGTCTGTCCTCTGAACTGAATTTCCCAAGACAGGTCAACCGCCCCCCCATATACTGTTCAAAAAACAAACTGAAAGAGAAACTGAGAGACGTGTCAGTGAAATCCAGGCTCTGGAAGAGCTAGCAGGAATGTCTCCAGCCACTCCTACAGGAGTAAATTTCACAGGTGCTTTTGGAAAGTTGGCTGTTGACTTCAAAAGAGAGGAAAATAAATTAGAAGATGTTAGAAATGGTTTCAGAACAGGAGATTTCTGTCCCTGCATGTAGCCTGATGCACTGACCCCACACAGCCTGAGCAGGTGCTGGAAATAGAAACCTCCAGCTGGAAAGGTGTGGGCTCATTTCACTGCACTGACTCAGTCTTACAAAGCACCCTTGAATCAGCAGGCACTTGAATGTCTGTGAGATGTGGGGGTGCTGATCCTTCCATTGATCTCAGTGGCTGTTTCAGGGATAAAGTTAAGCATGTGCTTAAGGGCATTGCTGGATCAGGGCCAGCCTAATCTACCTTGCTAGATGCTGGCCCAAAGCAATTCCTGAAAACTTTTCCTTCCGCCAGCCGACCCCTTGACTTGTAAACTATCAGCTACTTGGAGCTGCTTCGGCTTTATGTTATTTTCTGGTTACCTTGCAGTTTCCTTCAATGCTGAGGTTAGGAGCTTGTGTAAAGTCTGTTCCAGTGTTTCACTTTTGGAGTCCTCCACTGTGGACATTTCTACAGCATAGCCCAGCACATCTGGCCACTTCTAGTAACCCTAGGGGAAGCAAGTCAGGTTAACACTCAAGTCCCTCTTCCTTTGCTTTGCTAACCAAAGTGTTCAGCTCCACAAAAAGATCTGAAGGCATGGTTGATGCAAAAGGCAAATTTTGCATTATGTGAAGCAAGGAAGAAGTAAAAGAAAAGGTAAAGAAGGCTTTTTGGCCTACAGCTGTCCTCTTGCTTGATCCGACCTGAAGTACAGTGAGTACTGAGCATTGCTGTAGAAGTGGGCTAACACTTTCTTCTGTAGATGATTGCCATGGTTTAACAGGCACACTGCACCATGTTCCTTTCTGTGTGTTCTCCTTAGACTGGAGACTAAACAACGTGGATTAGGTGGTGAATCAAGTTGGATGTTTTTATTAGGCACAATTCGTGGCAGAGAGACTGGGTGAAAAGAAGTAGTTGACAATAAATGATGAACCTGGATGTTTCAGTCACCTGGCATTGCCTTCCTTGCAGGGAAGTGAGCCATACCTGGTCAGCCATAGCTGTCTGTAAGTGGAGAGTCAAAGTTTTTCAACACTTCCCTTACAATTATGAGTGAAGGTCCTACATCATCTCTAGGTGCTCCAGGCGCTACCATTTGAAAAGTGCTGCTAATTAGGAAGATGACTGTGGGTCCCTGCTGAAGGAGAGCTCACGACGACCTGTCTTCACAGGATCAGCTCCTTATACAGATGTGGCATATCTAATCTGTAAAGACTCTTCATTGTCAGGAGGCCACCACTTCCCTCCAAGAGACTTGGCTGCGTATATGGAGGGGAAGCTGTGACAAAGTGTGGCACTCTGATTCCTTTGCTGAAGAGGTATGTGAGAAGGGAGAAATTTGCAGTGCTAAAGAGACCAGAAATTACTGGCCTGCTGAAGCCGAGAAGGGCAATATATCTACTGCTCCCTTTGCCCAGGGCATATTGGCTTTTCATACAGGTTTTGATTGCACCCTTCATTAAAAGAGCCATTCCTCTCTCCAAATTAGGTGGAATCCAGCACTGAAAGAATCCAGCCCAAGTCCCAGTTTATTTCTCCATAAAACATCTGTATTGTTCTTCCAGGATGGCTCTGCCAAATGAGTCCTCAATAAACCCAAAACCTGGCAACAGACAAAACGCTAAAAAGCGCCTTTTTAATATGGAAAAGTATCCTGCAGTGTCGCAATCTTCCAGTGGAGACCACCCCCTACCCCTGTGAAATGCAGAATAGCACCAGGCCCACAATTTGCCTGGGGTAAAGCAACAGAGCTGGGCTTGTGCTGATTTACTCCAGCCAGAGGATCTGGCCTATAGTTTCTTGGGGTTTTTTTTCTTTTGTTTTTTTCCTTAAGATCCTTAATTTCTTTTTCCCTTTTTTTTTCTTTTTTTTTTTTTTCCCTGTGAATAGAAGCTTTGCAAGTTCCTTCTTTTATTGTTAGCTCATTTGGCAGGAGCAGCCAAGCAACAAAAGTGTTTTATTTGGAAATAGTTGAGAGGGAAGTTGACAATGTCCGAGCTCTATTCTGATTGCGTGATCTCTGGGAGGTTTTCACCTCTGCTTCCAGGCTGCACCAGGCTGGGATTATCTCATTTGATTTCATTGGATCGGTGTGCAGTTAAGAAGTGGGGAAAACTAAAGGTTAGTGAAGTTTGCCTTTGTTTCACACTAGAAGCTTTTAGTTATTTAAGTGTAAAGTGCTCACTCTCCCTTCCTTCTCTGTGGACTGAAATATCATGCAATGTTCTGCTTGGCTAATTGGAAAGCAAAATGTGACTTATACAGCTTATATTCCATTGCAGAAGAGATCTTGAGAAAGAAGCACAGGGGAGATGCCTATATTGGCTAAAGTGGGAAAAATGTAGTGTGTGAAAAGCACCAATAGCTGAATCTCCTCTACTTATCACACTCAGAAATGTTCACTCTTCTATGGCCAGCTATAATACAAAGAATCATAGAATAATTTAGATTGGAAAATACCTTTAAGATTGTAGAGTCCACGTGCTATTATTTTGTTCTGTGATGTTGCCTACGTCTGTTGATTTCTTTCCAAATCTTTAAGACTCCCTTCACAAAAGTTCCTCTCAGCAGAGATTAAAGGCTCCACTTGGTGAAGACTCAAAATAAACCAGAAACAGTGCATTAATACAGGCAGATCTTTTTTCTTCCATGTTTGAGGCTCCTGTGAATGGGTTGGGATCTGCCCCGTTATGTGCGGTGCTAAGTGCATACATGAGCTGAGGTTTGTCTTTCCTTCTGTGCTCTGCAGGGCCAATCCAAAATAGCTCGGAGCCAGATTTCTAAGAATTCAGCAGCCACAGTCAGGGCCAAGTAAGGAAGTCTAGAGTGATTTTAATGTAATGAGTAGGTAACGGCTTGTGGTGTGGGGAGGAGCTGTGTATCTGTATATGTTTATGTGGGTGTTAAATGATTCACCCAAAGCTAAAGAGGCCCTCGGTGTTGGCACCAAGATTAGCCTTTCAGAGCATCATTTCAAGAGCCCAGCACTCTGGCCTGGGAGCAGATTTTCAGCTCCTTGTTTTCCACCGGGACAGATGTATTGTTTTTCAGAGAATGGTGCACATGGGCATGCTGAGCTCTTCTGGAAATTTGGCCACTTTTTGTGGTGTCTTGGTGGGAATGGGGTCACTCAGGAAAGCTTGCCCTTTGCCTAAGTGCTGAGCTGTTAAGAAGCCAGCCCTGACCCTGATAGTCTCACTGGCCTGGGGTTGGCATATGGAGCCTCTGTGCACCTTCAAAGCTTCCCTAGCCACCACCTGAAAAAATGTTTCCTACTTCACTGGCGAATTACTAGAGTTAATTAATTGATGATTCTAAGACAACATGATGATAGAAAATGCTGTTTACCAGATAATTATTACTAGTGCCCTGTGGGCATTTGCAATTCAAATGTGTTAATCCCTGCAGGGACTGACTCATGTAATTGCTATGGTGTCATTACTGTAGAGATGATTAGATGGCTGTCAAGTGCTTTCCACCACCAAGAAACCAACACTTGTCATTACACAACGCACTTTCCCAGTCAGTTGTTGGGTTCTTTATAGCTGGTCGCTGTGAATGCTACTTCTAGCCTTTAGCATGTGTTTAGGCCATCTCCTGAAGAGTGTTTTCTTTAAGACCATAAGGACCACAGAGCTTGTTTCTTAAAGTGAAAGTGCTAGATAGAGTGGCACATCAGGAGCTTGGGTCTCCTGCAACATCAGGGAAGATCTGCAGTAAAATCACAGGAGCTGGCAACGGAAGGCTTTTCTTTCTAAAAGGGCCAGCACAGTTCAACACACAGACGTTCCAGGGAGCTGCTCCTTCACTGGTGCAGCTCCAGCTCGACATATGACGCCAGGGGAAGGATGCAAATTTACAGTTGCTGAGGGTTTGCCACCCTCAGGCTCATTGCTGGTCAGCCTTTTCCGCATTTTAAGGACAACAGAGAAGCACTAGCTGATGGGGTGCCTTCCTAGAGACACAATGCCAGCTAGTGAGCACAGCTATTCAGCATCTCCCTAGAGTGCTGCCCTCTGCATGATGGAGAGGAGGGAAAGCTGAACCCCCTTTCTTCCTGCTCTGCACCTTAGGGGTGGCTGGTGCACAAGGGGAAGTCTTCTGGCTTCTGTTCAACACAACAGTCCAAATAGGGAGTGGAAGATTTCAGCGTGGAAAGCTGTGCCTTCGCACCAGCCTTTGCATTCAAACAAGCACAGTCTGTGCCTGCTCTACTCAGTCAGCCTTTCAGGGCACCTGGAAAAGAAGGCTGGCTTCGGAGACAAAGAATCCCAGCTTGCTTTTAGGAGGGGACCTTGAGAGCCTAGCCATGGGAATCCCATCTCTCTGTATTTTGGGGACAGAATGACTGCTGTGCTGCAGGGACTGCCTTCTGCGCTTTCCCTGCTGAAATACCACATCACAGTGCTTCCTGGGGTCAGCCCGACAGCATTTATCCAGCCGGCACACAGAAAGCGCAGCTTTTGGAAAAGCGAATATAATTTTAAAGTTGGCCTGAGAAGCCTCCATCTAGTTTTCAGGGTTCCAGAATGTTGTTTTATTAGGATTACAGTCTTGTTCTTCTTAGGTTTCAGCAGGCGTTTATGACTGTTACAACAGGAATGAAAAGCTGGGGCTGGAATCGGCATTGCTTTCTCCTGCCAGGCGCAGGGTTCACGGTAGAGGCCAGACATATGTCTTTCTCCCACAGATGCTACTTTTTTTCTGGGTGGGGAGGTGAGCTCTATCCTCTCCCTGGAAGAGAAGGTTGGAAGCAGCTCTGGGCTGAGGCGTGGGGGCTGCACGGGGGGGCCATCTGCTGAAGGTAATTGCCCTGTTGGTTCACATCATTCCCCTCTGCCCTTTGCAAAAAGGAGAGACCAGGTCATGTTTGCGTAGGATGCTGTAGCCTTGTGTTGTTGCCATCTCCTTTATCCCATGCCCCATGGACATATTTCCATGGAGGCTCCGAGGTTAGCAGAAGGGGTTGGTAGGGGACAGAGCACTTCAGGGTCAAAACCATCTGTGCCTAAAGACATTTCTCCCTCCTTTTTTTCCCAGCCTGCATTGTTCCAGACCCAATACCATTAATCTACCCATATTTCTCTCTGTGCAGGTCAAAACATCTCCTCAAGGGCTCCTGAGCCAGAGAGGGGTTCTCTCTCTCTGCGGAACCCATGCTGTCTATGTATGAGAGGCACGGGCAGGAAGGTGGGTAAAAGCAGCTCCCACCAACCACCACAAGTACCCTGCTATTTTTCTAGGTCTTGTGGCTGTGCTGATTTGGGGAGCTAAATCCCCTGTGTTACCCCTAGAAGTGGAGGAGTTCAGCCTGCCCAAACAGCCCCGCTTGGGGGGAATAACTCAGCTTTTTTCTTGGGTAATTTCTGGCTAGAGGATAGTTGGGCCCTCTGTACGGTAATAATTAGCAGACAGATCCTGCTGACTCAGGAAACTCATCTGAGGGTTTGTTTGTATGTTTGTTGTTTTTATGAGAAGGTCCATATGCCTTTCAGATTTTGTTATTTTCAGAGAGTTGATGATCTGAGGAACAGAATGAAGAGTTGACATCGTTGGTTGTTTTCTTGGCCTGCTTTAAATAGCAGATGTAGGTTGGTAGAAGGGCTACAGCTCGTTACTTTATACTGGTGGAATTTGATGAGTTTTATTGCAAAGACATTAGGACAGTTCATCACAGCCCTCAACCCAGGGAGAAAAGAGAAGACTTTGTACCTGGCGGGTACTGATCATCCACCAGTGCACCCCTTCATGTGTTGGATCATATCCCAGAGGCAATATGGGAATTTCTGCATGTAGTTAAAGTTTATGAGACTGCCTGCCTGGATGCGCGCACGCGCGCGCGTGTGTGTGTGTAGTGGAATGAGGGTCTGTAGCACAATACTTAGTCAAAATCCAGTTTTACCAGTGGGATGAGGCAGAACTGAATATGATCCTAAGGATCTGCCACTAGAGCTTAGACACTGTGTTTATGGCATACACAGTAACTGCCAATGCACATGGTATATGATTTACTCTGAAACCCCAAATCTGACCTGGATTTTCCAAATCAGAACCTTATTTAAAATCTTAAGATAACAGTGCCTAGTAATTCATACATTTGCTGATTTCTGAGGCAGTTCTAGTTCAATGCTGGCTTCTTTCTAAGGGGTGGAAATTCTATCTAACACTTAGTGCCTTTTGCATCTGACTTTTACTCTAAAATGTGTGCTCACTGAAGGTGTTTAAGAAATGGGCAATAGAGTTTGAGCCACAACATTATCAGCAGAGAGCACAGATATTCAGCTCGTAAGTGCTTGCTCGGTCGTGTTCCTTCTTTCAGCACTCTCCTCCTCCTGCTGAATAACCCATATTTAGTGTTGTTTTTATCAGGTTTTTGAGATTATTTCTCTCTCCCTTTGGCTAGCCGAACTCCCCATAAATGACAGCAAGCAGCCTCATTTTAGAACTGTTTTTAACTTAATGAAGGTGTAGCTTCAGACTTTTCATGCTCCTCTTGGGATCTTGTTTATGAACCCAGCTACCACAATCCCTAGAAATCTTTCCCTCCTTATTTCTGGCCATGCTTGCCAGTGTTGACCTTTCATTTACTCCATCCCATTACTGTCATGATGTTGCCCCCTGAGGTGACTCCTCCAAGTCTTTGATCCACCTGATTTCATCAAAAGGCTGCTGTAGCTGACCTGTGCCTAGTTAGTCCTCCTGTATTCTGCCCAGCCTTTTCACCTGTTCTCCACTCTTAGCCCAGCTTGAATTAATCTCATTCAAATATGAATGAGCAGAGAAGTGTTCAGGACGAATCACCAGTGCCCTACACAATGCCAGTGACGGTAGCGGGATGTTGTATTAGTCCCTGAGAGACCTTGTGGTTTGTATATAATTTCCTCAGGTATGATATTCCAGTCTTCCTAGTATCGATGGTATCTTTTAACTCTGTGCCTCAGGCAATTTGGTTAGAAATAATTCTGCATTTTGCAACAGCACTGGTAGAGGAAGTGTTAAATGCAGTCATCCCATGGCTGATATTGAGAATTCCTCCAGTAACCTCCCTTCAGTTCAGTTGTTCTGTCAGTACAATGTGCTCAATTTATTATCCTCCTTACAACACTTGTCTTATCCCTGTCTTCTCCAGTTTAACTAGTAATTTTGTGTGGCAACATATCAACAGTTTACCTAATATTTGGATAGAGTAGCCTGGTACAAAAGCCTAACATTGTTATACCCCCAGACTGAGGTTCATCCCCTATGTCAAATTTTGCCGCAGCTGTCTGTTCTTTACCCACTGTTTCTTCTGAAACTTTGTATAATACTTATACTGGTGTTATGAGCCTATGAGTGATCAAGATATTTTTTTCTCCTTAAGTAAAGGCAATGCATTTTCCCTTCCCTAAGGTATCAGTTTCAATATAATAAATCTTATCGCCAGATGTGCAGTTCCATATGCTGCTTCTTTCAGTATTCAGAGCTGGATTGACATTGTTTCCTCCCAACTCAAGCACATTCAGTATTTAACTTTTACTTGGGTGAGTGACTTATATATTTCTCCTTGAGGGACCACGGCATACTCTGTATTCTGGGATATACCAAATGCAGCTAAAAAGATGGAACTTTAACTTTGCATACACGCAGCATTTGAGTTCTATCTTGACTGTACAGGCATGCCTTCAGTATGGGGTTTTCTGCAGTCAGGCAGCACCTCCGCAGCATGTCCACTGGCACTAAGCTTGTGTGTGGAGTTTTTGCTGGAACAGGTTCAGCTATACATAAAATGGGTATAACACAGTTCCATTAGCTCCACGTTTAGAGAAGGAAGCCTTTCACTTTCCTGCTAAAAAGGGGGTTTAATATCTGGGGTTTTCATATATTTCAAGTTGAGTATATGAACAGTCTGTTACCTTTCCAGGATATACTGCCTATGGAAGACAAACAGATGTTAATTTGAAAGAGTGGCTGAAGTAATCTACATCTACATCAGACTTCTCTGGATGATAAGGTGGGATTTGTTGTGAAAGGAGGGGCTCTTTGTCACAAACGGGCATACAGAATAGCTGAGATCCAGGGCAGCCCTTCTGCAGGCAAACAGAGGAGTCTGTACACAGTGTGAATACGCTGGAGTTACCACAGGTGTGCAGGAATGTTATCCCCAGTTGTTGTAACTTTGTATATTGGTTTAGGTTTTTTCAGCAGACAAAAGCTCGAGAAACTAGATCTGAAGGAGATAACCTTCTCAGGTGAAGGAATGGTGACTTTCTAGAAAGGATGAAAAACATCTAAACTTTTGCCAGGTTATTAGCATCTTCCAGGTTAATTTCATGTGAAAGTGTGGCAGAGTGGCAGTCACAGGCATCAGGGTTGGAGTATCACTTGCTGCTTCAGGTCACGAACCCTGCACTTCTGCCAGCAATGGCTCTGAACTAACAAAACCAGCATGTCCTCAGCTTTTGTGCATGCTTTCTGTGAGGGTGTACTTATCCTCACTGTAATTTTTTTCCCAAACAATACCAGAAAAGGGGAGTTCTCTAAGAGTGGAAGGTAGTTTCAGATTGGAAGTGAAATTCAAATTTTGCTATTCACTTTTTAAGCTCTCTCTTTGTTTTCCAGAGTTACTCTTTGCAAATCTTCTCCCTGCCTGGGAAGTGGTGCTGTAGACCCCTGGTTCTGGGCACTCACACCATTCAATTTGTACATAAGTGCAAGCAGCAGTCTTACAAATGCTTGTGATACGGTTGCATTTGAGGACATTTTCATGTGATGAGTGAAAGGTCTATTCTTTCTCTGGCGACTAGCAATTTTTAAGCCCTTGTTGCAAAGAATTAGGGCACTAGAACATTTCAAACTTAAGGGCTTAGGGATTGTTTGAGAAAACCCTTGAGCAGCGTTTGTTCTTCAAACTTTTTTCTCTGAAACAAGTGAGTTGTTCTGGCTGATATAACAACAAAAAAAAAAAAAATCAAAAAATCCTCCCCACAAATAAACCAAGCCTGAGGCCCATGATCAGCATGAGTTATTTCACCCCTATGGCTGGAGCACGGCAACATTTTAAGCAACTAAACTAGTCTTACAATAGGAAGTATTTAATAATCTTTATAATAGACAGTAGTGCTACCTCTGCCTTTAACAAAGGTTTTGTTCTGCTAAAGCTTATTCATAGGCTTCATTCTGAGAATATATGTATGTGTTGGCAAGACCGGTGACCCATGTAACTGTAATGCAGTGGGTTGCTATAAAACAAGTGAGAGAAATCTAAGGTTTTATTCTGGCAGTCTTAGTGGAGGTGAAATCAGTGAGTCTGCTAGCTAGAGCTATGGGGCGTTTGTACAAAAAATCCCCACTTGTAATTTCCCCATTAGGAGATTTGCTGTATAATGTAATTTTTAAAAGATCTGGAGGAAACACCTACTTTTCCCCGATTTGTTAAGATTTTCTCACTTTTTCTGCCTGATTTAAAAAAGACAAAAATGCAAAATGAGTTATTTCATATATTTCTTTTTGACTTCTTTTTTTCTGGAAAACTTTTAGTAAGTAAAGTATTATTTGTGTTACTTTCTTAGGGAGAGGTTTAACAAGTGAAAGTTTTATTTCTAAATGTGAAAAGCAAAGCTTTTAAAAGCAAGATTAAAGCAAGTGAAAAAGTTTAAGGCTTTCAAAAAGCAAAGTACTCTTTCTTGTATGTATCTTCTAAACATCACTGGCTCTGGGGGAAGAGTTACTCTTTTACAAAGAGAAAACGAAACGTTTGTAAAAACTTTCAAATTAAGATGCTTAAAATTTTATTTTTCCATGAAGCCTTTAATTTTTAATTTAAAAATCCCATTTAGCTGAAAAAAATTACTTTTGGATAAAATAGTTACCCTCAATAAATCCCAGATTGTCAATTAAGAAACTTTAAAGTTTGTGTAGTTTAACTATTCAAGGTGTAAAATACAGAGTAGTGAAATTGAGGGTGGCAAAAGTTGACCTCAAAAATTTGCTAGAATCTGTAGACTTTTCCTTCTAGGCCATTTAAATACATTGCTAAAATACGAAAGCAGAAGGGTTTTCTGTGCTCAGAGAAATGTGAGCGAAATGTGAATGGTGACAGTGAGGGATTGTATAGGAGGTGCTGAACCTGCTTAATCTGTCTTTTGTTCAGGTTTCAAGAGGCTTCATGAAGTTTTATTTCTGTATTTGCCTGTTGTTCTCCATCCTTGTTTCAAAAGCTGACCAATGAGACTGAGACTGAGGTGGCCTAGATGAGGGGGTGGCAGATGTCTGCTTCTCAGAGAGATGATTTTGCTCTGCTGTGCTCTCTCTCTTGACAAAGTCCCTCTCTACAGTCCAGATGAACGGGGATTGAGTTCTGGGCCCAGAGCCTTGAAGGAAAAGGTAAATGTCCATTTTGCATATCCCATTTGTGCGCTAAGTGGCCGTGGTATCTTAAATAGGGCTACAGTGGCAATCAAAATAATGAGATACATAAAAGACACCTGCTTTAAATAAATACAGTAATCTGCCCAAAGCTCCCTGAATGGACTGGTATTCAGCGAGAGCCCTGAACCTGCATGCATACCTATGCTTAACAACATAATCATTAAAGAACAGAAACCTTTCCTTCTAATCCCCCTCATACAGGACAACATGTGGATGTTAGCATATTTGGACTGCTTTGCATTCCTTCTTGCCTGCTTTTGAGAACATACTACATTTTAAAACTTGTTGGGTTCTTTCATGTTTTATTTGACCCTATGTAATTGCATTCCTGAAGGAATAACAGGCTCCCACAGTGATTTATACCCTGTATTAAATGTCAGTTTTGAAGAGACACAGTTAGCAGTTTGGTTTAACCTCCTGCCTTCCTATGTAAGTTCAAAACTGAAGTTGAGCTCAGGATCCAAGGGGAAAAGTAAAAAGATGAAAATGGACTTACAGACAGCGTGGAATGAGACGTATGTGTTCCTGGCCCTGCACCTTTAGAAGCCACCGGAATGAGATTCCGTAAAGCCATCTCTATTTTTAACTGTAATTTGTATACTTCATTGCTGCCCTTGACCAGTTGTGAAGGCTGTAAATTAGCACTGTGAAATGCTCTGCTTTCTCCAGGCAGACAACTGCAGCGTCTCCAACAATGGGCTTGAACATTTTTGCTGCAAAATCAACCAAATCAACCAACAAACCAACCCCCAGTGGGTTTGGCATGTGTCCCAATAAGAAGGTCAGAGAAATAAATTGTCCTTGTAATTAAGAGTTGCTCCTTTGTTTTTATGTGTTTAACTGTGCATAAATAGCAAAGCAGGATAGGTATGTTATTACTGTTTTAAATATTTCGTTCCCTTTGTAGCTTTCCTTACGACACAGTTAGCAACTGCTTAATCATATGTTATGACCTAATTATGGGGAATTCAGATAAATAAATCTTGATGTAATAGTATATTCTTGATGTAATGGTACTCTGATGGCTGCTTTTATGTGCGTGAGTGCATTTAAATGTAATAGTAAATGCAGCCTATGTTAGGATCCGACACATGACTTAAATAGTCATATCTTTAGAATCACTGGTGAAACAAGTTACAAGGAGACTTCTTTTAAGCAAGAATACTGCACACAGAAACCTATTTCCTGTACCCAGGAAATGAACATCCTAGTGATCGCTTTCTTTAGTGTGCAACTGTAACTTTTCATTTCCCAGAGAGGAGATTTAGCTGGAGCTGCTCCAAGGAGGATTCTGTTTTCACACTGAAAGCAATAGATTTGATCCATCAAAGCTTTGCTTAGATTAGTTTTCCCTAAATATCTTTGGCAAAGGTATTTAAATTAATGCAAAGCTTTTGTAGGATCAGGCCAGGGGACCATTGGTAGCTGTTCTGACATAGGCAAATGACTAGTTTTTCAGCTGAAGTAACTCAGGGCTTCTGCCTTCTCCAGAGCCTCACTTGTTCATCACATGAATGACGAGTACAGATCTGATCCGCTGTTTGCCAGGTGGGAAGGCTGACAGTGATCTTTTATTTTGAAGTGAAAAACGTAGGTGATAATGTTTTCTTTGGGTTGGATTTATCTTGCCAAGGACAGGTGTCTCTTAAAGTCATGGAATAAGTTGCCCTCTGGAAACGCGTATCTCTGTTGACTATTCAGGGAGCTAATATGACTAGCTCAGACCTGATGCTTCCCTTTCAGGTAGATAGAGTTAGGTAAGATGAATCCTACCATGTGATGTATACACAGCACTGTGTATCAGCTTCCCTTCTTCTAGATGTGCTGCCAGATCACTGTAAATGTTTGTGCCTTGACGTGCGAGACTCCAGGATAGGTCCCTCACCAGCTAAACAGAATTTCGTGGTAATCTGAGGGTACAAGCCCATAGGGTGCAATTAGAATCTCAGGAATGTAGGATGAGATTTGCCTTTCATAGCTTTAGATGGAAGAACAAGAGGTATCCGTCCCTGCACTTGTCACACTTTGTCATCAGTGGAGGGAAGTAGTCCTATCTAATGGGATTATTCATGACAATGTTGTCAGTCCAAAGTCAAAGGAGCAAGTCTCAAGCTTGAATGCCAGTGCTTCATGGCTATGAGACTTGGTTCCTCTGCATTTGCTAGGACCACCCACCGTAGCTGTCCAGCTTCAGGATCCTAAACCAATTGGCATTTCCTATCTGGTTTTTATTTTGCCATTTGTACTACCTAGTCGGGACTGCAGGTTCCACAAGCAGGGTGTTATCCTTTCATGCTTAAACTGAGAGCAGAGTTCAGCCATGCCACTTACAGAGTGGGAAAACGTGGAGATGAACTTGAGTTCAGGTCCTCGTTCAGTGGGCTCTGGTTTAAACAGATATGTGCGCACACACAGAGTACGTGGCTGTTCGGTTGTTATGTGGCTTAGGTGATGATGATGCAGTGGTTATACCCTGGGTATAAATCTGTTAGCCTCCCTGGTAGGTTGGATTCAAGAAGGAGGTTAACCAATAGCAGAAAAAGAGTCTTAAACCAGTGTGAGCAGAAAAAAACTCAATTCCTAATCAGCATCAATATATCAATGTGATTTTACTTAATTGTATCCAGCCTTAGAGCCCGTACTTGGTCTCAGTAATAAAAATTAGGAATAAGAGAACTGAGTGAGGAGTATCTCCTGGATTTCTCAAATATTTAGAAAATATTAATATTTTTCAGGCATTCAAGACACTAAAAGCTAAAATAACACCAGGAGAGGGAGACAAACCCTGTTATCAGAGCAGCCCAGTCTAGCAAGACCTGTAGGATTCACTGCTTTTTATAGGAAGCTGAGCTGGAAACCTGAAGAAAGAACCCCTTTTGTCAATTGTTGTGTGCCATTGATGTCTTCACATGCTTAATAGCATGAACTTATGGATAAAGGAAGTTCTTTTAAAAAAAACTCTTGGTACCATACCACTTATTTTTGGTGGGTTGCATATGTATGTATGCATAAAATATTAAAAAAAAATGCAGTTGTGCTAACAGTTTCAAAAATTAATTTCCGATGAAAAATCAGAACATTTAAAAAAGATTTGCCCAAATATTCTTGCTTCTTTGTGATTTTATTTTCCTTTCTATGGAGGGTAAACTGTCCCTGGACTTGATGCAAGTAAACCTTTAGGCGTGACCACTCTAAAACTGTGTTTTCTGCTGAATGGAATAGCTGACTGAAAACTTTATTAGACTGAATTGTGATAGTTGTCCTCAAGTAAGAAAGCAACCTAGAATTCCACAGGTAAGTTAATTTTAATGCCATTTAAAAATAAATAAAATAATGAAGAAACTAAATCACAAAAGCCTTCTTAAGGTGTAAATGGCAGAAAATATTGCCTCAGGTTGGTTAATTTTGTTCTCCAAATGACAAAAAAAAGTCACAAGTGGATCTAGAACCATTTCACTTCCTTAAAGTCTGGTGCCAAAAGAAAATGTTTCCATTGCTGTGCACAGCCTCAACCCCTGTCTCTGAAAGACGAAATGGAGGGAAGATGGAAGAAAATGAATGAATGTCTTCTGCTTTGGAGCATGATTTTTAACCTTTTCCTGTTCTATTAGGTTGTGAAGCAATCCTGGTTTGCTTGAGGCCGTAAGATGGAGATTTCTTTCATTACTGAATTGTTATATTTTTATTTTCTTCACTGGTCAGAGAGGTGTTTTTTTCACTCCTCTGGCTGTGTGTCTGAGAGGATCATTGTCTTGAACCAGTGAGCATGTGGAGAAGCATCCCCTTGTTTCCGTATATTGAATATTGCACATGATGATTGAGGGGGCAAATGGCTTTTTACGGCAAAGGGTTGCTTGCAATTGTGGGAAGTCATGATGCATTTTTAAAAAAGCAATTCCATTGTCCTTTGCGTTGGAGGTGAACCGGATGGGTTGGCACAACTGGTACTGGCAGAGCTGGGGTTCAAAATCCAAACCCTACACGTGCTGTGGGATTGAGTTGCCCCACTCAGGAGGAGAGGGAGCATTTTGAGCAGTGCATGGGGGGTGATTGGTCGTGGCTACAAGACCCAAGGATCTGAGGTGGAGGAAGCCCCCTCAGTCAGATGATCTCCACGGTGGCTGGGGCTGCAGGCATCACTTCCAGATAGGACAGAATCTACTTGGCTGGGAGTCCCGCATCCCTTATCTGGAGGAAAGCTTTTGAATGAGTGCAGACGTGTCATTTTATAGCATGAACCATAAAAGGAAACATGTGCAGGGGGTTAGGTCTGTAAAATCGTCCTTTAATTAATTGTCTAAATAGAAATAAATGTGAATGCCTTCAAATGCACTGCCACTATAGATAAAACCAGCATTAAAAATCTCTGGGAGCATTCAAGAAAGATTTTTTCTTTCCCTACTATGGAACAAAGATACTTGTGATAATTTTGACAGGTAGTATATACTAGTAGGAAAAGGGGCAGAGAGGACCTTGAGAGATCATCTGTCCCTCTACCCCAAAGCAAGATTTGCCACGTCTGAGGTGTTCCTGGCAAATCTTTGCCTCAATAGTGACAGAGAGTCTGTAGTTCCTTGACTAATTTACTCCAGTGCTCACCTGTCCTTCCTCTTAGGAAACATGTCTAATGTTTGACCTAAATCCTCCTTGCTGCAATTTAAACCCATTATTTCTTGTCTTATACCCAGTGGACATGGAGAACAATTTATTACCTTCCTATCTGCAACAACCTTTTACATAGTTGAAGGCTGTTATCATGTCTCCCCCTCAGTCTTTTCTTCTCTAGACTAAACAAACACAATTCTTTCAATCTTTCCTCATAGGTCATGTTTTCTAGACCCCTGATCATTTTTGTTATGGAAATAAACATCCTTTAAATCAAGTTCTGTGAATCAATCTTGTGTAGAAAGGAAGGGAAACAGAGGTTAGGGTTAGCATTGGGAACAGGAGTCTGGTGGTGAAAGAAGTGAATTTTCTGAGGTCTCTGTTGAGAGTACAGCCTTCCATTCTTCTTTGGGTTTAGAAAGTGTATTGAACAGAATTTTCTTTCCCCAAATTTCCTTGCGAAAGTCTTTTACATATCTGCTACGAGGAGGAAGACAGTATTTCATTTCCACAGGCTGTATGCAAAGTGATCTTTGAGAAAGCATTGAGCAAGGTACCAGAGGGAGGTAATTTTTAATCATATGGCATGTCCTTCATGCAAACTTCTAAAATCAACTTGCCTGCAGTGACATCAACCCTTTCTCTTCAACAGGTAATGCAGGCCATCCTCAAAAGAGAGTTGAAAAGTGAATCATAACTCTTGGACATTTAATGTCACCAGAGATTTAACGCAGAAGATGCTAATGAGTACTTACCTTCTGTTTTGGTTGTAATATTCTTCTTTATGACATGAGCTGCTCAGAGAGCATTGGAAATACCAGTACAACTGTTTCAGCTGCAAAAAAATATGCTATCCAAGGCTGTAGTCCATCTGAAAATCTATTTTGGAGAAAAGAATGCTCCAAGGATTGCCACCATTTCTCTTTATAAGGGTGATTTTTTCGACAAGGAGAAGACTCTTGCTGCTCCTAGGTTCAGCCATCCATCAGTGCAGCCATCTACCAGAGCCCAGAAGTCTAGCCATTCTCTGCTTCATCAGCGCCATAGAGTATTAGCCTCTGTATAATATCCCACTCATTACCAAATGGCTCAGCTTAGTTCTCTACATAGTCTTAAGCACTGATTGGATCATGAAACTGAGCAAAGACAGATTAGCTATCCCAGACGAAGCATGCATGGAAATGTTGCGTCGAGATATTGATCTGGCAGGTCCTGAGCAACCTGCTTTAGCTGACTCTGCTTTGAGCAAGGGGTTGGACTAGATGACCTCCAGAGGTCTTTTCCAAACTCAGTAATTATGTGCTTCTGTAATCAGGACATTACAGTTGTACAATAGCTGATTTAGGAGAGAGCTTCATAGTTCAGAGCCAGTGGCTGAAAATGGATTATTGTTAGATAGACACCCTGGGTCCTTTTGCTTTGGGTCTGCTATTTTGGGATTCAAAGAAAGTGGGTCTAATGCTTCTTACAAAAGTTTGGTCTCTCCTGTAGAGTCGCTATGAACTGGGTCTTTAGCACTGAAGAATCATGGAGTTAAGGAGATCACCACTGACAGCTTAAAAACTGGGGGCTGCAGAAGGACCCAAGAGAAGTTTCCTATCCTCCTTTCCATCCTCAAAACAGCATGGGCTGGGCTGAAGCTATTTTAGGTGTTTTTCTAGATCCTGGATTGTGGATGACTATACTGACAACGCTTCTAGGCAAGCACAGCCTGCAGCATCCTTTTGTTCTTGGTGGTTCAGACAGTTGATGCATTGACTTGCAACTTCCCTGTCACACAAAGGTAAGTGCGGAGCTGTGGTAAATCTAGTTTCAGATCAAAGACACTGGAGCCACATGATGTAAAGCATCCAAACAATCACTTTTCTTTTAAAAAAATATTCTTCTGAAGGCTTTATGCTGGGTTCAGATATCACCTGTCTTTCCACATCCTGTATAAATAGTAAAGCCAGCAGGAGCACCCAACTGTGTGCTTTGGCTAACTCGAGAGAAATGTTGTATGCTAACATCTGATCCAGATTCCTCATTAATGGACACAGAAACATGGCCTCGTTCAGCCTGCAGAACAAGGAACCTATAAACATGGATCAGCATAAAATTTTGTAGAGAGCTCAAGGGTGAAGAGCATCTTGGAATGCACTGGTGCACCTTGAAACAAGAGTTCAGGAAGATACATCAAAAGAAAAAGAGATGGAGTGTAGAAGCCACAGGACAAATTTCAGTCCTTGCAACAGGAGATGCTGAAAAGGCGAGAGGTTTCATGTTGGCTGGCGTGTGGTACCTATGTGAACGTGAAGTAATCGTAGAAAGTGCTAGCAAAGACAGGCAAAACTATTGAAAGGACTGTTTTGCAAAGAAACTTCCCAAATATTCTGTCACCAGAGACAACACTGATTTGACCTGTCAGGCATGTTAAGTTTCAGGCTTTGTCTGTGATCAAGATAGTTGAGAGTTCTAACAATTTAGCAGAGGTCCAAAATAAACAAGGTGTGGTGAAGAAAAATTGCTTTTTTTGCTCTGTGCACATTACTGGGAATGGTCTTCCTTTTGCTGTTTGACCCAATGGTAAAGGCTCGCTTATCTTCCAAGAGCCAGACTCTAGAGGATGCACGAGTGCTTCCTCTAAGCAAAGCAAAGGAGGCCAGGGACAATATTTTGGCTGAAACGAGACACATTTGCTCTGGAGAAGCCAGTAAACACATGCATTCCAAAAAGTGGTTTTACTTTGATCTGGTCAGTCGTCATGATGGGACTGTGTGGTAATAATAGCAAGAAAAGGCTCTGGTTTTAGACATTCTTATTTTTACAAATATCTGAGAAACTCTACTTCCCTTAACTAATTGTAAATGGTTTTGTAACAGAATCAGTCCTACAGCCATTAATGACGGGCTTCCAAATTACATATGATACTAAGACTTACACTTTGGAAATTTCTCCCTCATGGACCCTAAAACCCCAGATGCTCCAGGATGTGCTTAGGGCCCTGTAAGACACAGGGTCATCATCACTAATTAGCAAAGACCCCAAGCACGTGTTTAATTTTAAGCATGTGCTTTTCTCTCCCAGGAGTCCCTAGGATTTAAGGACTTTAAGGGAATGGGTTTAGGGTTATGCCTAAAGATAAGCATGTGCTTAGTTGCTTTCTTGTACTGTGGCTTTGTTTTTACAGGAATAAGAGAAATGAAAGATCTTATTACAGATCAAACACAAATAAATGTCCAAAACACAGCAGGGAGGCTTTACGTTTTGGTTCAGAGCCCAATGAAGTCAACAGAAAAACACCCCAACACCTCAGCAGACTTTGGAGCAAAGTCTTCAGAGGACTGATGATGAACCCACTGCAGAAACTTGTTGAATACCTCATGTTTCTTTGCAAGGTCCCCTTATCTTGTATCCAGATGTTGCTAACAAGGATTTTTATTAGCTGCTGAGAAGTACAAGAGCGGCAGTTCTTCAACTCTTAAAATACACGCACATATAGATGAGGTAGAAATGGTTTGCTCTGCAGTAGCAATTGTGGTCTGTGGAGTTGTGAGTGTATTTCAAAAGTTTCCTGGTTCTTACCAGCAGAACCATTTCTTGGTTCCACTGATCTTAAGCATTTGCTGTCTTTCTTTCACGAAGTGCAGTGGGGAAGTGTGACACAGTTCCTAGCATAAATGTTGCCTCTTTGCAGAGGGAAAGCTTTACACAACAGGAACAGCAGGTTCCTTTGAATGCATTCATCTTTTCTCTTTAGATCTGTACAGCGTATACAGCAACACCTGAGTTACTCATTTAGATTCTCCTTTTAGGCGTGCAGGAAAATAGCCACTGTTTGAGAGCAATTTGATCTACTTTTGATGTTCATTTCAGGATGAGACGATGTTGGAGTTTTCTCCATTTGACCAGCTGAATTTCCACCCATACCCCTGGATTTTGATCGTACAGTTTTAGGCTGAATCTTGCCTTGCTTCTGCAGAGACTGCCCTAACCAACATCAGGAGAACCACCTGAGCCATGAGCCAGCAGCCAGCAGGGAAAACGATCATGTGCCATCTTGCCAGGCTTGTCATGAAGGTAGGTGTCATTAGAATGTATGTGTTTCTGCCTCCTCTTTGGAAGTCATTTGGGTCGCGGCACAGAGCCACAGGACAGGCTTTGTCCAAGCTAGCAGGCAGAGTACCCATCTAGAGTCTCTGGGGAACTGGTAAGCAGCTAACACTTGCTAAGCTGATATTGCTTCCTCTTCTATTAATACCTGTATTTACTAGGTCAAATTGACACTGACCTGGCAAGGATGTGCTACAGCCACATCAGAGTACCCATCCAGAGTCTCTGGAGAATTGTTAAGCTGTTTGTATGTGCTAAACCCATGTTGCTGCATTGTCTGTTATTGCCTGTGTTTGCTGGGTCAAAGTGACACTGATCTACAAAGATGAGCTATGGTCACACCTTCATTGTGCTCTGGAGAAATGCGCTCTGTCACCCTGTGCCTTACTTCCCCATCAATAAAAAACTTCTGGTGGTATCCACTGACGGTAGCTCTGGGATTTGGGTATGCTGGGAAAGGGTCCTGTACCAACTGCTTAGCACAATGGAGTTGTACAGTTCTAAGTTTAATAGAGTAAAAGATAATAAAGTGGTATTATTTAGAGCTTGGATGCTTACTGGGTGAGCCCCACAAAATTCCTTTGATGTTTTATTCATTTTTGGAATCTTGGTCTTTAATTGAGATATCATTTTAAGGCTAGAGAAAAAATGCCAATATTCACCAAATTCTTTTACTTCGTGGTTCAGAGATTGCAGGGAAAATTATTTGAAGCACTTCCTTCCTAGAACACCAAAACAGCCTGGCTTTTAAATATGTATTTCTGTTGAGTGCCAAGAGCTGTCCTTTTCTTTCAAGCCATTTCACAGAGCTGGAAGACACAAATCAATAGGTAAATGTGCAGTACTAGTACTGTAATTATTATTTATAACTTTTCTTGTATTCTGATTATAGGAAACATTTCTTACTTGTTCCCTAGAAGATTTATTTCTTCAACCAGCTCCCTGTCTTAAATTTTTGTAGTCCTCTGAACAGAATCTGCAGTCCTGAATCAGTTAAAAAAAAAACCCCATTGGCTTGAAAGGAAAATGTTAACTTCTTAAACAGTGGAAAATACTTCTGTTGCTTAAATGTAGGTAATTAGACTGAGGACTTTCTCCAAAGTAAACCTTGACAATCTAACAATCATCTTTGGCTTTTGCACTGCATGGAGTTTCTTTTACATTGTTAAATGCATTCCATGTTTCAGTAAATGACACCAGGCTCACAAGCAGTGACTGAGTGATTAGTTTATCATCCTCTTAGTGCAGCCATCTAGATCTTTAACTCTTTAAGCAGTAGCATTTAAGTCTTGAGAACACCCAGGATCATGCCTGAGGCTTTAGACATTCTCAGTTCAAGCAAATCTTGGATATCAAGTGAAAATGAAGAAAAGAAAGTAGGTGGATGCATTCTGATAACACTTTAAACAAGTCAGGTGAGCTAAATGGCAAATAAACACCAGGCTTTTTGCAGAGGAAGCCAATTCCCCTTTCCTGGGACCACTTAGATCCAAGCAGCATAAAATTACAGGGAGAAAATCTAACAGCATACAAAGAGAGTGAAGGGTGACAAATCTACATTTCCTAAGACCCAGAGATGTAGGGCAGGGTTTTTTTGGCAGGATTTACTATTCACCTATCATGGGCAGTAAAACGAACAGTTTTACAAAATAAATGAATATAAAAAAATTATGTGAGCTGAAACATACTGTTCCAATTCCCTTGTGCTAAAACATCTTGCTCATTCAGAGATGTGTAAGTACATAAAGCTTGGTAGCAGCAAAAGTCTTTGGAGAATGGAGGGCCTCTGCTTACTTTGGAAAAGAAAGGTGCAGGAGGATTTTCAGACAGAGGAAAAGACTTTGACCTGTGAGCGGCTGACCAGCTGCGCCTGCTGCTCAGCATCATGGATCTTCACCTATCATCTGATCCTTCTTAGTAACGCGAGTCAGATCACTGTGTGTGCCCTCTGCCATGGGCGACATGGAGCTGCCTGCTCTGTAGAGACAAGGTGCTTTGGGAGCTCTGTTGCTGGGAAGAGTTTGAAAAGTCTGAACACAGCATTTCCATGCATCAAGCAACAGAACTGAGCACAGCCTTTTATTCTTTATTTTAAAAGTGCCTTTTGTCCACTTGCTGTGTTTTTTGGCTTGGTTTGGGTTTGGGTTGGTTTGGGATTTTTTCCAGACTGGACTTCGAGTTTTGCTGGTTTGAATGAAAGGAATTTTTGCCCAGGAGGGCAAGGGTGATCCTGTGTGGGCAGGGAACAGATGATGCTAGCTGAGATAAATTCTCTGTATCCTGAAAAGGGTTGACAGTGGATTGGGTGCTACCTCTGAGAGAGCAGAGCTGTGCACCCCCTGCAGACACAAGCACACCAGTTAGGTCTCCAACTCTCTGATGACTATCGCTTAGCCCCCAAGTCGTAGCCATTCTCTGTAAATACATTCAGGCACCTACTTCAAGTACCTCTACCTAGCCAAAAACATGATGGCAGTGATCCAGTTGTGCCATCCATTTCAAGGCATCTCCTCTGTGGTGGTCTCATCTTAGGCTCTTGATGGCTTGCCAGCTGGGGAACCTCTGAAAAGGGAATGGTGACTGTGCTGGTGGCTGCCAGTGGTCCCAAGAGAGCGAAAGGAACCACATGACAGCTTTGCAAGTCCAAGCTATCCTCATGGCACCATGGTAGAGATTCTGTCTCTGAGAGACACTGAGAGAGATTCTGTCAAGCTCACCTTGGGTGGCTGTTATTTTGTGCTTTGAATCTGGAGTTTGTCTCTACCATCCCTGACTCAAGTCAATACTCATTGACTCTAAGGCCTCTTTGGCCTTCTCAGTTTGTTCTCCCCTCTTCAAACCTGTCTTAATCCATTACATACTCATCCCCTTAAGCGCTAACCCCTCTGTCCTTGCTGTGCTCAGCCTGGTCTGAAGTGAAGGAGCTGCTGCCCCACTTTGCCTCTGCACATAACTGTCATGTGGGGAAAGAGTGACTGGAGATGCAGTGACTTGCTGAGGGCCTCTGGAGGCAGGACAGATGACTGTGTTTTTGGCAGCTCAGTGCTGGGTCTTTGTGAGGAATGTTTATAAGCTGATGCAGCTTTTACAAATGACATTTCACATTTGCTCTTTGCAATATTTCTTGGAATTGGGGTGTGGTAGCATTTGCATACCTGATTCTGAGTCTTGTTGCCTTATCAGGTATGTGTACAGAGGGTGGGAAAAGGCAGCAGAATCAGCAGGACAGAGATGGAACAAGCAGCAATTCACGGTGCAACCAGGGGAACAAAGAGGTCCTCAGGAAACTGCTGCAACTTTGTCCTGCTTTCCGTGACTCAAAGTGGAACACCAGTGCGCCCAAGGAGGCTGGTACTGGGAGACACCAGTGTTACACTAACCCCAGATCCTGTACAAGTAGAAACTGCTGGTTCACACCCTTCATCCTGAGCCTTTTGTTCAAAAATCTAGTTTGAAGCCTATTTCTTGTCATGTCTGGGTGATGCTGTGCACCTGCCAGTTGCGTCATTCTGGGTTGTCTTTGCAGACCAGTGCTAGCCTGTCGTGACACCTTGGTGCCTTTGGCTTTGGTCCCGTTTTCTAGAATTGCACTTGGCCTTGCCTTGGCCCTTTGCCCAGACTGAATTTGCCTTCTTGGTTTTCAATTCTTTCCCATATCAGTTTTCTCTCCTGTTCTATCTTCCTGCTTATCCTCTGGGGGCTGGCTCTGTAAGCCCTTCTGCCCAGGTGGACCTCTGTGTGGGTGAGAAGTCCCTCACTTCTAAGGTCCCTTCATACCTAAGAGAGAGTGAGACAGAAGATGACTTCAGACTAGCTCCCTTTTTGACATTTCATTTTTTTTTCTTCTTCAAACTGATTTTTAGATATTCCTCTTTTATGAGCCAGTTCCTCAGTTTTATTCCTCTGTAAACTGTTTGGTGACTAATATTTTCAAAAATAAAATAAGTAGATCCTGCAAACGGCCTTTAATAGAAAGCCTAGTTTGCCTGTGGGATCAGACACGCACGGTACACACGTACAACGCTGGTTTGCCCACATCGTTTGGATAAGGTATCAGAGAGTACAGACTGTCTTTGCATTGAAGCCTGCAGGTCAAGAAATTGGCCTCCCTTCAGTTCATGGGCCATGTGGCTGCCAGCCAGTAATCTAAAGCCCTGACGACTATTTCTGGAAAATGCTGGAAACCCACCTCTGAATACAATGTGTTTAATTCCTAGTTTCCAGGCATATTCAGTTTCACTTCTTCCTTATGGAGGAGATTTTGCTTCTGTAGTTTTTGCAGTGTGCCACTGCAAGGATTCCCTTTTGCTCTTCTTCTGAAGTGAGTGTGACAGGAGGGAGAGTCAGCCCAGGTCTTTCTGCTGTAGATGAGGCGTGAATCACTGGGTGTCTCTCCACCATGCATGGGGCAGCCCAGCTTTCGTTTCTTGTGCTGCAAATTGGAGATCCTACAGAGTCTCTGTGTGGTGTTATTCCTCCGATATGTCCCCAGGGGCTGGAACCCCACCAAAATGGTTTGAAAGCCTTTTGTTTGCTGGGTTGCAGTTTGAGGACCTGTTTAGAACTAATGTTTATTTTTACTTTATTTCTGAGAAGGGTGCAAAATGCTCTTGTTCTTCCAGAATGAAGGCTCTGACATGCCTTTAATTCTAATTGCCTCCTTTCCCCATTTTTTTTTAATTACTCCTCACTGTTAAGCATATACTTAGCCACTTAGATCAGGTAGGTTCCTGGTGATTCAGCCAGTGTCACAGAAGCACAAAGCTGACCTTCTGAAGTCCAAATCAACTCCTTCATCATTAGGCCAACCTTCCTTTAGGCATCACTGTACATGTAGTACTCCACCAAATCTATCGCCTTTGAACTTCCCAGGTAGCTAAAGGCTTTCTTTAGGCGCTGAGTCAGTGTCTGTGCATGATAGAAGCAGTGAAGGGGGAAAACAGGTAATTGCTTATGTATAAAACAGCCAAAAATGAAATCAGATTTCACTGCTGTTGACACAAACTGTGTCTCTGCTCAGGTGCTTTTAGGTAGTAGCTGTGTGGGAGAGGAGGTGGGCGTTGACTCTGCTTACAAGCAATTTTTGTTGCCCTAGAATGGAGCAGAGCAGGTAACAGTAAGTAAGAAGGTCTCTACCTTGAAAGTAATCTCAGCCAACACCTCACCCGTTAGCTTGCTTTATCAATAATAAAACAGAGAGCCTGGCTGCACTGTGGTGAAGTAGGTCCTGCCAAAAGGTTTGTCAGGAAGGACTGCAGGCTCTTTTAGCTCCTTCCTTCTACTGCACATGGCATTACCCCTTTCATAAGGATTAAACCTGTAGGTGTTTTTGCGGTGAACTGGGTTGTCTGGACAAAGCCACTGCGCTAACATGGATTGTTTCGTCGAGGTCCTGCCTTGGTTAGCACCTTGCTGCTCTTAGTATGTTTTAGCTGAATGTAATGAATACGTGTGTGTCTCTGTGTACACACATCTACATGCACATACATGTTTATAAAAGTACATATGACACTGAGTCAGAAGTAGGAGAGTAGCTTGACAGGGAATACCTGCAAGCCCATGCAACCTGCAGCCTCCTCTGTGTGTGGAGAAGGAGCCTTTCCCTCAGAAACCATCTTTTTCTTGTCCTGTGTCTGTGGGAGGCCTGTGCTCTGTTCAAACACATTCGTGGTGCAAGGTTATTCAAGTGAGAACTTTCTAAGAATGATCCTTGGTCTGTTGATTATTTGTGAGCATTCACTTTGTCACCGGGCAACTGGTACAAATGAGCCCCACCAGTGATGGAGGTTATTATTGCTGGCGATGGAGGCCACAGGGCATGTCTGTGCTTCCCGACAGGGAATCCCTAGCAGGACCCTTCCTCTCTGCTTTCAGGTGAGGATGTTCACATTAAGAAACTCGAAATTCATCGATGTGCTGACATTTCCCACCACATGTGATAATGCCTACCAGTAAAGTTCTTTTGCTATTGCTAAAAATCAAATAGAGCTGACGTGAACTATTTTTGTAGCACTTCTCCTGCCCTGCTTATTTACACCTTGTGCTAGTGTTTGAAATCATTAAAGCTCGTGATGCTAGCAGATCTCAAGATGCAGTTAAAGGACAAACGTTGGCACCCCAGAGGTGCTATATGGCTGTGTGGAATGGTAGATTTTGGCAGTGTTGCTAGACAAGAGAGGAAGAGCAAAGCATTTGAAATATCAGGATCACAGCTGAACTCAGACAAAGCCGCATATCAGTGCCGGAGACAGACTGAAGTGGTATGTACGGTAAGGGAGCTGCCAGTGCTTGTGGTATTCTCAAAAAGTATCCATGACTCAACAGATCCAAACTGAATGTGCTTATCTTAGATAGCCATATGGCTGCATGGTGTTTGTTGGAAGAATGATGGTCTTTATTAGTACCAGCTACAATTTCAGAGCAGGAGGAATGCATTCTTCATCTTCTGGAGCTCCTTCTTGCTTCTCAGGGCTGAGGCTTTGATTGAGTGGGGGGTAATATGGTGCGAAAGCAAATGCGTGCTAAAGGCAACATCTTTCCAGAAGCTGCATAAGATCAGTGCGTATTCTTCTTGTAACATTGATGAAGGAAACCAATCGATGTGTAGATGATTTTACAACAGATGGCTTAGAGAGGTGTTTCTAACACAGTTCAGGAGAATTTTAATAACAGACCATTAAAAGGGTTCTACCTTTATTTTATGAGTTGTGTTGCTGAAGCACTTCCCTAAGACCCAGACCTCCTAATTTTGATGCACTGCGTAGACATCTCTTAAGGAACAATATTTAGCAGCAGAGAACTTGCACTCTCACAGCAGAAGACGGACAATGTACATATGGAAAGAAAGGGGTGACATTCCTGGCTTGCTCTTGGGGGATCTTTGAAAGAAAAGAAATCTTTGAAAAGTCTTGGGGATCTTTGAAAAGTGACAAAGTGAACGACTCAAGTAAAAGCAACTAAAGATTCTCCTGGTGTGGGCCAGTCAACCTTTTAATAGCACTTGCAAAACAATAAAAAATATCCTTAAAAACTAAAAAATAGAAAAAAGCAGACGATCCTATTGTTTCAACTGCTGCATACCTGATGGCCAAAGACTACCTTTTTATAACCGCATTTATTAATGTGCGCACACAGTGGTTTTGTATGTATTTGTAAAAAAAACCTGTTTGGAATAAGACAGCAATACTGAACCTGATTCTCCTCTTAGCTCAGGAGTGATTCTAGACGTGGCCCTGACACCTCAGCAGAGACACTTTAATGCAAAGCAGAAATGAAGTCCAAGCTGGGCCCCATCCTATGTTTCAGGAGGAGTATGAATTTCTTTATTCAAGAGAAGGTAGAAAATTCTGGTAGAACAGGCCAGCTCTGAAGTGTTCAGAGGAATCATGAAAATCTCCGGGTAGTTGTTAAAAACGCTCCTTTCACCATTCAAGCAGCAGCACTTGTTTTGACCGGTTGCAGTCCGGCTCTTTAGTGAAGAGCTACTTTGGAAAAATGTAATCCCTTGGAGTTGTTTGTTCAGTTCCCTTTGTTTTAATTGACAAGCTTAGGCAGTTGAAAGGAAGGGGTAGGAGGGAATTGATCTTAGCACACTTATGGGCATCTCCTCCTGTAATTCATGTCATTAAAACGACTCTGACATATGACTTTATTTATTTATTTATGGTTTTAGACTTGTTTCTGCTCAAGCACAAATCTGGTGAGACGAGTTTTTTTCCCAAGGCAGCTTGTTTGCAAACTTTGGAGCCCAAAAGGTGCAGCTGCTCTAAAAATAACATAGGGTGCAAGAACTGGTTTGGGAAGGTCCCTCTCTGCCCAAGTCCAGAGGCATCTCCTGCAACGCTGCCATTAGGGGAAAAGTTTGCCTTGTAAACAGAGCTGGCCTAATTTCTAGAGGTGCTGAACGTCGACCTGCAGTGCTTGCTGGTAGGGCCTGAGCACACGAAACCTGGAGGTGGGTCAAATGTTAGTGGCTGGGACTTTATCAGGAACACATCTGGGCAAATCCACGATTACTGGGTTGAAATAAAAGAGAGCAAATACTTGCCTCTCTGCTAGCGACCTCTGCAAGCAGAGCGGAGTACTCGGACCCTAGGAGACCTGCCAGCTCCTGGGCTTCTTGCTGCCACCAACAAAGCAAATCTTCTGTCACAGCCAAGGTCTGTACATCCATGAATCCCCTCTCTGCCTGGCCATTCTTTGCAGGGTGACATCCCCAGTGACCTGGTGCTTACTTCCAGAGGAGGCCAATGATCTTGCTGTCCAGGTGCAGAGATTTCCAGGAGGTTTTTCATAGAAGTCAGGGCAGAAAAAAAGCTGGCAGCAGAGCCCCAAATACAGCTGGGAATGGATCACAGGCAAGGACCGCACCAATCCCCCCCTCACCCATGCGAGATGTGATGCAGGGGGAGGTGGGTCTTGTGCCGAGCATAGACATAATGTTCTCTGTTTTTCATGTGCTGGATCTTTAAAATGCACGATGTTGTATCTAGTGCTGAACTAAGCAGTGTTTGCTTTTCAAACCTTCCACATTTGTATTTTTAGCTCCATTTTGGCATTCACTTTTTTGGTTGGAATATATAACACGCTCGGTTGTTTAGTGTGCCTGGACCGAATTCAGCCTATGTGTAACTCCATGGGCTTGAGCAGAAGCTACGTTCAAGGTGAATTACTCTCCATGGGCCTGAGGAAGCACAGCTTCTGTAGAAATGCATTTCAGCTCCCTCAGTAAATGCTACACTATTTCCATCCATGGTTATTCCTTGGTGGTTTGGGTTATGTATTTACATTTTACGGAATAAATACTACAGCTTTCCCCATGACTAACACTTCTTAGTAACCAATAAGCTACTCAAATACACTATGGCCTCCTACAAGAGCCTAAACCACAGTGCTCTCCGCTGGCTTTCTGTCCCCAGCTGGCCACCTCCTTGCACAGAGGCATGGTTAACCAGCATTACATAAGCAACTTTTTGGATCTGGGTTTAACGGGAATGGCTCACGAGAGCAGGCGCTGGATGCCGTGGGACCGAATTCCTCAGTGACAAACATTTCAAACACGACCTCTCGCCGATCCTAGCAAAATCCAAGTGAGACCTTTAGACAAAGAGTGAAACGTATTGCTGCTGCTCCCACAAAGAGGGAGCGAGTTGCTTTTCCAAATCCAGAGGTCTGTTTTAAGAGCAGTGCTATACAGGCCCTTGCGTAAACTTTGTTTATACACTGGAGTATTTTCAATGAAAATGTTATTTAACTTAAAAAAGTTGCACAGCAGCTACTCTAAAAATTGTTTTTCCTTGTTAAGAATAACACACAGTGTGATACATTTGAAATGGCGATAGCAATATTTCACAAATTTTGATGGATTCATAGTCCAAATACCTTGCTAACAGATGTTTCTTTTAAACTCAGAGTGGTATAGGAATAACTCAGAGATATTACAGTGTCAGCACTGCCTTTTATCTGTGCGTGTCCTTTCAGTGACATCCCCGGGATTTTCTAATGCATGGGTCAGGTCTGAGCTGAAAAAAAAAAAAGTGCAATATTAAAAGAGGTGGTATCTGCTTGTGTGTGACTTTGGGGGCAGTGCTGTAAGGAAGCCACTGTGGTGCCGCAGGCTCGCTGGACGCTGGGGCATGGTGGCCTGGTGGTTTGCGGGAGTGTGCCGGTCTGCAGTCACCGTTTCTGTGCTGGCTTTTGTTGGTGGTTAATTGATGAACTTAGGAGCTCACACGGCCACTCCACGACCGCATCTTCAGAAGCTCACACGGCCACTCCATGACCACGTCTTTTGGTCTCCCAAATTAACTTTTCTCTCCATGGATGCCAGTTTGCCCAACACAAAGGGATACCCTGGCAGGGCAAAGGGACAATATTTTAATGCCCGGGTCGAGTCTCTTCATTTATTTTGGGGTCGCTCAGTCTACCCTGTGGCATCCATTGCTCTTCTCTTCGTTAGGGGGTCTTTCCCAGGAGCTGCCTTCTCCACACCTTGTTCGCACATCACCCCCAGTGCGTTTAGTTGATGTGAGCTAGCGACAGACCAGTCTGACCCCAAAGCCCCCCCGGGAGCAGCCTCAAGCCTCGGGAAGCCTGGCTCTTGGTCTCAGCCCCAAAGCCGGGCCAGGGCCAAGCTGGGGTTGGACTGTGGGGCAGGGAGCAGCCCTCCTCCAGGAGCCCCCAGCTCGTTCCCCCCTGGGGCAGCCAGCTGTGGCCGTGCCGGCTGGGGAAGGCGCCTGGCGGTGGGGTCCGGGAAGCCGGGCCGGCGG
This sequence comes from Falco naumanni, assembly GCF_017639655.2. NCBI lineage: Eukaryota > Metazoa > Chordata > Aves > Falconiformes > Falconidae > Falco > Falco naumanni. The sequence goes on from NC_054060.1 coordinate 34,591,549, forward strand.
GGAGCGGGGTTCTAGCAGCCGCGGAGGGAAGCGGGGAGGACGCTGAGCGGGTCCGGAGGGCGGGTGGGAATTCGGGGGAGGGCGCAGGGGTGACCGCGGGCCTGCCGACGGGCTCCCACCCCCGGGAGCGCCCAGGGGTCCGCGGCTGCGCGTCCCCCGGGGCCCGGCGGGCGGGGGGTGTGAGCAGGGGAGGACCCGGGTCTCCGCCGCCGTCCCTCTCCCCGGGCAGCTGCTTCTCATTCCCTGCGCTCCCTCCCCTCTCGTCGGGGGAGAGGCGCTCCCCCAGCTCCCCCTCCCGAGCCTCCCTTCCCCAGCCGGCCTCTGGCCGGGTCCCCCGAGCCCGCGCTGCTGCCCGGCCCGGCCCGCTCGGCTTGGGGCACGGCCGCCCCGGGGGCACCCACGCCGCGGGCCCCCGGCCGGCGTTGGGAGCGAGGGGCGGGGGGGACCCGCACCGTGGGCTGTGCCGGCCCCCGGGGATGCACCTGAGCGGGGAGGGGGGTCGGGCCCCCCTCAGGGACCGCGCTCGCCCCCGCCCGCCGCCCCGCCGCGCCTCGGCCCCCACACCGGCGGGGTGCCGGCCCCCGGGCGCAGCCCCTCCGCCGGCCGCCCCCCACCGCTCCCCGGGGCGGCGGGCGCCGCGGGCCGGAGCTGGCGCGGGCGGCGGGGCGGGCCGGGCCGTCCCCCGCGGGGCCGGGCCGGGCAGGGGCGGGCCGGGGGCGGCGGGCCGGGCCGGGCCGGGCTGGCGGGGTGCGCGGCTCCACGTGACTGCGGGGCCGGGAGAAAACCGGGGCCGGCGGCGGCGGCGGCCGCACTGCGCCCGGGCGGCGATCGCGGGAGGCGCTCGGCAGCCGCTGCCCCGAGGCTTTCGGCGCGCTGGGTCCGGGCTGGCTCTCCAGAATCATGGACTGTGCTGATATGCCTTGCTTGCTGTCAGTGAGTACAGCCCTCTTCTTCCTCGGCTTCGCTCTTTACTTTTAGTTTCCCGTACGGGTCTCGGCTTTAGTTTTTTCAACTTTATTTTGTTCTTGGCCCCGTTCCTCCCCTCCCGGGGTCCGGCGGCGGGACGCGAACCCGCGGCTCCTCCGCCCGCCGAGCCGGACTCCCCTTCCCCGCCGGGCGCCGGGGCCCCGCCGCCGCTTCGGCCCGGCCCGGCTCGGCTCGGCTGGGTCGGGTCCGGTCCGGCGGGGCGAGCGGGGCCGGGATGCGCCGGGGAGCCGCCGGCCCGTGCGGGCTGCCGGGCTAGTCCCTGCCCGCCGGGGCGCGCCCGCTGCCGCTCGGGGCTCCTTCTGATGTCGCTCTGCCATTTATTATTATTCTTATTATTCTTATTTTTATGTTTACTCGGAGGAGGGGGGGTTGCTTCTCACCCTGACTTTCCTTGTTGGTTGTCGCGTTTTTTACACTCCAGAGACACCATGATTCCTGGTAACCGAATGCTGATGGTCATCCTACTATGCCAAGTCCTGCTAGGAGGTACTAACCATGCTAGCCTGATACCCGAGCCCGGCAGGAAGAAGGTCGCGGAGCTGCAGGGACAACCCGGATCCGGACGCCGCTCTGCCCAAAGCCATGAACTCTTGCGGGGTTTCGAAACAACTCTGCTGCAGATGTTTGGGCTGCGAAGGCGGCCTCAGCCCAGCAAGTCAGCCGTCATTCCTAGTTACATGCTGGATCTCTACCGGCTCCAGTCTGGAGAAGAGGAGGAAAGCCTCCAGGAGATTAGCCTGCAGTACCCTGAGCGATCGACCAGCCGGGCAAACACCGTGAGGAGTTTCCACCATGAAGGTCAGTGATGGGAGGAGGTAAATTCCCAGCCCTGGTAGCGAGCGGGATTTCCTTGCGTTTGGAAGCTCACAAATGCATTTAGAAGCAGGATGTGCCCGGCCCAAAATTTATGGGAGGAAAACTGCCCGCCCCCCCCACCCCCCAAGCCCACTGCGTGTGGGTGACAGGCGCTGCTCTCTGTTTTTTCCAGCATCCTGTGCTTAACCCGAGCTTGACCACATTTTGAGGTGCTTTCCCTTCTGTTGACAACAGCGAGTTTCCTTCGGTGCCTCTGGCTCGGGGTCACTCCCTGGGCTCGTGTGGATTTAATGGCTCTGGATCAGATGCGGGAGTAAAGTGAGGGCGGGATCTCGTCCCTGGTTTCTTTTGAACTATCAAAGCGATTGCTGCCTGGTTTTGCTCTTAAGGAAAAAAAAAAAAATCCGAAAAAGCCCCTACTCGAATTTAATACTTACAGCTGTGTGTTTATAAGGTTTATTCAATAGGCCCTTGTAATCTGATCCAAATGTTTCCTAGCGGATGTTTCTTTTCCAAAGTAAATCTGAATTATTAATCCAGCCGCATCATTACTGCGTTGGAATTTGCTTCTCTTTCTCCCCCTGCCCCCTGCGCCCCGTAACAAGGCACCTCTGTGCTCCGTGGCGCCGCATCTCACTGGGGAGATGATTTTGGAGAGACTGGGGGGGGCAGGGGGAGCGAGAGGGGAAACGCCTCCCCAAAAGGGGAGGCGAGCAGGGAAGGGGTGACAGTCCAGGCACAGGCATGCGGAGGGTGAGGGAGCTGCGCTGGGGCAGGACCCACTCCGGGTCCAGCTGGGAAGGATGCGCAGGGGAGCGGAGAGGTGCCGGTGGCTGCCAGGCAGGTGAAGTGTGGGTGCTGTGGCTGCGCCGGGGGCTGTGGCTGGCTGCCCTGAGGCTGATGTGCTCTTGTTTGCTCTTTGTACTGCTTTCCCCCCCGCCCTGCTCCCCTCCAGAGCACCTGGAGACTGTCCCGGGTCCCAGCGAGGCGCCCCGGATCCGCTTCGTCTTTAACCTCAGCAGCGTGCCGGAAAACGAGGTGATCTCCTCGGCGGAGCTGCGGCTGTACCGGGAGCAGGTGGAGGAGCCGAGCGCGGCGTGGGAGAAGGGCTTCCATCGGATAAACATTTATGAAGTGATGAAGCCGCTGTCGGAGCGCGCTCAGGCCATTACGCGCCTGTTGGACACACGTCTGGTGCACCACAACGTGACGCGCTGGGAGACCTTTGATGTGAGCCCAGCTGTGATCCGGTGGACCAAGGACAAGCAACCGAACCATGGGCTGGTGATCGAGGTGACCCACCTCCACCATGCACAGACTCATCAGGGCAAACACGTCAGGATTAGCCGATCTTTACCTCAAGGGCGTGGGGACTGGGCTCAGCTCAGGCCGCTCCTGGTCACTTTTGGGCATGACGGGCGAGGCCACGCGCTGACCCGCAGAGCCCGCCGGAGCCCCAAGCACCAGCGTTCCCGCAAGAACAAAAAAAACTGCCGCCGCCATGCCCTCTATGTGGATTTCAGCGATGTGGGCTGGAACGACTGGATCGTGGCACCCCCGGGGTATCAGGCGTTTTACTGCCACGGGGACTGCCCTTTCCCTCTGGCCGACCACCTCAACTCCACGAACCATGCCATCGTGCAGACGCTGGTGAACTCCGTGAACTCCAGCATCCCCAAGGCCTGCTGTGTGCCCACGGAGCTGAGCGCCATCTCCATGCTCTACCTGGATGAGTATGACAAGGTGGTCCTGAAAAACTACCAGGAGATGGTGGTGGAGGGGTGCGGGTGCCGCTGACCCCCTTCCCCGCCGCCCTCTCCTCCCCTTCTCTCTCCCTTCCGTCCCACCCCAGAACTGCTTGCTATAGCTGGACTCTTCTCTAAACTAAACGTTCACCTTGACCTTATTTATGACTTTATGTGCAAATGTTTTTGACAATAATGATCATATATTTTGACAAAATATATTTATAACTACATATTAAAAGAAAAAAATAAAATGAGTCATTATTTTAAAGGTAAACGCATTTTGTGTCTCGCCTCTCAGGGTGCTGCTGAGGCTGTGCTGGCTGGGTGTGCAGCAGGGAATGTATCTTCTCTCCTTCTCATCTTCTTCCCCTTGCCCCTGCTTCCCCCCACCCTCCTCTTTTACCCCTTAAAGGCTTTGCAAATTTTAGTCTTTCTATTTCTTGCCAAGGTACCGCGGATCCCCCTGTGCTGGGGCTGCACCACATGGGAGATGAGGGTCCCTGGAGATTAAGAGCTGCTGCTCCTGGCTGCTGGGAATAGAGCCGACCTTGCTAACCTGGCCCAAGTCTTTGCAAAGCAACCCACCAAACATGCATTTGAAAAGAAGGTGAAGATTTACCTGAGGGCTTTATGCTAAAACCCACTGGGTTTCATACCCTTCCTCCATCTTCAGGATTGCCCAGGTTTTAAAACTATTAACATTTCCCCCCCCCATCCTCCCCTCCCCACTGGAGATTGGCTTCTTTGGGAAGCTTCAAAGGTTTGCACGGGTCCTTTGAAGATCAAATCGCCCCATTACAATGCCAAAAAAAAAAAAAAAGATATCTGGAGCAGTTAAATATGTGTTAGCTAATAGCTACCTGTGCTGTGTCCTTTCCAAATTGCTTCCGAGCAGGAAGGTGATCAGAGCTGAGCAGGTACAGTTGGAGGTGTCTAGGACCTGAAACCCCCAGCTCAAACACATCGGATGGGCTGTGTTTGGCTTGGAAAATAGGGAGCTGTGCCCTAGGCTGGGCAGCACGGTGGGGTGTGTGTGAGGGGCTCCTGCCCTCAGCGATCGTGGGAGTGGGAAGGAAAGGGAGCAGGGCGAGGCTGCATGGTGCTTTTTTTTCCCCCCTTTTTTTCTTTCCTTTAATGGTTGAAGCTTTCCAACCCTCCAAAAGGGGTAGCTTAGTTAAAACCAGTAAAAACTGGAGTGGAAAGCTCGCTAAAAGCCTTAGCTCCTTAAGGAGTGCAGGTGGAGAGAGAAGGGAGCTGTGGGGGGAGGCAAGCATGGCCCTGTGTTTCTCCCTGAAACAAACAAACAAAAAAAAGCAGCCCTCAGCCTATGTTGTGCTAGCGAGGCTTTTCCACCCCTCCATCCTGAGGCTTTTCCACCCCTCCATCCCACCAGGTACGGGTGTATGGGAACAGGCCACGGTGTCCCCTCCGCTGCTGGAGAGCCATCGGGTGGCTCTGTGCCTGCCTGGCTGGGTGCTGCGGGGTCCCCGCAGCCTCCCGGCACCCCACAAGGCAGCGATGGGTGCTTGCCACGGGGACCCAGTGACCCAAGGCTCTCTGTGGGTGCTCGCAGGGATGCACAGGGCCTATAATAGGGTCGTGGAAAACTTGGGAGGGGGATCACTCCATTGCTGGGGAGCCCCGGCGTGCGTGTAGGGGGCTGGGGTTATTGCTGCCGTGTCTCCGGGGCCCCTCGGCCCTGAGCTGACACTCTCATTCCTGCCTTTAGAAGGGAAATGTGTGGCCCGGGGCATCGGCGACCTGCTGCCTCCCCTTTGATGCCTGCATATCAGACATAGCCATGCCAAAGAAAGAATTTCATTTTGAAGTGGCATCAGCTAAAGGCGAGCGCCTTTCAGCTGCCTGACAGGGCAATTACACACATCTCTGCCGATCTGCCCCGCCACCGATAACCCCGGCTGTGGCGAAAGGGGGTCTCCGGGCCCCACGGCATCCCTGGCTCTCGGGGGCCATGGGGTAGCCACTGTGGGAGAGGGTGCCTGGAAAAAAATCACGGTGCTTTTTTTTTTTTTTTTTTTTTTCTTTCTAAAAGAAAAAAAGTTAAAAGAAACGGGCTTCTCCCAAGTTTGCTTCCCCGTTTGTCGGTGAGGGTGTTGCAAAGCTAAGCAGCATGTGCGCAAACGCCTCTTGGATTTAGATCATTCTCGTTTGTAGAAGTCTCCAGCCGCTTTGCTGCGTTCCTGCTGCTTTATGGATCTGTTTATTTTGGTGCTTATTTTTGCATTGCGTTTAAATGACGAAACCGAAGCTTCAGCCCCGTGGAGGCAGAGGCACTTGCTTTTCCGCGGGTGCTGCGAGGGGAGAGGTTGTTCTGATGCGTACGTGGCCTTTGGGAGATTTTCCTTTGCTTTGGTTTTCCTGCCCTGCTGCTGGGCTGTGGGTTGGTGAGGTCCTACATGGGGTGTTCTGCTCAGAAACTGTAGGAAAAAACTAACTTTTTTTCAAAAAAACCAAGAGTATTTCAATTTTGTAAATTTTTTAAGAATCTAAACTGTGGATATAAACCAGCTGACAGTAGAAGTGATTTATATTACAAAATATTCATGGATGCATTAAGCAATTTACTCAGTGCAGCACATCTAAACTTTTGTATTTAACAACAGAGTACAGGGGCTAAGGGTTTCCCTCCCCGTGTGCGTACATCCCTCTGTCCCGTGTGGGTGGCGGGCTGCTGCTGTATGGCCTCCTGAGATCAGAGAGGCATTTAGCAATGTTCTCAATCTGATAAATTGTTTAAAAATAGGTAAATGCAACAAAAAGCATCAGGGAAACCAGAATCAGGCCCCTTTCTTGTTTCCAGCTGATAACCAGTGGCGTTTTTTTCCCAGCCCTTCAGTTTGCTCTGGGTTTTGCTGGTGATTATCAGAGCTCTCTTCACCACCCTGGCAAGGGAGAGAGGGGTTGTTTCTGGGAAGCTGCGAGTTAAACGCTGGTGCGGAGAGACCCAGGAATTCCATGTAGCATTTCTGGCCATTGTTTTGTGCATTTGTCGCAACAGTCATGCGGTTTAATCCTGCGCCCTGGAATTAGTGTGATAACCGGTCCTGTCTGTCTGAGCACTGCTTGCCGTGGACGTGCCGATTCTGTTTCTTGCTGCCTTGTCTGTACCAGAAACTACCTTGCTCATGCAGCAAAGAGCTGAAGTGGTGGTTTAGGCTCAGGTAGCCAGTGCTAAGATTTGCTTAAAGGTATGACAAATATATCTGCTTTGTAAGTACAGTAATTCCTTTGACTGTGGAATGTATCATTTGCAAATGTTGCTTATTTCAGAGCAAGCGAACACTTCATTTGTGGTGGCTGGTACAGAAATCCCTGAAAGGTCTGAGATAAGGCATATCAGTTTAATCCCTCTCTTATTCAGTCCAAGCTGTGAATAAAAAAAGAACGGGTTGAAGGTGAGTGTGCAGCCACCTCCCCACCATCTAGGTGCCCTCCTGGCAGCTGTGGCCCACGGTCCAGCACCCCGAGAAGCGTGAGTTGGATGGTAGATGCTCTGAGGCTCACTGTGATGCGATTTCATCTTTGTGCTTACCACAGGAAGGCTGTGACTTTTGATACCTTAAAAAGTATTGTCATGCTGAAGTCTGTTGTGACTTATGGATATAGGAAACAAGGAGAATATCTCAGCAGGGTTTACTAACCTCTTGTGGCTCCAACTGAAATGTTTACCGTGGTTGCTGGTGTGGGCCACTGGCTGTTACACTGTAACATTATTGCTGGAGCACTGGTGAGGTCATGGGGTAAGGTGTGCTGGAAAATGGGGGTCCCAGGCTCTGCTGTGTATCAGGAGCTCCTCCCAGAGACCTGTGGTTACCCTGATCCTATCCCCAACCCCTCTCTTGGCTTGTAGGATCCCAAGAGTCTTCTGGCAGGACTTTCTTCTCCCAGGTGAAAATTCACCCCCAAGTCAAAGCTTACAGCATCGTTTTGAGAAGAGCTGCTGTCCTGGAGATGCCGTAATTGAGGAGGGAGGAGGGCTGCTCAGACAGCCAGGCTTTGCCTGTAGCCACAGGGTCCGAGGCTTTGCAAATTAGTTTCTAAAAATGCAGATTGGTTTGGAAGAGAAGCACCGAGGTTTGTACATTGCTATTCTGGGACAAACACAGAGGCTTTGCTACGGAGCCAGCAAAGGAAGATGGAGGCCCTTGTCGTTTGGAGTGCAGTGCCTGGACACCTCTGGCAAGCTTCTCGCCCTATGACAATACAATTAGCGCAGTCTAGCCTAATGTTGATGGCTGAAACTGTTGAATCTTAGCGTCGACAGATGTTCTGTTCTCTTCATTCTGGGGTTTCATAGCATGATAGCAGGTCTGAAGGTCCTCTACTGAGCATAGTCCCTGTCTGAAATCACAGGACCTACACAGGTAGGAGAAGATATTACTGCTTTCCTATAGATAATGATCTTGGGCACAGAGAGATGAAGAGACTTGGACACTTTACACACAATCAGCTATGGAGAGTGGGCAGAGCCAGAAGAGGTGTCTGACCACCTCAGTCCCTGTCCTGTGTTCTAGATACAAAACTCTTCTCTTATTTCGAGTCTGTCCTTCTGAAGATCCATCACTTAACCTCAAACCGTTGAACCGGTGGTGAATTCTTGCATAATACAATGAAAGAGGAGGCTACAATGTCCATGTTCTCTAGACAGGCATGATAATGACAGTGAGTATCAGAAATGACCCAGACAATGGATATTTCCTTCTGTTCATGGATCCTGCATTGAAGTTTGGAAGTGTAAAGTAGGTTTTGTTAATACGTTATTTTCACCTGGCTTCTTAAACAAGCACCTCAAACTTGCTTCCTTATTTGATAGACCATCCACCTAGACACAAGCAGCAGAGGGAAAAATTCATTAACCAGTGGTTGCACCTTAGCAAAGCCCAAGGAGGGATGAGGCAGTGGGGAACTCTGGCTCTGCTGGGTTGTTGGATCAGCTGTGAGTCACTTACTTCACCCAGCAGATGAACATGTGCTGGGACTTTGGTTCTGCAGAGTCTGTCCAAAATCTGCCCCAACTTGGAGCCCTGTGCTGTTTTTCACACTGTCAGCATTTTTCATGCACTGCTTCCTGCCTGTGCCTTGATGCTGCATTTTACATGAGAATAGCTTTGGGCTATTTTTTAAAAAATATTTATTATTTTTATATTTATTTATTTATTATATTGGATGGGCATGGCCCATCAACCCCTTGTGTCCTCCCAGGACTCCGTCTTGGCTTTGCAAAGAGCTACTTTGAGCAATGGCAGCAGAGTTAAGGGGAGTCTCCCCTGGCATCTGTGTCCACAAGAAGCATCTTCCCCAGCCCCCCAGCAGTGTGCTTGCATGGTGCACCACAGGGGCTGCCTGGACCTTTTGCACAACCAAAAGCCATTACCAGTAGGATTTCACCCTAGAAAGGACCTGTGATGACCTGCATCTTCCGTAACATCAGGGAGCCAAGAAAGCTTTATCCAAACCCAGCCCTACACTTTGATCTGTTCATACGCTACAGATGTGGCTGCATCTCGACATGCTTACCTGCCTTTGGTACTCTGTAGCTGTCTGGTTGTACTTATATCGTCAACATTTCTTCCAGTCGTCTCTTCAATCAGGTGTAGCATGTGATACGTTTATAAATGCAGATTTTCCTTTCCACTCTTGGTCCAATTCCCCTTTTTCCTGGAGATTGCAGATATTCAGATCCAGGGAGACCACACAGTTCCCAGAGGAGAAGTTAGCTCCCAGTTCTAGCAGTCTATGAATGGAAAATATTGAAGTTAGTCTACATTTACATTAAAAAAAAAAAAAAAAAAAAAGTCTGTGCTAATTCTCTGCAAAGGACCATCTAGCACTGCAGGAGAGGGCAGGAACACAGCAAGCCTGTTAACAGTGTTTTTCTGCAGCACCCATCAGCCTCCAGCCATGTACAGGTCAGAGCTTCTGGAGCCAAAATTAGGGTCATTGTATTTAACAGGCCAGCATGAATTTTACTTCCAGAAATTTGTAGAATTACATTGTAAACCTTATAATGCTTTTCAGATCAGCATTATCCTGTGCCAGTAATTTCCACAGTTTGCCTATCCATTCCTTTTGAACTGTTTCCTTTTATTTGTTTTGAAACCATTACCCAAAAGTTCATAATCGTGCTCCAGAGTTCTTGTATTTTTGGACACAATGAACCCCTGTTTCCTATTCCTCTTCTCTGCACCAGAGACTGCATGTCCTCCGCTCTGCCACATCTGTCACCCTTGTCCTCTGCTGTGCCCTCACCAGGCTAAAGAGACCTGTAGGTCTTTGCCTTGGTGGAAGTCGGTCCTTGTTGGTGCTTACCCTTCTCAGTGCCATCTCTGGCAGTCTGGGCAACAGTGGTGGAAGATGGACACTGCCAATGAGACCCCTTAGCAAGTTAATCAGCTTGCTGAAATTGTAGAAATGCATTTTAAAGCATGCATCTGGGCTCACAAAGAATCATAGAATCATTTAGGTTGGAAAAGACCTTTAAGATCATAAAGTCCCACCATTAACCCAGCACTGCCAAATAATACATCGCTTTGTGTCTTAAATTTTCGGAAGGGTCTGGTTGAGTGATGGCAGGTCCTTTGTATACAACTGCATGCACATACAACCTGGAGGTCCTTTGCAGCATGGCAGAGAGCTTTACACTCCCTTTCCTCTTCAAGTAGAGGTGGTGCTTGGACCTCTGCTCCTACAGGCCCCTGAGAAGGCTGGGCAGCTGCCTCCCAGCTCTCTCCCCAGCCAGTCTGGGGCTCTCTTCTCCAGCCAGGCTTGATGTTTGTGCCGGTTGCACATGGAGGTGATGCTGTTGGGTGGGTTCCGGCTGGAGCAGGACTTTCCGCACCACCCTCAGATAATTGCCTTTGTGTTGCATTTATGGCAGGGATTTAAAACTCTTCTGATCTCCCGCATGTTTTAGCTCTGCCCTTTCCTGATTAGATAATCTCACACCTCGTGAATGCATTCCCGTAACATGAATTATTCTCCTTATGCTTGGAGGCTTCTTGTCACTGAAAACTGAAGGCTCTGCTTGGTCTGGAGTCCCACAGGCAAAGTGCAAGTGCTTTTCCAAGTAATCCACCTGCCCCTCACCTCTTCCTTCAGTAATATGAGATTTTACGTGTTATGAAATAATTGCCTGAAACAGGCTGCACTGTTTTACATCTTAGATTATATGGAGGACAGTAGGCATTTTGCATTGCTTTTATTGGCTTTGCTTGTGTTGTCTGAGCTGTGATGCACACCTGCTATTTAGTACTGAAATCAGTGAAATCCTGCATGCCAAGATTAGCTAAGACACGCTAAACTGATTATACACCTCACTGGGAGAGCCCCGGACAGGCTGGGTGTGTGTGAGAGGGCTCGCGAGGGGCTGCTCCTGCTCACTGGGCTGGGGCCAGCTCCCACCCAGGGACAGGCTGGGTACATCGCTTTTAATAGGGAATTAAGTAAATAGAAGGAAACACTTTGCTTGAATGCCACACTAAGCAGTTATCTCCAAAGGAGAAGGACTGGGGACCTCAGTGAAGAGCCACCCATGTACTTTCTTTCCTGTCTTTTGGAGTTTATCTCTTAAATCTCCTTCCATCCTGAGCGTGTAGCGGCACACGGGGGCAACACTGTACATGCTCAAAATATGCTGCTCAAGCGTCAGGTGCTCCTGTGTGATGCAGAGAGCTCTTCCTGCTGGTCAACCAGGTGACAGAGCTGGAGCTGGGTAGAAGCTTGCCCCTTTTCTGGGGGTCTCTTCAAAGCTGCTGGATCCTGCACAGCACTGCCGAGGCGGCACCCACCAGCCGCAACACCACCATCTGCTGCAGCTTCAGCACTGACCACACTGGTGTCCCTGTTACTTTCAGTCTGTGGGACTTGGGAAGAGACTCTGCAGCCGTCATGATGGGATAAGGTGTAAGCAAAGGTAAAAATGCTTCTCAGGGCTGGAAAAAGCTCTTTGTGGAGTAGGGGATGAATGGTTGAAGCTGTGGGTTGAGTCTGGGGCTGGTGGAAGCACTATGGCCCCATTGATGCTGCACGGGCTGCTCACATGGCTGGGCTCTGGGGTTTCTTTCCTGGATCTGCTATGGGGGGAACTTATGCTGCTGGGTTGGTCCTGTGGGGGAGTTTCTTGCTGCTGGTTTACATCAGAAAGGAAAATCAGGGCTCTAGGACATGCCCTTAGTTCCACTTCCAATTCTCATGGACCCAACCACCATCCTGACCACCACTTGCCTGCAGTGGTGAGATGGGGGTTGGTTCCTGCTTGGGTGTCTGAGTAAAAGAGCTCCAGCCCAGCACGGCATGGTGCTTCTGTTCTTCATCACAGAAACCCTTACCCAAGGGCCTTCAGGTCATGAACGGGTCTGGAAGAGGAGCTGAGCAAGACATCCTGTGAAACATGCTGATCCTTCCCGCGTCTGCACTTGGGGCATCAGAAACAGGTATTTTTAGGTGTCATTTGAAGAGATTTAACAGAAACAGCTTTGTGGTTGCTGTTTATTTTGCTGTTTAAAAGTATTAAAAAGAACCACCGCAGTATTCCTTGAAAGACAGTTCGTAGAGTTGGACAGTTTCCCAGTAAGAGGCAGTCCCCAAGGATCATTTGCTAAGACAATATTTTTAATTTGATTAACCAATGGTAGCACTGAGAGGGACCTGCATATGCCTCCATAGCAGGACACACGTTGGGAGCAAAGTTTGATGGTAGAAGCCACAATGTGGGGAGAAGGGTTAAATGGTTAGCTGAGCAGCTCTTCTGTGGGACACGGCAGAAAACAAAGACCTGGGGTTGTTGCTGATCAGAAAAGAGCTCAAGAGAGCCCAAGTGACAGAACCTGGGATGGATGAAGTAGAGATTTTCCCCTAGAGGTCCCAGAGTCAGGGCTAAAATACTGAGTGGGTTTCTCATACCTGCATTCATGATGAATTGTTTCAGACCTCACTGGACTGCTGTGAGCATCAAATGATCTTAGAGAAGAGCCTGGTCTTGTTCTGCTGGGCAAATTGGAGGCTGGAAAGGGATTGGTTGTCTGTCTTGGGGTAAATCCCAACAAGAGGGAAGCGCTGCTTGTCTCTGAGTAGGGACACTTGGGGAACTGGAAAAAAATTTCCAGCTGTCAGAAGTGAGATCCCAGATGGGCCATGTCAACAGGACTATCAGGGACAAAAATCTGTCCTTGTTTGGAAGTGACTCCTCTTTACTCATGGGAAGGCAAAATGTGGTCCTCAGGACAGCAGAGTGGCTCTCCTCTCCTGGGGGGTCCCTGCAGCTTTGGATGCAGGATGTCAGGTGAACATGTTGTGAGGACCCAAAGTCACTAAAGGATGACCTACAATCCCAGGTGTCACCGCAGATGTCACCAGCTGTGGTCAAAGAAAGAGCAGCCATGCTCCTTCTGCCAGAGCAGGAGCGGCCTCAGACAAAATTGTTTCTCATGGGCAGAAACGGGATAGGAATGCCCTTTCTTGGATCGATGGGTAGTAGGGGGGACATGGGAAGGGGCGGTTGCTGTCCCCAGCCAGACAAAGACATTTGGAGGTGGCTCATGGAAGGAGAAAGAGGGTGGGGTGCCCTGCTGCAACTCCCTTGGGTGCTGGAAATAGCTAGCATTATACGACACGCTTCACAAATTGCTTTTGCTGTGGGTTGAATAATGACTTATAATAACAACGTGGCTTATGTGGCCTTGGGGCAGCACAGCCGCTAGATGGGGGAGAGGAGGGCTGGATTTTCTTCCCACCTCCATCTGTGTGGTCCAGGGTGGGCCAGTAAATGGCCTCATGCCTCAGTTTCCTCCCTTGCAGGCCAGGAGTACGCTCATCCTGCTGACAGTAATGGCGATAAAATATCTCACAAGCAACCGCTATTTAAAAAATCTTTTATTGCTTCCCGTTAAGCTGATGACTGTTAATGAGGAGAATAAAATTCACTGCCCTGTTGCCATTAGACAAATATGTGCTCCATCTCCATCCGAAAACCCCATTGTAAATAACTGTGGAGGAGTGGAATAAACATTGTCCTTCCCAGGGCAGGGCTGAGCAGCAAGAATGAGCAAACACAGGTGTGGAAGATTTGTAAGCTTTAAAGGAGATTGGGGCTATTTGGGAATCAAATCTGGTTTTGGTTAGGAGCATCTTCTGCCAAAAAAAAAAATCCCAAAGCACCAACGAAAGACCCCACAGATGGGCGGTGACGGCTGTCTGCAGCTGCAGGCTGGCTGTGATGGCTGGGGTGGTGGCAGTATCCCAACACGCTGGTGGCAACCAGGGTGCACGGTCCTGGCATTGTTCCCACATCACATCATTTTGCCACTTGGCATCCCCAGACCTCTGCTCCATCCGAAGCCCAGTGCAGAGAAACCCTTCTGCACCGGGTCAGCTCCTTGGGTTGGTGTTGTTCAGCGTGTAATTGGGGCTAAGCTGCTTACTTTATGTGGCAGGCTTTCCTTTCTGTCTTTCCCCTTTCCCTTTTGAAGGTGAAGGTTTTATGTGACTGAAATGTGTTAACGCTCCCATAAAAGTAAGTGAAACACAAGCGGACGTTTTCTTTTTTTGGGCACAGATGTGATTGGTTTGGGCCTGATCCAGAGGCCAAGAGAGTGATGATTAGCAGTGCTGAAGGGAAGTGTTTTCTGTAGGAAAGTGTCATTTGCAGAGCAAATTGCGACATCTAGAAGAGCCAACTGTGTACCTGGACTCTGGGGACCCATTCCTCCCCTCCCCGCTCTCACAGCCCCGCTCTGATGCCACAGCAGGAAGGTTGTCTCTGCTGCAGGGTTCATTTTTCCGAAGGACCCTTGATACCAGACTCAGCCCATCCAGCAATTAAGGCTACCCAAATGAGATTGCAGGGTAGAGTTTTTACAACCTAAAAGAGGTCCCTGATGCGGTAGATTCAGAGATGGGACAGTTTGCCCAGCACCCGCTCCGATGAGCTGTGTTTGCCCCTGCTGCTTTACAATGCAGAGGCCAACAGGATGTTTTGCACAGAGCCCATGGCCTCCTGCACACATCCGCTGCTGTTGGTTTCTTATCTTGTTCTGAACAACTCCTTTCAGACTCAGCAAAACCAGGAGCAGGGATGGAGTAAGTATTTCCTGACCTTGTTCATGCATGGTGACACAAGACCCTTCCCTTTGCTCCTTAGAAAAGGCACAGCCAGGCAAAACAGTGAGGCATATGCCACAAAAATGCTCCCAAATCTTCTTTCATTCCCACCTGGAGGAGCCATCACTTGGTGGACAACTTGGCCGTGAAAGGCTGGTGGGACTCCATCATGCCCCATGTTCCTTGAGGCTGGGTGGTGGCACAACCACTTTCCCCCTCTGCTGTGGGCTTATGATGAGAAACCCCTCCAAACGATGAGGCTTCTGCCTGGTTTTGGAGTCCACCATCCCTGTTGCGTGCCAAGGAGAGGATGTCCCACAGAGTTGCCAGTGCGTAGGACTTTGAGGATGCTGACGGCTCCTTGCAGCATTCAGCTGGACTATGCTCTGTGCCTGTGGTCCTGCGTTGAGCAGAGAACCGAGTGCTCTTTGTGCACCCAAATTAATACCAACATTTATGCCGAGGTGGGACAGCATTACCTACTGGTGGTTCCCCATTGCTGCTCTGAATGCCCTTTGAGGTAGAACGAATAGAATAATTTCAGTTGGAAGGGACCTCCAATGACCATCTGGTCCACTGCCTGACCACAGAGATGACCAAAAGCTGATGACTGTTACTGAGGGCATTGTCGAAATGCCTCTAAAACACTGACAGGCTTGGGGATGTCTCCCCATCTCTGGGAGGAGCAGAGCAGGCTCTTTGCAACCCCTAAACTCTTGAGCAAGTTGGTGGTCAGAGCGCAGATGAGATTTCCTCAGCCTGTGGTCGTGTTTTGGGGATTGTAGTTAGGGCTTGAAGCACCACCCCATGAAGTGAATGTGACAGACGCGTGCCTGGCGTGTTCTCTGGTATTTCCCATGCTCCTCTGAAGCCTGGGAAAAACTCGACAGTAAAACCCAGACTTGCATGAAAAACCTTTCCCTTGCACTGAACTCATGCAAAGCCTCAGTGTCCCAGCAGCAGATGGCTTAGCTGCTTTCTCAGAGATGGGTTATTCATGCAGACACCTATTTTGAGGCACTGCCATCCTGGTCTTCACACATCTCCTCCAAAGATGGAGCTTCATTTGCAGATACCCCAAATCTAAGGTGTACGATGGCAGAGCAGTGGCCTTGGCCTTTTTTGAAGATCTGTCTAGCTCAAATGTTCTGTGTTCATGTGTGTGAGTTGGGCATCCTGTCTCTAAGACTCTGTGTGTGAAATGTGTCCCTTGATATTTCAACCTCCAAACTACCTACCCTCCTGGCAAGGGAGATGTTGTCTCATGAGCAAGAAAGAAATGGAAGGCCTTGTGTCATTGCAATTACACAAAGTCCAGTGATGTCCAAGGCACCAAGCCAAGCCACTCCATTTGGATCCTGGAGGTGGACACCTCTCCAAAAACACCTGTAGGGACTTCTGTCCACAGCTTCTGTACCTGCAGATGAAAGGACACGTCATCTCAAAGATGGAAAAATCTCCACTGTGGCTTTTGGGATCACATAACACTTTGGCTCAGGTGACCCAAGGAGAATGTGGCTGGGTGGGAGGTGATGTGGAGTCTCCCGGGCCAGCGGTGGGGCTGCTCTCCAGGGTGTACACCTGTACATCTTGGCAAAACAGGCCCTGCGGCCTGGCAGAACTTCCTGCTGAATATTTTGGCTGGATCCATGAACTTGTGCGGCTTTTGTGGCATGGAAACTGCCTATAATTTCTGCTGAATGCAGCCCCATATATTATGTTGACAGTTCCAGAACATTATAAGATCATTTAGTCCTTTCTCACTAAAACCAATTTCAAACCTCAGGGTAGTTGTTTCGTGATCAGTAGACAAGCCCTGCATTAAACCCACAATTAAGACAAAACCCTGAAAAACAGTGCGCAACACCCCCAATCTCCAGCAGCTTAAAACCCAGGGTCTGTCTCACCTGCTGTTGCACCCAGTGGCTTGAAATTGCAAAGGCAGCGATGGCTCATGGGGAAGCTGCAGTGTGAGGTCCCATCGTCCCAACTGAGGGTGAGCGTGTGGCCAAGGCTGCGCGGTCTGCGATGAGGCTGGGTGAGTGTTAGGGAAGATGCATTTAGAGGTGAGATTTAGGAGGACCAAAGATGGATGTAGCTGGCTTGTTCCCTCCATTCACCCTGTGCTGAGAGGAATATCCATATGGCATTTATGCTGTTCCCGTGTCAAAGAGTGCTCTTAAGTGTTCACAAATCCAGAGAAAATATTGTTAACCTAGCAGCAGCCTAGGCATGCCCCAGGAAGCCAATAGAGATCCAGCTTTTTCTCTCTGAGCTCTCTTGAATATATCCAAGGACACAGCATTTTTCCTCAAGGGATCCAGTGCTTCAGTGGTGGAAAACAGGTGGAAGACCACTGAAGCCAATGGCACTGCAGTTATTTACATCTGCTGAGGAAATGGTTCAAAATCCTTCCTTTGACTCAACACCTTGTTACAATATAGATGAAAACTCTCTATCTCAAGCAGATCCTCCTTGGGTTTCTGTTGCAGCACTCTCCAGACTATCAAGCTGCAACAAGGTCTTTTACCATCTCATACCAGCATACAAGAGTATACCAGTCCCCCTGCTGCCTTCTCCTCATCTCATCTTGCCTCATCCAGGGTGTGTGTTCTCTCTGCTCTTGCTTCTTCCTCGGCTGCTCCCTCTTCATTGGCTCTCAACCACTTAACAGCACCAGCCACAGCTGCACCTTATCTACATCAGCCAACACACCACCCCTGAAGCCAGCCCACAGCTGTATATTATCAATATTAATTAACCCAGCTTCATTCCTCTATAGGTTTCCATCCTCCAACATGTGGTGGATGGGGACATCTCAGCCCTCTTGCATCTTAGCAGAGAAATCAGTGCTTTCCTAAGCAAATTTCCTATGCACCCAAACAAGAAGTCCCAGGTGCATGGATGTCCTGCAGGGATTTCATGGCTATTCATCCATTTGCTGTGGATGGCTTTACAATATTTTTGAGCTTCTCCTTGCGAGATCTGTGTTCAGCTTTGGGCCCCTCACTACAAGACAGGCATTAAGGTGCTGAAGTGCATCCGAAGCAGGGCAATGAAGCTGGTAAAGGGTCTAGAGAACAAGTCTGATGAGAAGCGGCTGAGGGAACTGGGGCTGTTGAGCCTGGAGAAAAGGAGGCTCAGGGGAGACCTTATTTCTCTCTACAGCTGTCTGAAAGGAGGGCGTAGTGAGGTGGGTGTGTTCTCCTTTTCCAAGTAACAAGTTATAGGACAAGAGGAAATGGCCTCAAGTTGCACCAGGGGATGTTTAGATTGGATGTGGGGAAATATTTCTTCACCAAAAGGGTTGTTGAGCACTGGCACAGGCTGCCCAGCGAGGTGGTGGGGGCACCATCCCTGGAGGTATTTAAAAGCTGTGTAGATGTGGCACTTGGAGACAAGGTTTAGTGGTGGGCTTGGCATGCTGGGTTAGCAGTTGGACTCAATGATCTTAAACATCTTTTCCAACCTAAATGATTCTGTGATCTCTCCAGAGGACTGAGCAGTGCCCAAGCTCTGAGCATCCTGATGGGTATCACCTCCCATCCCACGCCTCAGCCCCACCGGCCCGCTTGTGCTTTGTTTTCTTGCCCTTCTCAAGAACCAGCTGCAGGTTGTGCTTTTTCTCCATCAACATCATCGCTTTTATCTGCGCTGGTAGCAGCGATCCCCACCATGCAGGATTTATTTACATTGAAGGGTAAGTGGGAGGCTGTAATTGGGATGGGATTTGAAGAGGTCAGAAGGAGCCTGTGCAGGAAAACTGTAAATGAGGGAGGGCTGGGAGTTTGCTGAAGTCGTTACGCACAGATCGTTCCAGCTTCCACTCAGTGCCATTAGCTGGGGGTAAACGTGCTGTCCAGGGACGGATGTGTATACATTAATGGGGGTTTTCAAACAGACAATCAGTAATGAGCTGTTAATGTTTTCCAAGTGGTCTTTCAACCTTATGCTCTGATTTCTTTCGGCTGCGCAGCATGCTCGAGGATTTTGGATCTCTCGGTCCCTGTGCAAGAGTGCAGGTCCCTTTCCATGCACCAGGTCTCTGCTCAGCCTCAGTGCCCCTTGTGCTCTGTCCCTGCTCGTCTCAGCTGCCTCCAGCACCGTGGCAAGCCCCGGGGGTCAGGAGCCCATAAGATGGGCAGGGGAAACCCTCTCTGCCAGGGAGGGGGCCGGCAGCCCCTGGCTGCGTGTGCAGCAGGCTTGGCGCGGCAAGCACACGGGTTTGCCATACAGTGGGTTGGGGCAGCTGGTGCGGACACGGCTGGGAGGAAGGTGTAGGATGAAAAATCTGAGAATTGTCTTCAGGAAACCTGATTAAATGACGAGCTGAAAACTCACGGCTTGCAGCCTCGAGTGTGCTCGGGAAAACAAGAGCTAAGTTGCTACACCCCCCTTCCTCCCACCCCCAGCTCATCTCTGGGGTACCCTTGGGATATCACTTGAAGAATCATACCAGTGATAGAAGTGGTAATTGAGGAAACTGATGCAAACGTGATCTCCCAAAAGGTTGTGTGGGAAGCAAATTTGGGAAAGATGCTCAGATAAGTGGAATTTTTGCTTTTGTGCCTTTCTTGAGCAACATCATCAGACCTAAGGTTTCCTGTTTATTTATTCAATGATCACCGCTGTATTACACACATAGGAAATCACAAAAAATGCCTTGTTTTGAGGACAGGTGAGGTGGAAATAAAGGCTGCTATTTAGGCTAGGCTATGGCATATTGGCTGTGCTGAACATCTCGTCTTGTGACTATTTTCACGCATCAGCGAAGCGAGCACAAACACATCCTGCAAACATCTGGCTAGGAAGATGCCTCAGCTGTGCTGAACAGTACCAATAATAATAATGTTGTTGCTCTAGTGTAACATAGAGCAGCCCCAAAGCTGCTCTGCTCTGGGCCGGGTAGCAGAGAGGCCCCTACACTGGGCTATGGGGTGAGCCGTGGTGGAAGGCAGATGTAGAACTGGCTTTATACCACCCTGTGGGCTGCATTTCACTGGTGTGAAAGGGCGGTAGTAAAGCTTGGAAGCTGGAGTGGATGGTGCTGCATGAAAACCGACTAGATAGCAACATGCCATCAGCATCTGTTCCCCCTGGGGAGGTTTAAATCCAACTGTTCTCCCAAACCAGCCCACCACGCAGCCTCCTCTTGCTGCAAAAATGTGCTCAGATGACTTAATGACTTAGCTAAATTGAACGGTTTCCAGTAGCGCAGTAATGTGTTTGGAGAAGGAAGAGCTTTCAAAAGGAAGCTGTTTGCCCATCTAACCCAAACAACTTTCCATTGCTGTTGGGGAGAGAGGAAAGTCTGAACACCTCATGCAGTGAGTCCAGGGTACCCATGACTTCATTCCAATAGCACTTGGCAAGGGAAGCGTGCATCAGGCAGCAAAATCTGGTTACATTTGGCTCTTCCCCATGTTTCTCAGCTATGGGGCAACCAGTGGTGGGAATCTGTGGTGAGTCAAGGTGCACTTGCGGTAAGATGGCTCATGAAGAGTCTGCCCCGTGGCTGTGTTTACCTGGCTGCCACCCAGTGATGCCGACGGGGCTGGGCTCCCAATATATGGGATTTTTTCCCTTTCTCAGGGCTCAATGGATTCCCTCATCTCTCCCTGGTGGATCACAAATAGTGACACTTGATAGAACAAGATGTAATGGTTTTAAACTAAAAGAGGGGAGGTTCAGACTAGATGTAAGGGAGAATTTTTTTGTGCTGAGGGTGGTGGGACACTGGCACAGGTTGCCCAGAGAGGTGGTAGGTGCCCCATCCCTGGAAACATTCCAGGCCACCTGGACGGGGCTCTGAGTGACGTGATGGAGTTGTGGATGTCCCTGCTCATTGCAGGGCAGTTTGGCTAGATGGCCTGTAAAGGTCCCTTCTAACCCAAACCATCCTCTGATTCTATGGTTTGTTTGAGGAAATAAGGAATAGATGGGCTGGCTTGGTATCCTGGGGCTGGGAAGGGTGAAATCCTTTAGGATCTAAAAATATGTAACTACAAATGCTGCTTCAGTTGCGTGTAATTGCTGTGAGCTCCATGGGGCCGTGGACAAGGATATTGTTTCACCTTTGCTCATGTGGGGCCCAAATCACAGTTTAACAGAATCAGTTGCAGTTTTTGTAGCTGGCATTTTCTCCAGCAAAAGATGGGATTTAGTCAAAGAAAAAGCATAAAAAAATATTGCTTTATTTTCTGGAATATCAGAAAGCCTGAGTGTGCAAAATTAAAACTTTAGTTTCATTTAGAAGTGTGGATTCTCATATAGGTTTCCCCAACCTTTTTATTCTACAATTTTGGTGATATTTTTAAAGTTTTTTAAAATTTTAACCAAGTATCTAAACAGGTGGCATGATATTGGAGTTGTCCAGTGGACTGCAATTCTGACTTCTGTTCAACCCCACCTGACGCTTTGAGCCTTTCTAAAACCTCAGCAAGTGTGATACTGCCATGACAAGACTTCAGGTAAAAACAGAAACATCAGTTGCTCCTTTTGGTGTTTTCTTCACATCAAAGCTTCAAGACTACTTAATACACAAGCAAATGCAAGTATGGCTTTTTTTTTAATCTTCATTTTTTCTCTCTTTTGTCTTGCGACATGATCTACCTCATATGAATTGCTGTGATTAATTATAGTAAATAGTAATAATAATGACAATAACAACATCAACGCTAATTGTATTAATAATAATAATAATAATAGTAATAATAATAGTAATAGATTCATTGAGTGGTTTGTGTTGGAAGGGACCTTAATGGTAATGATGATGATGATGATAGTAATAATAATAATGATAATAAAAACAACCAGTGCATTGAAGAACCAATTAGTTTTACTTCTGGTATAGGTCTCGTCTGAAGTATTTTATTCGGTTTTGTAATGGCGGGGTGTTTTACCTAATATCAGCCACGTAAGCATGGTGCACTGAGTCCCAGCAGTGGAGCAGATTCCCAGCCACTGTGGGGTTGTCAGGCTCTTCTGGAGGGTCATCCTGGACAAGCCTCCTTACTTCTGGATGGGGTGAAGCGCTCTCAGGCTCAGCTTTATCTGCTCAGGTACAGGGCGCTTTGAACAGCAGAGGTGAGATGCTGTGCACCCCCTTTCTGTGCTGAGTGTGGTCTTACACCAGCTTTTTTTGCCCCCATGATGGCTGGCAGAGCTGATGCTGTGCTCCCAGCATGCTGGACCTGGGCACTTTGGAAAGCCTAAATCTCATGTGCATTTTTGGACTTGATGATCTTAAGGGTCTTTTCCAGCCTAAATGATTCTATGATTCAGCAGCTTCCCTTTCCCTGCAGCTTGCTTGTGCACATGCAGCCGCCTGTGACGAGGACCCAGCAGATGTGCAACCAGCAACATGATGAGCAATTTCTGCTGGGAAATGTTCACAGCTTGAGCCAGAGCCTGGTGCTGCATCCAAACCCAGTGAGCTCAGGGAGAGCCTCTCCCCAGGCTTGCACAGATCTCCTGCCTTGGCTCTGGGCAAATGACGAGAAAAAATATGCCCCACAAGTGCTGGGTACTGACCCTCCCTGCACCCAGCCCATTTCATATGTTCAAGGACCACCTTGTCATGAGCAAGGACTGAAATCCTGGAGTGCCCTGGGCACAGCTTCATGGGAGAAGCACTGTTGACTGCATGTTGCAGTTGTCATTTCAGAGGCTTGATTTGTGGGAAATAAAAGAAAAAGGAAAAAAAAATCCCATCATGACGCCATGATGCAGTGGTTGTTTTATCTCACGGGGAGGTTGAATGAGGCCTCGTAATTGCCGGAAGATTTATGAGACTGGAATTATGCTTGGCTGTTGCTGGCTAATGTATCTGTGGCGTGGATGTTGTGAAAGCACCTTATGAGACAACATGTAAGGAAATTTCAGAAGGTGTGTGATCTCTGGAGGCAAAACGAAAAACCACCCCACAGTAGGTCGATTTGTATGTGGTGTTGACAGGGAGCCATCATCCCCCATGGCCCAAATAAAACCGCTGGAGCTGATGTTCTTGTGCTACATCAGATAAACAGCGGTAGGCTTAGTGCTCATTTCTCAGGCTGCCTCTAATTATCCAGGGCTCTCATGTGCCAGGGGACTGTGTGAGTTATTTATAAGCCTCTTTCAAGGAGGAAAGTATTGGAACAGCCACGTGGATTTTTTCATTCAACACATTCTCCCCATGAGCACAACCTGGCTCCTTTGGGAGGGACTGGTGTTCAAGGACCAGATTCCTCCCCGGTGGAAACACAGTGGGATATTCCAGAGCCACACTAGTGCCTGGGAAAGCATCATGGGATCCAGCTGGTCTGGAAAGTGCATCTTTGCTCTGGTGCCACCAGGGTGACTTTACTGCGAGGCTGTAGCCTGCTTTGCATGAGTCCCATAGCTCAGCTGCAACCACATCATCATTGGATGCATTTATCCTACCACCCCATCAAGGCCTGACAGTATACTCAAACGTTGTAATGCCAAAAGCATCCCTGTAAGAGAATGGATGCTGTTCTGTGCCCTGACCCCTTTGCTCTAACTGCAGCCCAGCTGGCTTGATCACAAGCCTACAGCACTCACCAAATTTAAGAGCTGTATCTTCTAATTATTTTCTCCTTTGCACTTTTCTAAAGCCTTTTTTTTAAGCTTTTCTTCCCTGCAGCTCTACCTATGAGCCAACAGAGTCAATGGCATCCACCTCACACCTTGCAGAGGGGTCCTCATCGCTCCTCACAGACCTTCCCTTGATCCTGCTGGGTCCTCTTCTACCGCACCCAACTGCTGTCTTTGCTTTTGTACTTCACAAGGTGAGAGAGTTCTTCTCTTTTGCAATGAGGTGAACACAATGGCTTGTAGGTATTCCAGTAAATACTTGTGACACAGAGAAGGACTCTGAGCAGTGGGGTGAGGAAAGTGAGCAAAAGGGTGTGAAGCTGCAAAAGCAGGCTCTGCTAAGTGTATGTTCAGGTGGAAACCTCACCTCCTGCAAGGCAGCTCAGTGCTCTGCTCACCCCCGCCTGAAATAACTTGAGTGTCTGGAGACCATTGCATGAGACTGGCAAGTCGGGTATTTGCATATGGATTTAGGCAATAGCTGTTTCAAAAACCCACGGTAAATACCCACACTGAACCCTTTCCCAAGGCTTTACATCTCAGAGAGCTCTCTGTTTGCAGGCATGAAGCATCTCTCCATCGCTCATTGCCGTTCTCCTGCGTGGTTGTGGATGACTGTTGTCCAGCCTTTGTTAGGTGCATTGTGACCTGCTCATCCCAAAGGGCTGCACAGGTTTGTGTGGGTCGGGCAGCAGCTGGGTCTGCCCTGGGGATCTGCTGGTGGGAGTTGCACCCCTGAAGCATCCATCCATCCATCCATCCATCCATCCATCCACCCACCCATCCATCCACACATCCATCCATCTATGGAACATAAGGTGGTTCTGGTTGCAGTTTGGTGAATCTGCCACTGTAATAAGGACCTGGATGAAGCAAAAGCAAAGCTGGAAAGAGATAAAGGTCAGTAACATCGTGAGGAATATGCTGTGTTTGATGTATTTTTATAAGTGTGAAAAGGGGCTATAGGATTTTTCGAAGCACAGCACTTGGCAGTCTGTAATCTCACTGGCAGCTGAAACTTGTGCATCATTTAGATGAGCTGTTCCCAGGGGAGGCAGTGCCAGATGTACACCTTGCTAGAGGGCAATGACACTTCAGTTCCCAGTTGCCTTCTCTACCTCCAAACACCTGCATACCGCCCCAGTCATCACCCTCCTGTTCCCAAATTCTTGATAAACAGGCTTTTTCAATCAACTAGTTTCCAAACACTTCCCTGAAAGCCAAGACAATTATATCTATAAATACTAACCTAGCATGCACCAGGTTGGGCACTTCTGAGAAATCTAGACCTGCAGGATTGTTCTCCTTTCTTTTCCCCTGGTCTTTAAAGGATTTAACTACAGACATTTCAGCATGTTGGCTTGGGTTTTGTCTTTACTCGGTATTCATAAGGAACTTCGGTGAGTGGAGAAGTGCCTTTCTCTGAGGAAGGGAGCAGGTTTCTGGTTTTGCTGGTTACCCCACAACTTCACACCTTGTTGGTGAGATGCAGCTGGAGGTGTTTGGTTTAGGGCTGGGTGAGGATATTAGAAATGCTTGAAATACGCATTTGAGTAGATGCATAGCCTGAAGGAGAAGATAAGTTATATGGTTTGGCGTAATACAGGAGAGATTTTTGTTGCCTGGAAGATGGGAATATCGCTGAGAACGTGGAGAGATACAGAACAACAAAACCTTAAAGCTGATCTCTTTGTATTTTTGTCTTATGAACTTTGAATTGAACTTCTGCACCAGATCTGATCTGGATGAAATATCATATCTGAGGCTGATTCTTATCTCTTAAACCTTTCCTTTGTTTCTTTGACTCTTTGGGCTTTACCCTCTTGTTTTATTGTGAGTGGCCCAAAGCTTTGATCTCACAGTGAGCTCCGGCAGGCAGCACAAACCTTTGCTTTGGTGCGAGACACACAGAGGGACACTGGGGTACTCAGACAGTCTAAACAGACAAGAGGTTACTTCTTCTGTGCTGAAGTCTGAAGGCAAACAGGGTAACTTCAGAATTTATTGTCTCCCCTTACATGATGGGAAACTGGAAATTCACACGGGTATTCCACAGTAAGAAAATGCACCTGTGGGAACTCAGTTGTTGTATATCTGTTTCCAATTTTATTTACAATCCCTTTTATTTTTTTAAAGAGTCTGAGCAATTTAAGCTTACCTATCCTTTAATATAAAATAATTGAAACCAAAGCTCTTAAATACTTTATAATGACTTTTTCTCTGCTTTTTACAGTCATGAGTAGAGGTTTTATTCTTCCAAAGTATCTAGGTCGCTAAGCTCGAATTATATTTTACCTCTTCGGGAAATTCCTTTACTAGGAAATGAACAGCTGGTCTTAATCTAATCTGATGATACCTGCTGATCTATACAGTAAGAGCAAAGTGCGGCCAACCGTGTTGGAAAGCATTGGGGGCTTCTCTGCAAATATTCATTCATTGTTTTGGACTTCTTTTTTTAAAGTAATGATGTAGAGAGACACTTCAGACTTACTCCCCACATTTTCCATTAGTGGTAATTTAAAACTTTGAAAAATGTACAGTAACTTGCCTAGGTCAGCTGAGTATCAGCATGTAGCTTTTCATTCACATTTTTCATTTAATCCGGTGGCTTTGAATTCCTTGCCTTGTAAGTTCCTATATATGAAGATTAGAAACTGCTTCTGGCTATGTGGAATTACATGCTTTTAGATGAAATTTAATCCCTTGTAAAAGGTTTTGTTTGCGGTGATCTTTCCTGTTCACAGCAATAGGCTGCCTGGCTGAGAGCGGATGACACAGGTGAAGACATCAGCGGACAATAGGCAAAACCCCCCAAATAATCACAGCTTGCATTTAGGATCAAATCTTCATCAGAGCTTTTGGTGATCTGGCAGCTTAGAGACTTCTGCTTTGATTCCAGGAAAGCAGCACAGCAAAATGAAAGTCTGCAAAATCTATTGAGAATAAATTGGATACGTCCACACCGTCTGTGTTTTGACAGGGTTTCAAGTGGGAAATTTTGGCTTTGGAAGGGTTTGCCGTGTGATCCAAGCGCTCCCCGTCCCACGGTCCAGCTGGGACTTCTGCCTTCAGAGCAGGATGGAGACCTTTCCCTGGATTTCACGCCCCCCCCGAGCTCTGCTGGGAGGAAAGAGCCAGGGTTCACCTCTTGCACAGCAGTGGCTGAAATGAGAGTTTCTTCTCTGAGCAATGGGTGGTTTACACACATTTTGGTGATGTGAAACTCTCCAGCAGGGTCTAGGGCTGAAGCAGGTATCACTCCAGTACCTTTTTGTCAGGAAGTCCTCAGGCTACCCAGAAAAACAAAGCAGAGGCACATATTAAAAAGCTCGTTCAGTGCAAGTGACCTTTCTGCATTCAGCCTGGGAGTTTGTGACAGTCAAAAAAGAAAATAATTCTCTACTTCTTCCAAATTCCATATCCATCCGTACCATTCCAGTCTGTCAT
The DNA here is from genome assembly GCF_017639655.2 of Falco naumanni. Taxonomy (NCBI): domain Eukaryota; kingdom Metazoa; phylum Chordata; class Aves; order Falconiformes; family Falconidae; genus Falco; species Falco naumanni. Next base: position 34,618,263 of record NC_054060.1, read on the forward strand.
GAAAATTAACCTGCAAAAAGCCAGTTGCTTTCCTTGCCCCATAGCTGTGCCTCCTACCCTGCCTCGACCAGCCCTGGTATCAACCCTGAAATCAGATAGCGGGATCCTGCCTGGGACTGGCCAGAGGGTGGTCCCACTCTGCACCAAGGAGCATCCACAGAACATGCGGGGACAGCAGATGTGGGGAAAATACCTTCGAAAACCAAGCACTTATGGATTCAGAATGGGGCTGTGAATTGTGTTTTCACGAGGAGCGTATAATTGGGGCACGTTGAATCCTCCAGTGGAGGACAAGCAAAAAAAAAAAAAACAACCAAAAAAACCCCCAGATGGTTTAGGTGATAAATTACATAGGTTAAATCGCAGATCTTGCAATGAATGCTGGCTGGGATGTGTATGCAACCTTTACAAAAAAGGATTGGTAAAGTCCACTATTTTTCAGGCAATTTCAGAAGAAGAAGGAGGAGAAAAAAGGTGTTCATTTAGTGACTGAGCCGTTCATTGCGAGTTGCTCGCTCGGCTCTAGCAGAGTTAAGAGGTTGGCTGAATCTAAACAAAATTTGGAAATTTCACTTCTGAATAAAGCATGTGAGCCTGGCCCAGAAGTGGGCTGCTCTCTTCCTTTTATGAATCAGTCTCCAAGATATGCTCACATTCCTGAGAAACAAGCCTGGAATAACACGGCTGGCTTTTGGGTGCAATACGCTGATTATGAGGAAGCAACAGTCTCCCGTGTATGAATAGCTTTTATGTTGAAATAGGTCAGTGCTATAGCATTCGTTGAAAAATGGCTTTTTAATGTGCTTTATGGGCTGTCAGGGCATAATGAATGTAAACCGTAGACCTGGCTTCATCAGAATAATATTTTATTTTTTTGCTTTATCGACCAGACGCAATGAATCTCAGATCAATTAGTTTTGCTTTGAAGTTTGCTCTTGATCCAGATCTTCAATAAAAAGGAAGTTTCCAAATCACTGGTCTGTGAACACTGTTTGTGATTAATTACCCTCTTATAATCTGAGGAATTCTGGTCGTTGCTGTATTTTGAATACCTCAGACTGCATGGGGAGTTTTATTTTGGCTGGTATATTTGGAAACTGCTAATAAACACCTACTTCCTGTTTTTCTTGCTACTGTGTATAACAAATTGTTAAAAAACTTGCTTTCCCATTTCAGCTGCTTGCCTGTTTGACCAGACCTGAACCATATTATTGGTTAATCAACGTCGTATATCATTTGCCAGCAAATTTTCTCAGCTGTTAAAAGCAAGACCTTGTCTCTGGCTGTAACAAAAAGTGGGTAACTTTGCACTGCAATAAAGCTGGAGGAAGAAACCTTACACAAAGCTTCTGCTAGAGACAAATAACGACCGATAGGGTTTTAACTTTGAAACTGAGTTTTATGTAAAGTTTCCTAAAATAACAGCATGTTTTCTTGTTGATGCCTGGGTTAATTGGAGTGTGGGGACGGTCATGGATGTGGAGGGTTCGCTTCGTCCTGGGAAATGATGCCGAGCCGTGCCCGCAGTGTGAACATCTGTTTGGGCAAAGATTTTAAGGTTAATATTGTATGGAGGATGTTTGTTTAGACAGGATGAATGCTTTTGTGAAATCTAATATTAGGCTCTATCTAGGTATGTCCGGTTGGCACCGGCTTCTGCATTTTGTGTGCGAACAAATGTTAATTAGCAGGAAAAAAAAAAAAAATTCCCCACTTTGTCTCTGAAGTAATGCAGCGTAGCAGTGGAAATAGATTAGTTATAGCTGCTGAAAGGTCCTTTGGTTGTTGCCTTGCGCAAGTGTTATCAGTGTTTGTGTTGTGCTTTGGGTGTTTGTTTGCCGGCAGCCGTGGGCTGGTGCCTGCTTGGAGCGGGTGACTCATGGCCGGCTCACTCCAGCAAAGGCTGTTTTCAACACATCGGTTGTACAAGCTCATTAAATCCATCGCCTTCATGGCACTGGCGGTAATAAATGCTTTCAGAAATTTCCCTGAAATTGTGCGTTCGGGCTGTTTTGAAGTTTAAGCCTTTGTTTTTAGAATCTGTGCTACTTTCAATTTTTTGTATTTTGAATATTCAAGCGTCTATCATTCATTTACCTCCTGCACCCCCTGGCTATCTCTCTGGGGTAGGTGGCCCAGCGTGAGAAGCTCGCAGGGTTTGTGGCAGGTTGGGTGTTGTGCCACATGGTGGAAGGGTGGAGGGAAGGGGCATGGCTTTTGCAAAGCAATGGTGACTTCTGTATGTGTCTCCTGGGTGTTGCCATGTCCTGCATTCCCACCACTGTGGATTTTGGGCAGAACCACCTGGTGAGGATGGCCATTCACCAGTCTTTGGGACCTCCCTCCTGGTTCCTGCTGATGGGGGCTGGCAGCATCCCAATCAACTGCTGGTGGGCAGGAGCCTGCACAGTTCATCTCCTCTAAGTTCCAGTTGCTGCAGGAAGAGGAACTCTTCCCAAGCAAACTGTGGTTTGGTAGTCTTCGTTTGACTCTAAGGTGTCCCTGCAGTAGTAACAGACCTCCAAGCTCACCACAGCTATTAAAGCAAAGCCCTGAGGATGCAGGGGACTGGTGTGTTACAAATAAACTATAAAAGCATATCTTGCTTTCCAGTGGATTCGGGTCCTTGATGCCCAGGATCACAACAACCCCAGGCTGCTTCTGCCATGGTGCTCTAGAGATACTGTTTGACTGGCCATGCGTGTGCTGGTCGGGTGGCTGGCCACGTGCACTGGCCAGGCACCAGAGGTCAGGACACAGTCGACCACCTCTGTGTCCCCGCTTCCTCATTTTCAGAAATCTTGTGCCTCTTCCATGTCTACGTTTCTGTCAGTCCTCCTGCTTCTTCCCTGGTTTGTTGCTGATTTGGAAGCATCATTAACTGCATTGCTTGGAAATGGCAGAGTCTGAAGAGTCAACGTGGAGTGAAGAAGCTCCAGGAGTGGCTGTATGGGAGGAGAAGGCTCTTCCTTGCCTCCTCACAGGCTGGAGCACCTTACAGCTGCTTCCGTCAGCCAAATAGAAATGACCTGAATTCACCCAGGGAGAGTGTCAGGGCTTGTCTGTTGGCGCTGCCACTTTCCCCTCTGACATGTCCCCTCCTAGCAATGGCTGCTGTCACAGCCCTGCACAATGGCCTCTTCTCAGTCGACTGCAACCACCGAGCCTTTAAAAGCAAGAAAAAGGAGAGGGAAAGGAGAGGAGGTGAAAATCTCTATGAGGGAGGGCTGAAAAAGCCACCTGTACTTTTGGGCCATTGCGGCATGATCCTTCAGGTTGAACATCTTCAAATATGACTCAGACATCACTGTCTGAGTCATCTTGCAATGGGGCAGGATGTGGGAACAAAAACCCATGGAGACCATGGAAACCTCTGTGTCAAACAGATCTCTGGCAGCGCGGGGAGGGAGTTTGGGGCACATAACCTCTCTGAGGGACATGTGCTGGAGTGGCAACAGATGCTCCGGGAAGATAGGGCACCAGGTGTCTGATGGCCAGCAGGTATCTGATGGCCCCAGAAGTATCAGTAGTGCTGAGCTTTGCCAAAAGATCCTTTCGGCTGTGCTGGCAGCACTTTATTCTTGACTCACAGCATGTGCAATGTATCAAGACAGCCTGCAGCTGTGCTCCCACCTCTCCCAAGCAACCTACTGAGGCACAGCACACCTTAACAGTCACTGTTTGCTTTCCACCTCCCATGTTTTTGTTATATTTAGAGCTTATTTTTGGCTGGGCTTCCCCAGTGTCAGGGCTGGCTAATGCTGTCTAGTTGGAGTTGGCTCAGGGTTTTACGCCCTGCCCTCGAAGGACAGGTCCTGCCCAGGTGGATGGAAGCTGGCCAGCTGTGTGATTTTGGCAGTGGGGAGGGAGAGGGCAGTGAGTGGAAGTGCCTGTCCTTCACGCCAGCTCCCCTGCGGCAGCTCGGTGAGCTCAGAGTATCCCAGCACTGTAGAAACACCTGTTTCACCCTGAAGATCTGGGCCTGAAGTGTTTGAGATGTAGTCCCATTGGATGGAAAAGATATATCCCACGGAAAGAGGCTTGTTAGCTTATTTTACTGTCCCAAGGCATGGGGAGGTTAAATGAGCTGCCCACAGTCAAGCAGAGGCTCTGAACCAGGCGTCTTGCTGTCAACTGCAGATTTCTGTATTGCAGCCCTGTTCCAATCACTTCTGAGCTCTGTTTTTGCCCTGGTAAAGGTCCATGGGAGCAGTGACGGGTCGGTGCTGCAGCACTGGGCACAGGGAGGGCTTTGCAGGCATTGCAGTCCAGTCTCGATCCCCTGGTTTCTTTGTGCTTCTCCAGAAGGATGTGATTAAGTCCTGACCAGGGGAACAAAGCACCTCACTTGAATATGCTAAACTTTATTAATGCTTACAAAATTATAAAGGGGGGAAAAAAAAGAGGAGGTAATCTGAAGAATGTTTGACTGCGAGCCCGTTTGTGTTTTGAAATGACACAATGTGTGTGTTTTATGATAGCTGCAACCACTTTGCATGAAGATAAGAGATGTAACATAATGGTTTTTTTCTTTGCCATCATTTAGAAAAAAAGAAGCCAACATACCATTGCTGAAAAACATAAACAAAGTGGCCTTTTATATCTCTTTCTTAAAACTTGGGCAGTTCCAAATGTGTTTTTACTGAATGGCTGGTGTTTTGTTGTTTTTTTTTAAAGTAGCAGAAATGTTAGTCAATTTTAAAACAGTTCCTCACAGCTTCCCAGATAAATAAATTAGAAGTTAGAGCTGGTTTAGTAGCCACTTCCTGCCATGAAGGCCAAACAGGATTCATTCCCTGTTTTCTCTGTCACGCAAGGACCAGGCTGGGAGCACACAGGTTATGACTAGGAGAGTGTTTCAACCTCCTCTCTATTTAATTAGTCATATAATTAACACTTACTAAAAGGAGGTAATTTTTTCCGAGCCCTTGTAAACTCCTAACCACTTCATTGACTTATTGCCACTTTCAAAAAGGCTGCTGCAGAAAATGCCGGTGTTTTCCAGCCTCAGACACTCTTTCCCCTACAAGCCCACAGGAATCACACAGTGTAGATAGTGTACAAAAAAAAAAAAAAAAAAAAAAAAGAAAAGAAAAAGATAAAAATGTACCAAAAGAAGCCAATATGTCTCTCCTAAGGCTACAGTTGCCTTATAACAGGTGAAAGACAAATAGTTTAAGTAATAAATAGAAAAATATAGCAGGGTAAAAAAGGTCTTCATAAGATAGTAGGGATGAAAAGGTGGGGATCCTGGGAAACTTGATGTGAAAATTTGTAAGACTTTGTTAACATGTAGGTGGGAGTTGTCCCCAGTACTCACACCTCAGGAGCTGGGTGCTGTGGCAGGATCAGTCCCACCCGTGCCGATCCCGAGGGATGGCTGAGGAACACGGTCCCTGGTGGTGGCTGCACCTGCGGGTAAGAAGCAGCTGGGTGGGATGTAAGGTGAGATGTGAGATGTCCCCCCTCAACCCTTGCTAGGCAGCAAAACCATCACCGGCTGGGTTGTGAACCACATCCCTGGGGTGATCTGGACCTGTAAAAAGCTCTTCACTCACCTAATTAGTATTTTGTTAACCTGGATCATTTCACTGGGGGTAGGGGGTCTGCTGTGAGCAGCTCAGCAGACGGGAACATGCTACCCCAGCTCCCTAGCTTTGCTGGTAGAAAAAGACTGTAAGTGAGCCACATTTTTTGCTCAAAATGCCTAAAAGTCCCTAAACCTCAGGCACCTTTTTTCCCTTGGGAACTGTCTCAGGAGCAAAAGTCGGAAGCGATTTTTCCCCAGCTACTGGTAGGCAGCTCCTGGCATAACCTGAACGATTCCGTCCACGTCTCAAACTTGCTGGTACGAGATGCAAAGCCGTGAGAGCTTCCTTCCCCTCCCAGCAGAAGGGCGAGCCCGCTTTGGGCCCCCTCCATGGGACGGGGCATGGGGAGCAGGACGATGGCCGTGCGGCGAGGCCGGCCACACAGCTGGCTTTGATCAAAGCCCGGCAGCGCAGCCTGCGCCCGACAGCCCTGTTTACATTAGCCGGCGGGGAACGGGCTCGCACGGCGTTTGCTAACCTGGTTGCTGGTTCCATCTGCCCGGGAAGTATCGCTGCCTCCGAGGAGTGGGGGAGGATGGGGAAGGGAAGACAGCCCCTTCCCACCACTGCTGGATGGAGCAGGGGAATGGGCTTCTTACGTGGGGCCGTTTCAGCTGCTCAGCCCCGTGGTGTGATGGCCACTGTGCGGAGCAGATGTGCTGCCCCGGCAAAGGGGAATGCTCCTGTCGTGGTGATAGGGAACACCCTCCCTGTTGGGTTTGTGGCTGTTTTGTTGTCCCTGACCCCTTCAGATCAGGTGGGTGGTGAATTCACAACCAGAATACTCCTGTCCACAGGGGGGGTCCCCTTTTCTTCTGCACCACGTACAAGAGGTTTGAGTGATGGTGGCACCAGGGGCTCAGTCCATGTGCATTCGCTGAGCTCTTGGGCCACCACAGGCTAACAGCAGGCTGCGGGATGTAAATTCAGGCAGCACTACCCCACAAAACCTGCACAGGCTTAGGACGAGAAATAAGCTGCAGTGTTCTCTGCTCTGGGCAAGAGTTTTGGGGAGTTACAGCAAGGTGCAGAACACAGGCTGGTTCTGCTGATGGAGGTGAAATCTGGTCTCTTGGAGGTAAAAGAAAAATATGGGTCATGCAGGGAGCCAGGGGTTGGTGTAGGATTTGTGTGGGGCTTTGTGGTTGTGGGAGAAGAGGTGTGAGAGGGACCTTGGGAGCAGCCTAAGAGTGTCCACCAAGTGTTTTGCAGGCAGACAGGAGCACACCTCTGTCCATAGTTGGTGCTTTTTGGCAGCTTTTACTTCTTTTTCTGGAAGTAATAGTGGGTCTGAACCCAGGGGAGAAAACTCTGCCAGGAGACAGCGGTTGCTAATTTATGTTTTGTGCTTCACTTGTGCAGCTTCCTACCTCTGTGCTGGCCAGGAGTGTGAGCGGCTCTCATTCAGGGTCGCTTGTCAGAAGATGTATCTACTGTTCCCAATGCAATGTTGATGTGTCAAACAACCCAACATCAGAGGAGGGACCCTCACCCTGCTGTCAAGGACGCAAGGAGTATTTAACAGCAGGCAGTTGTTTCCAGACAACAACATGGGCGGGAACTGGCCCATCTTGGTACCAGTGGACACCTTGTGGACATCCTATTGCCATGAGTGTGGTGCTCCTTTGTATGAAGAGGTCCTGCTGTGATGTGGGCAATGCCCAGGCAATGCTGTGGGCAATGCCGACCCTGTCACAGAAATTTTTTGAAGGTGGCAACGTTTTTTCATGGGGAAGAGACATGGGGGCAGTGAGGCTGTGATCCTCACTGCTGTTGCTGCAGTGCTTTGGCCTTGGAGAAGATGGCACTCATGTAGTTGTCTTGCTGCTCCCCGTTTTCTGCCTGCTGCAAAGGGAATATGCACTTTATAATCCCTGCTTTGGTCGTGGCTTCCCTGAGGGACACTTTTGTGTCTGTCTGCAGTTCGTGTGCAGTGGGTATGCAGGGCAATGACCTTCAACAGCTTTTTAGACTGTTTCCTTAAGGAAAACAGAGTTTTTCCATCACATGCTCTGTGTATGTGTGTGAGAGAGCAAGGGAAAGCAAACCTACATGGGAGGGAGCTATGCTTTTAGAAATACATGCTATTTCAGTTGCAGGAAGGCTCCAAGGCTCTGTCAAAGCCCATGGCCAATTTGAAAACTCACAGTGTGAAATGGTCCCTTGGTCACTCATGTCAGGGCAAAAATTAAGCAATATTATGGGGCTAAATTCTCTCACTCCATTGTAAAGGGGCAAAACCTACTGCCTGTAGTTGTGGCAGGTTGGTCCTGCATCCTGCTGAGGAGGGTCTTGAGTTTGCCACATATAGTAGACACCCTAAAGGGACCACTCATTAGTGGGTGACAAACTGCATGTTTCCAGGGCAGGGCTGAGTGTCTGTGTATATCTCTAGTGGGGTAACCGCCACTACTCGTCACTCTTGAAAGCTGTCACCTTCACTTTTGCAGAACGTCATCCGTCGTATTTCCTCGCACTCCTTGGAATGTGCTAAATAATCAAGAGTGCAGCTGACAAAATAAATGAGGAAAGTGTGTTTTTTATAGGGACATTGCACAAAGGGCATGACTGGCTATTTGGGATGTGCCACTTCTGCCTTTCATGAATGTTCACGTTCATGGGGCAGCTGGCAGAAAGAGTCCCTCCCATCCTTTGTGCACACAGACATGGTCCCTCTGTCCTTGGCTTTGTTTGATGCTGTCTGTCTGCTTTCCTAATTCACCATAGTCCTGCTACCTCTCTTAGAAGACACGATGCAAAATAAATGACCTAAGAATTCCCCCCAGAACATAGCTCATTAGTGATGGACCAAACACCAGGAAAATCAGGAGAAGGGCTGGTTGGAGCCCGTCAAGGAGGTGAGCTAAATGATCTACCAGCTTCTTTCCCTTCACAGGATGCAGGGCTATGATTTGGGTCACACCCTGAAGGTGCCCTGGCTCATACCCTGCATCTATGAAGCTCCAACCGTGGTTGGGATCTCTCCAAGTCCACATGCCCTTCCTGGTTACTCCACAATCCTCATGAACATATGGCTCTGGCAGTTGTCAAAAAAATGTTGAACAGAGGCTTTGTGGTCAGCTTGATCTGTCCCATCTGGTCATCTGATCTCTTTGTTCTCTGGACTCTGATTCCTCCACTTGCTGTGGAGATAATTTGAGTAACACTTCCCTTGTCCTTTTTTTGTTCTGCTGCCTTGGTTTTTCTCCCTGCTAGGAAGTGCAATCTTCTCCTTCTTGGCTTTGGTGATGAAAATGGTATGGCTTGACCCTGGCTGCCTGGAGAAGTTTGTTTAGTCTTTCCTATATTGCAGAGTGCACGGTATGTGGATCGCAGCAAACTTGTCCAAGTTCAGTAGGGCGGTTTGCAAGGGGGTACCAAAGGAGATGAGAACTATCATGCTCTGACCTGGAGACTTCGCTTTTCATCAAGGTGAGGTGTAACAGTGGGTCTTTACCATTTTTTTATTCAAGCCACTGTAAGCTGTGAGCTTGCTGGAGCTTGTCTCTTCATTCTCAATGTACCTGGCACCTTGCACCGGCTGGAGAAGAGATGAGTCCCAGGGGGTCACATCCATTGCAATTCCTCTCTCCTTTTTATCAGACCTCTGTTCTTCCGGACTCAGCTCTGGCTGAACCCCGGTGAACTTCCCTCCATCCCCACACTCTTCCCCCTTCCCCGCCTGCGCGTTTGCAGCCGTGAACTTCCTGTGCCCGACCCGAGAGTGTCTCCGAGAGGTGTGATTCAAGTTGTAGCAGGAATGGCTGCAGCCGCAGGAAGGAGATCGCTGACCCACCCCTGGCTCCCACTCAACCTTCCTAATCAAGGGAGGAATGTCTCTAGACATGAGCGGTTCTGACTAAACTGCACTGTGGGCCACTTGGCTTTCCTCTGCGAGTGCTTCCTTTGCAAGCCATCTGTGTGGGTCACCCTGGGCAAAGCACGCTGTGTGCCCTGACAGATCAGCATGTTTTGTTGCAGCAGCAACGGCAGGGAGGAAGAAGACTGGGGAGGAAGAGGAGGACAATGCACAGACTGAGGAAGGCCTGCAAGGTGAGTCAGTACCACTGCTGTTCCTACTTTGCTGCGCGGAGATGCGCCTCTTCCGGCGCAAGCAACTCCCCCTTCCCCGCCAAGGGTGTTTTGGAGTGGTCCACCACAGCCTTGCCACCCAGTGCTTGTTTCTTGTGTGAATTTGGAGATTTGTGGTCAAATGGCAACTGATCTCCTCTGCTTGCTATTTCGTGATTGACCAATACGGAGGGAAGACCTGATCTCACAGACAGGGGTGTCTTGTGCCTTGGGGACAGTGGGGTCCATCCCTCCCAGAGCTTTACAGGTCCCCAAGTCTTTCTTTGGCTTTCTGCCTTCACAGGGCCATGCAACAGCGGTATAATGCAATGGAGGTACCATGGAGCAAGATAGGAGCTGTGTAACGACAGCACAGAAGAAGATTCCTTGGGTATGTACGTATATATTTTACATATATATAATTTATATGCATATAAAAATAAGAAGTGTAACATAAAATGTGTGTGTGTGTTGTGGTTTTTTTATTCATGCTTAGACTTGTGGCAGGGCCCTTGTGCATTTGTGTGTGAGTGTAATAACCAACCCTCTGTGGGGATGCTGTGGGCCATCTCCAGCCTGCAGAGGCAGGCATGTGACAACCCAGAGAACAAAAGGGGACATCATGCAGAGAAGTCCTGTACAAGGTAACGGACACCTTTTCAGTTTTCAGGTGCATGCCAAATACATCTACTTGCATTATCTTGACTACAAAGAGTGCTGTTACAAAGGATATTGTGCATTATCACCTCCATTGCATTACCCGTCGATGCGCACATGAAGACACAAATCTCTGTCTCCCCCACTGAGATCCCCACTGTGGCCACCACTGCCTCCAGCAAGGGAGACGCAGCCCCGTAGCAAAGCTTTGGGTGGTTGTGCCCGGGTGGTGTGGCAGGGAGGGAGCTGTGTTTGCCCCGTGCAAGAGTCGTAGCAAAGGACCCGCTGCCTGCACGAGGCTGTGCCAGCAAATGCTGTCCTTGGTGGTGACAAACCCAGGCTGGCTTGTCGTAGCACGTCTTGCTTCTGTGCCTGGAGGCACCATTCAGACCCTGGTGTGGTGCCTGAGGGTCTCCTGGGGCTCTCCGCATCCCACAAAACTGGGGGCAGGTCCCGGTGTCAAAGCCTGTCACTCTCCCAAAGCTGCCGGTGCTGCTGGAGTCAATGGGGCTCCATGCTCCAGTAAGGCAAACAGGATTTAACCTTTGCTACGGCTTGTCCCGGCCAGCAGCTATTGTTAACAAACTTGGAACCCGTCCATTTGGCCTGGGTCATTATAAGAGCGGAGAGTAAATAATCTGACATTTGAAATAAGTTAATATTTACAAACTCAGGGCCTGCTCCTGCTTCCATTGCTGTTGATCAAAAGGGTTTAGCCGTGGACTTCACCTTCAGAGGAGCAGAACCCTGCAACAGAAAGGATTGCAAAGTATAGCAGTGCAGCTAAAAATCCCGTAAGCAGATTTTACACCCTGCCCTGCAAATACAATGGCAGGTACTGTTATAGCATGGCCTAAAAAAAAGCCCCACTGAAAATATCCCCTTTACACCTCCATGCAGGTCTGTGGAATGTGATTTCTTTATTTGCCTTAGTATTTTCCCTAATAATTTAAGCCAACACCTCCACGGTGGCATTTTTAAAACATTAGAAAAAAGTTTTAAAAAATGGCCCCCGTATTTTTCCAAAACCACCTCTTCCTAAGAGGATTTTTACCCCCCACCCCCCTTTATATACAGTCATCTTTACAGTGCTTCCACTCCTGCAAAGACACGGGCACGTGCTTGACTGTAACTACCCAATAATCCTATTCACTCGGTGAATGTTTGAATGCTTCCATTTCAATATGGATGTAGGCTTGGCAGCCTGGGGGCCCGGGTTCGCAATAAATAACTTCATTGATGGATCAAGCCAATGCCTAAGGATAACTCCAAGCTATCACGGAAGTCAGAGCTGGAAAAGACCAGTAGGTTCCTCCAGCCTGTCTCTTTGCCAGTGCAGTGCTCTTCATTATTTCTCATCAGAAAGGAGATCCAGTTCCCTGGATATTTGGTTTAGCTTGAACACATCTGCTAAGGTCTGCAGATTTCAGTCCAAAAGAAGAGTTATTTATTCAGTTATATTTTCAAGTATTTTGGGAACTTTTTGCCAGAATGTCCTTTATTTTTTTTTCCTGTGCTTCAAAGATGTCTATTTAAGCAATTTTGCATGCACCTGTAATGCACAGCCCTGCATATTTATTTTAAAGGGAAAAGGTGCAGGTGATGAATGTCTCATTAGCACTGCTTTAATCACTTAATTTTGGAAGGAAGCTGCCAAGCCCTGAGCTGGAGCATTGTGAGCAGGGGTTTCAGGGGATTTTATTTCTCTTGGAGTTTTCTTGGCAGGGATAGGTTGTAAGAATTGGTAGCTGAGCAGCTAATGGAATTATAATCCAAAAATTGTCCATTGGAATTGCCAGGTAACCACATGTACAGATAGCAGGGCTGTTTCCACATGCAGACGCAGCAAATTTCAGCTCCTCCTGTGAGACCTGCTCATTGCTCTGGTGGGTCATGTGTTGGGTGTATTTGGTGGTTTCCTCTGTGCCGCTTCTTGTGGGGTGTGAAACCCTGTAGACTGGTTGCAATGGGTGAGAGAGGGAGAGCTGATCAGCATTGCACAGTGAGCCCAGGAGCTGTGCACTGAGCTGAGGGGCAACAGAGCATCTGCTCAGACCTGGGGGAATTTGGGAAGGAGTTGGGTGCCTCCTGTGCAGAGCTTTCTGCTACTGCTCCAGAGCCTTGGAGGGGGAAGCTTGAGGGGCAAGGAGAGCTTTCCCTCTGCAGTGGGAAGGCGCCCTTGTGGCATGCAAGGGGTGGAGAGGGAAGAACATAGGGGTACTGTGGACAAAAGAGGGGAGAAACACTAGACTATATGCCCAAAGAAGGGCAAATAATTCAGTTGAATGAGGAAGGCCAGAGTGGAGATTATTGGGGTTTCTGGGAATGTCACACAAAAAGCATCCTAATGCTGAATCACAGTGTTTTTGCACACATGAAGGAGATGGGCTCAAGGGAAACCCAGGGCAGGAGTTTGTGGTGCCAGAAACGGTGCCCCTGTGCTGAGATATGTAATGAGATGCATTGTTTATAAGTTTTGTGGGTTTTTTTTTTTTTTAAATTTATGTTTTAGAGCACAGTTAATGAACTATGTTAATATTCCTGCTCTGCCTCTTGGGTGGTGTTTCCCATGTTAATGGATGGACTATAACCTTTAAATTAGGTACGGGTGCAAAAGCAGATTTGATAAGTGCCACCCATGAGGTGGAAGATAGAGGTGAAAAGCAAAAAATTGATGCACTGAATATGTTGCTTTGCCTCTTTCCAAACAAGCAGAGCAGAAGTAGTGAAACACTTGAGTAGTTAAAAAGTTACAGATAAAAATAAATCTTCCTCAGTTGGTCTGTAGGGCTGAATAGGAGACTCCCTGCCCAGTGGTGAAGGTGCTGCTGTAAGGACTGAAAGCTGAGCCCTGTAAAGACTGTTGTCTGCAGGCCATCTTCCACCACTGAGCAGCAGAAGTGAGGCAGATCCACTGGTGGGTCAATCAGGAGAGAGATTTGAGCCAAGAAAGGGCCTTATGGGGACTGTTCAACCTGAGCATTGCTCCTGCCAGGCTTTGGGTGGAGCAAAATGGTGAGGAGAGGCATGCCAAAATGCTTGTAGTACATGGAGACACCCTGAGCCACTCCAAAATGGGGCGTTCAGAGATGGTAGGTAGATCTGAAGCAGTTGATCGATAGCGAAGAGGCTCTGTGCTCTCAGGGTGAGATACTGGGCAATAACAGACCCCCTCTCATCAACCTTTTACGGAGTAATGCCTGTGACATTTGGTCACTGTGAACACTGAAGAGTTATCTGATAGTTTGATAATGATATTTTTTTCCAGGTTAACATTTTTCCAATCTCAGATAAATCAGAGGTTAATTTCAGAGGCTGATACAAACCAACTCTCAGTGAGAGTTGATGCAATGCTTTATCCTTCGCGTGGACACTGGGCTCTGCATTTTGCAGCTCGCAGTGTTTTGGGAGTGATTTCAGACCTCCAATATTTGTAACCCCATGGGCCTGGCAGAGAAGTAATGCTGGTGTCAGGAGGGGCTGACACACCACCAAGGCAGTTATATCCAAAAGCTGCTCCAACAAGATGAAGTCCTAGCAAGGACTTAGCACTAGGAGACAGCCAAGGACTGCAGGCGGCTTCTGACCGGGGCTTGCATCATGATTGACCAAGTGGTAAGGGAGCCTTCACATATGTGGGAATTATTTAGGTCTAGGTCTTGTTTCCAAAAGTTTTGAAGGCATCCAGCTGCCTGCAACTAAGTCACTGGTTGGTTTTTGGGACAGTATAAATCGTATTTTAGGTAGGGACGAATGAAGTGGAGAATTCATAGGCATCTCTGGGAAAAGTAAACGCAGAGCTTATTTTGTTATACTAGAAAGTCTCATGCACTAACTATTGATTATTCTTTGACTGAGCTGACAAACAGAATATTATTTATGGGACATGAAGTCTGTATTTATTAGCTGTTTATTCCTAGAAAAATATGAAAAGTAGTAACAGCCCACGAGTCCCAAGCAATGGAATTAGCACATGGAATCAGCTTTATCCTTTCCTCTTTTGCCCATCCTCCCTGTTATTTTTCATGGGTTTAGTCCATGCTAGGAGGGAGAAAGGGGAGCTGTATACACCTGACCAAAAGACATGACATTACAGTCCACAACAAAAGAAACAGCCAGAAGAAAGGTAGCAAAGCACTCGCTCAAGGGGCCTATGCTACGTCCAAGTTACATGTTGGGCGTCTCTTACAACTAAAACCAATGGTTGACTGGAGAGCCAGGAAATGCATTTCCAAGTTGCAGTCACTTTTGCATATGCATGTTTTTGTACGACCATTTCAGAGCGTGGTGTTTCAGCTCTCCTGGATTCTTTCTCACTGTCCCCTTCTCTTTTCTTTTGGACTCTCATTCAAGACATTACTCCTCCTGCTTTTGCAGAGCAGATGTTCCCCGAAAATACTGGCAGGTATGGCAGGGTGTGATGACTGCAGAAATTTCCCATTCTGCTTCTTGGCCAGGACCTGCAAACACTTGCACCTGGGCCTGGAGACCCATTACACTTCAGCACTTTCCTGTAGTACCTTTGTAGGGATCCTTTGGTAGTGTCAATACTCCTGTTGCTATGGCATTGCTCCCATGTGCCAGGGAAAAGAACTAATTAGTATTTTTCTTTCCTCTGAGAATCTGGTACAGGGGACAGATAGAGCCACTCATGCCCCGTAGCTTCCCTGCCTGCTACCAGCCTCCCTGTTATGGATGTGAAAAGGCCATCGCAGGAAGATGGTTGAGAGGTTCGTTGCAAGCACTGATACCTCCCCTTGCCAGATAACTTCTGAAAATCCCTTCAAGGTAATTTTTTTGATTTTTTTATGGCTGCACAAAGACTGTGGAGGCAGCAGTAACAGAAACAGCATCTCCATCTGCACTACAAATGGTATTGTCACTATGATGATCTGCAGATAGAAAAAAGGCAAGAGTGTAGGAAGAGGTGATATGTATATAAATATATATATCATCAAATAGTTGGGAAAAAATCAGTTGAGCTTTGTGAACACAAACCGTTCCTTGTAATCTGTATGTGTGATTATCTGCTTTGTCGTCTAAATGTGAAAACACCGTAACGCTTTTAAATTTAACCAAAATAATTCTAAGCCTTATCTCAGGCGACTGCATTTGAAAGCAGTGAAAATGTTAATGCTAACAACATATTTTTTTTGTTCTCTAAATTCCTATCCTTAATTTAATATAATACACTGCTGTTTTAAAGGGATATTAATATTCTTTTCAAAGTGTTTGGGACTTTTACATAATTTAAAAAATATTTGCAGCTGTTTTAAATGTATCTGCAAGTACTGATAGACAAAAGGCATGGATATCCATAAGAACATTGTCATAATACATTCCATATTAACGTAAGCAAAAAAGAATGTTTGCTCAGGAATACCAAAAAAGGTGATTGGAAGACCCACTTCTATGGACTTAACATCTTCCTGCTAAACAAGTTACAGTCCTTGTTTTGTTGCTGCATTTTAATTGGTTACTTGCATCTGCCTTTTAGAATTAGCAGCTTTTTTGCATTTGGATCGTCCATAGAGCTGAGCTCGGGCCATTTGTTTTAGATTTCCAGAAATGATTTATTTGTACTGTAATGGGATGGTATCATACAGTGTTTCCCATTTGTTTTCAGACTTAGTTCAGAGTATAGTTTAAGCTCTCATGGTATATCTGTAAGCACTGATTCCACTGTCATGTCCAAGGCCCACAAATCTTTTCTTTCACACTGTTTGCACCTTTCTCTCACTGCATAAAAATCAAGGTCCCGCAGTCAATATTACATTAGGGAAAAAAGGGGAGAGATTATCACAGTGGCTGAAAAATTTTGCCCTGGCTATATCACTAAAGGATGGTGCGTACATGTATGTGTGTAGGTAATGGGTAAAGACTGGGGCAAAAAGCTTCTCCAGTAAATTTCTTTTCTCCTCCATGCCCTGTAGTCCTGAAAAAGGATGGGGTCTTACTCGGGCTTTGTGTTGTGCATAGGTACAGCAGGAGAACCTCTTTAGAAGGGGATATCCACTAAAGTTAGGTTGATTTTCTTCTTTTCTAGTCACTGGGATGCTGTATGGATGTAGGAGATAGTCTTTTCCTGTAATAACTGAGAATTGCAGAAACCTAGAAAAATAGGGTAGATGAGACCTCATGGAGCTGTCTTGTCAACCCCTCTTCCCACAGTAGGACTGGCTATAAAAAGAGACTTCTGTTCCTTTTCATCTTCTGTTCTTCCAGCCTTTAATTTTAAAAAAACAACAACCAAACAACACAGCAACCAACCAATAACTAATAATGCTGGGGGAAAAAGAGGAGCAACAGTTTCTTATGACATATTGTAAGCTGCTCATGGATGTGTTTGAGGGCACTTCTGTGTCCACAGTGCTTTATGGGAATTTTGATCGGTTATTGCACTGATCTCAGCTTGTAATGAATGGACTGTCCCTCTTGCCGTGATAATAGAACATGAGAGTATAAAAACTTTGAAGTGCAGGAGGCAGCTGAAAAGAAAACAATAAACTATGTATATAAGACTAGCTTGTTGCTTGGTGATTAAGAGATGAGGACCCCGTAGGTCAGCTCCCTATAGGTACAAACAGATGTTTGCACTGTTTCACAGCTGCTAAATATGATATAAATCCAAAGAATTTCTCATGTTTTTATAAAGTAAAAAAAATACCCAGACAGCAAATTTTTGGTCATTCAGATACTCTTACCAAATGACATCTGGTTTCTGTACTGCTTATTTAAGCAATCCTTAAAAAAATGTTTGCCAAGGGGAATAACTCAAACCTCCTAGTTCTTCACCATATATAACTGTACAGTTTAGATTACAATGTAGCATGCAGAGTTTATTATAAGCAATGCAGTTCTTCATTTCTTAGCTAGTGAGTATTACTTTAAAGAAAATAGGATAAATATTATGTAATTAGTTCAGGGAAATTCATGTATAGTTACATTTCAGAGTACCCTAGTTTCAGATCCAAACGATGACAAAGAAAATGAATTGTTTCCATATGTTAGGAGATAGCCTGACAGTTATGAGCCGAGAGTTAAGGCATAAAAATGCAATGGGGCTCCCATTACATGGAAAGAAACAAAAGCATTAAGTGGAGAATTGTGACGTGAAGGTGCTCTGAAGGCACCGTAGCTGCCATCAGGACCAAAAGAGAAGGAGAAATGGTGGTTTCGCAAGCAGGAGATCAACAGCACTTGTGCTTTGATTTGCTGATGTCTGATGAGATGTGAGTTTTGACTGAATCTGTTGCTTCATGCACACTTATTCAGGCATTCATGAGGCCTTTCTGGATTCTCTGAGGTCTAAGAAAGGGTTGTGTCTGTATTGATGCCATTCCTTCAAGGCATGCAGCAGCAAGTCTGCCACTCCTACCTGGCCACCTACTACCTCAAAGCATATGGGAACTTAATACCCTCAAGACCTCTATCCCTCTGCCATAATTGGTTGAAATTGGCTAACAGGCTCAAAAATTATTTTCTTTGGGACTGAGAGGGGACAGACAGGCTCACTCTTAGGGAACATAATTGCTTACATCTCATGTGTGTTGGAAGGCAAGCTAAAAATCTCAGTATTAAGCTTATCATATAAATTATATATGCATGTATTTTACAAAGAAAGATTTATTGCTTTCAATATCTAGGCATTTTATGCTTTTGAAGTAATGCATACTTTGATCCAACAAATACTTACAGTTTCAAGTCACCCAGTGTTCTGAGGGTTCAATAAGACTGCTTTTTTTGAAGTAAAGATAACTCCCGAGGAACAGAAGGACCATAACTAGCATATGATCTATGTGTTTTCTCTATGGCTTCTTCTGCCTTTGGGACTTTACTTTTTCAAAGGATTAAGGCTATAAAGGGTGTATTGCCCATTAGAACCTCTGAGTGCCAGTTATTGACCTATTCAGTGGTCTCAGCCGGTGTGACTCAGTGACTTCCACCCTTTTTGAATTGGTGGATGCATAGCTTTTTCCAGTTATTTTGAATCCAATGAGTATGCTTTTCTTCATTTCTTTTCACAAGCCTGCCTGTTAGTCTGCAGATGGAAATTTGCACGTCCACAGCGACCATATTATTAAATTTCTTTATATCTGTGGTCTTTCTTGGGGTGCCTGGTAATCAACAGCTTTCTTCTGTCTCTTTGTCGAGTAATACCACTGCAACAATTATCATGAATCATCCATTTTGTATATATCTCAGTGACTGGCTGGGCTTATTTTCACATGAATACACACATCCCATAGCACTGCTTGGTAGCTAGAAGCAAAATGTGGTCATATGTTTCGCAGTAATGACACAATTGCATTTTTGTCAGTACTTTTTTCCTTTTCTCAATCTGGTCTCTCTCCACCATTGTGAGATGCACTGGACTAATTGCCCATCAGATGACAGGAAAACGTGCAAGTCCTTGAAAGTGGAAGCTGGCTTATACGTATGAGAATGGAACAAGCAGTGACTTAATTCTCCTCTGAAATCTCCTGCGAAGGAACATGCTGTATTACAAACCTTCTTTTGGGGCTAGGGCTGTTTATTTTGTTCCACATTTGAGCAACACAGCGGGATCCTGCTCCAGGGCAGAAAAGCCAAACAGTGCTGCAGTGCAAGTATTGCTGCAGTTGTAAATAGTGGTAATAACAACTACTGTGATAGCAATCATAATCATAAGAAATATTAATAGCCGGACTCTGGTTTAATTATGATGGTCCCCATCCATGTGGTGGCTTTACCCCTTCCTTTTCTGAAGCTCTTGCAGCTTGCTTTCATTTTACTGCCTGCCTTATCAAACTGGGTATTGCCCAAACTGATACGTTTGCAGGGTATTTCCCTGTCAAATAAACAAAAAAACCCCAGTGGTTGATTTGTATTACTCCTCTCCTCTCTTTCTCTAGCCAAAACAGATTTGCTCCTCCTGCCACAGTCCCACAACTTCCTGTTTAGTAGGAAACTTGATTAACTTGTTGGCTCCGTTGGTCTTGAAAGTCTTGCTTTTATTAGGAAGAGAATTGTTTGTTCTGCTTGCACAAGATTTCACTGGGAAGAATTGTTCACAGTCAGGTGTTTCAGATGCACCTTTTAATTCAAGTTAGCTGAGGGCAAACTACTATGGGGATAATTCCTGGAAAGGACAGCATGCTTCAACATTTCCATAGGTGTTACCAAGCTGACATAAACTAGGTTTGCAACTGGATGTGGTCACCTGGGGGGCACTAGGCTTGCTCTAGTTTTAAAAAGGTATAAGCAATAAGTGTTGCAAAAAGTGAACACTGAGATTTTTTTTGGTGTGATTTAAATAACCAGACTAATTCTTGCAGGTGAAGTGAAATTAATCTCTCAGTTGTGTCTTGGCCTCTGTTGACCCTGTGGGGCTCCAGCCTGGAGGGGTCTGACCATTTTTTTTTTCACTCTTAGTTTTCTTTTCTGCCTGGTGTGTAGCAATGTGCTCTGGCAAGGGGCTGGGGGTACTGAGTGTTTGGCACACAGGAGGACACCGATAGCTTTACACTTCTTGAGAGCAGGTCTGGTTCCCCAGCCTTCAAGCCAGACACCTGCATTTGATGGAGGAATTATTTCTAAGTTTGGTTAGGCCTTAAGAACATTTTACCTTAAAGTCACATTTGTCACTATAGAAGAAAAAGTTTTTTAAAGAGTTCCTGGAAGGTTGTGGTTTAAATTTTTTTTACTCTTTTGACGTTGGGGTATGCTAGGCTTCTGCTACAACTTCCCCTCCAAAAAACCAACCAACCAACCAACCAAACACAAACCAACAAAGAATAAACAAACAAACAAACAAGCTTGGGAAAAAGGGCTTTCAGGTGAGGCTTATATCCATGTACAATAATAGACCCAACAGGAACTTCATAAATCATTAAAATAATATTCTTCCTGTAAGAAATGCAGCATATTTGTGATGGGACAATGTGCTGCTGGCTATCATGCATTCCATCACATGGTCTTTGTAGTTCCTGGACATCTGTTGATAGGTACCATTTCTGTATACATCACAGGAAGGTCTATAACTTTTCTAATAAAATCAGGCAGAGGTATTATTTTGGCAGAAGGCTCTTACATGGGTATGCTGATGTTTGCAAATATTTCTGTAAGGATGAATGTCTCTGAAAAAGTCATCTCTAAATAAATAAATGTTGCAGCAAACAAGGAACACCATGACTGGGTGTACTCCAGCCGTTGGGGTTCACTGGATGAAATGTATTACAGATCTTCCCCAAACCAAGTGATGACAGGCGTTAAACACAAACTGTCTTTTCTTAATCGTCATCACAGTAATCTGAAAAGGTGGAGAGGGGAACATCTCAGGCTGTTGTGGGTCTAAACCCAAATTAGCATGAACATCACCAATGCCTGTCAAGAAGTGTGCTCTCACCAACGCTCTGTAGTCAGGCTACCATATGGTGTAAACGTTTAATGTGATGGTCTTTGTCTGCTGGTTGCAGACTGAGTTTGACATTTTTGCTTAATTCACCATAGCCATTTGAGGGGAGTGCATGCTTCAGACAAATTCCGCTGTTGTTGTTGCTCTGCACGGTTGCAGAGGCAACACTTCTAATTAAAGACTATCTCCACATTTGGCTTGGCAGCCAAAATAAACTAGGCTTTGCGTGCTGGATAGCTTTTATCTCCACTATGGTGGTGGGCTGGCTTTCCAGCAAGTGGAATTGCAAATGCACTGGGAGACTGAAGACATAAACATTGTAGTGGGATAGTGTTCAGTTACCTTCTTTTGGGATTGCGCTGGAAAGGCCCATTCAGTGGCGTTTCTTTTACACATGACTCTCCAGTAGTATTGAGAGGGAAAGGGTTTCAGCTTGAGGAAAGGATTGAGAGCTGAGGATGTAAGAGCATGAGGAAAAGGAAGGTATTTGTGGAAAATATGTGGAGAAGTGACATACAGGAGTCTCATGTATAGAACCTGTGGGTCTGTGTCCCAGAGCAATAGAACAGCTTGTTTCGGGACATCTTATCTCAGCTTGACCAAAATGATACCCAGCAGAGGCACAGACAATGCCCATATTGCTGTCCATGGCACACACTACCCATTTTCAGCCAGAGGTGGTTTCTGTACTTGCAGGGGACAGCTGCATTTCGAACGAGTTTTCAGGAGTGCCTCAGAGGGAGCTATAAATGTGGCACTGAAGTCAAGTACCAGAGTTCACCCTCTACACCTGCCTTGATTTTTGTTAACCCATTGAGTTAAGCACCAAGGGAAACACAAGCTTTTGCTCGTGGAAAAACCTTGCATAGCAGGAGAGGAAAATGTAGCTGTGGATGATGGAAATGAAGACCGATGTGGTTCCTAGGACTCCTGACTCCCTGTCAGAAGAAACAAATTCCCCAAGCAGCCCAGCATAGATCAAAATGTGCTCCTCATGCTGTTTTATGTACGGCTTCGTTATTTCTCTGTCACCAGAACCGATTGCAGTGACACCTCTGGAGCTGGGCAGACCTCACCCCGTGCCGAATTCCTTTCCGCTGAGGCGTGCCAGCAGCCCACCCCGTGCTCCAGATGTTGCTGCTCTCTGAGAAACAAGAGCTTAATAAACCAGGCTCACCCTTCCTCCTGGGGTGAACCCAGAGACAGTCAGATATGGAAAATTGCTGCTCAGTACCATGCACAATGTACTTGGTCAAAGAGCAGTGCCAGCACTTTGTCTTAATAGAAGAGAAAGTCGAGACGCGCAGTGCAAAAATCTGAGCTGGCAGGAGCCAGCGACTTTAACATACATTGAAAACTATCCATGAAAGAGCATGCTTAAACCAAGAGAAAAAGCCTGGAGGTATATTTAGACAAACTGAAAAAGAGCAAGAATAGGGGAAAAAAAGTTTCTGTGTGGCTTTAATAGGTTACATTTTTCCCAGTCTGTATTTCACTTGGGTTTGTTTTATTGGTCTCATGTTTTGCACACACAGGACCCCATTTTCCCATTGCCCAGAAGTGTTGAAGCTCTGTTCCTACACGCTTTTGGCCATCACTGAGGGTTTGGGCCCAGCTGGGTATTGGACAGACCCTGAATATTTATGGGCACAACCTTGTGTGCTCACAACATTGCTGCTTTTGCTGAGTGAAGCGGCTCTACTGCTGGCTCGTTGTCTTCTCTGCTTTGTTTTCCTGAACTCCTCCTCCTCCCACACTTGACAAATCAGGAGACTTTCTTCCTTATGAAAGCCTGAAGAGTCAGGAAACACAGCATCCCCCCTTTGCCGGGGTAGGGTGACTCAGGACTGATGTAGCAACTTACTGAAAATCACACTGGGAAAGTGTGTCTGAGCCAAGACGTGCACCCGGGATCTCACATCCTGCTCTTACACAACCACCCCCCCAACATGCTGAGCCCTCTCCCCACCAGGCTCCGCTCTGCCCATCCCAACTCAGGTCCCAGCAGAGCTCAAGGCACTAAAATGCTGCTCTCAGCCAGGCTGGCAAGTGCTCTTGGCATTCTTTGTCATAGGGAAGTCATCTGACGTTGAAGTAAATGGACTCCTCATTACTGGGATGGTGACCAAGATCGGAAGGGAGTGTAGGGGACATCAGTCCGGATCCAGGCATTGTGTCCTTGGGTGTGATACCCCGCAGGCATGGAGTGACAACATTTCTCCATGAGGAGTCTCATCAGCTACCAGGGCTTGAGTTTTGGTGAGCTGCTACTCAGTGGAAGGCGCTGGAATCTGGCCCGGAATAACCTTCCTCCCTCCAATTTCTTCCTCCCTGAAGCTGCAGGAGCCTTTCTACACCCCCATTCTGCATGGTCAAGACCAGGCCCCGGGAGGCCAGCACTGTGTGGATCCCGAGCTCAGCACTAGACCATAAATCTCTCTGCTGGATCCAGGCAGTGAAATGTGAACAAAGGAAACCACCATGCTGGGGGGGAGTAGGGTGCAGAATTGCTCTGGCACCCTCCTTGCTCGGAAAGAAGTGAGAAAACATGGCTTTGTGTTGCTGTTGTTGTAGTTGTTGTTTTATGGTTTCTACAGATGCTTCCAATAAAAGAATTGTGAAACTATTCCCAACGGTGGCCTGTTCTCTACCCGCAATAGTGACGGAGAAGATTGCTGGATTACCATCAGCAGAACGATTTGAGTGTGGGCTCTACTGCTACAAATTGAAGAAAGCTCTCCATTTGCTGCTTGCCAAAGAAACAGGTGATTATTTTTATTTTTCTTTGGACGTTGGCAAGTGATGATGGTAATCAACTGCAACTCAAATGCTTGTGTCTTAAAACTTCTGTTGATGACTTTCCTTCCTGGTCTATGATTTGCAGGGTTTTTTTAGTGCTCTGGGTCTTAAATGTGGTTTCTGTCTGTATTGATATTGGTAACTTCCTGGTGTGCTCCAGGAAAACAGGTGACACCATATCAGACCAGTCACTGGGAAGGGTGTTGAGCACAGAAGTTGAGGTGCTGCACTGTTGGTCAACCTTTTCTTAGGAATGAAGGAGCAGTGCCATGGTTTAAAGACAGATGTTCATCCAGTATGAAGATCACATTTTCATTTAAGGAAAAAGTTCTCAGGTGAAGTGTATAAACAGCAAATGCTGGATGATACAGTCCCTCCATAAAATGCCATTCCTGGACACAGCTGTTAGGGACCAGTCGTGTGTTACCTGATTTCAGCTGGGGTTTGGACTCGTAACACCAACATTTGGGCATGCGATAGCTTTTCTGAGAAACAGCAATTTTTCCAGTATTTTCTGTTCTAAATGCACTCATTTTATAAGTGAAATGATGTTTTCCCTCTCTGCTCCCCCAGCCCATGCTTGGGTCTGAGGCTTCCGACCCTCAGCCACACTTCTGCAGGCTTCTTTAATGAGGTTGCAGAGATGTTGCTGGCGTGGCGATGGCTTGGGTGGTGTGGAGCTCTGGAAGAGCTTGAGCAGTAAGGGCTGTGTCTGCAAAAAAGGTAAAAAAGCTTGGAAACAGCTCATATCTGGCTCTGGGGCTTGACTGCTGCATGCAGAGCCAGAAATGAGACCTGATCTCTGCTCACTGAGATGGAAGCAATCATATGGTGCTTTGGGTTTGTCCCTGTTGATGAGCATGCGTGTGGTCTCTTACCATAGCTGAGCAGACACGCAGCGTCTTGCTCAGCTGTTTCAAAGTCTGAGTCCTAAAGTATAAGAAAAGGAGATAAATAATTAAAAGAAACAACAACAACAAAAAGAAAACCCACCAACCAAACAAAAAATCCAACAAAAAAGAAAAAAGGGAAGAAATCACAGTGATTGTGGCTCAGTCTGAAAGGTTTGTACTGGAGTGGACAGGCATGACAAGGGCACATTTAGCAGCTGGCTGTTCTTTACATCACAGGGCAGAAATATGAAAAATATGAAATGTGTAGCAGGGCTGGAGAAAAAGGAAAATGTAATAAGAGTAGGACAAAGAATGTCACATGTTCCAACCTCATCTGAACTTGGCAGCGGTAGACCAGGGAAGCCCATGTAAATCCTAGAAGCATGTTAAAGGCATTTTCACCCCACAAAGACTGACACGCATGAAAAGTATCTTTTCAACAATGTCAATCAAGAGCCTGGAGAAAGAATTTACTAATATACTGCCTAGCAGGCCAACATGGCTGACTGGAACAATGTTCACATCTTGAAATGGGAATTAATTTGGAGTAGGTTTGTACTGGGGGCAAAGAAGTGTGAAGACGTAAAGATTGTGTGAACAAACTTGTGTTGTCATTGCTGAATTTAAATATGGTTAGCAAAGAGAGATCTTTCATCAAGGGGCTCAAGGAAAACATGACAGCAGAAGGAAAGCACATGAAAATGAAGCGCAGACAATAAAATGTAAACCCAGATCAAGGGGTGCTGTGGAGAAAGCCATAATGGAAAATGCTCTGGGTATTGTCTAAGTCATGTGCAAAGGAAATTATTATTCAGGCAAGAAACCCAGTGCTGGTGTGTAAGCCTTCCTCCCAGTATGGTTTATTAGCTGAGCCCTGACTTCTACAGGCAGCATGGTCATTGTTTGGATGTCTCCTTGGCCTGTCCTTTGCGTATTGTAGACATGCCAAGATCTGCAAAGATTTAGCTACTCTGGTATTTTCCCTTAAAAATATACTTTCTAATTCATTGAATTAAGGGAGACATATTCTTTTGCATTAAAGGGGATAAGGTGAAATGTTAGCATGTTAATTTATTCATATTTAATTTGGCTATTGCAGCAGGAAATACTACAATATCTTCCTGATAAAAGGTATTGTAAAGGCACTCATGGACAGGGCAAGGGATTTTATTCTTTTTTTCCCATGTAGGCCCATGTCACCTTCTGCAGGCCAGAAAACTGGCTTAGAAATAGTTTATGGAGCCACATCTCCCAAAGGTCTGTGGAGCATAACTTGCTAACAGCCAGTTGTGATCAAGTCTAGGAAGGAGGTAAATGCTGCAGGCAGGATAGGTGGGAATTGTCTAGACACAGGATGGAAATACAGAGGAAGCCTTGCTTCATTTTTATGCTCATTATTTTTTTCTTATGCTGGAGTTCTGATAACCCTTAATGTCAGGTATAATTTGCTTGATTCAGCCTGGGGATGAATGAGCCACTTGGGAACCCCACTGGTTCCAGCCATGTGTGACCCAAGCTGGTGGGGGGTTGCTAAAACCCCAGAGGGAGGGGCACAGCCCTGGCGGCAGGCAACCAGAGTCAGGGAGAACATGTTTTGCCCTGGTGTGGTCTCTTCCATCAACTTCAATAGATGTTGGCTTGAACCCAAGCAGGATAAGGGGGTGGCAAGTCCATGATGACTCCAACCCAACCCATGAGCACTGCACCCATTGCAGTGCTCTCCAGTCTTGTTCCTGTCAAAACGGAGGTAGGAAGTCAAGCTGAGCCTGCTGAAGAGCAAAGGATGGTGCTTCCCACAGCCATTACTTGCTCACGCTTGATGCCTGCCTGTGGGCCAAGGAAAACTGGACACTTGCTGCAAAATGAGGCAGCGGCGGGGGGGGGTGGGGGGTGGAGCAGCAGGGAGTGCAGGCCTGGGACTATCACAGCTGATTCTGCCACTGGCTTTAGGGAAGATCCTGCACCTCCCTGTGGCTGATGTCCTCCTATGCTTTCTCTTGCCTGTTAAAATCGTCACAGCTTTGGCGGAGGAACCGTGCTGTGCCCCATACCAATGCCCAACATGAAGTCTATTGGGACAGCTGCTCTCCCAACCACCCACCAAATGGCTGAATTCCCTAGCAAAAACAAAGACTTATTTATGCTCGTCCTTCTTAAAGTACATATATTTTAGTCCTGGCGGATTTACTGGCAATAAAGTTTTCTTCTGAGATTCCTAAATCACGAGGTACTTACGCTCTCCAGACCATGATACCCACGGACAGTATTTGCA
Source organism: Falco naumanni (assembly GCF_017639655.2). Classification (NCBI taxonomy): domain Eukaryota; kingdom Metazoa; phylum Chordata; class Aves; order Falconiformes; family Falconidae; genus Falco; species Falco naumanni. The sequence continues at coordinate 34,644,942 of NC_054060.1, forward strand.
CTGTAGCTTGACACATCTTTCTGCTTTAGAATAACAGAAAAACATGCAGCCGGGACCTGCTAGGCTGCGAGGACTTTAAATCACCTGTTTTTTTTTCCAGAGGGGCAGGTGCAGTTGAGATTATCTGCAAACTATTTTATTACTTAACAACATGGGTTTAATGCAGTTAGAGATGCCTTTATTCATTCTTACACTCCTGAGTATTTTTATGTAAACATTTTTCATCTGTGGCAAGCCAGTTTGTTTGTTGTGTTTTGTCATGTCAGAGCAGACTGTGATTAGACACTGAGATGAGACTACTAAATATTTTCAGATGTTTTCTATTTCCTCAGCAAAGAGCTGGATTTGAACCAAAGCTCTGAGGTGAAAGGGTGATGTGTAATATATTGAGACATCTGAAATAAAATAATGTAATGTTTTTAATATTTAAGAAGAAAAAGGCAGCAGTAAAACATTGTGGAAGGAGGAAAACATGAATACCTATATATTTTAATTTTAAATGCATGCAGATGTTGAATTTTAATCAGAGCATGTCAGAATCTAACTGTAACAAAGGCAAAAATGTGAGATCTGTTTTCTTGAATTGCTTCCATATTTTGTGCTCCAGATTTTTATTACATATAGCACTGCATCATCATATATTTATGTAAAGTGCCAGCATCCATTGACTTGGTGTATGCCTGATGGTTAGCATATATAACACTTTACAGTGAAAAGTATATTCTTTCTTTTGGTATGTACAGTATATATTATATTATACACGCCTGTGCCTTCTTGCACAGTGGCAGAGTTCATTTTCACTGCTCGGTACATCTGGTGTTTCTTTTGGACCCTTCTACCTCTTTTCTCAGTTCCAGAGGACTTCACTGGTAAAGGCTTTGGCCTAGGCTTCTGCTTACGAGAAGTGGGTCTGGGGGCAGGGGGAAGCACAACGGGCCGTACAATTAAAGGTGGTGATAAATGCTGGGCTTGCATAGCTGGCACAGATGGAAGATGTCGAGGCCAGGCATCATTTTGTCCCTTCTGGTACAAATGCTGGGCTTGCATAGCTGGCACAGATGGAAGATGTCGAGGCCAGGCATCATTTTGTCCCTTCTGGTACCACTCTTGCAGCAGAGTGCCATTGGAGGGTCCTGCTGCCACCCATTCCTCTCTGATGGGAGCCACAGAGCAGCAAAAGGTGGGAACGGAGGTGGCCTGGAAGCTCCCTGCTCTGCTCCAGCCTGTGCCACCCTGACAGATACCAGAGGGGCAAATACCGTGGCTGACTGGGATGTGGGGGCATGGTGCTGCCTCCACTCCAGTGCTGGGCATCTCTGGTCCCAGAGACCAGTATTTCCATGTCCCTGGATTTGCTCTGAGCATGAACCCATGCAGATCCACACCTACCATCTTGCTGGGGAGGCTGCCTTTTGCAGGGCTAAGGAAGGCTAGGGTCAGTTTTAAGGTAGAAAAATAAAAATGCAGGAAGCTAGAGACAGCAGGGAACTGCCTTAGGCAGCGTTATGGTGAAAATGATCGGACTTGTTGCAGGTAAGCTCCGTTCTGCCAGCAGGAAAACCAGTGACTTCATAGGAAATAATTGTGTTTGTAAAAGCTGAAGGCAGGGGTTCTTCAGTGGGGCTACCTGAGCTGGCAGCGTAGGGCACGGCTCCAACACGGGGCCAGCAATAGGTGCAGCAAAGCTGTCCTGTGAACCCCTGGGCTCAAGGCACAGGTCAGCCCCTTGCAGCCATCCAGACAGGAGGGCATGTGTGGGCCAGGGAAGCTTGGCCCAGGCTGATGCTGTTGTCCAAAACTGCTCTTCTCTTCAGGATGCCCCTCAGCTCTCTGGGGGGGTCTGCATCAGGGCTGCTTCCTTTTTTGGTTTCTTTTCTGGATTGCTTTTCTTCAATGAATAGATTTTTTTTTTTAAGCCCTTCTCACGCCTTCAGCTCCTGGAGTGAAACATGTGACTGCTCTTTGCTGATGTTTTTCCTAAAACAGTGATGTTTGTGGAGTGTCTCTCGAAAGCTGCAGCCCTTGCTGGTCTTGGCTGCCAGCTGCTCTGTCCGGGGAGCCTCCGATCCTGGGGCTGAGGTCCAGCAGCACAGCTCGAGCTGGGAGAGGGGAAGGGCAGCTCCGTGCCATGCTGGTACTCTGGCTTTAGCCAGGAGACTGCAAGTTTGGGGTGGTGCAGAGACATGCCTGAGGCATGTCAGTTAGTTAGTCAGAATAAACTGACTGGCCTTTATTCCACCTGGCTTATTTAACTGACCCTCTGCAAACACTCCCAGGGTTGTACACCTTTTCCTCTCCTATCTGTGAATATTCCCGCTGGGTTGGAAACACGCATTTCAGCTGTGCTTGGTCATTCCCCCCATTCCCTGACCATCTGCTGGAGGCAGCACTCTTAATGGGCGATGTCTTCAAAAACCTATTTCAGGTTTTCCATGACAGGCAAGATGTACAGCATGTGAGGAGGGATGTCCCTGGGAAGGTTTTGCATCGCACACTGCTCCCACAGCGGAGTGATTTCCATCCAAGGCCTCACCCCTATTGATGTAGCTGGGGGGAAACAGGAGATATCATTTTTAGGTTGGATGTTTTTCCTTCTGCATCCTGCTCCATCTTTTAATGTGTCCTTTTGGTTCGTGGGGTTTCCTGGCCCCTCTTCATGAGCTAGATTCATGAGTGTTTTATTCACTTTAATGGATGCCATTAGGATGACAGATGAGTGTGTGATTTCTGACTCTTCATTAGGCACTGTTGATATTGGGGATCCAGGACAAACAGAAGGACTAGTCCAAAGGATAGATTCATAAAAGCCTCTTATGTGCCTAACCCCTAATGCTGTGTGAGTTGTTGGGAGCTTATGTGCTTGAAATGAACACCCTCATGCCTTTGGCTTTCTTGCAAGGAAGACCAATCCTCTGCTGTCTTGTGGGTTTTTGTGCTATTCCCCTATGCAGAGCAGGCAGATACAGAGCATGGCAGCCCTAGAAAGATGTCAGGACTGGTCACTGGCAGCATGAGCTCTGGATTTGTGCAAGACCTGGGCAAAGGCCTCCAAGTTAACTTTGAGAACTGCTGATCTAAAGCCCAGGGCTTTTCATCCTCCATGAGCTTTGCCTTCAGCCTTGCTTGTCTTCTCATGACCTTTTCCCTTCCCTTCCCTTCCCTTCCCTTCCCTTCCCTTCCCTTCCCTTCCCTTCCCTTCCCTTCCCTTCCCTTCCCTTCCCTTCCCTTCCCTTCCCTTCCCTTTCCTTCCCTTCCCTTCCCTTCCCTTCCCTTCCCTTCCCTTCCCTTCCCTTCCCTTCCCTTCCCCATAATTGCCCAAGCTGCTTGATCCCAAACCTGACTTTGACTCGATGGTACCTACACGTACTGGGGAACAGCAGGATCTTTCTTGTGAGAGGGATACCAGGCTTGAAGCTGACCATGAGCAGCAGATGAACTGGATAGGCCCAGGTCTGCCTCTGCTCCAGGGGCTGGTAGACATCTGACACCACCAGAGCTTTGAATAAAACACCTGAGCAGTGATGAAAGCCAGGAGCAGGATCTGGCTCCTGTTTCTGGCACCCCAAAAATATGCTTAGGGCTGGACTGCAGAGCTGGGTTCTTGGTGCTCCAATTCTTGCTGAGGGAAGGGTCTGGGAGTGCCTGACACGAGTACGTGTCCTCTCATCAAACCATGTCTCATCTGATGCCAAGGCACTCCCCCATGAAGACAAAGCAAGACCCAAGCCCCAGGTGATGCCAGCTTGGACACTGGTGCTCTTACTTCCCTCAGGAGCACCTAACTGTCCACACTGTTTTACAAAAGAGATCTGGGTCCTGACATGTCTGTATTTCTGCTGAGCTGCTGAAGCTGCTGGGTTTGCATTCAAAGGCCTCGGCAGGGAGGTAATTCCACCCCTGTGCTGAGGGACCAGGGATGCTGAGACACTGCCAGTCGGGAAGCAGCACATTAGGCAGGACAGAACTCTTGCATCAGGGATGAGCCCTAGTGAAGGTGCCAGCGGACCTTGATGAACAGTCAAGGCCTTCAGAAAGCTTCAGAAAGGCTTGTTACAGTCTCAGTGCTCTTTTTCCTGTCTTATCCACCATCTTCTAAGACTTCTGGAGCTGCAAGTTATCTGTTTGGCTCTGAATCCATGATCTTTGCTCATACAAAACTCTCATTGACACCAATAATTTTCCAGCCATTCATTCCCAGTGACAGCAGCTGTTTTGTCTGGGCAAAAGCTTTGCCATGAGGGCACGTACGTTTTTCAAGGTTTTCTCAGGTAAAGGTTGTATTTTCATAATTCTTTCCCCCTGGTAGGTGCTGAGCTGTCAGAATCACAGCTGTGCAGAATTCCAGCTTAGTTAAAACAATATCCTAAAGGTTGCAAAGCTGTGCTGCTTGCCAAGAGTGAAAGTTGAATGTTCCACTCTCCTCACTTGACTATATTTAGTTCGGGATCCTAATGAAGTCTTTCTTTGTGTAATGTCATGTCTACAGGGCAACTGCGGGAGAGGACTTCCTAAATCTGTCAGGATGCTGGCAGCCCTTACAGTAGGACAACATGTCCTCTGGGCCTCTGCTGCATGGCTGTGTATACAGTACTAGATTGTGCCCCATGTGCTACTGGGGAGACCCTGTAGTATTATTCTGTATTTTTCCTTTTTCTCTCTTTCTCCTTTTTTTCTTTTTTTTTCCCCATCCATCATGAAAGAAACCTGTGTGTATTGCAGCAGGTTAATTCCTGGTTGTTTTCCCTGCAGATATTTGATAATAATGCTGCCTGGCGATGGTGGGTTTTATTGTACTACTGTTCAACCGGAGAGTATTTTGTAGGGTCATTTGGGGTGAAATTCCCCTTCCTTTTGTGTGGTGTCCAAATGAAATAAGCACAGGATGGTGAAACGCATCATGAAGATGCAGGAAATCTTCCCCAGGCTACTCAACTGTAAGACCAAGCCATGGATGGTCATAGGGTGAAATAACGTTGTTCCTGTATTACCGCACTATTGAAAATTGAATTTGAAGCCTATGTTGAGCTCCTAAAGGGCAGGCCTGTGGCACTGGAGAGTGCTCATGTACATAAAAGCAAGGGTCCTCTCCCAAAAAGCTTATGCTGGCAGGTAAAGTAAGTCCCTTTAAAGGAAATATCATATTCCTTGGTGCACAAAGCCTTCAGTGACACTTCTCGAAGCTTGAAGCTTTGTCCCCTATGATCACAGTGGATTTAACATACCTGTGGGCTACCCTACCTGGGCCTTAAGCTATGAATAGCTGTATTTAGAGGGCTAGTTTTGGCAGGTAGTCAAGCTTCATCCCAAGCTCCACTGTGTCTTGAGTCAGCTTGCTGCTCCATCAAGCAGCATGCCAGGGCCTTTCCCTGCCTTCCTCTGTATGTAGCTGAGGAGTTGCCTTCTTCCTCTGATATCAGTGTTACCATCATCACGAACCACTAAGCCAAGAAGTATATAGACCAACTTAAAAAAATACATCTCTGGGATTCTGCTGAGGTTTCTCAGCATGAGGATAAAGCTATGCTGGAAGGAGATCTGCTATGTGGGAATGCTGCAGAGAAGCACCAGCTCCCCAGGGTAAAAACTCTGGAAATCCATGGAGAATAAGGCCATGCAAGGACTGTTATTGCACTTGTATTCCAGCAGAAGCACAGGGCTGGGCAGCCTGCTGTTCATCAGCCTTCTGGATATTCATCTCAGTCCCCAGCTGGCAGTAAATGTATTGTCGGATATCCCGCTAAAGTTGTGTAAGTTATTGCTTTCTTAGAGTGCTTTTATACCTGTGTGTATTTTTCTTCCTGTTCCAGATTCTTACAAAGCTCTCTTTGGAGACGCTCGACATTGCTAAATATAGTTTTGCAAAATTCCAGGACACGTCTTCACTTGGCACATGAAAATTAGTTAACAGACTGTCATGAGACCTTTCTTTGCTCTCCCACTGTTCTCACTCCCATGACACCTGACGTATAGCACACGGGTTTGCAAATGGCCTCGGGTTTGCTCCGTGACTCACCATTAATCAGGATGAGAAATAGCCTTCCCAGTTCGTAAATTCAAGGTAAACTCAATTTCCCACATATTCTGTCAAACGGACATCAGCAGGCTGTTTATATTAATTCATGCCCTCTTAAACATTGTGTTATGGGAGGCGAGAAGCGGTGGCGGGGGGCTCCGGCATATTGACAAACACGTTTGCACCTCCAGTTGCAGACCCGTTCTCCCTCTGCAGTCTCCGAGACGCATATGTAGCCCTCAAGCACAGTGCAGATTGCTCAGTCATTGGAAGCACAATAAGTATTTGAGCTTCCAGCACATTAAGTAGACGTGTCCTATCTACACCCCAGCTGCAAGGAGAGATGCTGAATGTGGGAAAGAGCTTGCTCCATTAAAAATTTCTAAATATCCAGGGTAAGCCATGATCAGTTAACAGGGGATTGCTGTAAATAGCTGTAGCTGTTAAGCAGTGGTATGAAATTAAATCGTAGGGAACAATAGTGATTTAAGTGGCATTTCTGACTTTTTGTGTGGAAGGGAGGGGAGCAGAGCGAGTGTTTCACAGCACAAATCACAAAGATGGCTAGCTCTCCCTTGGTACTGCCAGCACCTTGAAAAAAATCACAGAAGCTGAGCTGTTCTCCCCCAAAAGTTCAATGCGTTGATAAAAAACCCTCAGCGCAAAGCCAGAGTGAAAGAAATGTTGATAGAGGAAGAAGGACTAAGGAGAAATTAGTAACTGTGGATGTTGTGCAGGATAGAAGTTCTTTGTTAGGTTATATAGAGGACTGAATGAAATTTAGGATGGACAAACATGTAGAAATTGGGTGGTGAAAAAGCAAGTGTTTTCCTGTGCAGCAGCAGAGTACAGCACCAGCTTTTACGGATCCTTCCTTACAGCTATCTCGCCTCTGCTTTTTTGGCATGCCAATCACTGAGCTCTTAAATTTCCCATCGCTTTCCAGGTGGAGCTTTAGCTGGATTACTTTCAACATTTCTCTGAGTGCCTGGGGCATTACCAAGTTACTCCCAGGGACTGTGTCCAGCCTTCATGGAAAACGTGCAGTGTCTTTCCGCCAGCAGACGAGGAGTTCAGATGCTCTGGCTGTGCTCAGCATCCATTGCACCACACATCTTGCGCCTTGCCGAGGTGCATGTGCCTTTTTATTTGCTGACTAGCCACGTGCTGCTCCCCACTTCACTCTGGATAAATCACTTTTAGGGTTTCTTTTAGAAGATATTATTATTAGAGATGAAGTGTTAAACAAAACATAAGGAGATAAATTCTGCACTCTGCCACGTTTGGTGAGTTTGCTCCATCATCTGAAGCATTTCTGTACATACCTGCTTGTGGATATCACGTGCACCTGAGCAACTCCTAGTCTAGTCTAGTCTAGTGTATTTAACTCACAAACACAAATGGGCTAGACTGTAAGATCTGGCTGAGATATACTCAGTAGATGGCCATGAAGCTCTTCACCAAAACGTTTTGAACCACAGGAAACTGCTCTTCATGTATCCCTCTGCACTCAATGGGGACCAAGAGGTCTCCCTGGTTGTGATGCAGAGCTGGGACCAAATTCAGTTGCTTCAAGTTGTCCCTTAAGCCACTGTTCTGGTCCATTGATCCCCACAACCTGCAGACCACAGGCTGCCACCACTTTGAGACCCATAGGACCATGAAGGACAAGAAATCCAGGTTTGGAGGTGTGGCATTTCCCTCCCATGGGCCATAAAATGAAGCTTCTAAAAAAAGATTCTGCATAGCACATCCCCAGATGGAGAAGCCAGCGGGAGCCCTGCAGGCAGCTCCCAAACTGCCTCTTGGACTCCAGAAAATCGAGAGAGGAAGCAGTTGGTGCAACGATCCACGTTACCCTTGCTGGTCAGCTCTAGCACAAAACAACTCAGCTGGGCTCCAGAGCCACAAATGCGCATGCATGCGGAGGTGTTTAACCCCTGAGCACTAGAATAATGGAATTATTTTCATTTATTTATTAAGACCTTTTTCTTCATCATGCTGAGTTCTTGCAGCATCTGGATGCTCTCCCTCTCATGAAGAAGCATTTTACGGCATTAAGGGGAAAGGCATCAAGAAAAGCACATATTTGTAGAAAGATTTCTAAGCTGTTTGTCTCCTGGGAGGGTAAAAAAAGGGAGATTCTTTGTATCTGGGAACTCTTAAATTCATATTTATACGCATTTCCCCGGGGGCAGGATTTATTGTTAAATAACAATAGGGAAACAGCATGATTTCAGTGAAGACATTTGGGCTACTGAATGTTGGAGTGAATTCTGTTTCAGTGTTACTATTCAAAGTCAGAGCTGCATTTTAACTGCTTTAAAAGTACATCCTGAGCAGAAATGTCCAGACCCAGGCGCTGCCTCTCAGTGGCACCAGTGCAAATATGTCTTGCTTTACTGCAACCAAAAAGCTGCATGATGTAAGCCCCTGAAATTTTCATTTTAGTAATAAAATATCTGTTGTAGAAGGAAAATATTATATCTGAGGTCTCAGAGCCTTTCAAAATCTTGTATAACCACTGTATATTTGAAGGTCTTCTACTTTCTGCTTTTCCTGGGGGTTGCCCACTGGCCTGGTGTGGGGCGATGTTGGCTGATGCCCGCCTGCTGAAGCATGTCGGGTAGATCTGTGGATCCCACCCTGCTGGCAATGGGGCACTGTGCTTGCCGTAATTGCCCCTGTGGTGAGCTGACTTGCTGAGGCACAAAGCCTTCTGCCTTCACCACGGGGAATGGGGTGTATTTTATTAATGATGAAGAATCACCCTTGTCAAGGCAGTGGGCTTGTTTTATGTGTCGTCTTCCAGTTGCTTCTGCAAATGTGATGGATGCCTCCTCTGCTCTCTCTCTCTCCTCCTGCTCCCCAGGCTCTTTGCCTCCTCTGCTCTCTCTCTCTCCTCCTGCTCCCCAGGCTCTTTGAGACCAGTGCTGAGGTCCCCATGGGCTCCTGCCTATTTGGCACAACAGCAAGATTTGTACTCTTAATGCTCAGACTTGTCCCACCTCCCCTCTGTAAGTGACATTTCTGTCACAAGCTGCAGCAAAGCCCTGCTGTAGTTCTGTGCACACCCCTGCTCTCGGGTAATCCAGCCTCTTTCTACTGAGAAAATATTTTCCAGACAATCTCAAGGCTTATTGAAATGGTTAAATCTTCACATGCCCCTAGTAACACTCTGCAAACAGGCAAGCCTAAGGGACAGGGAATGTCCCCGACCATGCAGGTGCCAGCTAATCTCAAGTCCTGTCCTTTCTGTTCTGCCCAAGGGGAGATCTGCTCAAGACAGTGATGCTGAGAAAATTTCCTTCCTACCCCCATGCAGAAGATCTTTAGGATCTCTGGGATCTTGGCAGTGCCCTGATATCCATCAGCCTCTTAGGTGAGCAGCTGAGACTTTTCTCCTAGAAAAACCCTCAGGAAAATCATCAAAGCCAGTGAAGAAAACCAAACTAGGAGTTAGCAGGCGCGGCTCTACTCAGTGCCCGTTGCCCTTTGGTTGCTTCCCATTTGAAGCATCCACCGATGGCCTCCCATCCCTACTGCGGCTGCTCCAGCCGCCGCTCTGGTACATGCGGCAGCTTGCACTGTTGTCCGAGTGCCAAAGGGAACGTCTAATAGGGTATTGTTTGTGTGTGTTCCTGAGATGGAAGTGATTAACATAAAATACGTAAAAGGATCATGTCAGGAATTCTCTCCAGATCTGCACGGTTAGCGAGCCACTCTGTTTCGCATTACAGAATTACAGTATGTTCTGTAACTGCTTGGTGTTGGACACAGATTTGGGTCTCTTTCTCCAGTGTTTACAAACATGGATGGGAGCTGAGCAAAAAATGCAGCCAACTGCACATGTATTTATGAACCTCTATTTGATCAATGCACATACACATAAGGGTGCTTATGTTGATTTCATATCACAGTGCATAGCAGCGGGTCCTGAAATAACCCCGCAGGGCCAAGCTGCCCACCCACACTTTGGATGTAGGCGAGCAACCTTCAAAAAGCTTGGCAATTTTTCTTGCTCTCAACCGATAGACATACTCTTCATCAAGAGCCTGGAAATGTTCCTTTGAACTTGCAATTAATTCAACACCTAAAATATGTGGAAAAGGGCTGCACTGAGCTGGTGGGAAATTCAGACAGTTCCAGGCGTGGGAGCCAATCAAGCTGCTGAAACATAAGGTAACGCTCAGGCTTGGATCTCCAAAGTGGGATCTGTTTGTCAGCATGCTTACATCGAATCTTGCCTCATGGTCCTCTCACGTGAAGCAGCCAGGAACATTTATCTCCCTCTCCATGCTGTGGAAGTAGAGAATTAGAAGGTTTAGTGGAGAATTACTAAAATAAGGGGTTGAGGGGGGGGGTGGGGTGGGGGGGGGTGGGGGGGGGAGTGGGGAGTGGGGAAGAGAGCAAAACAAAGCCAAAACCCCCAAAAATGCTATTGTGAAAGTGTCAGAACAACTGTCCTGGGGCTAATTTTACTCTGGGTGTAACTTTACTGACGTCAATGTGAAAAGGCCTGATTCACCCCTTCACTGCAGCAATTTTAAGCTAAGGCTTTTGGGAAAGTTGCAGTGGCGTTAAAGTTCAGTTCAGCATGAGACGTCAGCCCAGTGCGTGATTCCACCAGTGTCAGTGGACTTGTTTTGAGCTTCATCTTTTCCATTGGAGGCTCTGAGGAAAAGTAACCAAAGTGCCCAAAACATGACCCTTGGTGGATGCTATACCTTTGCCCAGCTTGTGTCTGAGCAGACAGAGAAGCCCATTGCCTCGAAAGCACTAGCCAGACCCAGCACTCAGTAGACCTGAAGAAGATCCTTATATCTAGATGCAGGGGGCATTTTTGGAACAAGCCCAGTACTCCCATTCTCTTCTACCTTGACCAGACTGGCACCTTTTTGGAGTAAAGTGATGTTCTCCATCATGAAATCTTGTCTTCCCTCAGATTTCATGCTTCTCTCTGCTCCTAATTGTTATCTTAATCCTGCAAGTTTACCCTCAGTTTGTCCGATTCCAGATTTTACGTGGGACTTCCTCCTTTTCCACTTAGTTCTACCAGTCCACCATAATTCAGCTGGCAGGTCTCTGCTGCTGACTTCCCAGACTTGCTCTCTACTCCAAGAATGGCTCAGAGATCTCACTCTTGAGCTGACCAACATGGCTAAACCAGCATGTCTTCAGCTTTCTTTCCATGTTTTTCTGCTTCTTTCTTTGTTGAATGCCAAGGACAGCATAGCCAGTAGTGCCTTTACTCTTGTCCATAAAGTGCATCATCTTTATCCTGGTCATCTCTGTGCCCTGTCTTCCAGGACATGGTCAATTCTTGTAGACTTTCTGCAGAACATCTCAAACAGCTACAGTGGGATTCTCCCATCCTCACAGCTAAGCCTGTCATTCAGGATCTCATTTCTTGTCTTGGTTTCTGCAATAACCTTTCCTCTGGTCTCCACATGCAGCCTTGCTTCAACAAAATCATCTGGTACACTGCTGCAAAAGTAATTCTCCCAAGCCCTTTGCTTGACCCTGTTTTGGTTATGGCTCCTGTCTTAGCAACTCTCCAATAGCTCCTCTTGCTTCATCCCAGCAACAAAAAGAAGCAAAGACCAGGAGCTAACACAGCCCCTTTCAGTCTAACCCCTTTTCAGCACTGGAGGTCAGATGGAGAGATAATGAGCCTCCTGGTGCAACCCAATTGCTCTTCTTTTTTCCGCTTGTGAAGAGCTCTCCATAGCTTAGAAATCTTATTTTCTAATTCTCTTTAAATGTCTCCCTTTGTGGTTCTGGCCAGTATTGTCCTACTGTTTACCTGTCTTCTTCTGTTGCCTCTTGACTGAACAAGGTAGGTTCTCTTTTTCAGCCTTTATACAGTGCCTAACACAACAGGCCCGATGACTATCATAACACAAGTAGGCAATATAGTAAAATCTGTTTTTATTTTCATGGCAAGGATGGGGAAAAAAATATCTAGTGATCTGCAGCAAACAGCAAAATGCGAAGATGCTGGAAAGGATCCTGATTGCTCCTAAACTCACAGCAAATCTCTTCCCAGCTTTCACAGTGATTTCATCCCTCGACTTTAAAGGGCTCTGCATCTCATTTACTTTCCGTCTTTTTATTTATTTTATAATTGACTTTTTGAACTTCTGCCTGAATCAGAGCCAAAGACGAGAGTGACCTAATTCCAGCAGCACTTCCAGGATGTGAAGGCCTGGACCTTCCCAGTGCAGAGTCTATGCACCATCTAGAATGGTTTCTCTGTTTTGGGAGTATTAGTGACAGTGGGAGTAAGCAGATAAAGACACAGGTTTTAGATGATCTAGAGTCCCAGTATTCATTCACTTTGCAGAACTGTGGCTCAAGGCCTCTGAAAGACTTGTACAAAACCACATGGGCTGATGAGTGATGGCTGGAGGCTGCGTACCAGTTTGAAAAGCCAGATGGTTTGAAAAGTACATGCTTTCTTGAAAATCTTTCTTTATAAGAAATAGTTCGGATATGTAGCAAAAAAAATCCATAGGTAAAACCCTGTAGCACACAGTGCATTTTTGCATGCCATGTTTCTTCATTGCAGTGGAGATGAACTGGTTTTCTGCTGGTGGAAAGAGATGCTACCCAAAGACGTTCCCTGTAAATCAGAGTGTGAGATACTGTGGTGCTATAGAAAGGGAAGGGTCGGTTCCCTGAGCAGCATAGCCAGATCGTGGGAGTCAGTCCTGACACTTTACAGCAGCTCCGGTTGTGACCCAAAGCCATTTTTTGGCTCCTCTCCAAGATTAAACACTTCCGACAAGTCAGAGGAAAGCTTGGGCTAGATTTTATCTACTGCTCAGATGCTGTGCAGGACACGAAGGGTCTGATCCTCACCTGCTGGAAACGGGAGTAACACCACTGACTCACACAGCTCCCACTTCTGGGAACGCGGCCCAAATTACTCATTTTAGTACACGACTGTTGGCAAAACACGGCATTCACCCCCAAACTGCGAGGGAGCTTGCTACCATTCAGTGAGCTTCCAGCACGGCGTACTTTGGCCCCATCACACGCTGCTAATCTCTTCAATGATTTATGTGCTCTTTTAAGTTTTAATTCTCCCTCTGTCATGAACCTTCCTCACTAGCAAGTTGACAGTTTAAATTAGTGTTTAGACATGGCTTTCATAATGTCAGCTTTTGTTTTGTCTCAGTCATCTGTTGGAATTCCTTCCATTGTATCTGAAGTGACTCATGACAATAAATGACTTCTTTCTTCTTTTGTTCTTAATCGGGGAAGAATGGAATGAACCATGCAATATTTGTAAAAGAGCAGTCTTAATTAGTCCTCAGCTGTAGCTAAAGATGCTTGTCTTGTCTCTTTAGCATATTAATGCAGGAAGCCATGCGTTCACGTGGGCAATTGCCATGTTCCTGAAAAGCCTTGTTACAAGCCAAATTCTCCAGCGTAAAGGTATTCCCCGGCCCCGGCTTCTTGCTTCTTTGCTGAGCCCTGCCAAATGAGGAGCCTGTGCCCCGGGGGCATTGTGTGAGGCTGCTCAGGCCTGCGAGGAGAAAAATGGGCGCATTTTAGAATGACTCATCTCAAGGACTGGGTTTCTTTTTTGTTTTGTGCCTCTTAAAGGTATAAACTCTCTGTGAGGAAAGCTGGAGCCTCACCTCGAACCTCACTCCTGCTGCCTGTGCTGTTTCCCTGCCCCGAAGGTGGTGATATTCACTAATTATGATATTCATCAATAATGGACCCCAAAATATTTTCTCTTTGCACAGTTTATTTCTTTGCACTGTTTAGGGGGCTCAAAAGCCTGAGTCCTAATGAAAGGTTCGTGTGGCAGTGAGCGAGCACCTTGCACAAAATAAATAGTGGTGTATTTTAGGGACAAAATACTTTTTTGTGAAGAAATGCAAAAGGCTGTATCTCGCATTGCTAGAACAGAGTTGCTGAGGCCATGCTGTCTTTAATGTGCTCCTGGAGCTAGTGAATGGCAACAGCTTTCTTCTTCTTCTTCTTCTTCTTTTTTTCTGTTTGTCATTTGGGAGAAGAAAATTGATTCTCTAAGAAAGTGTGGGAAAATTGCATTGCCAGATTGCCTCCTCATTCGCTGTGCGCTTTCCTAGTCCATGTAGGGCCATGCCCATGATGCCAAGTTATGCAGTAATTGTAAAACACAGCTAAATAAAGGTTTAGGTTGAAAGCTGAGTTTTTACTGATTGTGTTTAGAGGAAGGGCTACAACGCAGGTCTTGCTGTCATTGAATTACAAGCAGTAAGCCTTCTCCTTTCCCTGAGACCTTGCTTGCCCGGTGGTCTGGGAGTGTGGCTTGCACCCTTGTGTTACTGGAAAGAGGTTAGGCTCTCATCTGAGGACATGCTGCCCATCTGTCTGTCTGTCTGTCTCTCCAGTTTTATGCCTAATTCTGGCATAATGAAGCAGCCTGGACACACCCAGTAGAGCCTGCTGAGGTACTTCCTATTTTAGGTTATTAAAGAAGATGCTGCCACAGAGCAAAGCACAACTACAGAAGGTCAGAGGGAGGTGTTTAACTGTCAGCCCACGATAGAGTGCCAAAAAGGGTCATCAGGGACCAATTTTCCCAAGATCCATGAGAGCTGAGCAAACCTCCCTCCTACAGAAGACAATTGTGTTTTGCAGGATCTGACCCAAAGTGGGTGCTTCTTGGCAAAAGAAAAATGAAGCACTGATGAACAAGGCTGTGATGAGAACACTAGTAAGAGCTGGGCTCGAGATGCTGTTTGCTGTGCATAACAACAGCCTCACTGAACCTAGAAACATATGAATAACACTACAATTCTTCTGTGCCAGTACATGGTGCTCTTTATTTTAATAGTCTGTTTATATATACATACAGCTATTTTTCTTTTGCCCAGACCTTGTAACAAACCCAAATGTCTTAATGAACACAAGGAGAAAGCAAGCAGCTGGGGAAAGACATAAAAAAAAAGTGTACAAAACCAACAAAGTCCAGGGGAAATCAATGCAACTTTATTCAAAGTAGTTTCAAAAGTAAGTTGTGACTCTGGAATTGGGCTGAAATAAGTGCCATGCTGCTTTCCCTCTGTGCTCTGAAGCAATCCATGTTCCCTGTCAGTGCTCGTATAGTGGTCTTGTATAGTCCTTAAAAACATTCATACAGTTCATGGTGAGCTGTGCTAGGTTGCAGTGTAACCAGCAGAATAACAACTGTGGTCTTCTCTCTGGCTCGGCCCCCACCTTTTGCTAATGAAGCTTTGGCAGATCAGTATGAAGGAAGTCAAGGTTCTCTGGGAGAGGTGGTATCATTTACTGGCCTGATTGGCAAAACTGGGGAAAACAGATCATGTTTGGGACACAAGCCTTTCTGCAGGTGCAGCAAGGTTTTAGGCAAGTGCCCAAACCAGCCTTGGAAATCTGGGTTTCTGCAGGCACAGATATTCTGAAAATATAGTGTTATGCCTCAGAACAGACTTTGGGCAACAACTTTGTTTTTAATCTACAGAGATTTTCCGTTCTCTGTCCACCTAATATTTCACAGTGAATTTCAAAGGAAATTGTAAACTTGCAATGGCAAGGCCAGGGTGTGACAGTACAGTATGGGTTCTTTTCCTGTAAATGAGCTCTCACGACTTTATTGACTCCAAAGAAGTATTTTCTACTTACATAACCTTGCAGACCTCTGGTTTGATGGTGTATGCTTGCTCTTCCCTGAAGTAAAAGTTATCAAAGGACAGAATTTCACTAATACCACCTTTTTCTACAGCATTATAATGTATGTTCTTAGCTTATCGTCAGCTGAGGTCAAGTTCTTCTTCCATCTGTGTTTATACTGGATTGAGATGAACAGGTCCTGACCACTATCAGAGCATCAGGGTGACTGTAGCACAGAGGTGGTATATACTTCTGCTGGAAAAGTTATCTAAAGGGTTTACCAGTTTGGCACAGTATTAATGTGGCTGGGGTTTTGCAGAAAACCTAACAGATTTAGATGCCTTTGAAATGTAGAGGAAGACGGAGCTGATCATGTGTAGAGACTTCCAACCCCTTCTGCAAAACCAGATAGTTCTGTAGGGCCTTTTAACCAGCACTTCATTGCAGCTTTCCCATTGGCCTCAAAGTCAATGTTAACCTTGGCCCTGATGCGGAGAACATTGACTTTCAGGGTCAATAAATCTTAATATGGATCAAACTGGAAGTCATGTTTGCTTACTTTATAGCTCCTTTCCAGGGTAATTACTCTTTACACAATGCAAGGACATTCTGCACATTTTTCTTTTTGGCCATTTTGAGGTGCATTAACTCTTCCGCTAAGAGCTGGAGGTTTCTAAGACTCAGCTTTTTTTCTCCAAAGTTTTCTGTCATAGCTGCTTTGATTATTTTGTGTTATTTATCTCCTTCCACAAAAGATGAATTTTTTTTTTTTGCATTGGTTCTAGTGTGGATCCATGTAAAACGACTGCCTCCTTGTGTAACCGGTCATATCGCCACCTCCTGCATCCAGAAACGGCACGCGGTTGTGTGGGATGCCGGAACCACAAAAAGTTTTCAGATCTCCAGGATACTGAGACGTGTTGCTGAACCACACGACCTATTATGCAGTCATTTTCTATGCTCGGCAGTAATACGAAGACTTGCTAGTACTGTGCGCTTTCCGCTTTGTTTGTATCAGCCAATACCTACAGAATTTTAATGAGCGTAGAGTGAGTTGCCTATATAAGTAGTACATGGCAGGGTGTGTACTGTTCCCATAATGAGGCATATATAACGCCTGGGGCTATGGAGGCAAGAAGCCAAAGGATGTTATTATTGCCCTCATAAATTGTTTTCAAAATAAATAAGATACAGAATGTTTCACTTTGAAGAAAAAAAAGGAAGATTTGTGCTCTGAAAACTGACCGGGGGTGGGGGTGGGAGCAGGAAAGAAGAGAAAGAAGGGTGAGTTGAGCTACAGCCTTGTGATTTGAGTCATTTATGTTGAGCACATGTGAACTCAGTGTCCTCGAGCTGCTGGACCCAGATGTGTTCAGGATGTGAAGAAATATCAGGGGCTACCTGCTGCAGTGAGTAAAGCCAACAGGTCCTGCACATCTTTTGTCCTATTACTCCCATGAATCCGTCTTGGACCAGGCTGTGTAATTGCATGCATGTGCACAGGCTCCCATGAGCTGAGACAGGGAAAGTGGTGGTCTTCATTCAGAAGAATCTGTCCGTGACCTCGTTGCTGGTGTCCTGGCTGGCTGGCTGAGCTGTATCCATCCTTTGGGGAACCTGTACTGGGTTCCTGCCTCCTGCTCCCTCACTGCCATGGTACGAAGGTGACCAAGTTTGTCACTTGTGTGTTGAAGACAGAGAAAATGATGTATTCCATGGGGAAAACTCAGGATGAAATAGCATCCCTTGAAAAGTAAAACGGTCCTTGTTGCAGGACTGTTCATATCAGTAAGAGACATGCAGCCAACCCAACAGGAGGTGCCTGTAATGAAAATATTCATACTATACAAGTGCTTTGCCTCAGTTGCAAAGTCTTCAGGTTTGGCCTTTAAGAAAGAGATGAACCCCAGCTCATTCAATGCAGGTAATTATGAAAGGCTGCCCGGTGCATGGGCTGCACTGTGGCTTTCAAGGTTGGCTTTACCAAAGGGCAGACAGACAGCTCCATGCCTTTGTGGAGCAGCTGGAAAGCAACGTTTGTCCCATGTTTCAGCCTGACAAATGCCAGGAACAGCTCACAAGCAAAAGCTGGTGAAGGAAAAATATGCCAAGGGATAGAGTGATGCATGCAAGAAAACTGCAGAGCAAGGTGCTGAGAACATTTTTCCTTCAGTGTGGCAATGGGTCACAGCCTGTGGGAAGCAGCATACATCACGGTGCAATGATGGCCATCCTTAGGTGGAAGGTGATCTCTGTCTTTGTGTGTGATCAATGTGACGTAAAATCCACTGAAAAAGGGAAGGAAACACCATGAGCCAACTCTGTTTTCTCTCAACCCTTTGACTTCAGAAACAGAAGGAAAAGATTAAAATCATTAGCTATTGGAAAAATCCAGTTTATTCTATGCATTAGCACTGCTCGCATGCAAACATATCTTCAGAGAGCAGTTGCTATCCTAGTGTGCTTTAATCCTTCCAGAAGTAGCATGAGAGGACCCAGTAGGTGGACAACACTTTCCATTGTGAGCTCCCTGGTATTAATAAACCAGACCACTTTCCTGGGCAGTGGTTAGCCCAGTTCTTCTACAGCATTAACTTTCTGCTCTCTTTTAGCTGCTGCTGAATGTACCACAGTGTCCTCAGATATTTACAGAGTTTGCTGTGTGATGGGGCAGTATCCAAATAAAACTGACAGCAGAAGACACCAAAAAAAGTCACTTTGGAAGCAGGATGAGAAGAAGGGAAATGAAAACAAACCAAAACCACCTGCTCTCAGCCCTTGACACCAGTGCTGACTCCCTCTTCCCTGTGATTTCTCGGCTGGTCTTGTGACTTTCATCTAAAAAGGGAGAGGAGGAATCACCTTCATCCCTAGGACTAAATTTAAAGCCAGGGCAGAGGATGTTGAGTGGGAACGTGGCGGAGTGACTCAGATCAGTTCAGGAACTGCAGATATGCACGTGCCTATTTGTATGGCTCACCTCATTATGACAGCCCTGGTTGTATGACACACACCTCACTGTGACGGGGAGATGCCAGTAAATGTGGGCAGTTCTCCAGCCAGCGCCCAGCTGAGCAAGGAGTAGAGCTGACAGACACAGCCCTGGTGATCTTCCCATGGAGATCAAGTCTGGATGGAGAAGTGGGAGAGAAGAGGATTAATCAAGTTTGTTGTTCACTCAGTTCAGTGCAGAGGGAACTGAGTGAAATTCAACATTCCATTTCCAAAGTGTGGTTGAACTAGATGACATGAGAGTTGCCTCTTGGAGCAAAAATGCACAGATGGCACTGGTCCGGGAAAGTGCTCATAGCATCATAGAATTGTTTAGGCTGGAAAAGACCCTTAAGACCATCAAGTCCAACTGTTAACCCAGCACTGCCGAGCCCACCACTAAACTGTGTCCCTGAGTGCCACATCTACACATCTTTTAAATACCTCCAGGGATGGTGTCTCCACCACCTCCCTGGGCAGCCTGTTCCAGTGTTCGACAACCCTTTCAGTGAAGGCATTTTTCCTAATACTCACTCTGAGCCTGCCCTGGTGCAACTTGAGGTCTTTTCCTCTTGTCCTGTTGCTTGTTACTGGGGAGAAGAGACTGAGCCCACCTTGCTAAACCTCCTTTCAGGTAGCTGTAGAGAGCAAGGGTTTTCTAAGAAGAACTTTGCCTTTGTTGCTGAGATTTTAGTAGTAGTTTGGGGGATTTATAAAAGCAGTTATGACTATTGCCAGGAGGCTCAGAGGCATCCCAGCTTCTCACCCTGAGTCCCTCCCCAGGAAGATGGCCTGACCTGACCAGGAATGGTCTGGAGCTTGGGAGCTTATTTCTGCCCTTGATGCAGAGACAGGACATATTAACACTCAGCAAGGAGCTAAGTCAATGCTAGTGAGAGGCTGGGGGTTTTAAAAGCTAAGAAGCTACTGAGGAAAGGAGGTAGGCAACAGGGGTATGATGATCAGAAGCTGAGGCAGGAGAGAAGATGGGGGAACCCTGCATGGTACAGTGGTGTTGGTTGGGTTTTTTTTGCCCCTGGTTGGGTTTGTGGTTTTGCATTTGCAGCTTGTAAAACTGTATGGAAGGAATGTGCAGCTGGGGGCTTTCGCCAAGTTGGTGTCAATTTGGGTTAAACTGGAGGTCCTGGAACAGAGCCTTGTTGGTAGAATGGGTGACTTGCCTTAAGACCAGAGCTTTCATTATGCTCCCTTCAATTGTGGTCATTCCTTGGCTACCCCATTCCAGGAGCAGGGTCCTTTTACACCAGGCACACTGCAAACCAACAACCCAAAGGCAGGCCCTTCCTCTGCGGACTGGCAGCCCTGAGATGCTCAGTGTGAGGCCATTGTCCTGCTCTGGCCTCCAGCAACAGCTGTCCTGTACTGTCAGCACCAGTCCATGTGCTTTTCAGCTGGACCTCACTAGCACTTGGGATTTGCTGCATCCAGGATGTTGACCACATGTTTTGTGAGGTGCGCAGCATATCTTAAGAATGGTGCAATGAAGACACTTTCCTTCCCTGATCCCTGGGGATGCTGCTTCTGGCTCATCTCTGCTATGTGTTTACTGCAGTCCCTGCATGCCGTCAGCCTGACAGTCCCTGCCAGTATCCAGCACCAGCTAGCGCTCCTCGGCAATCCAGTTTGCCTCCTTGGTTACCACATTTTATCTCCTTGCACAGATAAAGGGGCAACCTTCTTGCTCTCCTTCATTCCCATGATTAAACTGTTCATCAAGGCAGCCTGTTTTGTGCAGGGGGATGACTTGCAGTTGGGAATTTCTCTTGTTCCCTCTGTACTCACATAGTGAAAAAAAAAAAAAAAAAAAAAAAAAAAAAAGAGTATACATCAGTATTCATCTGCCCTTCCCCAGGCCATGCAGAGCAGGTTGTTTCCAGGATAGTGTTTTTTTGGCCAGGTAACTCCTGACTCTATAGTCTGTATGTCAAAGGGATCTCAAAATTTTATATGTAGCTTGACCATGCATGCCTTCTGTTAGCACTGCCAGGCGTACCCTGACCTCGACTGGACTCACCTCCCTTCACCGAAGGCCACAAAGCAGGTATCAAGCCTAAGGTAATGATCCTTCCTTTAGAGTTAGAGGGGAGAGACTGGCACCTCTGAAGTACAACTCATTCCAGTCTTAAGTGCATGTTTAAGCTTGATGAGCTGGTCTCACAATTGCTTCCTCCCTTTCCACTGCTCATGGAAGATGCCTGCATGGCTTGCAAAGCCCATGCTTTCCTTTGGGTCCAGGTGGCCTGGATGAAGGAGCTGGGCTTGCATGATCTCTGTTTCATGTAGGTTTGGCTTTGTGAGTAGCTGATGACCTATGCTCCTTTTTGGGGCAGGACAGATCTGCCTTGCTGCCCTTCTCCAAGCTTTGCCTACAGAGCTGAGCTGGACCTTTCTGGTGGGAGGGGATGGGCTCCCCCCAGCCTTACAGGTGTTTCCTCAGAAGTCAAACCTGCTTTGACAGCTTGGCCCTCATCACTTGCTCCTCAAACACAGCCCAAGCTTACTAACCACATATGCCCATGATTTGGACTCCTGACTTAAACAAAGCAGTATGATTGCTATTACTGCAGGGAAGTCATTTATTGTTGTGGTTTATTTACAGAAGGCAACATGCAACCAGCAAGTCGAATAGCTCACCATTGTTCCCATATCAGTCCTTGAGCTGGCAACACTGAGCAATAGCAAACACATCATAATAAACTACCTTTAATTATTCATATGCTCCCTAGGGGAAACGAAGATCTCTGATGAAGAGGAAATAAACAAAATATCTTTGAACTGTAAATCATGACTGCAATAGCTTTGTTCTTTGTTTCACTGGAGTTTTGTTTTATCTGAGATCATAATTTGTTTTCACTCATACACTAGATTAAATTAATTGAGGTTTAGAACAATATCCATTTCCTTTTGCAAGTGCTTTCACTGATGGCATGATCTTATCTGACCTGTTATCCCTGCTGGCTATGTTTTCCTGACCTCCCCTTAGCATCACATGTTTTAGAGTCATTTCTTTCCGTTCTCTCTCTCTCTCTCTCTCTCAATTTAAAAAGGGTTGTTTGTTATTGAAAGCATCCAAACTCTTTCTTCAGGTATTACTTCTTTCCTACGGACAATTGGTGAGCTCCCTCTGTGAGGGAAATAAAGATATTTTCCTAAAGAATTATTTATGTGGTCCCACGATGAGTGCAGGGTAGCAGCCTCTCTCCTGCTCCGTGACTCTTGGTGGATACAAGACAGACCTTACAGGAGAAGGCAGCTCCACCCGTTGCAGCACTTGGGCCAAGCACCCCAACAGAAGTCTCACTTTTGTGGAAGTCAGTGGTTTGAGACTAGTTTCCCCAGCGGAGTTTTCACTAAGCTGGCATGGCCATGTGAAGATATCTCACTCAGTATAAAAAAAGTCTTTCAGCAGCTAAGAGGGAAGCCCTCCAGAGCGAGGTGTCAGCCTTGCACAGCTTGGACCTGCTGCTGTCGGGACATTCTGGCCTCCCCAGCTTTTGAGGCTAGTATCTCCAGAAGAGGTAGAGACATGGAAATTTGGGAATGTTTTTTCAGGAACCCTATAGATGATACATTGCTTTGCACTGGAAATAAATAGATGGGCCAGTGAGGAACCCTTCATTTCTAGTGTCCTCTTCTTGCTCTGTGTTCTTGGTGGAAACAGAAACTTGGTATCATCAGGCAAAACATCCTTAATGCTGCCATTTAGGACAGGCACCTTTCGGTTAGCAGCCATTTGATCTCTGTAGGCTCTGTATGTGCTAGGCAGGATCTTCTTGACAAATACCTTGAACCTTTTGTGTTCTGGAGACATAAAACCCTAGAATTCCATAATTTTGCCAAAAAACAGAGATACAATTTGCTTCAGGAGTCTAACCTCTGATGATGGAGGCCTGAAGCAAGTTAAGTTATTGGCCTGGTAGGTACTAAAGGCTGGCAGGAACATGGCTCAGGCAGGCAGAGAAATGCTTTCTCCTCCTACGCAAGATGGGGAGAGCAAACACATGGGTGAAGTGGGCAGCTGGAATCTGCAATATCACACCAAATTGTATTTCAGTGCCCAGGGCAGCAAGTCCTGTGCCAAAGCCAGCTGCGCGCAGTTGCCACCATTGGGAATGCTCAGAGGCTTCTGTGATACCAATTGCTCACAATGGCCCAGAGAGAAAAAATAAAATTGGTACCAACATGTTTTAGCAGCCTTATTGGAAAAGGACAGGGATGCTTCTCTGGAGAAGTGTTGAACTCCAGAACTGTTGCTCTGTTGCTATTTCCATGTGTAATTATTTCAGTCCTTTCCTGCACCCCATCACTAGTACTGTTCATGGCTGGAGTCAAAGTTGCAGTCCAGATGAGCCTTTGGTTGGACCAAGTGCTGTCAATATTGTGTTCCTGCGGCATGGTCTGTTATGATCTCTCCGGCAGGGCAAGGCAGCACTGCACAGGCAAGAACGGGGCTGTAACCTGCCCTGAGGTCATCACTTCTGCTGGGACATGACTATCCCATAATTTGCTGACCTCCTAGACCTCACTGCAAATGGAAGATCGTGACAGGTGCAGTAGGGACTGACAAACCCCTTGGAAATTGTGGACATCTGTGTGCTGCTCTGTCATGGTTTTCCAAGCCAGAGATGGCGATCAGAACAACAGCAGAATGTGGCACAACAGAGGGAATAGCTGGATGCCAGAGGAGATTTCCCAGCAGATGGGTGGCTGGCTTGGAGAAGGAGCAAGCGATGCATCCTGAAATAAAGACTATTCCCATATAGCATGGATTGATCAGGTATCTGGTGGCTACAAAAGACCAAATAATGAAGCAGTGCCTTGCTAAGCTTTCAGCTCATGTCTGGGGAAAGCTGTGAAACAGCAGCTGCTCAGGGTGCAGAGCAGAGGAGCTTGGTCGCTGTGTCCTTCTCTTGCCAGTGTATCACCAGGACGTTGTCGTTGCTGCTGTTCTTTCGCATTTGCACTGGGCTGGTTCACCTGGAAAGGGTAGGGAGAAAAGATAGGGTGAAGAGTCTCCACGAACAATCTGTCATCTGGAAATTATTTGCTGAGATCTGGTAACTGAGTGTTCTTGTAGCCATTTATTACATTTGCTTAAAAAGAAAGGAAGAGGCAAAAATCATGGTGTTTTAGGTTCTCCTGCATATTTGAACAGCTATAATTAGAGCCCTTAAGCTCTAATTAAATAAGAAAAAAAAATAGCCCATCAAGGACCTCAGTTGAGTTAGAATTTTAATTAAATCATCCTGGTGTCACAGAAATGCAATCCCAGAGACCGGGTTTCTGCCCTCAGAAACCTATAAATGGCCACTGAAGACACCTGGCATCATTCATGCCAAACCTTTAGGACCAGAGTGATGTTGAAGCATTAAGTGGGCTCTTGAGCACGTTGCTTTCACCACAGCACCAGGAAACCCAGCAAAGCCCTCCTTTCAGCAGGAATTTGCAGCTACCCCTTACACAAAATACTGCGAGGGAGCAGGGAAGGTTTAATTTTTTAAGATCTTCCCTCCCTTTCTCTTTTTTCCTTTGACGCTCATTTCTGAAGCAGATTTTTCCCCCTCCTCACCCCAGCTCCCCATATTTATTTTATTACAAGCATTTTCACTAAAACGATTAACTCAATTTAAAATTTCAACTGTTTCCTTGCCAAGGATTTTAGGAATTTTCATTATTTCCTTTGGGAATTCTGAGACTGCGGTTAGCCAGTTTGGAGTTCAAGACACGAGAAATGCCAGCACAACTGAGGACTTGGCTGTAAAAGCATTTTCAACATGAAAGAATTCCAGCATTTCATAAAAGGAAGTGTAGTACTTGAACAGATATGTTGATATAAGTAAGGTCTTAACAAAACGAAAGCCAATCTATTATTGCTTAAGTATCAAAGAAATCCCTTTGTAAAGGTGCTAAGCCCTGCTGGAGGAACACGAAATATGTCTGTTTATTTGTTGTGTATTTAAATGGTTTATGTACGGTTAAGGAGCCAAGCCAGTATTACTGAGCTGGCCGCGGTTTTGGAGCTCTGTGGCTGTAGGCAAACATTAGTAAAAAGGTAAAACTTCTCCTCTGCTAGGATGGGTCTGCAGCGTTTAGCAGGGCTGTTATTTCAAAGGCATCTCTCCAGCCATGGGAGAATAGGTGCTTTTCTGAAAGGTGGCCTTAAAACCCAGACCCCTCTCTGCTGGCTCAGACCTCCAGATCTAAGGGACTGATTCTGACCCCATCAGACCCTGTGGATGGAGGCTGACCTCAGTCTGCTGCTGCAGCGATAAGCCTTGTGGCTCTTTGTTTTTTGTCCCATAGCAGTGTTTTAAGCTGTATCCTGGGGGTCAAGCGCAGGGCCACTCTCTGCTCCTCCTTTGTGCTCTGCATGCAAGCAAGGACGGAGTCCCAGGTCAACAAAACACCTTGGGGCTGATGCTGGTGGGTAAGAGCCAATTTTCTTTGCTTTTATTTGCTTGTAGTGGGCAAAGTAATCCTGGAGAGCTTCTTCTGCAGAAACCAGGGCTGGAGATAGCCACATCAACTCCACGGCTGTGGAAACCACTCCCCAAGGGGAATCAGTAGCAGAAGGCTGTCCCACAGACTCAGCCTGTGTGTGCTGGAGTGGTCTCAGGAGCTGGCTATGCCAAGGGCATGCATTTGACCTTGCATGTGGGGCTACTAAATCTCTCCTCCGGACCTACAGCAAAGCCCCCACCATATGACCCTTTCCTATCCCATGGCCTGAGCAACACAACTCCCCATGAGCTTTCCAGGGTCAGGATTTTGCCCTTCTCATTTATGCAGCAGGGAAACAAACAGTCGTGTTACCATGGGCTTCAAGTGCTGCTGCTGTAATTATAACAGTCTGTGCCTTGCCTTGTCCTTTTCTTCCTAAAACACACTGGGGAAGAACACAAAGTGCATGCTATTTCTTGGCCATGCCAGTGAGGACATGGGAAAGGTGTGTGAGCAGCAGGCAGGTATCTCAGGATCATTGAAAAGGTGCCGTGCTTTGGCCAACATCTGCTTTGGCCAACATCTGCTAGCCAGGAGATCAGCTTGGAAACTGGAGATACTTCATCTGGGAACCTCTGGGTCTGCTGAAGCACTGATCATCCTGTTGAAAAGTGACTTAATTGGTGACACTTCATAGAAACCCCAGCTGCACGGTTCTCCCAGCTTCCCTATAAAAAAGGATGCCAACGTTTTAACATAAACAGGATGCTGAACACTGATCCAGTGCGGTTCCCGGTGGAAACGAGTGTGCTCCCATGCTGTTCCGATGCACCGCAAGCTGTGATGCTTGTCAGTGGGATGGTAGTCCTGAGCGACAGCTCGTTTCCCTCTACTCTTGGAATGACATTGCCCTAAAATGAGGCCCCAGCACAGCCCAGCACCTAAGGCGAACTTTACGTCTTGCCAATGCAAGAGTTTGCTGGGCAGCGGTGTGTCTGTCCTGGGGCTGATTACTGCTTTTCCCCACTTTGCAATCAGTGGGGCAGCACCTGCTAGAGGTGAGAAAGGAAAAAAAAAAAAGGTTTTTGTCTGTAAGTTTTTGCAGCCAATGTGTCAATTTGGATTCTTGTTATTCAGGCTCCCATTTTGCCATGTCACTAAAGCACCTCGTTTACTGACCCTCCACCCCAACACCCTCTTTTTGCAAATCAACTCCATCTGCGGTGCCTATAACTGTCCCCCTAAAAATGATCATTCAGAATTGTTCCTGGAAAAAAACACAACAACCAAACCCCACAGCCTGGGCCCCCGCTCAGGAGGAGTTTGGCTGAGCCAGACACGATGCCACCAGCAAGGGACATGAACAATAGGGACTTGGTGGGGGGCAGAACAATGGGGCTGGCAGCAGGCGCTGAGCTCAGGAAAGTACATGCGAGCTCTGAGAGCTGGTGGCTGGGCTCACGTGCCTCTCTGGAGCCTGAGAAACTGCTTTAACTGAGTCAGACAGATATTGGGGCTGTTTTCTCCAAGCAGAAAGTGCTGTCCTACCAAAGGGCACCAAATTGTGTCCCAGCAAATACATCCTCAGCCCACCATGCAGAGCTGGGGGACTCTGTGGGATGCTTCTGAGGGGCCCCCAAGCTGGCAGGAGGGAAAGTGGAGGTTAGACCCCACGGAGAGCAATCCCAGATGTGCTTTTGGGGCTAAGCCCAGCTTTCAGTATAGGCAGTGGAGGTCACGGCCAGGCAAAGGTTTTGCCAAGTTCTACATGTATGTCTGCACATGGGAGAAAGCCACAGATGACGTGCCTTGGAGAGCCCCCATTTAGTGTGCTCCTGTCTGAAAGATGTTTCTGTCCTCCACTCAAAGTCTTCCCTCACCTTGAGTGGTGTCTCTAATTGTAAATAAACATGAAGGAAGGTCAGAGTTAAAAAAAAAACAACAAAACAAAACAAAAATCAACCCAACAACCAAGCTACAAAGGAGGCCCCATCTTACACACACACACACACCCACCCACACCCTGCCCCTGGTGCTAAAAATGCAGGTAATCCTGGTTTTATTTTCCTGCAACTAAAATTGATGGTGATGTCATGTGTGTGACTGGGCAAGTGAGGCTCGAGGATGTATTTAGTATTTTATTCACAGCAAATAAAAGCTTTGGGGCCAACCCTGTAGAGCAGATAAAAAGCCTACAGGCCTCAGGCTGCTCTGCTCTGGCTGGCCCCAAGGCTTTTTTCCTGAAACCAAGGCTCTTGGCACCAAAAACCAAAGGACTGTCCATGTGGGAGGTGGAGGTCCCTAGGGACTAACAACTCCCACTCTGGGGGTTTGGGATACCCCTATTTAAGGTCTCTGAGCAATAGGGCTGCCTGGCCACCAGAAAGGGTAATTAAGCCACTCATTAGGGCCCTGGCAATTGAGCGAGAAGATTTGCATCTGAGATAATGGCCGCCAACAGCCAAGTTGAAGTTTCACATCATAGGAAAAATACCAAGTGCCAAGCTATGTGGTAAACCAAAATAGCTTATGAAGTGTGCAGGTTTTGGAATACGAGTAAGGATGAACCAGGAAGAAAAAAAAAAAAAAAGTAGTTTTATATATATAGATACTGAAAACCGAATAAATCACATGACACAGCCCAAAAAAAGCTTCAGTGAAAAGTTTGTGTCTGGGATTAAGAGCACTAGTCATTACTTTAACTATGTATGGTATGTTCTCATTTTGAAAAATGTGTACACCAAATATTTTAGCCTTTTCTCATGGAAGGATCTGAAAGGCAAAAAGCTTTTTAGTATTACGCAAATATTAGCCTTTCCAGGACGGTGTTGGCTGGCTGGCTATCTCCTATGGTCCTGTATTTTGCTGTCTGTACTTGTGTGATATCCCCTCTGACTCTATGTGTTTTGTGGCTTTTTTTTTGAAGAGGGATGTATTTTCTCCTGATAAATAGAGAGCTGATCTGAGCTGTGTTTGATTTCTCCCCTGACTTCTACCAGGCCTGGCTGATAAACTTTGAAAATATTTGATGGAGTTTAGTGTGTTTTGGGGCTATTGGACTTTACCTGCTCTAATTTATTACCCCATGGGGACAGTCCCACAGGGGGCTTTGGAAAGGTCTTGGTATGATGCAGCTCTTTCCTAAGTGTCCCATCATGGGGATGAAGATTGTTCCTGTGGTATGAACATACCTGCTGAAAATCACCACTCCACTGAGAAGAAGCCTGAAGCCTTGCAAGGGAGGGCTGGAAGTTTGTAGCAGCTCCCCTAACCTGGTGCAGGAGCAGGAGCCTGGCATCCCAACTGTTCCTGCATCTTTCTTAGCACTTTGCCCTGAGAGCCCACCTGCTCCTGTCTCAGTTGCTTGCTGTCTGGGAAGCTCTGTCAGACTCATGCACGGGATGCTGACAGCAGGATTTCGCCCCTGGTCTGTCAGGTTTATGGAGAAACCAGGCTTTACCCATCTCATGGATTATTTATATATATGGGGTAGGATTTAGGGCTCTCCAGGACTTGCCAACATTCCCAACTGTCTCATCACAGCCACCAAAGGGGACATCACGCTGGAGGTACATGAATGAAGTTCCGAAAATGGACTGTTGAATCAACTCAGCCAGGCTTAACCTGTCACGGACATGCAAATGGCAGATTGCACCGCAGAATGGGCTGAATGTGGGACCGAGCTCAAGAGATGTGCTCGCTCTTACTGGTGCTGCCATGAATTGTCATGAGGCCTTTGGGAAGTCACACAGTGTCCCTGCCAATAAAATGGGAATAATGACATGGAGCGGATTGCTATGTGCTTTAAATTCCGTTGACAGACAGAGTGGTGTAAACCCAAGGTATCACTCTATTATTATGTATCTCAGAAAACTTTGCAAAGAATATTCTGCTCATCTGTTTGTTACGTTTTTCATTAAAATAAGCTTTTTTAAAAAAACTGACTTATTGACTGGGCTCAGCAGTTTTTCATGCTGCTTCTTTTACAACCCCATCCCCTCTAAAAGAAGCAGTTGTTAAAATACTTTAATTGATCAAAATCTCTCTTGTGCTGGTAACGCTGCTTTGGGGCGCTATGATAAACAACAAAACCCCCCACAATTTCTCAAATTTTGTTTTGCTGTCCCCTGTACAAACAAGCTGCATTGCCTTGCCTAAGCTGGGATTTCGCAGGGCATGGAGCCCCCTGACTTTGCATGGTGGCTTTGCATCCCTGCGGCTTCTTTTGCTGCTGTGAGCAGCATTTGGGTCTTGCACAGACCTCACTACACTGCGGGAGCTACATCAGTGCCAGAGTCCTCCGTCTAGACAAGCCCTTAAACCTGATTGCTTCATTCCATTACTGATAAAAAGCACTAGACATGGGAATGAGTTTTCCTCTCCATCTTTTTTTTTTCCCCTTATATCCCCGAGGAAGGAAGACTTGATTTTTTTCTGATCCACCCAAAAGAAACCACAGTAACCACAACTGCAATTATATATATATATCTTTTAAAAAACCCTAAAAACCTTTCTGGCAATTCTTTCAAATTCTTTTTTAAGCTTCTTTGCTACATGTAGAACAATAAATGATTTAAAAATGAAACATAAAGGCATCTGTTTGCACTATATTTGAAATTAAATTGGATAAAGCTGAGAGGGAGCAGCTAGTGACTAATACCAAACAGTGCCCAAGTAATAGTATGACGAAGTTAACAAGACCCAAGTTAAGCTAAGTTTCTTCCTAAGGCAGGAGAGACTCCTTTTCTTAGCTCCCTTTAAATGTCACACTGACTTTTTGCAAGATGGGGCCAAAATATTTATTTTCTAAAGTTATTTTTGGTAGAGAACAGTTTTAGGTTTGGTTTTTCTTTTTTTTCCTTTGTCCTAAGAAGATGACAAAGCCAATTAAGATTGACACCAAGGGATTATTGTCTGGTGACTTGGCTGATACAAAGCCATCAGCAATATAAAATTCTCACATCAAAGTATTTCAGGGACTTACTGAAGAAAACCAAAAGTGACGGAAAACAAACATCTGGATGTTTTGCTTGGTTTTATCCCATCTGCCCGTTCATTTAAATTGCTCGTGATGTATCATTGTTTCCAGCGAGGCTGAGCTCTAACTGGTTGATGGTTTGGGGGATGCAGGACTGGAAGAAAAGTGGATTTGTGTCATCACTCTGCTGTGCCCTGGGAGACGCTCTGTGACCATGGACATGGGGTGTGGTAGGTGGGCGGCAGGTGGACTTGGTGGCTACCACAGAGGGGCTCTGGTATTGCATACACAAGTCAGAAGCCCATCTCTTCCACCAAATTAGTTATCTTACATAGCAGGTCCTGCAACGTCCTTTTATATCGAGAGACACGTCCTACAGGTGTCTGCATTTCTAACAAATGGCCATAACAGGTAGGCTTTGAGCCAACAGTCCTCATTTCTGTAAATGTGCCGCTGTCTACAGGCTCCTGGAGGGACAGCAGATGACCAGGAAGGCAGCTGGCAGCTATGGTTACAGCCACATACCTTCCACTGAGATACAACTGAGTGTTGGATTTGATCTTATCATCTCCACAATTAAGAAGAAGTATCAGTTCCACAAGGCCCATAACCACAACACTGGTGTAATTACAGCAGTCTAGCAGGGCATTCATGCTGAAGAATTATCCCTGTCGTGCCAGCTATAAATTATGTACCAAATACAACTCATAATGAAAAAAAATGGCATCCTCAGAGCAGCTACCAAGAACTTTTTAAGTGCTTGGTTATTGCAAAATGATGGAACATTTGTAATGAGCCTATTGTTATGGTTTGGTTCTCTTTTGCACTTGGAGTGGTGATGGTGGCAGGGAATTTATCCTTTTATTTTCATATGTTTCCATCTTTTTTAAGGCTTTTAGCACTCAATAAAGTTTAGATTTTCTTGACATATTCAGACAAGCTAGTTAATGAATCTGAGTCTTTAGCAATCACAAACTGACTTTAAATGAAATGTATATTCTGAATCTAAGAATATTTAGTCCTTTCTAACTTTAAATTCTTTGTCTGTCTCCCTCGCAAATCACAAGTATATGCAGGTGATGCTGGGGCTGTTTGCTTATTTTGTTAGGTAAAAGAGAAAAATATACTGATTATTCATCAGAACTGAAGGCCTCTGTGCCCACGTAATGAGCAAAAATCTGGGTTTACGTTAGCTGTTTCTGTTCTCTCTAAGACAGCTCCTTGAAAATGCAACATCTGTACTATTGCCTTGACTTGTTGATGTGGGGTGACTTTTCCAAAATGGAGTTAGGGACAAGCTGTCCGAGACTGGGCACTGATGGACACAGATGTGCTCAGTGGGGTATCCACAGTTTCCATGCTCCTAGATAGCTTTGGTGTCATAGTAAAAAGACAGGGAAACTCAGTCTTCATGGGCACTTTTGGGTATGTTGTCTATGTCTGTTCACACTTTTCAAGGTTTCATTGCTATTATGCATAAAGATTTCTGTTACACATGGTCTCATGCCTCAGAAATGGGACGGGAGTTTGTTTGTGAAAAGTTAGATTAATGAGCTGAAAATGCTGTTTTGAGCTGAGAGATGATTTTGGCCCTTTCCCTCCACTTTAAATTCAGTGCTAAGGACCAGCCTGTGACAGAGCAAGTAGCAGGAACTCCATCAGTCCTGTCTTTTCTCTTGAACTAATTAATCTCGAGAGTTAACATGGATGACGCACTCAGCTCTTGATTGCTGCAAGTTGGAATGCTGTGAACTCTGACCGTACACTTCCAAATGAAGCTGTGAAAACACAGAAGGAAGATGGGGTGAAGAACAACAAAAACCAGTGATATTCTCAGCTATCATGCCAAGAAAGGGCAGGCACAAGGTTGCTGTCCGGTGTCTTCTTTATCCAAGGAATAGGTATTTTATAAACTGAAAAATCAGTCACAGAATAAGAGCACTTGCAGATAGAGGAGGGGGTTTTACTGAGCCAGTCCAGCCAAACATATTTACCCCTCTCTGAAGACAAAGTGTGATAAAAAAGAAAACAACAACAACAAAAAAAAGAAAACAACTTATGTTCCCAGGATGACAGAAATATTGGTGGGAAGGGATCTGTGGAGGTCCGTAGATTCTGCTTGGAATGGGGTCCAATCAGTGATAACTTTAACTGAGCCTTGAAAACCTCCAGGGATGGAGATTTCCATAACCTCCTGAGTGACCTGTCCCAGTGCTGCACAACCTTCTAATGAAGGCATTTCTCTTAGTGTTGAGTCTGAACTCCTTGGACTTCAAGCCCTTGTTACAGTGTCTGAGAAGAGGCCTTGCTAAAGCCACGTTGGTAGCCCTCCTAGCTTCTCAACATCCCTCATGTGCTGAGGGGATGCCCAAAACTGAACATGATATCCCAGGTATGGCCTCATCTGTGCTGCACTACCAGATCTGTGGGACCTACCAGAAAAGCAGGACTGAGTTGTATCTAGGCCCTCTGCAGAGAAGGACACCAAAAGTCAGAGCAGACTCAGACAGTTGTTCCTTGTCCGTGTTGCTCCTCACGGGTCTCAGCTGGGATGGAGGGACTGGATGTGGGACTGGGTGGAAGACTCCCAAATTCCTGAGTGTTTGTAGCCAGAACTGTGTTTGGACTGGATCTGTGAAGTTTGTAGTGCTCCACTAGAGTGAGTTGTTTGTTCTAGCAAATGTACAAACAAGTAAGCAAGCAAACAAAAACAGAAATGGAAAGGCAGTCTGAGCTGTTTCACCAGTGATGGGATTAATATGTCTCAGTTTCTTATGGGTTTGTGATTTGAATGCGAGTGCCCATGTGGCTTTGATGATGTTTCATAAGAGTTGATCTCCTGCTTCAACTTTTCCCTCTGGCCACCCTTTTATTTTTTCACTGACCTTGTAGGAACTTAACATCTTGAAGACCTCATCAAACCCAACCAAAACCGGCCAGGGAATTCCACAGTAATTGGTGAGGAGTGATGGGCAGATGGACACATAATCTGATCAAACAAGGCCTTGTTTCTGTAAGAAGCTGGGCTAGAAGAGCGTAGATGGAGGTCAGAAGACATCTATGTGAAGTCTCTGTTTATTAATATAAAGATGGGCCCCTGTCTGTGTCTCAACAGAAGAATTTGTTCTCTTTATCAGAGGTATTGCATTTTATAAGAAGAGGAGCAACTGAGAAGGACAAGAGTGTGTTAGACAGGAATAGGTTTGTGGATTTGAGACCATAGTTGTTCATACTCTGAAATCACTGGCCTTAAGGCTCAGAACTAATTTGAGTTCCAGGGGAAAAAGGTTTCTTAAAATAAAAATAGTGGATAGGGGGAAAAATGGAGACCATCCATGAGGAAGAAAAAGGGTTAATTCTGCCTGCACCAAGACAGCCATTTCCTTGCTTCCAGCTGAAAACTGTGATACAGAAACTGCAATTTCAGGAAAAATACATGAAATGAAAAGCGTGTCCGCACTTACAAGTGGACACTGACACAGGGAGTGAGAAGGTGGCGGGTAAAGCCAGCCTGAGTAAATGGCAAACAAACAAACAAACAAAAGCGCTTTGAAGGTGGGTGGCTTCCATGTAAGACTGTTTGCCATTGACTAAAACAAAGTCATTCTGTGGTTTGTAATTGAGCGGGTGAAATGGGAGCATATGGGCCTTTGATGATGGGTGTGGTTATACGGCATTTAGCAATTTTGGCGTGTCCTGCTAAGTATAGAGTGGTCTGTATTGTAGCACTTCAGTCTGGCCTGTGAGATGTCCAAAGTGTGAGTTCGGGTGTCAGCTAAGTGAAAGCAAATCTCTTCAAAGCCAGAAGGACTGCTAAAGCAGAGGGACTGCTGAAAGGAAAAGAAAGAAACAAAACCCCCTACCCTTACGAGCCTGTGGAGACAAACCCGTGGGTTAAAGGCTCTGCCTGCCTACTCTTGCTCTCTTCTCCTCAGGAGCTTCTCAAAGAAGTCATCGGCAAGGCGGTGCTTCCCAGCGTGGGGTGGCAGAGGAAACAATGAGTCAGGTGAAGAGTCCCAGAAGAGTGTTTCATAAGCCCTTGGAAGGGAAGCCGTGCAGCGCTGCCTGAAATAACTCCGGGGTTGAGAACCAGAGAGCTCAGAGAGCGGCAGCCAAAGCACACTGGCCTGGAGGAACTCGGCCAAGAAAGGCGAGGGAAGCACGGGCCTGGGTGGTGAGCTTCCCCGTGAGGAGGACAGGAGATGCCAAATCTGTTACAGGTCCAGGCTCTGGAGGGGCCACCCCAAATCCTCTGTTCCTCAAGTCCTCAGCCACACTGATGGGGGTGGAAGCAAGGGCAGAAGTATGGAGCTGCTTTAGGTGTGCTTTGGGCTTGCACACAGGGACTGGAAAGAAGAAGACCGAGATGACCACTGGTGTTGGCTGGAGAGGGTACCCCACTTTTACCTGCCAACCACTTCATGTTCCTGCATGAGAGGGAGGGTGAAGAGAGACTGGCTAGAGGGGAGGGAGCAGATGGAGTCCAGGGAAGGTCTGCGGCAGGGTTCATCTTGCTGAGGTTGATGCCATTCTGGCTCCCAGGGGAAGAGGTGAAGAACCCCACCTTGTTGTCCAAAAGGAACTGCACCGTGCTGTTCATGTTCACTGTTACTATAAATAAAGAAGTACACATTGAAGAAGAATGCAGGGCTTCAAAACCACATTGGCAATTTTTCCACCCCAAGACTTTGCATTTATTTCCTCTTTATATGCAAGTCACATAAAATGATCAGATTCCATGGTGATATTAATAGGCATTTGATAAATTTTTAAGACTGGAAGTTGGTTAGGAGCATATTTTCAGGCTAAACCATACAAGCTCCCTCCTGTGGTATAATTAAGGTCTATTAAGCAATGATGTATGTTACAATACGCTCCATAATTCAACAGAGGATAGAGCCATCTGCCATGTCAGGATTCATACATATCTGTAAGAAACTTAGCCTTGGATCTTGCACTGACAGTGTAAGGATCAGTTACAAGACTGGGGCTTCACTCCTTTGCATGGTGCTGTGACAAGAAATTAAGCTGTAGAATTCAAAGTCAATCCACTGTATATAAATAGGCACTGCAAAAAATCAGAGCTGCTGTTAACCACACATGGCTGAGGCTGGACTTCTAACTTTCACAGCAGCTCCTTGCTAGCATAGATGCTTTCAAGCCAAAACATGGCATTACTGGTTATTTGTTGTGTGGAGAGCACCAACTGCCCTTGCTCTAATTGCAGGGGAGGGACTGAGGATTAGGAGTTCTTTGAGTTCAAGATGGCTGAGAGCTTCATGCCATTTGTACATACATCAAAGGCTGTGTTTCTCCACAACTCATTAATTTGGGTTGGAAATCTCACAGAAGAAGTTTTCCAGAAATTCTGTCTTCTGGTTTACCCAGACAGCTGCAATTGCAAATGACAGCAGACCTTAGTCTGGGCTGGCAGAAAGTACAGAGTCAGACAAATATGGTATTATCGTCCTGTAGTAAGCAAAAATAATGACCTTTGATCAATAGAGTGATTTTGGTTGACAGCACCTGAAGAGGACTTGCAACCACTTCAGTGTACTAGCCCCAAGGTGGGAGCCAAGGACACAGGCCCCCAGATGGGTACCTGGGTGCAGTCCACCCATACTGAGGTACCAGGGGCAAATTAACACCAATGCAGAGGATTATAATATGTATGGCCACAACCCACAAAATAGGTTTTCTTGATTTTGGCTATGATAAAAAGGTTGTTTTGTCCTCTTTAGATCAATGCCCTCCAGGAGGAAGAGCAGACCTGTGGGAAGATGTTACACACAGTACCATGTGGGAACGCTATGAAGAAGCTCATCCCTGTACGCCAAGACCAGGCCAGCTCTGAAGGAGCTGGTGTGAGGCAGGGAGAAATGTGTGGTGCAGCTAGAAGGAAAACTTGAAAGGACAAAGTCAGACACTTGTACCTCACTGTATTGCATTGTGCGCTTTTTGACTACAGCTACTGGGTCTGATGTTACTTCTTCTGACACCGATGACCACGCCTCACTTACTAGGGTGTCTCAGTTCCAAGATACACACCTTCCATAACTGGGGTTTAAACCAGACGTGGCACATTTCTAAGCCACAGGCCACCTTCTGCCAGGTGGCAAAGGCTAGGGACAGGGTCTGGCACTGGTGTGGAAGGCAGGAAGGCATGGGCAGAGCTCAGGGCAACTTGGGTCAGTCAAAGGCTGAGTGTACCATCTCCTGGGAATGTCACGCTGCAGGGTCTGGCAGCAATCAAGTCACCTTGGATCATTCCCAGTGCCTTGCCATGGCAGGAGGTGATGGCAGCAAGCAGACAGCCCAGGGCTCAGGAGTGTTACAGCAGGTCCTGGCTCTGATGTTCTTTTGCTCAGTATCTTTGTTCTATTCACTTCCACTTCTCTGTGCCTCAGTTGTCCTGCATACAAGACAGGGATAAATAATGCAGTCTTCAAGCAGAAGTGCACTGAAGTTGGTGGAGGCTCACCTGTGTGAAGGCATTAGCTGTAAAACTAGAATTGGGCCCTTTCCCTTGGGAGGCAACATTACAAATTCCATTTAGATTATTTAAAAAACATAGCGATTTGGTTACATAACTAAATCCAGGGCAGAATGAACCGGAGTATTTTGCTTAAAAGGCCAACATGTAAACTAGATGTTTTGCTTAAAATAAACAGGACTCTCCAGAGGACAGAATTTCTCACAGTCTCCTCTGGGCTGGCCGTGTTCCTGCAGGACATTGCTCCAAAGCAAAAGGTTTAGATGCTCTGGGGCCTATGGCGATACAAACACGCATTGCCTCCAGCTGGTGAGAAAAGTTGAAGGTTATTATTTTTCACAGACAGGATGAGGCCTCCAGAGAAAAAGACATTCTGACTGCACAGCAACAAGTGGTACATTAAAAAGCCCGCTATGATATTTGTTATGAAAAGATGCCATGGGCAGTATCCCATGCTTTGCTTCAAACCCTTCTCAGGAAAATCATTAAAATAAAGTGAA